>NW_028270145.1:0-600000 GCF_037043375.1 Chiloscyllium plagiosum
CTCTCGCCCTCTCTCCCTCTCTTGCCCTCTCACCATCTTTCGTACTCTCTCCCTCTTTCATACTCTCTCCCTCTTTCATACTCTCTCCCTCTCTCTCCCTCTCTATTCCTCTCGCTCCATCTCTCTCCCTCTCCCTCTCTCGTCCCCTTTCCCGCTCTCGCCCTCTCTTCCGCTCTCGTCCTCTCTCACCCTCTCTCCCTCTTTTGCCCTCTTCCGGATTCTCGCCCACACTCGCCCTGTCTCACTCTCTCGCCTCGCTCTGCCTCTCTCACCCTGCTCTCCTCTCTCGCCCTCTCTCTCTCCCCCACTTTTGCTCTCTCTCGCCCTGTCTCGCCCTTTCGTACTCTCTCCCTCTCTCGCCCTCTCTCGCACTCTCTCCCACTCTCGCTCTCTCGCCCTCTCTCCTTCTCGCCCTCTCTTCCTCTCTTGCCCTCTCTCCTTCTATTGCCCTCTCTTCCTCTCTCGCCCTCTCTCCCTCTATCACCCTCTCTCCATCTCTCGCCCTCTCTGCCTCTCTCACACTCTCTCTCCCACACTCCCTCTCTCACCCTCTCTCCCTCTCTCGCCCTCTCTCGCACTCTCACCCTCTCTACCTCTCGCCCTCTCTCCCTCTCGCACTCTTTCACACTTGCTCGCCCTCTCTTCCTCTCTCACCCTCTCTCCCTCTCTTGCCCTCTGTCACTCTCTCTCGCCCTCTCTCCCTCTCTCGCCCTCTCTCCCTCTCGCCCTCTCTCACACTTGCTCGCCTTCTCTTCCTCTCTCACCCTCTCTCCCTCTCTTGCCCTCTGTCACTCTCTCTCGCCCACTCTCCCACTTTTGCCCTCTCTCCCTCTCTCCCACTCTCGCCCTCTTCCTCTCTCGTCCTCGCTCAAACTCTCTCTCTCTTTCGCCCTCTCGCCCACTTTCACCCTCTCTCCCTCTCTTGCCCTGTCTCACCCTCTCTCCCTCTCTCGCCCTCTCTCCCTCTCTCGCCCTCTCTCGCCCTCTCTCGCACTCTCGTCCACTCTCGCACTCTTGCCCTCTCTCCCTCTCGCTCTCTCACTGACTCTCTCGCCGTCTCAACCACCCTCGCCCTCTCGCTATCTCTCAGCCTCACACCCTCTCTCATCTTCTCTCAATCTCTCTCACCCGCTTTAACTCTCTCTCGTCCTCTCTCCTTCTCGCCCTCTCTCCCTCTCTCCTCCTCTCACCCTCTCACTGACTCTCTTGCCGTCTCAACCATCCTCGCTATCTTGCTATCTCTTACCCTCTCTTCCTCTCTCGCCTTTTCTCTCTCTCTCTCACCCTCATTAACTCTCTCTCTCGTCCTCTCTCCTTCTCGCCCTCTCTCCCTCTCTCGCCCTCTCTCCCTCTCTCCTCCTCTCGCCCTCTCTCGCCCTATCGCACTCACTCTCCCTCTCTCGCCGTCTCTCGTCCTCTCTCTCCCTCTCTCCCCTCTCGCCCTCTCTGCCTCTCTCGCCGTCTCTCGCCATCACTCTCCCTCTCTCGCCCTCTCGCCCTCTCACTGACTCTCTCGCCGTCTCAACCACCCTCGCCATCTTGCTATCTCTTACCCTCTCTCCCTCTCTCGCCTTTTCTCTCTCTCTCTCACCCTCATTAACTCCCTCTCTCGTCCTCTCTCCTTCTCGCCCTCTCTCCCTCTCTCGCCCTCTCTCCCTCTCTCCCTCTCTCTCCCTCTCTCGCCCCCTCTGCCTCTCTTGCCCTCTCTATCTCCCCCACTTTCTCTCTCTCTCTCTTGCCCTGTCTCGCCTTTTCGCTCTCTCTCCCTCACTCGCCCTCTCTCGCACTCTCACCCACTCTCGCTCTGTCGCCCTCTCTCCCTCTCGCCCTCTCAGTGACTCTCTCGCCGTCTCAACCACCCTCGTCCTCTCGCTATCTCTCACCCTCACGCACTCTCTCACCTTCTCTCTATCTCTCTCGCCCTCTTTAACTCTCGTCCTCTCTCCTTCTCGCCCTCTCTTCCTTTCTCGCCCTATCTACCTCTCTCGCCCTTGCCCTCTCTCGCCCTATCGCACTCACTCTCACTCTCTCACCCTCTCTCCCTCTCTCGCCCTCTCATCTTCTCTCGCAGTCTCTCACCCTCTCTTTCCCTTTCTCCCTCTCTTGCCCTCTCTGCCTCTCTCGCCCTCTCTCACTCTCACTCCCTCTCTCACCCTCTCTCCCTCTCTTGCCCTCTGTCACTCTCACTCGCCCTCTCTCCCACTTTCGTCCTCTCTCCCTCTCTCCCGCTCCTGCCATCTCTCCCTCTTTCGCCCTCTCGCCCACTTTCGCCCTTCTCCCTCTCTCGCCCTGTCTCGCCCTCTCTCCCTCTCTCACTCTCTCGTCCCTCTCTGCCTCTCTCGCCCACTCTCTCTCCCCCACTTTCTCTTTTTGTCTCTCTCGCCCTGTCTCGCCCTTTCGCCCTCTCTCCCTCTCTCGCCCTGTCTCGCCCTCTCTCCCTCTCTCGCCCTCTCTCGCACTCTCGCCCTCTCTTGCCCTCTCTCCCTCTCGCCCTGTCACTTACTCTCTCGCCGTCTAAACCACCTCGCACTCTCGCTATCTCTCACCCTCACGTTCTCTCTCACCTTCTCTCTATCTCTCTCGCCCTCGCTGCCTCTCTCACCCTCTCTCACCCTCACTCCCTCTCTCAGCCTCTCTCCCTCTCTTTCGCCCTCTCTCCCTCTCTCGCCCTCCGCCCTCTCTCACCCTCTCTTCCTCTCTCGCCCTCTCTCCCTCTCTCGGCCTATCGCACTCACTCTCCCTCTCTCACGGTCTCTCGCCCTCTCTCTCCCTACCTCCTCTCTCACCCTCTCACCCTCTCTCGCCCACTCTTTCCCTCTCTCTCCCTCTCTTCTATCGCCCTCACTCTCTCTCTCTCCCTCTCGCCCTCTCTCTACCTCTCTCCCTCTCTCTCCCTCTCTCCCTGTCTTGCCCTCTCGCCCTCTCGGGCCCTCTCTCCCACTCTCTCACCCTCTCTCCCTCTTTCGCCCTCTCTCACTCTCTCGCCCTCTCTCTTTCTGTCGCCCTCTCTCACTCCTTCGCCCCCTTGTCATCTCGCCCTCTCTCAGCCTCTCTCCCTCTCTTGCCTTCTCTCGCCCTCTCTCATTCTCTTGCACTCTCCCTCTCTTTCGCCCTCTCTCCCTCTCTCGCCATCTCGCCCCTCTGTCTCTCGCACACTTGCTCGACCTCTCACCCTCTCTCTCCCTCTCTCCCTCTCTCGCCCTCTCTCCCCCTCTCTCCCTCTCTCACGCTCTCTCCCCCTCTCGGCCTCTCTCCCTCTCTCGCCCTCTCTCCCTCTTTTGCCCTCAC
Organism: Chiloscyllium plagiosum; assembly: GCF_037043375.1. Taxonomy (NCBI): domain Eukaryota; kingdom Metazoa; phylum Chordata; class Chondrichthyes; order Orectolobiformes; family Hemiscylliidae; genus Chiloscyllium; species Chiloscyllium plagiosum. Next base: position 3,289 of record NW_028270145.1, read on the forward strand.
TCCCTCTATCACCCTCACTTCCTCTCTGGCCCACTTCCACTCTCTCGGTCTCACTCTCTCCCTCTCTTGCCCAACACCTTTCTCTCGCCCTCTCTCCCTCTCTCCCCCTCTTTCCCTCTCTTCCTCTCTCACCCACTCTTGCCCTCTTGCCTTCTCTCCCTCTCTCACCTATGCCCCCTCTCTCACCCTCTCTTCCTCTCTCACCTCACTCGCCCTCTCACCTGCTCTCCCTCTCTCCCTCTCTCTCCATCTTGCCCTCTCTCCCTCTCTCACCCCCTCTCCCTCTCTCACTCTCTCTTTCCCTGACTTTCTCTCTCTCTCTCTCACCCTGTCTCGCCCTCTCGCCCTCTCTCCTTCTCTCGCCCTCTCTCGCACACTAGCTCTCTCTCGCTCTTTCGCCCTCTTTTCCTCTCGCCCTCTCTCTGCCTCTCTCACTGTCTCATCCTCCCTCGCCCTCTCGCTCTCTCTCGCCCTCACACACTCTCTTGCCTTCTATGTCTCTCACCCTCTCTCCCTCTCTCGCCTTCGCTCGCCCTCTCTCTCTCACACCCTCTCTCCCTCTCTTTCGCCCTCTCTCCTTCTTCCTCTCTCTCGCACTTGCTCGCCCCCTCTCCCTCTCTGCCCTCTCTCCCACTCTCGCCCTCTCTGTCTCTCTCGCCCTCTTGCTCTCTCTCGCCCTCTCTCCCTCTCTCGCCCTCTAGCCCTCTCTCTTGCCACTTCTCCTTCTTTTGCCCTCTCGCCCTCTCTCGCCCTCTCTCCCTCTTTTGCCCTCTCGACCTCTCTCGACCTCTCTCGACCTCTCTCCCCCTCTTGTCATCTCTCCCTCTATTGCCCTCTCAGTCTCTCACCCTCTCTGGCCCTCTCTCCCACTCTTGCCCTCTCTCTCCCTCATTGACCCTCTCTCACACTCTCACCCTCTCTCTTTCTGTCGCCTTCTCTCACTCCTTCGCCCTCTCGGCCTCTCGCCCTCTCTCAGCCTCTCTCCCTCTCTCTCCCTCTCTCGCGCTCTCTCTCTCCCTCTCTCTCACTTTCGCTCTCTCGCCCTCTCACCCTCTCTCACCCTCTCTCACCCACACTCTCCCTCTGTCTCTCCCTCTCTTCTATCGCCCGGGCTCCCTCTCTCTCCCACTCTCACTCTGTCTCCCTCTCTCCCTCCCTCACCCTCTCTACCCCTCTCGGCCTCTCTTCCTCTCTCCCTCTTTTGCCCTCACTCCCTCTATCACCCTCATTCCCTCTCTGGCCCACCTCCACTCTCTCGGTCTCACTCTCTCCCTCTCTCTCGCCCTACCCCTTTCTCTCACCCTCTCTCCCACTCTTCCCCTCTCTCCCTCTCTCCCTCTCTCTCCCTCTCTAGCCCTCTTGCCTTCTTTCCCTCTGTCACCCACAGCCCCTCTCTCGCCATCTCTTCCTCTCTCACCCTCTCGCCTGCTCTCCCTCTCTCCCTCTCTCTCCTTCTCTCGCCCTATCTCCCTCTTATCCTCTCTCTCTCTACCCCAGACTTTCTCTCTCTCTCTCACCCTGTCTCACCCTTTCGCCCTCTCTCCTCTTGTTCTCTCTCGCACACTAGCTCTCTCCCGCTCTCTCGCCCTCTCTCCCTCTCGCCCTCTCTCTGCCTCTCTCACCGTCTCATCCAACCTAATCCTCTCACTCTCTCTCGCCCTCACGCACTCTCTCACCTTCTCGCTCTCTCTCACCCTCACTCCCTCTCTAACCCTCTGTCCCACTCTCACTCTCTCTAACTCTCATTCTCATCCACTCTCCCTCTTTCGCCCTCTCTCCCTCTTTCGCCCTCTCTCCCTCTCTCGTCCTCTTGCCCTCTCTCCTTCTCTCGCCCTCTCTCCCTCTCTTTCGCCCTCTCTCCCTCTCTCACCCTCTCTCCCTCTCTCGCCCTCACTCTCTCTTTTGCCCTCTTGCCCTCTCTCACCCTATCGCACTCACTCTCCCTCTCTCACGCTCATTCCCTCTCTCTCTCGCACTCTCGCACGCTCTCCTTATCCCGCCCTCTCTCCATCTCGCCCTCTCCCTCTCTCGCCCTCACTCTCCCTCTCTCCGTCTCTCGCCCTCTCTCCCGCTCTCGCCCTCTCTCATCCTCTCTCCCTCTTTCGCCCTTTCTCCCTCTTTTGCTCTCTCTCCCTCTCTTGCCTTCTCTCGCTCTCTCTCCTTCTCTCGCCGTCTCTCCCTCTCTTTCGCCCTCTCTCCTTCTCTCGCCCTCTCTCCCTCGCTCCCTCTCTCACACTTGCTCGCCCACTCTCTCTCTCCCTCTCTCCCTCTCTCTCTCTCTCTCTCTCTCTATCGCTCACCCTCTGCCCTCTCTCACTCTCTCTCCCTCTCTTGCCCTCTGTCACTCTCTTTCGCCCTCTCTCCCACTTTCGCCCTCTCTCCCTCTCTCCCACACTCGCCATCTCTCCCTCTTTCCCCCTCTCGCCCTCTTTCGCCCTCTCTCCCTCTCTCGCCCTCTCTCCCCCTCTCTCCCTCTCTCACCCTCTCTCCCCCTCTTGGCCTCTCTCCCTCTCTCGTCCTCTCTCCCTCTTTTGCCCTCACTCCCTCTATCACCCACATTCCCTCTCTGGCCCACTCTCTCGGTCTCACTCTCTCCCTCTCTCGCCCTACCCCTATCTCTCGCCCTCTCTCCCTGTCTCCCTCTCTCTTCCTCTCTTGCCCTCTCACCCTCTCTCACACTCTATGCCTCTTTCGCCCTCTCTCCCTCCGTCGCCCTCTCTCCCTCACTCGCACTCACTCCCTCTCTCGCCCTCTCGCCATTTTCACACTCTCTACCTAATTTACCCTCTCTCCCACTTTCGCCCTCTCTCCCTCTCTGTCGCTCTCTCTCGCCCTCTCTCCCTCTCTCACCCTCTCTCCCTCTCTCGCAAACTCGCCCTCTCTCCCTCTCTCCCTCTCTCACTCTCTCTCGCTCTCTCTCTCGCCCACTCTCCGTCTCTCGCCCTGTCTCCCTCTCTCGCCCTCTCTCCCCCTCTCTCGCTCTCTCCCTTTCTCGCCCTCTTTTCCGCTCTCCCCCTCTCTCCCTCTCTCACCCTCTCGGCCACTCTCCCTCTCTCCCTCTTTTGCCCTCTCTCCCTCTATCACCCTCTCTCCCTCTCTGGCCTACCCCCACTCACTCGCTCTCACTCTCTCTCTCTCTCTCGCCCAACCCCTTTCTCTCTCCCTCTCTCTCTCTCTCACCCTCTCTCGCCCTCTTGCCTTCTCTCCCTCTCTCGCCCACGCCCCGTCTCTCGCCCTCTATTCCTCTCTCACCCTATCGCACTCACTCTCCTTCCCTCTCTCACCCTCACTCCCTCTCTCTCTCGTCCTCTCGCACTCTCTCCCTCTCCCGCCCTCTCTCGCCCTCTCTCGCCCTCTCTCCCTCTCCTGCCCTCTCTCCCTCTCCTGCCCTCACGCCCTCTTTTGCCCTCTCGCTCTCTTTCGCCTTCTCTCCCTCTCTCGCCCTCACTCCCTCCTTCGCCCTCAATCCCTCTCTCGCCCTCTCTCCCTCTCTCACCCTCTCTCCCTCTCTCGCACTCTATCCCTCTCTCCCTCTCTTGCCCTTTCTCGTCCACTCTCCCTCTCTTGACCTCTCTCCCTCATTCGCCCTCTCGCTCTCTCTCCCCCTCTCTCCCTCTTCCACCCTCTCTTCCCATCTCGGCCTCTCTCCCTCTCTCCCCCTCTCTCCTTCTTTTGCCCTCACTCCCTCTATCACCCTCACTCCCTCTCTGGCCCACTTCCACTCTCTCGGTCTCACCCTCTCCCTCTCTCGCCCAACACCTTTCTCTCGCCTTCTCTCCCTCTCTCCCCCTCTTTCCCTCTCTTCCTCTCTCACCCTCTCTCGCCCTCTTGCCTTCTCTCCCTCTCTCACCCACGCCCCCTCTCTCGCCCTCTCTTCCTCTCTCACCCTCTCTCGCCCTCTCGCCTGCTCTCCCTCTCTCTCCATCTTGCCCTCTCTCCCTCTCTCACCCCCTCTCCCTCTCTCACTCTCTCTCTCCCCCACTTTCTCTCTCTCTCTCTCACCCTGACTCGCCCTTTCGCACTCTCTTCTTCTCTCGACCTCTCTCGCACACTAGCTCTCTCTCGCCCTCTCTCTGCCTCTCTCACCATCTCATCCTCCCTCGCATTCTCGCTCTCTCTCACCCTCACGCACTCTCTCGCCTTCTATGTCTCTCACCCTCTCTCCCTCTCTCGCCTTCACTCGCTCTCTCTCTCTCACACCCTCTCTCCCTGTCTTTCGCCCTCTCTCCCTCTCTCGCCCTCTCTCCCTCTCCCTCTCTCTCGCACTTGCTCGCCCCCTCTCCCTCTCTGCCCTCTCTCCCACTCTCGCCCTCTCTGTCTCTCTCGCCCTCTTGCTCTCTCTCTCACCCTCTCTCCCTCTCTCGCCCTTTCTCCCTCTCTCTTGCCACCTCTCCTTCTTTTGCCCTCTCGCCCTCTCTCCCCCTCTCTCCTTCTTTCACCCTCTCTTCCCATCTCGGCCTCTCTCCCTCTCTCCCCCTCTCTCCCTCTTTTACCCTCACTCCCTCTATCACCCTCACTCCCTCTCTGGCCCACTTCCACTCTCTCGGTCTCACCCTCTCCCTCTCTCGCCCAACACCTTTCTCTCGCCTTCTCTCCCTCTCTCCCCCTCTTTCCCTCTCTTCCTCTCTCACCCTCTCTCGCCCTCTTGCCTTCTCTCCCTCTCTCGCCCTCTCGCCTGCTCTCCCTCTCTCCCTCTCTCTCCATCTTGCCCTCTCTCCCTCTCTCACCCCCTCTCCCTCTCTCACTCTCTCTCTCCCCCACTTTCTCTCTCTCTCTCACCCTGACTCGCCCTTTCGCACTCTCTTCTTCTCTCGACCTCTCTCGCACACTAGCTCTCTCTCGCCCTCTCTCTGCCTCTCTCACCATCTCATCCTCCCTCGCATTCTCGCTCTCTCTCACCCTCACGCACTCTCTCGCCTTCTATGTCTCTCACCCTCTCTCCCTCTCTCGCCTTCACTCGCTCTCTCTCTCTCACACCCTCTCTCCCTGTCTTTTGCCCTCTCTCCCTCTCTCGCCCTCTCTCCCTCTCTCTCGCACTTGCTCGCCCCCTCTCCCTCTCTGCCCTCTCTCCCACTCTCGCCCTCTCTGTCTCTCTCGCCCTCTTGCTCTCTCTCTCGCCCTCTCTCCCTCTCTCGCCCTTTCTCCCTCTCTCTTGCCACCTCTCCTTCTTTTGCCCTCTCGCCCTCTCTCCCCCTCTCTCCCTCTTTCACCCTCTCTTCCCATCTCGGCCTCTCTCCCTCTCTCCCCCTCTCTCCCTCTTTTACCCTCACTCCCTCTATCACCCTCACTCCCTCTCTGGCCCACTTCCACTCTCTCGGTCTCACTCTCTCCCTCTCTCGCCCAACACCTTTCTCTCGCCCTCTCTCCCTCTCTCCCCCTCTTTCCCTCTCTTCCTCTCTCACCCTCTCTCGCCCTCTTGCTTTCTATCCCTCTCTCATCCACGCCCCCTCTCTCGCCCTCTCTCCCTCTTTTGCCCTCTCGACCTCTCTCGACCTCTCTCCCTCTCTCGTCATCTCTCCCTCTTTCGTACACTCTCTTTCGCCCTCTCGCCCTCTCCCTCTCTTCTATCGCCCTCTCTCTCTCTCTCTCCCTCTCGCCCTCTCTCTCCCACTCTCCCTCTCTCCTCCTCTCTCCCTCTCTCTCCCTATCTCCCTATCTTGCCCTCTCGCTCTCTCGCCCTCTCTGGCCCTCTCTCCCACTCTCGCCCTCTCTCTCTCTCTTTGGCCCTCTCTCACTCTCTCGCCCTCTCTCTTTCTGTCGCCCTCGCTCACTCCTTCGCCCTCTCGGCCTCTCGCCCTCTCTCAGCCTCTCTCCCTCTCTCCCCTTCTCTCGCCCTCTCTCCTTCTATCGCCCCCCCTCCCTCTTTTTCGCCCTCTCTCCCTCTCTCGCCCTCTCTCCCTCACTCCCTCTCTCACCCTCTCTCTCACCCTCTCTCTCTTTCGCTCTCTCGCCCTCTCCACCTCTGTCACCCTCTCTCACCCACACTCTCCGTCTGTCTCTCCCTCTCTTCTATCGCTCTCTCTCCCTCTCTCTCCCACTCCCCCTCTCTCTCCCTCTCTCCCTCTCTCACCCTCTCTCCCTCTCGGCCTCTCTGCCTCTCTCCATCTCTTGCCCTCTCTCCCTCTTTTGCCCTCACTCCCTCTATCACCCTCACTCCCTCTCTGGCCCACCTCCACTTTCTCGGTCTCACTCTCTCCCTCTCTCGCCCACGCCCCATCTCTCGCCCTCTGTTCCTCCCTCACTCTATCGCACTCACTCTCCCTCTCTCACCCTCACTCCCTCTCTCTCTTGTCCTCTCGCACTCTCTCCCTCTCCCGCCCTCTCTCCCTCTCTCTCCCTCTCATCCTCTCTCGCCCTCTCTCGCCCTCTCTCTCCCTCTCTCCCTCTTTTGCCCACTCTCCCTCTCTCATCCTCTTGCCCTCTCTTGCCGTCTCTCACCCTTTCTCTCCCTCTCTCCCTCTCTTGCCTTCTCTCCCTCTCTCGCCCACACGCCCTCTTTCGCCCTCTCGCCCTCTCTCACCCTCTCTCCCTTTTTTGCCCTCTCTCCCTCTCTCGCCCTCACTCCCTCCTTCGCCCTCTCTCCCCTTATCTCCCTCTCTCCCTCTCTTGCCCTCTCTCCCTCTCTCGCACTCTGTCTCCCGCTCTCGCACTCTCTTCTCCTCTCGCCCTCTCTCCCTCTCTTGCCCTTTCTCGTCCACTGTCCCTCTCTTGCCCTCTCTCTCTCTCGCCCTCTCGCCCTCTCTCACACTCTCTGCCTCTTTCACCCTCTCACCCACTTTCGCCCTCTCTCCCTCTCTTGCTCTCTCTTGCCCTCTCTCGCCCACTCTCCCTCTCTGGCCCTCTCTCCCTCTCTCACTCTCTCTCGCCCTCTCTCTCTTGCCCACTCTCCCTCTCGCGCCCTCTCTCCCTCTCTCGCCCTCTCGCCCTCTTTCGCCCTCTATCCCTCTCTCCCTCTCTTCCCCTTTATCGTCCACTCTCCCTCTCTTGCCCTCTCTCCCTCATTCACCCTCTATCCCTCTCTCCCTCTCTTGCCCTTTCTCGTCCGCTCTCCCTCTCTTGCCCTCTCTCCCCCTATCGCCCTCTCTCCCTCTCTCCCTCTCTCGCCCTCTCGCCCTCTCTCGCACTCTCTCACCTGCTCTCGCACTCTCTTCTCCTCTCGCCCTCTCTCCCTCTCTCCCTCTCTTGCCCTTTCTCATCCACTCTCCCTCTCTTGCCTTCTCTCCCTCATTCGCCCTCTCGCCCTCTCTCACAATCTCTACCTCTTTCACCCTCTCACACACTTTTGCCCTCTCTCCCTCTCTCTCCCTCTCTCCCTCTCTCTTGCCCTCTCTCCCTCTCTCGCCCACTCTCTCTCTCTCGCCCTTTCACCCTCTCTCACACTCTCTGCCTCTTTCACCCTCTCTCCCACTTTCCCCTTTACTCACTCTCTCTATCCTCTCTCGTTCTCTCTTGCCCTCTCTCCCTCTCTCGCCCACTCTCCCCCCTCGCCCTCTCTCACACTCTCCCTCTCTCCCTCTCTCACTCTCTCTCGCCCTCTCTCTCTCGTCCACTCTCCCTCTCTCGCCCTTTCTCCCTCTCTCGCCCTCTCCCCTCTCTCGCCCTTTCTCCCTCTCTCGCCCTCTCGCCCTCTTTCGCCTTCTCTCCCTCTTTTGCCCTCTCTCCCACTCTCGCCCTCACTCCCTCCTTCGCCCTCTCTCCCCTATCGCCCTCTCTCCCTCTCTCGCCCTCTCTCCCTCTCTTGCCCTCTCTCCCTCTCTCGCACTCTCTCTCCCGCTATCGCACTCTCTTCTCATCTCGCCCCGTCTCCCTCTCTTGCATTCTATCCCTCTCTCCCACTCTCGCCCTCTCTCATCCTCTCTTCCACCTTTGCCCTCTCTCCCTCACTGGCCCTCACTCCCTCATTTTCCCTCTCTCTCCCTCTCACCCTCTCTCACTCTCTCCCTCTCCCGCCCGCTCTCCGTCTCTCCCTCTGTCCCACTCTCCCTCTCTCGCCCTCTCGCCCTCTCTCTCACTCTCTGCCTCTTTCACCCTCTCACCCACTTTCGCCCTCTCTTCCTCTCTCTCCCTCACTCACTCTCTCTTGACCTCTCTCCCTCTCTCGAACACTCTCCCACTTTCGCCCTCTCTCGCTCTCTCTTGTCCTCTCTCCCTCTCTCGCCCGCTCTCGCTCTCTCGCCCTCTCTCCCACTCTCTCTTGCCCTCTCTCGCACACTCTCACTCTCTCGCCCTCTCTCGCCTTCTCGCTCTCTCTCACACTCTCTGCCTCTTTCGCCTTCTCTCCAACTCTCGCCCTCTCTCACCCTCTCTCCCTCTTTTGCCCTCTCTCCCTCTCTCGCCCTCACTCCCTCCTTCGACCTCTCTCTCCCTATCGCCCTCTCTCACTCTCTCTCGCCCTCTCTCTCTTGCCCACTCTCCCTCTCGCGCCCTCTCTCCCTCTCTCGCCCTCTCGCCCTCTTTCGCCCTCTATCCCTCTCTCCCTCTCTTCCCCTTTATCATCCACTCTCCCTCTCTTGCCCTCTCTCCCTCATTCACCCTCTATCCCTCTCTCCCTCTCTTGCCCTTTCTCGTCCGCTCTCCCTCTCTTGCCCTCTCTCCCTCATTCGCCCTCTCGCCCTCTCTCACACTCTCTGTCTCTTTCACCCTCTCTCCCACTTTCGCCTTCACTCCCTCTCTCTATCCTTTCTCGGTCTCTCTTGCCCTCTCTCCCTCTCTCGCCCACTCTCCCCCTCTCCCTCTCTCAATCTCTCTCGCCCTCTCTCTCTCACCCACTCTTCCTCTCTCGCCCACTCTCCCTCTCTCGCCCTCTCGCCCTCTTTCGCCTTCTCTCGCTCTCTCGCCCTCTCTCCCTCTCTCGCCCGCTCTCCCTCTCTCGCACTCTCTCTCCCGCTATCGCACTCTCTTCTCCTCTCGCCCTGTCTCCCTCTCGCCTTCTATCCCTCTCTCCCTCTCTTGCCCTTTCTCGTCCACTCTCCCTTTTTTGCCCTCTCTCCCTCTCTCGCCCTCACTCCCTCTTTCGCCCTCTCTCCCCCTATCGCCCTCTCTCCCTCTCTCCCTCTCTCGCCCTCTCGCCCTCTCTCGCACTCTCTCTCCTGCTCTTGCACTCTCTTCTCCTCTCGCCCTCTCTCCCTCTCTCGCCCTCTATCCCTCTCTCCCTCTCTTGCCCTTTCTCATCCACTCTCCCTCTCTTGCCTTCTCTCCCTCATTCGCCCTCTCGCCCTCTCTCACAATCTCTACCTCTATCACCCTATCACACACTTTCGCCCTCTCTCCCTCTCTCTCCCTCTCTCCCTCTCTCTTGCCCTCTCTCCCTCTCTCGCCCACTCTCTCTCTCTCGCCCTTTCACCCTCTCTCACACTCTCTGCCTCTTTCACCCTCTCTCCCACTTTCCCCTTTACTCACTCTCTCTATCCTCTCTCGTTCTCTCTTGCCCTCTCTCCCTCTCTCGCCCACTCTCCCCCTCTCGCCCTCTCTCACACTCTCCCTCTCTCCCTCTCTCACTCTCTCTCGCCCTCTCTCTCTCGCCCACTCTCCCTCTCTCGCCCTTTCTCCCTCTCTCGCCCTCTCGCCCTCTTTCGCCTTCTCTCCCTCTTTTGCCCTATCTCCCACTCTCGCCCTCACTCCCTCCTTCGCCCTCTCTCCCCTTTCGCCCTCTCTCCCTCTCTCGCCCTCTCTCCCTCTCTTGCCCTCTCTCCCTCTCTCGCACTCTCTCTCCCGCTATCGCACTCTCTTCTCATCTCGCCCTGTCTCCCTCTCTTGCATTCTATCCCTCTCTCCCACTCTCGCCCTCTCTCATCCTCTCTTCCACCTTTGCCCTCTCTCCCTCACTTGCCCTCACTCCCTCATTTTCCCTCTCTCTCCCTCTCACCCTCTCTCACTCTCTCCCTCTCCCGCCCGCTCTCCGTCTCTCCCTCTGTCCCACTCTCCCTCTCTCGCCCTCTCGCCCTCTCTCTCACTCTCTGCCTCTTTCACCCTCTCACCCACTTTCGCCCTCTCTTCCTCTCTCTCCCTCACTCACTCTCTCTTGACCTCTCTCCCTCTCTCGAACACTCTCCCACTTTTGCCCTCTCTCGCTCTCTCTTGTCCTCTCTCCCTCTCTCGCCCGCTCTCGCTCTCTCGCCCTCTCTCCCTCTCTCTCGCTCTCTCTTGCCCTCTCTCGCACACTCTCGCTCTCTCGCCCTCTCTCGCCTTCTCGCCCTCTCTCACACTCTCTGCCTCTTTCGCCTTCTCTCCAACTCTCGCCCTCTCTCGCCCTCTCTCCCTCTTTTGCCCTCTCTCCCTCTCTTGCCCTCACTCCCTCCTTCGACCTCTCTCTCCCTATATCCCTCTCTCACTCTCTCTCGCCCTCTATCTATTGCGCACTCTCCCTCTCCCTCGCTCTCTCTCTCTCTCTCCCTCTCTCCCCCCTCACTCTCTCTCGCTATCTCACTCTTGCCCATTCTCCCTCTCTCTCCCTCTCTCCCTCTCTTGCCCACTCCCTCTCTCGTCCTCTCTCCCTCTCTCACCCTATCGCACTCACTCTCCCTCTCTCACCCTTAATCCCTCTCTCTCTTGTCCTCTCGCACTCTCTCCCTCTTCCGCCCTCTCTTGCTCTCTCGCCCTCTCATCCTCTCTCACCCTCTCTTGCCCTCTCTTTCCCTCTCTCCATCTCTCATCCTCCATCTCCCTCTCTCAGTCTCTTGCCCTCTCTCCCACTCTCGCCCTCTCTCATCCTGTCTCCCTCTTCCGCCCTCTCTCCCCAATCACCCTCTCTCCCTCTCTCGCCCTTTCTCTACCTCTCTCCCTCTCTCGCCCTCTCTCGCACACTTCCTCCCGCTCTCGCACTCTCTTCTCCTCTCGCCCTCTCTCCCTGTCTTGCCCTTTCTCGTCCACTCTCCTTCTCTTGCCCTCTCTTCCTCATTCGCCCTCTCGCCCTCTCTCACAATCTCTGCCTCTTTCACCCTCTCACACACTTTCGCCCTCTCTCCCTCTCTCTCTCCCTCTCTTGCTCTCTCTTGCCCTCTCTCACCCACTCTCCCTCTCTCAGCCTCTCGCCCTCTCTCACACTCTCTGCCTTTCACCCTCTCTCCCACTTTCACCTTCACTCTCTCTCTCTATCCTCTCTCGCCCTCTCTCCCTCTCTCCCTCTCTCCCTCTCTCACTCTCTCACTCTCTCTCGCCTTCTCTCTCTCGCCCACTCTCCCTCTCTCGGCCTCTCGCCCTCTTTCGCCTTCTCTCCCTCTTTTGCCCTCTCTCCCACTCTCGCCCTCACTCCCTCCTTCGCCCTCTCTCCCCCATCACCCTCTCTCCCTCTCTCGCCCTCTCTCCCTCTCTTGCCCTCTCTCCCTCTCTTGCACTCTCTCTCCCTGTCTCCCTCTCTCGCCCTCAATCCGCTCTCCCTCTCTTTCCGTCTCTCACCCTCTCTCCCGCTCTCGCCCACTCTCATCTTCTCTCCCTCCCTCCCTCACTTGCCCTCACTCCCTCATTTTCCCTCTCTCGCCCTCTCTCCCTCTCTCACTCTCCCGCCCGCTCTCCCTCTTTCCCTCTGTCCCACTCTCCCTCTCTCGCCCTCTCGCCCTCTCTCACACTCTCTGCCTCTTTCACTCTCTCACCCACTTTCGCCCTCTCTTCCTCTCTCTCCCTCTCTCACTCTCTCTTGACCTCTCTCTCTCTCTCGCCCACTCTTGCTCTCTCGCCCTATCTCCCTCTCTCTCGCTTTTTCTTGCCCTCTCTCCCTCTCTCGCCTTCTCGCCCTCTCTCACACTCTGCCTCTTTCACCTTCCCTCCAACTCTCACCCTCTCTCGCCCTCTCTCCCTCTTTTGCCCTCTCTCCCTCTCTCGCCCTCACTCCCTCCTTCGACCTCTCTCTTCCTATCGCCCTCTCTCACTCTCTCCCTCTCTCACTCTCTCTCGCTATCTCCCTCTTGCCCACTCTCCCTCTCTCTCCCTCTCTCCCTCTCTTGCCCACTCTCCCTCTCCCTCGCTCTCTCTCCCTCTCTCCCTCTCTCCCTCTCTCACTCTCTCTCGCCATCTCCCCCTTGCCCACTCTCCCTCTCTCTCCCTCTCTCCCTCTCTCCCTCTCTCCCTCTCTCACTCTCTCTCGCCATCTCCCCCTTGCCCACTCTCCCTCTCTCTCCCTCTCTCCCTCTCTCACCCACTCTCCCTCTCTCGCCCTCTCTCCCTCTCTCACTCTATCGCACTCACTCTCCCTCTCTCCCCTTTCTCTCTCGCTCTCTCGCCCTCTCATCCTCTCCCGCCGTCTCTTGCCCTCTCTTTCCCTCTCTCCGTCCATTCTCCCTCTCTTGCCCTCTCTCCGTCTCTTGCCCTCTCTCCCACTCTCGCCCTCTCTCATCCTGTCTCCCTCTTTCGCACTCTCTCCCCCTCTCACCCTCTCTCCCTCTCTCCCTCTCTCATCCTTTCTCTACCTCTCTCCCTCTCTCGCCCTTTCACCCTCACTCGACTTCTTTCATTCTCTCGCCATCTCGCCCTCTTTCGCCTTCTCTCCATCTCTCGCCCTCTCTCACCCTCACTCCCTCCTTCGCCCTCTCTCCCCTATCATCCTCTCTCCCTCTCTTGCCTTTTCTACCTCTCCTGCACTCTCTCTATCGCTATCGCACTCTCTTCTCCTCTCACCCTCTCTCCCTCTCTCGCCCTCTATCCCTCTCTCCCTCTCTCGCCCTTTCTCGCCCACTCTCCCTCTCTCATCCTCTCTCTCTCTCGCCCTCTCTCGCCCTCTCTCCCTCTCTCTCCCTCTCACCCTCTCTTGCCCTCTCTTCCTCTCTCGTCCTCTCTCCCTCTATCACCCTCTCGACCTCTCTCACCCTCTCTCCCTCACTCGCCCTCTCGGCCTCTCTCGCCCTCTCTCTCTCTGGCCCTCTCGTCCACTCTCCCTCTCTCACCCTCGCTCCATCTCTCTCCCTCTCTCTCCCACTCTCCCTCTCTCACCCTCGCTCCATCTCTCTCCCTCTCTCTCCCTCTCTCCCTCTCTCACTCTCTCTCCCTCTCTCCTTGTCTCGCCCTCTCACCCTCTCTCCCCCGTCGCCCTCTCTCACCCTTCATTACTCTTTTGTCCTCTCTCCCTCTTTCGCCCTCACTCCCTCTCTTGCCCTCTCTCTCCCTCTATCGCCATTTCTCCCTCTCTCGCACTCTCTCTCCCACTCTCGCACTCTCTCTCCCGCTCTCGCAATCTCTCCTCCTCTCGCCCTCTCTCCCTCTCTCGCCCTCTTTCCCTCTCTCCCTCTCTCGCCCTTTCTCGCCCTCTCTCCCTCTCTCGCCCTTTCTCCCTCTCTCGCCCTCTCTCCTTGTCTCACCCTCTCTCTCTCTTTCTCGCCCTCTTGCCCTCTCTTGCCCTCTCTCCCACTCTCGCCTTCTCTCTCTCGCCTTCTCCCCCTCTCTCCCTCTCTCCCGCTCTCGCCCTCACTCCCTCTCTCGCCCTCTTTCACCCTCTCACCCACTTTCGCCCTCTCTTCCTCTCTCTCCCTCACTCACTCTCTCTTGACCTCTCTCCCTCTCTCGAACACTCTCCCACTTTCGCCCTCTCTCGCCCGCTCTCGCTCTCTCTTGCCCTCTCTCCCTCTCTTGCCCACCCTCTCTCTCCCTTTCGCCCGCTCTCGGCCTCTCACCCTCTTTCACCCTCTCTTCCTCTTTTGCCATCTCTCCCTCTCTCGCCATTTCTCGTCCTCTCTCCCTCTCTCACCCTCTCTCTCTCTCATCCTCTCTCCCTCTTTCGCCCTCTCTCCCTCACTCGCCCTCTTTCATTCTCTCGCCCTCTCTCCCTCTCTCGCCCTCACTCCCTCCTTCACCCTCTCTCCCCTATCGCCCTCTCTCCCTCTCTTGCCCTCTGCATCTCTCGCACTCTCTCTCCCGCTATCGCACACATTCTGCTCTCACCCTCTCTCCCTCTCTTGCCCTCTATCCCTCTCTCCCTTTCTCGCCCTTTCTCACCCACTCTCTCTCTCTCACCCTCTCTCACCCTCTCTCTTTTGCCCTCTCTCACCCTCTCCCACCCTCTCTCTCTTTCTTACTCTCTCTCCCTGTCTCGCCCTCTCTCCATCTCTCTCCCACTCTCCCTCTCTATCCCTCTCTCGACCTTTCTCGCCTGCTCTCCATCTCTCACCGTTTCTCCCTCTCTCGCCCTCTCTCCCTCTTTTGACTTCTCTCCCTCTTGTCCTCTCTATCCCTCTCTCTCCCTCTCACCCTCTCTTGCCCTCCCTCTCTAGCCCTCTCTCCCTCAATCGCCCTTTCTCCCGCTCTCGCCCTCACTCCCTCTCACCCGCTTTCACCCTCTCTCCTTCTTACACCCTCTCTCCCTCGTTTGTCCTCTCTCCCTCTCTCGCCCACACTCTCTCCCACCCTCTCTCCCTCTCTCGCCTTCTCTCGCCCTCTCTCCCTCTCCCGCCCTCTCATCCTCTCTCGCCATCTCTCGCCCTCTCTCTCCTTTTCTCCTGCTCTCGCCCTCTCTCCCTCTCTCGCCCTCTTTCACCCTCTCTCCCTCTTTCGCCCTCTCTCCCTCTTTTGCCGTCTCTCTCTCTCTTGCCATCTCTCGCCCTCTCCCTCTCTCACCCTCTCTCCCTCTCACCCTCTCTCCCTCTCTCGCCTGCCCACGCTCTCTCCCTCTCTCCCTCTCTCGCCCTCTCTCCCTCTCTCACCCTCTCTCCCTCTCTCTTCCTCACTCCCTCTCTCTCCCTCTCTCCTTGTTTCGCCCACTCTTCCTCTCTTGCCCTTTCTCCCTCTCTCGCCCTCACTCACTCTTTCGCCATCACTCCCTCTCTCATCTTCTCTCCCTCTTTCGTACTCTCTCCCTTTCTTGCCCTCTCTCACTTTCTCCATCTCTCCCCCTCGCTCTCTCTCGCCCACACTCCCTCTCTCGTCCTCACTCCCTCTTTCGCACTCTTGCTCACTCTCTCACTCTCTCTGCCTCTTTCGCCCTCTCTCCTTCTTTTGCCCTCTCTCATTCTCCTTCCCTCTCTCCCTCTCTCACACTCTCTCCCTCTCTCGCCCTCTCTCCCGCTCTCGCCCTCTCTCCCTTTTTCGCCCTGTCTTCCTCTTTCGCCCTCTCTCCCTCTCTCACCCTCTCTCTCTCTTTCGCCCTCTCTCACCCTCTCTTGCCCTCTCTCCATCTCTCTCCCACTCTCCCTCTCTATCCCTCTCTCGACCTTTCTCGCCCGCTCTCCCTCTCTCACCGTTTCTCTCTCTCTCGTCCTCTCTCCCTCTTTTGACTTCTCTCCCTCTCGTCCTCTCCCCCTCACTCGCCCTCTCTCCCTCTCTCGCCCTTTCACCCTCTCACCCTCTCTCGCCTTCTCTCCCTCACTCGCACTCTCTCCCTCTCTTGCCCTCTCTCTCTGGCCCTCTCGCCCACTCTCCCTCTCTCGCCCTCTCACCCTCTCACCCTCTCTCGCCCTCTCTCCCTCACTCGCCCTCTCTCCCTCTCTTGCCCTCTCTCTCTCTGGCCCTCTCGCCCACTCTCCCTCTCTCGCCCTCGCTCCATCTCTCTCCCACTCTCTCCCTCTCATCCTCTCTCCCTCTCTTTTCCTCACTCCCTCTCTCTCTCTCCTGGTCACGCTCTCTCCCTCTGTCGCACTCTTGCCCTCTCTCGCTGTCTCTTGCTCTCCCTCTCCCTCTCTCCCTTTCTCACCCTCTCTCCCTCTCTCTTTCTGTCTCACCCTTCATCCCTCTTTTGTCCTCTCTCCCTCTTCCTCACTCCCTCTCTTGCCCTCTGTCCCTCTCTCTACCTCTCTCGCCCTCTCTCCCTCTCCCGCACTCTCTCTCCCGCTCTCGCACTCTCTCCTCCTCTCGCCCTCTCTCCCTCTCTCACCCTTTCTCCTTGTCTCACCCTTTCTCTCTCTCTTTCTCACCCTCTTGGCCTCTCTCACCCTCTCTCCCTCTCTCGCCCTCTCTTCCTCTCTCGCCCTTGCTCCCTTGTTCGCTCTCTCTCACCCTCTCACCCTCTCTGGCCCGCTCTCCCTCTCTCGCACTCTCTCTTTCTCTCACCCTCTCTCCCTTTCTCGCCTTCTCTCGCCCTCTCTCTCTGTCGCCCTCTCTACCTCTCTTTCACCCTCTCTTCCTCTCTCTCCCTCACTCCCTCTCTTGCATTTTCTCGCCCTCTTTACCTCTCTCTCTCTCCCTCTCTTCCTCTCTTGCCCTTTCTCCCTCTCTCGCCCTCTCTCGTCCTCACTCCCTATTTCGCCATCTCTCCCTCTCTCGTCCTGTCTCCCTCTTTCGTACTCTCTCCCTGTCTCGCCCTCTCTCCCTCTCTCCATCTCTCCCTTTCTCGCGCTCTCTCGCCCTCTCTCGTCTACACTCCTTCTCTCGCCCTCTCTCCCTCTTTCGCCCTCTCGCCGTCTCTCACTCTTTCGCCCTCTCACCCTCTCCTTCCCTCTCTCCCTCTCTCGCCCTCTCTCCCTCTTTCGTCCTCTCGCCGTCTCTCACTCTCTCTACCTCTCTCGCCCTCTCTCCCTCACTCGCTCCTCTCTCTCTCGCCCTCTCTACCTCTCTTTCACCCTCTCTTCCTCTCTCTCCCTCACTCCCTCTCTCGCACTTTCTCGCCCTCTCTACCCCTCTCTCTCTCCCTCTCTTCCTCTCTTGCCCTTTCTCCCTCTCTCACTCTCTCTCGTCCTCACTCCCTATTTCGCCATCTCTCCCTCTCTTGTCCTCTCTCCCTCTTTCGTACTCTCTCCCTGTCTAGCCCTCACTCCCTCTCTCCATCTCTCCCTCTCTCACTCTCTCTCGCCCCCTCTTGTCTACACTCCCTCTCTCGCCCTCTCTCCCTCTTTTGCCCTCTCGCCCTCTCTCACTCTCTCCGCCTCTTTCGCACTCTCTCCCTCTTTTGCCCTCTCTCCCTCTCCTTCCCTCTTTCTCTCTCTCGCCCTCTCTCCCTCTTTCGTCCTCTCACCTTCTCTCACTCTCTCTGCCTGTTTCGCCCTCTCTCCTTCTTTTGCCCTCTCACCCTCTCCTTCCCTCTCTCCCTATCTCACCCTCTCTCCCGCTCTCGCCCTCTCTCCCTCTTTCGCCCTCTCTCCCTCTCTTCCCCTCTCTCCCTCTCTTGCCCTCTCTCCCTCACGCCCTCTCTCAGCCTCTCTCTATCTCTCCCCCACTCTCCCTCTCTATCCCTCTCTCGACCTTTCTCTCCCTCTCTCCCTCTCTTGCCCTTTCTCCCTCTCTCGCCCTCTCTCGCCCTCACTCCCTCTTTCGCCCTCTCTCTCCCCTCGCCATCTCTCCCTCTCTCACCCTCTCTCCCTAGATTGTACTCTCTCCCTCTCTCGCCCTCGCTCTCTCACTCCATCTCTCCCTCTCTCGCTCTCTCTCACCCCCTCTCCCTCTCTCGCTCACACTCCCTCTCTCGCCCTCTCACCCTCTTTCGCCCTCGCCCGCTCTCACTCTCTTTGCCTCTTTCGCCTTCTCTCCCTCTCTTTCCCTCTCTCACTCTCTCACCCTCTCTCGCCCTCTCGCCCTCTCTCATTCTCTTTGCCTCTCTCGCCCTCTCTCCCTCATTCGCCCTCTCTCCCTTTCTCACCCTCGCTCCCGCTCTCGCCCTCTCTCCCTTTCTCACCCTCGCTCCCGCTCTCGCCCTCTCTCCCTTTCTCACCCTCGCTCCCGCTCTCGCCCTCTTTCGCCCTCTCTCTCTCGCCCTCTCTCCCTCTCGCCCTGTCTCCATCTCTCTCCCACCCTCACTCTCTATCTCTCTCTCGACCTTTCTCACCCGCTCTCCCTCTCTCCCTCTCTCTCGCCCTTTCTCCCTCGTGCCCTCTCTCACCCTCTCTCGCCCTCTCTCCATCTCTCTCCCACTCTCCCTCTCTATCCCTCGCTCGACCTTTCTCTCCCTCTCTCCCTCTCTCTCCCTCTCTTCCTCTCTTGCCCTGTCTCCCTCTTTCGCCCTCTCTCTCCCCTAGCCATCTCTCCCTCTCTCGCCCTATCTCCCTCTTTCGTACTCTCTCCTGCTCTCACCCTCACTCCCTCACTCCATCTCTCCCTCTCTCACCCTCTCTCGCCCTCTCTCCATCTCTCTCCCACTCTCCCTCTCTATCCCTCGCTCGACCTTTCTCTCCCTCTCTCCCTCTCTCTCCCTCTCTTCCTCTCTTGCCCTGTCTCCCTCTTTCGCCCTCTCTCTCCCCTAGCCATCTCTCCCTCTCTCGCCCTCTCTCCCTCTTTCGTACTCTCTCCTGCTCTCGCCCTCACTCCCTCACTCCATCTCTCCCTCTCTCACTCTCTCTCACCCTCTCTCCCTCTCTCACCCACACTCCCTCTCTCGCCCTCTCACCCTCTTTCGCCCTCACCCTCTCTCACTCTCTCTGCCCTCTTTCGACTTCTCTCCCTCTCTTTCCCTCTCTCCCTCTCTCACCCTCTCTTGCCCTCTCGCCCTCTCTCATTCTCTCTCCCTCTGCCCTCTCTCCCTCTTTCACCCTCTCTCCCTCTCCTTTCCTCTCTACCTCTCTCGCCCTATCTCCCTCTCTCGCCCTCGCTCCCGCTCTCGCCCTCTCTCCCTCTTTCGCCCTGTCTCTCTCTCTCTCTCACCCTCTCTCGCTCTCGCCCTCTCTCCATCTCTCTCCCACTCTCCCTCTCTATCACTCTCTCGACCTTTCTTGCCCTCTTGCCCTCTCTCGACCTCCCTCCCTCTCTCGCACTCTCCCCTCACTCTCGCCCTCTCGCCCTCTCTCGCCCTCTCTCCATGTCTTGCCCTCTCTCTCCCTCTCTCACCCTCTCTCCCTTTCTCGCCCTTTCTCTACCTCTCTCGCCGTTTCTCCCTTTCTCGCACTCTTTCCCTCTCTCTCACCCTCTCTCCCTTTTTCGTCCTCTCGCCCTTTTTCGCCTTCTCTCCCTCTCACGCCATCTCTCTCTCTCTCTTCATCTCGCGTCCTCTTTGCGGCTCTCGCCCGCTCTCCCTCTCTTGCCCTCTCCCCCCCTCGCCTCTCACCCTCTCTCGCCCTCTGTCTTTCTCTCGCCCTCTCTCCCTTTCCAGACCTCTCTCACCGTTTCACCGTCTCTCTCGCACTCTCTCCCTCTCTCTCACACTCTCTCTCTCTTTTGCCCTCTTTCCCACTAAACCCTCTCTCCCTCTCTGGCCCACCCCACTCTCTCGCTCTCACTCTCTCCCTCTCTCGCCCAACCCCTTTCTCTCGCCGTCTCTCCCTCTCTCCCTCTCTCACCCTCTCTCACCCTCTCTCACCCACGCTCTCTCTCCGCCTCTCGCCCTCTCTGCCTCTCTCGCCTTCTCTCCTTGTCTGACCCTCTCTTTCTCTTTCTCGCCCTCTTGCCCTCTCTCGACCTCCCTCCCTCTCTCGCACTCTCTCCCTCTCTCGCCCTCTCTCCCTCTTTCGCCCTCTCTCCCTCTCTTGCCCTCACTCTCTCTCTCTCGACCTCACTCCCTCGTTCGCTCTCTCGCCCTCTCACCATCTCTCACCCTCTCTCACCCTCTCTCGCCACTCTCTCTCTCTCTCCCTCTCTCGCAATCTCTCTCTCTCTCTCCCTCTCTTGTATCGTGTTCTCTCTCCCTCTCTGCCTCTCTCTTCCTCTCTCTCGCACTCTCTCCCTCTCTCGCCCTCTCTCTTCCTCTTTTGCACTCTCTCCCTCTCTCGCCCTCTCTCTTTCTCACCCTCTCGCCCTCTCTCACCCTCTCTCCCTCTCTCGCTCTCTCTCTCGCCCTCTCTCCCTTTCTCGCCCTTTCTCGACCTCTCTCGCCGTTTCTCCCTCTGTCGCACTCTTTCCCTCTCTCTCACCCTCTCTCCCTCTTTCGTCCTCTCGCCCTTTTTCGCCTTCTCTCCCTCTCTCACCATCTCTCTCTCTCTCTTCATCTCGCGTCCTCTTTGCGGGTCTCGCCTGTTCACCCTCTCTTGCCCTCTCTCCCCTCTCGCCTCTCACCCTCTCTCGCCCTCTGTCCTTCTCTGGCCCTCTCTCCCTTTCTCGCCCTTTCTCGACCTCTCTCGCCGTTTCTCCCTCTCTCGCCCTCTTTCACCCTCTCTCCCTCTTTCGCCCTCTCTCCCTCTTTTGCCGTCTCTCTCTCTCTTGCCATCTCTCGCCCTCTCCCTCTCTCACCCTCTCTCCCTCTCACCCTCTCTCCCTCTCTCGCCTGCCCACGCTCTCTCCCTCTCTCCCTCTCTCGCCCTCTCTCCCTCTCTCACCCTCTCTCCCTCTCTCTTCCTCACTCCCTCTCTCTCCCTCTCTCCTTGTTTCGCCCACTCTTCCTCTCTTGCCCTTTCTCCCTCTCTCGCCCTCACTCACTCTTTCGCCATCACTCCCTCTCTCATCTTCTCTCCCTCTTTCGTACTCTCTCCCTTTCTTGCCCTCTCTCACTTTCTCCATCTCTCCCCCTCGCTCTCTCTCGCCCACACTCCCTCTCTCGTCCTCACTCCCTCTTTCGCACTCTTGCTCACTCTCTCACTCTCTCTGCCTCTTTCGCCCTCTCTCCTTCTTTTGCCCTCTCTCATTCTCCTTCCCTCTCTCCCTCTCTCACACTCTCTCCCTCTCTCGCCCTCTCTCCCGCTCTCGCCCTCTCTCCCTTTTTCGCCCTGTCTTCCTCTTTCGCCCTCTCTCCCTCTCTCACCCTCTCTCTCTCTTTCGCCCTCTCTCACCCTCTCTTGCCCTCTCTCCATCTCTCTCCCACTCTCCCTCTCTATCCCTCTCTCGACCTTTCTCGCCCGCTCTCCCTCTCTCACCGTTTCTCTCTCTCTCGTCCTCTCTCCCTCTTTTGACTTCTCTCCCTCTCGTCCTCTCCCCCTCACTCGCCCTCTCTCCCTCTCTCGCCCTTTCACCCTCTCACCCTCTCTCGCCTTCTCTCCCTCACTCGCACTCTCTCCCTCTCTTGCCCTCTCTCTCTGGCCCTCTCGCCCACTCTCCCTCTCTCGCCCTCTCACCCTCTCACCCTCTCTCGCCCTCTCTCCCTCACTCGCCCTCTCTCCCTCTCTTGCCCTCTCTCTCTCTGGCCCTCTCGCCCACTCTCCCTCTCTCGCCCTCGCTCCATCTCTCTCCCACTCTCTCCCTCTCATCCTCTCTCCCTCTCTTTTCCTCACTCCCTCTCTCTCTCTCCTGGTCACGCTCTCTCCCTCTGTCGCACTCTTGCCCTCTCTCGCTGTCTCTTGCTCTCCCTCTCCCTCTCTCCCTTTCTCACCCTCTCTCCCTCTCTCTTTCTGTCTCACCCTTCATCCCTCTTTTGTCCTCTCTCCCTCTTCCTCACTCCCTCTCTTGCCCTCTGTCCCTCTCTCTACCTCTCTCGCCCTCTCTCCCTCTCCCGCACTCTCTCTCCCGCTCTCGCACTCTCTCCTCCTCTCGCCCTCTCTCCCTCTCTCACCCTTTCTCCTTGTCTCACCCTTTCTCTCTCTCTTTCTCACCCTCTTGGCCTCTCTCACCCTCTCTCCCTCTCTCGCCCTCTCTTCCTCTCTCGCCCTTGCTCCCTTGTTCGCTCTCTCTCACCCTCTCACCCTCTCTGGCCCGCTCTCCCTCTCTCGCACTCTCTCTTTCTCTCACCCTCTCTCCCTTTCTCGCCTTCTCTCGCCCTCTCTCTCTGTCGCCCTCTCTACCTCTCTTTCACCCTCTCTTCCTCTCTCTCCCTCACTCCCTCTCTTGCATTTTCTCGCCCTCTTTACCTCTCTCTCTCTCCCTCTCTTCCTCTCTTGCCCTTTCTCCCTCTCTCGCCCTCTCTCGTCCTCACTCCCTATTTCGCCATCTCTCCCTCTCTCGTCCTGTCTCCCTCTTTCGTACTCTCTCCCTGTCTCGCCCTCTCTCCCTCTCTCCATCTCTCCCTTTCTCGCGCTCTCTCGCCCTCTCTCGTCTACACTCCTTCTCTCGCCCTCTCTCCCTCTTTCGCCCTCTCGCCGTCTCTCACTCTTTCGCCCTCTCACCCTCTCCTTCCCTCTCTCCCTCTCTCGCCCTCTCTCCCTCTTTCGTCCTCTCGCCGTCTCTCACTCTCTCTACCTCTCTCGCCCTCTCTCCCTCACTCGCTCCTCTCTCTCTCGCCCTCTCTACCTCTCTTTCACCCTCTCTTCCTCTCTCTCCCTCACTCCCTCTCTCGCACTTTCTCGCCCTCTCTACCCCTCTCTCTCTCCCTCTCTTCCTCTCTTGCCCTTTCTCCCTCTCTCACTCTCTCTCGTCCTCACTCCCTATTTCGCCATCTCTCCCTCTCTTGTCCTCTCTCCCTCTTTCGTACTCTCTCCCTGTCTAGCCCTCACTCCCTCTCTCCATCTCTCCCTCTCTCACTCTCTCTCGCCCCCTCTTGTCTACACTCCCTCTCTCGCCCTCTCTCCCTCTTTTGCCCTCTCGCCCTCTCTCACTCTCTCCGCCTCTTTCGCACTCTCTCCCTCTTTTGCCCTCTCTCCCTCTCCTTCCCTCTTTCTCTCTCTCGCCCTCTCTCCCTCTTTCGTCCTCTCACCTTCTCTCACTCTCTCTGCCTGTTTCGCCCTCTCTCCTTCTTTTGCCCTCTCACCCTCTCCTTCCCTCTCTCCCTATCTCACCCTCTCTCCCGCTCTCGCCCTCTCTCCCTCTTTCGCCCTCTCTCCCTCTCTTCCCCTCTCTCCCTCTCTTGCCCTCTCTCCCTCACGCCCTCTCTCAGCCTCTCTCTATCTCTCCCCCACTCTCCCTCTCTATCCCTCTCTCGACCTTTCTCTCCCTCTCTCCCTCTCTTGCCCTTTCTCCCTCTCTCGCCCTCTCTCGCCCTCACTCCCTCTTTCGCCCTCTCTCTCCCCTCGCCATCTCTCCCTCTCTCACCCTCTCTCCCTAGATTGTACTCTCTCCCTCTCTCGCCCTCGCTCTCTCACTCCATCTCTCCCTCTCTCGCTCTCTCTCACCCCCTCTCCCTCTCTCGCTCACACTCCCTCTCTCGCCCTCTCACCCTCTTTCGCCCTCGCCCGCTCTCACTCTCTTTGCCTCTTTCGCCTTCTCTCCCTCTCTTTCCCTCTCTCACTCTCTCACCCTCTCTCGCCCTCTCGCCCTCTCTCATTCTCTTTGCCTCTCTCGCCCTCTCTCCCTCATTCGCCCTCTCTCCCTTTCTCACCCTCGCTCCCGCTCTCGCCCTCTCTCCCTTTCTCACCCTCGCTCCCGCTCTCGCCCTCTCTCCCTTTCTCACCCTCGCTCCCGCTCTCGCCCTCTTTCGCCCTCTCTCTCTCGCCCTCTCTCCCTCTCGCCCTGTCTCCATCTCTCTCCCACCCTCACTCTCTATCTCTCTCTCGACCTTTCTCACCCGCTCTCCCTCTCTCCCTCTCTCTCGCCCTTTCTCCCTCGTGCCCTCTCTCACCCTCTCTCGCCCTCTCTCCATCTCTCTCCCACTCTCCCTCTCTATCCCTCGCTCGACCTTTCTCTCCCTCTCTCCCTCTCTCTCCCTCTCTTCCTCTCTTGCCCTGTCTCCCTCTTTCGCCCTCTCTCTCCCCTAGCCATCTCTCCCTCTCTCGCCCTATCTCCCTCTTTCGTACTCTCTCCTGCTCTCACCCTCACTCCCTCACTCCATCTCTCCCTCTCTCACCCTCTCTCGCCCTCTCTCCATCTCTCTCCCACTCTCCCTCTCTATCCCTCGCTCGACCTTTCTCTCCCTCTCTCCCTCTCTCTCCCTCTCTTCCTCTCTTGCCCTGTCTCCCTCTTTCGCCCTCTCTCTCCCCTAGCCATCTCTCCCTCTCTCGCCCTCTCTCCCTCTTTCGTACTCTCTCCTGCTCTCGCCCTCACTCCCTCACTCCATCTCTCCCTCTCTCACTCTCTCTCACCCTCTCTCCCTCTCTCACCCACACTCCCTCTCTCGCCCTCTCACCCTCTTTCGCCCTCACCCTCTCTCACTCTCTCTGCCCTCTTTCGACTTCTCTCCCTCTCTTTCCCTCTCTCCCTCTCTCACCCTCTCTTGCCCTCTCGCCCTCTCTCATTCTCTCTCCCTCTGCCCTCTCTCCCTCTTTCACCCTCTCTCCCTCTCCTTTCCTCTCTACCTCTCTCGCCCTATCTCCCTCTCTCGCCCTCGCTCCCGCTCTCGCCCTCTCTCCCTCTTTCGCCCTGTCTCTCTCTCTCTCTCACCCTCTCTCGCTCTCGCCCTCTCTCCATCTCTCTCCCACTCTCCCTCTCTATCACTCTCTCGACCTTTCTTGCCCTCTTGCCCTCTCTCGACCTCCCTCCCTCTCTCGCACTCTCCCCTCACTCTCGCCCTCTCGCCCTCTCTCGCCCTCTCTCCATGTCTTGCCCTCTCTCTCCCTCTCTCACCCTCTCTCCCTTTCTCGCCCTTTCTCTACCTCTCTCGCCGTTTCTCCCTTTCTCGCACTCTTTCCCTCTCTCTCACCCTCTCTCCCTTTTTCGTCCTCTCGCCCTTTTTCGCCTTCTCTCCCTCTCACGCCATCTCTCTCTCTCTCTTCATCTCGCGTCCTCTTTGCGGCTCTCGCCCGCTCTCCCTCTCTTGCCCTCTCCCCCCCTCGCCTCTCACCCTCTCTCGCCCTCTGTCTTTCTCTCGCCCTCTCTCCCTTTCTAGACCTCTCTCACCGTTTCACCGTCTCTCTCGCACTCTCTCCCTCTCTCTCACACTCTCTCTCTCTTTTGCCCTCTTTCCCACTAAACCCTCTCTCCCTCTCTGGCCCACCCCACTCTCTCGCTCTCACTCTCTCCCTCTCTCGCCCAACCCCTTTCTCTCGCCGTCTCTCCCTCTCTCCCTCTCTCACCCTCTCTCACCCTCTCTCACCCACGCTCTCTCTCCGCCTCTCGCCCTCTCTGCCTCTCTCGCCTTCTCTCCTTGTCTGACCCTCTCTTTCTCTTTCTCGCCCTCTTGCCCTCTCTCGACCTCCCTCCCTCTCTCGCACTCTCTCCCTCTCTCGCCCTCTCTCCCTCTTTCGCCCTCTCTCCCTCTCTTGCCCTCACTCTCTCTCTCTCGACCTCACTCCCTCGTTCGCTCTCTCGCCCTCTCACCATCTCTCACCCTCTCTCACCCTCTCTCGCCACTCTCTCTCTCTCTCCCTCTCTCGCAATCTCTCTCTCTCTCTCCCTCTCTTGTATCGTGTTCTCTCTCCCTCTCTGCCTCTCTCTTCCTCTCTCTCGCACTCTCTCCCTCTCTCGCCCTCTCTCTTCCTCTTTTGCACTCTCTCCCTCTCTCGCCCTCTCTCTTTCTCACCCTCTCGCCCTCTCTCACCCTCTCTCCCTCTCTCGCTCTCTCTCTCGCCCTCTCTCCCTTTCTCGCCCTTTCTCGACCTCTCTCGCCGTTTCTCCCTCTGTCGCACTCTTTCCCTCTCTCTCACCCTCTCTCCCTCTTTCGTCCTCTCGCCCTTTTTCGCCTTCTCTCCCTCTCTCACCATCTCTCTCTCTCTCTTCATCTCGCGTCCTCTTTGCGGGTCTCGCCTGTTCACCCTCTCTTGCCCTCTCTCCCCTCTCGCCTCTCACCCTCTCTCGCCCTCTGTCCTTCTCTGGCCCTCTCTCCCTTTCTCGCCCTTTCTCGACCTCTCTCGCCGTTTCTCCCTCTCTCGCACTCTTTCCCTCTCTCTCACCCTCTCTCCCTCTTTCGTCCTCTCGCCCTTTTTCGCCTTCTCTCCCGCTCTCACCATCTCTCTCTCTCTCTTCATCTCGCGTCCTCTTTGCGGCTCTCGCCTGTTCACCCTCTCTTGCCCTCTCTCCCCCTCGCCTCTCACCATCTCTCGCCCTCTGTCTTTCTCTCGCCCTCTCTCCCTTTCTCGCCCTTTCTCGACCTCTCTCACCGTTTCACCCTCTCTCGCACTCTCTCCCTCTCTCTCACACCCTCTCTCTCTCTCTTTTGCCCTCTTTCCCACTAAAACCCTCTCTCCCTCTCTGGCCCACCCCACTCTCTCGCTCTCACTCTCTCCCTCTCTCGCCCAACCCCTTTCTCTCGCCGTCTCTCCCTCTCTCCCCATCTCTCCCTCTCTCCCTCTCTCACCCTCTCTCTTTCTCTCACCCTCTCTCCCTCTCTCGCCTTCTCTCCGTGACTTGCCCTCTCTCTCCCTCTCTCGCCCTCTCTCCCTTTCTCGCCCTTTCTCGACCTCTCTCACCGTTTCTCCCTCTGTTGCACTCTTTCCCTCTCTCTCACCCTCTCTCCCTCTTTCGTCCTCTCGCCCTTTTTCGCCTTCTCTCCCTCTCTCACCATCTCTCTCTCTCTCTTCATCTCGTGTCCTCTTTGCGGCTCTCGCCTGTTCACCCTCTCTTGCCCTCTCTCCCCTCTCGCCTCTCACCCTCTCTCGCCCTCTGTCTTTCTCTCGCTCTCTCTCCCTTTCTCGCCCTTTCTCGACCTCTCTCGCCGTTTCTCCCTCTCTCGCACTCTTTCCCTCTCTCTCACCCTCTCTCCCTCTTTCGTCCTCTCGCCCTTTTTCGCCTTCTCTCCCTCTCTCACCATCTCTCTCTCTCTTCATCTCGCGTCCTCTTTGCGGCTCTCGCCTGTTCACCCTCTCTTGCCCTCTCTCCCCCTCGCCTCTCACCCTCTCTCGCCCTCTGTCTTTCTCTCGACCTCTCTCACCGTTTCACCCTCTCTCGCACTCTCTCCCTCTCTCTCACACCCTCTCTCTCTCTCTCTTTTGCCCTCTTTCCCACTAAAACCCTCTCTCCCTCTCTGGCCCACCCCACTCTCTCGCTCTCACTCTCTCCCTCTCTCGCCCAACCCCTTTCTCTCGCCGTCTCTCCCTCTCTCCCCATCTCTCCCTCTCTCCCTCTCTCACCCTCTCTCTTTCTCTCACCCTCTCTCCCTCTCTCGCCTTCTCTCCGTGACTTGCCCTCTCTCTCCCTCTCTCGCCCTCTCTCCCTTTCTCGCCCTTTCTCTACCTCTCTCGCCATTTCTCCCTCTCTCGCACTCTTTCCCTCTCTCTCACCCTCTCTTCCTCTTTCGTCCTCTCGCCCTTTTTCACCTTCTCTCCCTCTCTCGCCATCTCTCTCTCTCTCTTCATATCGCGTCCTCTTTGCGGCTCTCGCCCGCTCTCCCTCTCTTGCCCTTTCTCCCCCCTCGCCTCTCACCCTCTCTCGCCCTGTGTCTTTCTCTCGCCCTATCTCCCTTTCTCGCCCTTTCTCGACCTCTCTCACCGTTTCACCCTCTCTCGCACTCTCTCCCTCTCTCTCACCCTCTCTCTCTCTTTTGCCCTCTTTCCCACTAAAACCCTCTCTCCCTCTCTGGCCCACCCCACTCTCTCGCTCTCACTCTCTCCCTCTCTCGCCCAACCCCTTTCTCTCGCTGTCTCTCCCTCTCTCCCCATCTCTCCCTCTCTCACCCTCACTCACCCTCTCGCCCTCTCTCCCTCTCTCGCCCACGCCCTCTCTCCGCCTCTCGCCTGCTCTGCCTCTCTCGCCTTCTCTCCTTGTCTGACACTCTCTTTCTCTTTCTCGCCCTCTTGCCCTCTCTTGACCTCCCTCCCTCTCTCACATTCTCTCCCTCTCTCTCCCTCTTTCGCCCTCTCTCCCTCTCTTGCCCTCTTTCTCTCTCTCTCGACCTTGCTCCCTCGTTCGCTCTCTCGCCCTCTCACCATCTCTCACCCTCTCTCACCCTCTCTCGCCACTCTCTCCCTCTCTCACAATCTCTCCCTCTCTCTCCCTCTCTTGTATCGTGCTCTCTCTCCCTCTCTGCCTCTCTCTTCCTCTTTTGCACTCTCTCCCTCTCTCGCCCTCTCTCCCTTTCTCACCCTTTCTCGACCTCTCTCGCCGTTTCTCCCTTTCTCGCACTCTTTCCCTCTCTCTCTCCCTCTCTCCCTCTTTCGTCCTCTCGCCCTTTTTCGCCTTCTCTCCATCTCTCACCATCTCTCTCTCTCTTCATCTTGCGTCCTCTTTGCGGCTCTCGCCCGCTCTCCCTCTCTTGCCCTCTCTCCCCCCTCGCCTCTCACCCTCTCTCGCCCTCTGTCTTTCTCTCGCCCTCTCTCCCTTTCTCGCCCTTTCTCGACCTCTCTCACCATTTCACCCTCTCTCACACTCTCTCCCTCTCTCTCACCCTCTCTCTCTCTTTTGCCCTCTTTCCCACTAAAACCCTCTCTCCCTCTCTGGCCCACCCCACTCTCTCGCTCTCACTCTCTCCCTCTCTCGCCCAACCCCTTTCTCTCACCGTCTCTCCCTCTCTCCCCATCTCTCCCTCTCTCCCTCTCACCCTCTCTCACCCTCTCGCCCTCTCTCCCTCTCTCGCCCACGCCCTCTCTCCGCCTCTCGCCCTCTCTGCCTCTCTCGCCTTCTCTCCTTGTCTGACCCTCTCTTTCTCTTTCTCACCATCTTGCCCTCTCTCGACCTCCCTCCATCTTTCGCCCTCTCTCCCTCTCTTGCCCTCTCTCTCTCTCGACCTCGCTCCCTCGTTCGCTCTCTCGCCCTCTCACCATCTCTCACCCTCTCTCACCCTCTCTCGCCACTCTCTCCCTCTCTCCCTCTCTCGCAATCTCTCCCTCTCTCTCCCTCTCTTGTATCATGCTCTCTCTCCCTCTCTGCCTCTCTCTTCCTCTCTCTCGCACTCTCTCCCTCTCTCGCCCTCTCTCTTCCTCTTTTGCACTCTCTCCCTCTTCGCCCTCTCTCTTTCTCTCACCCTCTCTCCCTCTCTCGCCTTCTCTCGCCCTCTCTCTCTCTCGCCATCTCTCCCTCTTTCGCCCTCTCTCCCTCTCTGTCCCTCACTCTCTCTCGCACTTCCCCGCCCTCTCTCCCTGTTTCGCCCTATCTCCTCCTTTTGTACTCTCTCCCTCTCTCCCTTTCTCCATCTTTCCCTCTCTCCCTCTCGCCCACACTCGCTCTCTCACCCTCTCTCCCTCTTTTGCCCTTTCGCCCTCTCTCACTCTCTCTCTGCCTCTTTTGGCCGCTCTGCCTCTTTCGCCCTCTCTCCTCTCTCGCCCTCTCTCCCTCTCACCCTCTCTCGCCCTCTCTCAACCTCTCTCCATCTCTCTCCCATTCTCCCTCTCTATCCCTCTCTCTCGACCTTGCTCGCCCGCCCGCTCTCCCTCTCTCACCCTCTCTCCCTCTCTTGCCCTCTCTCCCTCTTTTGACCTCTCTCCCCTCATCCTCTCCCCCCTCTCTCACCCTCTCTCCCTCTCTTGCCCTCTCGCCCTCTCTCACCCTCTCTCCCTCTCTCGCTCTCTCACCCTCTCTCGCCCTCTCTCCCTTTCTCGCCCTTTCACGACCTCTCTCGCCGTTTCTCCCTCTCTCGCACTCTTTCCCTCTCTCTCACCCTCTCTTCCTCTTTCGTCCTCTCGCCCTTTTTCGCCTTCTCTCCCTCTCTCACCATTTCTCTCTCTCTCTTCATCTTGCGTCCTCTTTGCGGCTCTCGCCTGTTCTCCCTCTCTTGCCCTCTCTCCCCCCTCGCCTCTCACCCTCTCTCGCCCTCTGTCTTTCTCTCGCCCTCTCTCCCTTTCTCGCCCTTTCTCGACCTCTCTCACCGTTTCACCCTCTCTTGCACTCTCTCCCTCTCTCTCACCCACTCTCTCTCTCTCTTTTGCCCTCTTTCCCACTAAAACCCTCTCTCCCTCTCTGGCCCACCCCACTCTCTCGCTCTCACTCTCTTCCTCTCTTGCCCAACCCCTTTCTTTCGTCGTCTCTCCCTCTCTCCCCATCTCTCCCTCTCTCCCTCTCTCACCCTCTCTCACCCTCTCACCCTCTCTCCCTCTCTCGCCCACGCCCTCTCTCCGCCTCTCGCCCTCTCTGCCTCTCTCACCTTCTCTCTTTGTCTGACCCTCTCTTTCTCTTTCTCGCCCTCTTGCCCTCTCTCGACCTCCCTCACTCTCTCGCACTCTCTCCCTCTCTCGCCCTCTCTCCCTCTTTCGCCCTCTCTCCCTCTCTTGCCCTCTCTCTCTCTCGACCTCGCTCCCTCGTTCGCTATCTCGCCCTCTCACCATCTCTCACCCTCTCTCACCCTCTCTCTCCCTCTCTCGCAATCTCCCCCTCTCTCTCCCTCTCTTGTATCGTGCTCTCTCTCCCTCTCTGCCTCTCTCTTCCTCTCTTGCACTCTCTCTCTCTTTCGCCCTCTCTCTTCCTCTTTTGCACTCTCTCCCTCTCTCGCCCTCTCTCTTTCTCTCACCCTCTCTCCCTCTTTCGTCCTCTCGCCCTTTTTCGCCTTCTCTCCCTTTCTCGACATCTCTCTCTCTCTCTCTTCATCTCGCGTCCTCTTTGCGACTGTCGCCCGCTCTCCCTCTCTTGCCCTCTCTCCCCCCTCGCCTCTCACCCTCTCTCCCTCTGTCTTTCTCTCGCCCTATCTCCCTTTCTCACCCTTTCTCGACCTCTCTCACCGTTTCACCCTCTCTCGCACTCTCTCCCTCTCTCTCACCCTCTCTCTCTCTTTTGCCCTCTTTCCCACTAAAACCCTCTCTCCCTCTCTGGCCCACCCCACTCTCTCGCTCTCACTCCCTCCCTCTCTCGCCCAACCCCTTTCTCTCGCCGTCTCTCCCTCTCTCCCCATCTCTCCCTCTCTCCCTCTCTCACCCTCTCTCACCCTCTCGCCCTCTCTCCCTCTCTCGCCCAAGCCCTCTCTGCCCCTCTCGCCCTCTCTGCGTCACTCGCCTTCTCTCCTTGTTTGACCCTCTCTTTCTCTTTCTCGCCCTCTTGCCCTCTCTCGACCTCCCTCTCTCTCTCGCACTCTCTCCCTCTCTCGCCCTCTCTCCCTCTTTCGCCCTCTCTCCCTCACTTGCTCTCTCTCTCTCTCTCTCGACCTCGCTCCCTCGTTCGCTCTCTCGCCCTCTCACCATCTCTCACCCTCTCTCACCCTCTCTTGCCACTCTCTCCCTCTCTCCCTCTCTCGCAATCTCTCCCTCTCTCTTCCTCTCTTGTATCGTGCTCTCTCTCCCTCTCTGCCTCTCTCTTCCTCTCTCGCACTCTCTCCCTCTCTCGCCCACTCTCTTCCTCTTTTGCACTCTCTCCCTCTCTCGCCCTCTCTCTTTCTCTCACCCTCTCTCCCTCTCTCGCCTTCTATCGCCCTCTCTCTCTCTCGCCCTCTCTCCCTCTCTTTCGCCCTCTCTCCCTCTCTGTCCCTCACTCTCTCTCGCTCTTCCACGCCCTCTCTACCTCTCTCGCCCTCTCTCCCACTCTTGCCCTCTTGCCCTCACTCTCCCTCTCTCCCTCTCTCGCCCTATGTCACTTTTTTTTGCCCTCTCTCTCACTTTCGCCCTCTCTCCCTCTCTTCCTCTCTCGCCCTCTCTCTTCCTCTTTTGCACTGTCTCCCTCTCTCGCCCTCTCTTTTTCTCTCACTCGCTCTCTCGCCTTCTCTCGCCTTCTCTCTTTCTCGCCCTCTCTCCCTTTCTTTCGCCCTCTCTCCCTCTCTGTCCCTCACTCTCTCTCTCGCACTTCCACGCCCTCTCTACCTCTCATCATCCTCTCTCTCACTTTCGCCCTCTTGCCCTCTCACTCCCTCTCTCGCCCTCTGTCTCTCTCTTTTGCCCTCTCTCTCACTTTCGCCCACTCTCCCTCTATCCCTCTCTCTCCTCTCTTCCTATCTTGCCCTTTCTCCCTCTTTCGCCCTCTCTCCCCCTTTTGTACTCCCTCCCTCTCTCCCTTTCTCCACCTTTCCCTCTCTCCCTCTCGCCCACACTCGCTCTCTCACCCTCTCTCCCTCTTTTGCCCTTTCGCCCTCTCTCACTCTCTCTCTGCCTCTTTTGGCCGCTCTGCCTCTTTCGCCCTCTCTCCTCTCTCGCCCTCTCTCCCTCTCACCCTCTCTCGCCCTCTCTCACCCTCTCTCCATCTCTCTCCCATTCTCCCTCTCTATCCCTGTCTCTCGACCTTGCTCGCCCACCCGCTCCCTCTCTCTCTCCCTCTCTCCCTCTCTTGTCCTCTCTCCCTCTTTTGACCACTCTCCCTCTCATCCTCTCCCCCTCTCTCACCCTCTCTCCCTCTCTTGCCCTCTCGCCCTCTCTCACCCTCTCTCGCCCTCTCTCCCTCTGTCGCCCTCTCTCCCTCTCTCACCCTCTCGACGTCTCGCCCACTCTCCCTCTCTCTCCTCTCTCGAACTCTTTCACCCTCTCTCCCTCTCTCGCTCTCTAACCCTCTCTTGCCCTCTGTCTTTCTCTCGCCCTCTCTCCCACTTTCGCCCTCTCTCCCTCCCTCGCCCGCTTTCCCACTTTTGCCCTCTCTCCCTCTTTCGCCCTCTCTCCCTCTCTTTCCCAGTCTCCCTCTCTCGCTCTCTATCCATCTTTCTCCCTCTTGCCCTCTCTCCATCTCTCTCCCTCACTTCCTCTCTCCCCCTGTCTCAAACTTTCTCGCCCTCTCTCCCTCTCTCGCCATCTCTCCCTCATTCACCCTCTCTCCCACTTTTGCCCTGTGTCGCTCTCGCCCTCTCTCCCTCCCTCGCGCTCTCTGCCTCTCTAGCCCCCCTCCCTCTCTCGCCCTCTCTCCCTCTCTCACCCTCTCGACCTCTCTCGCCCTCTCTCCCTCTCTTGCCCTCTCACCTTCTCTCACCCTCTGTCTTTCTCTTGCCCTCTCTCCCACTTTCGCCCTCTCTCCCTCTCTCTCCCTCTCTCCCCCTCTCGCCCTCTCTCCCTCTCTCGCCCGCTTTCCCACTTTGGCCCTCTCTCCCTCTTTCGCCCACTCTCCCTCTCTCGCTCTCTATCCTTCTTTCTCCCTCTCGCCCTCTCGCCCTCTCTCCATCTCTCTCCCACTCTTCCTCTCTCTGATTCACTCGAACTTTCTCGCCCTCTCTCACTGTTTCTCCATCTCTCGCCCTCTCTCTCTCTTTGCCCTCTCTTGCTGTATCCCTCTCTCCCTCTCTCGCTCTCTGCCTCTCTAGCCCCCTCCCTCTCTCGCGCTCCCTCCCTCTTTTGTCCTCTCTCCTTCTCTCGCCCTCTCTCCCACTATCCCTCTCTCACGCTTTCTTGCCCTCTCTCCCTTTCTCGCCACTTCTCCCTCTCTCGCACTTTCTCCCTCACTCTCGCCCTCTCTCCCTCTCTCGCCCTCTCTCCATATATTGCCCTCTCTCTACCTCTTTCCCCCTCTCTCGCCCTCTCACTCCCTCTCGCCCTCTGTCTTTCACTCGCCCTCTTTCACCCTCTCACCCTCTCTCCTACTCTCGCGCTTTCTCACCCACACTCCCTCTCTCGCCCTTTCTTGCCCTCTCTCACTGTCTCTCCCTCTCTCGCACTCTCTCCCTCTCTCCCGCCCTCTCGCCCTCTTGCGCCCTCTCTCCCTCGCACTCCCACTCTCCCTCGCACTCCCACTCTCCCTTTCTCTCCTTCTCTCCCCCTGTACCTCTTTCGCCCTCTCTCCCTCTCTCACCCTCTTACCCTTTCTCGCCCTCTGTCTTTCTCTCACCCTCTCTCACCCTCTCTCGCTCTCTCTCGCCTTCTCTCCCTCTCTCGTCCTCTCTCCCTCTTTCGTACTCTCTTCCTCTCTCCCTCTCCACCTCTCCCTCTCTCGCTCTCTCTCGTCCTCTCTCCCTCTCTCGCCCACTCTCCCTCTCTCGCCCTCTCTCGAACTCTTTCGCCCTCTCTCGAACTCTTTCGCCCTCTCTCGCCCTCACACCCTCTCTCGCCTTCTTTCTTTCTCTCGCCCTCTCTCCCATTTTCGCCCTCTCTCCCTCTTTCCCACTTTTGCTCTCTCTCTCTCCCTCTTTCGCCCTCTCTCACTCTCTCGCCCACTCTCCCTCTCTAGCTCTCTATCCATCTCTCTCCCTCTCGCCCTCTTTCCATCTCTCTCCCTCTCTCGACCTTTCTCGCCCTCTCTCCCTCTCTCCCTCTCTATTGCTCCCTCCCTCTCTTGCCCTCTCTCCCTTTCTCCATCTCTCCCTCTCTCGCTCTCTTGCCCTCTCTCCCTCTCTCGCCGTTTCTCCCTCTCTCGCCCTCTCTCCCTCTTTCGTCCTCTCTCACTCTCTTGCCCTCACTCCCTCTGTCACCCTCTCGCCCTCTCTTACTCTCTTTGCCTCTTTCACCCTCTCTCCCTCTTTCGCCCTCTCTCCCTCTCCTTCCCTCTCTCCCTATCTCGCCCTTATTCCCTCTCTCACCCTCTCTCCCACTCTCCCCCTCTTTCGCCCTCTCCCTCTCTCGCCCTCTCTCCCTCTCTCTCTCTCTCTCGCCCTCTCTCCCTCTCTCGCCCTCTCTCTTTCTCTCGCCCTCTCTCTCTCTCGCCCTCTCTCCCTCTCTCACCCTCTCCCACCCGCTCTCCCTCTTTCGCCTCTTGCCCTCTCAGGCTCTCTCACCCTCTATCCCCTCTCTCGCCTCTAGCCCCCTTTCTCTCCCTCTCTCTCTCTCTCTCTCTCTCTCTCGCCCTCTCTCCCTCTCTCTCTCCCTCTCTTCTGTACCCCTCTCTCCCTCTCTCCCTCTCTCCCTGTCTCGCCCTCTCTCCCTCTCTCTCCCTCTTTCACCCTCTCTTGCCCTCTGTCTCTCACCCTCACTCCCTCTTTCGCCCGCTCGGCCTCTCTCCCTCTCTCTCCCTCTCTCGCCCTCTCTCCCTTTCTCGCCCTCTCTCCCTCTCTCTCCCTCTCCCCCTCTCGCCCTCTCTCCCTCTCTCGCCCTCTCTCCCTTTCTCACCCTCTCTCCCTCTCTCCCTCTCTCGCCCTCTCTCCCTCTCTCTCCCTCTTTCACCCTCTCTTGCCCTCTGTCTCTCGCCCTCACTCCCTCTTTCGCCCGCTCGGCCTCTCTCCCTCTCTCTCCCTCTCTCGCCCTCTCTCCCTTTCTCGCCCTCTCTCCCTCTCTCTCCCTCTCTCCCTCTTTCGCCCTCTCTCACTCTCTTGCCCACTCTCCCTCTCTAGCTCTCTATCCATCTCTCTCCCTCTCGCCCTCTTTCCATCTCTCTCCCTCTCTCGACCTTTCTCGCCCTCTCTCCCTCTCTCCCTCTCTATTGCTCCCTCCCTCTCTTGCCCTCTCTCCCTTTCTCCATCTCTCCCTCTTTCGCTCTCTTGCCCTCTCTCCCTCTCTCGCCGTTTCTCCCTCTCTCGCCCTCTCCCCCTCTTTCGTCCTCTCTCCCTCTCTTGCCCTCACTCCCTCTGTCACCCTCTCGCCCTCTCTTACTCTCTTTGCCTCTTTCACCCTCTCTCCCTCTTTCGCCCTCTCTCCCTCTCCTTCCCTCTCTCCCTCTCTTGCCCTTATTCCCTCTCTCACCCTCTCTCCCGCTCTCGCCCTCTCTTCCTCTCTCGCGCGCTCTCTCTCTTTTGCCCTCTCTCCATCTCGCCCTCACTCCCACTCTCGCCCTCTCTCCCTCTTTCACCCTCTCTCGCTCTCCTTCCCTCTCTCCCTCTCTCGCCCTTATTCCCTCTCTCACCCTCTCTCCCGCTCTCGCCCTCTCTTCCTCTTTCACCCTCTCTCCCTCTCTCCCCCTCTCTTCCTCTCTCGCGTGCTCTCTCTCTTTTGCTCTCTCTCCATCTCGCCCTCACTCCCACTCTCGCCCTCTCTCCTTCTTTCGCCCACTCTCCCTCTCTCGCCCTCTATCCCTCTCTTGTCCACTCTCCCTCTCTCGCCTGCTCTCCATCTCTCTACCTCTCGCCCTCTCTCGCCCTCTTTTGACCTCTCTCCCTCTCGTCCTCTTGCCCTCTCTCGCCCTCTCTCCCTCTCTCGCCCTCTCCCTCTCTCGCCCTCTCTCCCTCTCTCGCCCTATCTCTACCTCTGTCTCCCTCTCTCCCTCTCTCGACGCTTCTCCCTCTCTCGCACTCTCTTCCTCTCACTCCCTCTCTCCCTTTCTCTCCCTCTCTCCATCTCTAGCTCTCTCGCCCTCTCTCCCTCTCTCGCCCAGTCTCTGCCTCTTTTGCCCTCTTGCCCTCTCAGGCTCTGTCGCCCTCTCTCGCCCTCTCTCTCTCTCACCCTCTCTAACTCTCTCACCCTCTCTCCCTAATTCGTCCTCTCTCTCTCTCTCTTGCCATCTCTCCCTCTCTCGCTATCTCACCCTCTCTCCTCTTTCATCCTCTCCCCTTCTCTCACCCTCTCTCTCTCTCTCGCCTGACCCCTCTCTCCTCTCACTCTCTCCCTCTTTCGTCCAACCTCTCTCTCTCCCTTTCTCCATCTGTCACCCTCTCTCGCCATCGTTCCCTTTCTCGGACCCTCTCCCTCTTTTGCCCTCTCTCCCTCTCTCGCCCTCACTCTCCCTCTCCCTTCCTTCCTCCCTCTCTCTCACCCTCTCTCGCCCTCTCACCCTCTCTCTCTCTCGCCATCTCTCCCTCTCTCACCCTCACTCGCCCTCTCACCCACTCTCCCCCTCTCGCCCTCTCTCCTCACGCCTTCTCTCCCTCTCTCGCCCTCTCTCCCTCTCTCACCCTCTCCCTCTCTCGCCCTTTCCCTCTCTCCCTCTCTCGCCCTCTCTCGCCGTCTCTCGTCTTCTCTC
The DNA here is from genome assembly GCF_037043375.1 of Chiloscyllium plagiosum. Lineage (NCBI taxonomy): Eukaryota > Metazoa > Chordata > Chondrichthyes > Orectolobiformes > Hemiscylliidae > Chiloscyllium > Chiloscyllium plagiosum. The sequence continues at coordinate 39,385 of NW_028270145.1, forward strand.
TCCCTCTCTCCCTCTCTCGCCCTCTCTCCCTCTCTCTCTCGCCCTCTCTCCCTCTCTCGCCCTCTCTCTTTCTCTCGCCCTCTCTCTCTCTCTCTCTCTCGCCCTCTCTCCCTCTCTCACCCTCTCTCCCTCTTTCGCCCTCTTGCTCTCTCTCGCCCTCTAGCCCCCTTTCTCTCCCTCTCTCTCTCGCTCTCTCTCGCCCTCTCTCCCTCTCTCTCCCTCTCTTCTGTACCCCTCTCTCCCTCTCTCCCTCTCTCGCCCTCTCTCCCTCTCTCTCCCTCTTTCACCCTCTCTTGCCCTCTGTCTCTCGCCCTCACTCCCTCTTTCGCCCGCTCGGCCTCTCTCCCTCTCTATCCCTCTCTCTCCCTCTCTCCCTCTCGCCCTCTCTCCCTCTCTCGCCCTCTCTCCCTTTCTCACCCTCTCTCCCTCTCTCTCTCACCCTCTCTCGCCCTCTCTCCCTTTCTCACCCTCTCTCCCTCTCTCTCCCTCTCTCCCTCTCTCGCCCTCTCTCCCTTTCTCGCCATCTCTCCCTCTCTCTCCCTCTCTCCCTCTTGCCCTCTCTCCCTCTCTCGCCCTCTCTCCCTTTCTCGCCCTCTCTCTCTCTTCCCCCCTCTCTCCCTCCCTCTCCCTCTCTCGCCCTCTCTCTTTCTCTCGCCCTCTATCCCTCTTTCGCCCTCTCGGCCTCTTGCCCTCTCACACCCTCTCCCTCTCTCGCCCTCTCTGCCTCTCTCGCCCTCTCTCCCTCTCTCGCCCTCTCACCCTCTCTCACCCTCTCTCCCTCTCTTGCCCTCCCCCTTCTCTCGCTCGCACTCACTCCCTCTCTCGCCCGCCTACCCCTCCTCTGGCTCTCTCTCTCTCCTCACCTCCCTCCGTTTCTCTTTGAATGAATCTCTCTCCCCCCTCCATCCCTCCCACTCTGTCTGATGCACTCTGTCTCCCTGGTTCTTCCCTTCCCCTGAGGTGGTGAGAGAGGAAGTGTTTGCAGTGAGAGAGAGGGAGAGAAATGAGGAGAAAGAGTAGGGGAGAGGAAATGGGAGGCCAGGTTAGAGTGGGGGCACAGGGGGATTTAAACCCAGCTCCTGAGCTCATGGCGCGATGCTCTCCCCTTCCCTGAGGACCAGGACTTGGGGCTGAGTCCGTCTCTCTCCAGCTCAGCTTCTCCAACACAAAGACACACAATAACATCGGTTACTCTGCTGCTCGGTACGCTTTAATGAACATTTTTATTGTTTACAAATGGAAGTGATGGATACAGTCAGTGGGATGGTACCTTTTCTCACTGGCCCCTGAGTTGTGAGAAGCATTGAAATGTTTCCCTGTAACCCCTCTGTGGGATAAGGATGGACGAACCAGCGCTACCCTCAGTCTGTTACCATGGCGACAGGCTGCTCCATTGCTGAAATGACAAAATCCCGGATGGATTGATTAATGCGGGAATTTGAGTGATGGATGGATTTGGGTGAAGGGATATTTCAGCACATTCTTCAGCTGCTGCCTGAACGTAGTCTGGGTCATGGCATAAATCGCGGTGTTTGTGCAGCAACTGAGGAGCTGCAGCATGAAGCCCAATTCCTGCACAAAGCGATGGAGGTACACAGGGGTATACACAATCCTCCTCATCCGGTTCCATATAGAAAACAACATGAACGTTGACCATAACAGGATGAAATTGGCCGAGATCACAAACAGTAAAATGATGGATTTTTTTCGGTTTCTCATTTCATTGTCAGACGGAGCGTCCCCATTGGTGTGAGCGCGGAGTCTCCTGCGGGCTCTGCTGGTCACTAAAATGTGTCTGACAGTGAGAACATTGAGCAGCAGAATCAGGAGAAATGGGACACACGGGGTTAGAATCTGGTGGAGGGACTCGATTGTGACCCAGACAATGGAGAATAGACCAGCGTCTGTTACCTCACAAAACCAGGGGTCGTTATCCAGCCAATACCGAGCCGTGAGCATAAAATACCAGGAAATGTTCTTTAAACAGCTCAGCACAGTCACTGCTCCCAGAACCACAGCCGCCGTTTTCTGACTGCAATATTTACCTTTCAGCTTCTGGCAACAAATGGCCACAAACCGATCAAAGGTGAAAGTGACGGTGAACCAGACAGAGCAGTCAGTGGCTGCATAAAGCAGGATGGCGTGGATATTGCACATGGGGACGGAGTCCTTCAGGAAATAAAACTGTTCCCGATAAACAATGGGAATGTGTCTCAGGATCAGGTCGAGGGTAATGACCAGGAGATCTGCCGCTGCCATGGCCCCCAGGTAACGTCTGACACATGGAGACAATCCACAATCTTTATAAAGCAGGACGTAGATGGTCACGACGTTAACTGTGAGGAAGGAAAACAAACCCATTATCCATCAGCCTGGAGGCAAAGGGACCCGTTTGATCAGGGACCCAGTGAGATATTCAAATGTGTCCCTGTATTCAGGGATTTATTAAAATAATTGGAGTTGGAATAACAATTAGGAAGGTCGGAATTACTGACAAAATGTGACATAAACCACAAGAAACCCTCCCTCCCCAAATATACAGAGACACATCCGTAAGGACAGATGGTTTCTAGAACATTCCCACGCACTCGATCACTCGAGAGCAGACGCGGGTCATTCCTTCCCAGTTCCTAATAAGGAGGGTGGGAACATTGCTGTCCTGAAGGATTCTCTCCCAGTTTCCTGAAGACAAAGGGAGTTTGGGAATTTCTGTATTTTGGTCTAAATTGTGATCGATCCTGTGTCGTGGAGAAATGTAAACGCAGGGAAAACGTATTCACCCCTTTAACTGCCTGAGGGGCCTTCGGAACAGTGTCTCCTTCTCCCTGGAATGGGATCTCTTCCCTCGGGATCTTATCGTTTGTTCAATTCACTGACGTCCAGCTGTTCACAAACAATGTCAGGGATAGAACGTTCCGGGGAATGTCAGGTATAGAATGTCGGGGACAGAACATTCCGGGGAATGTCAGTTATAGAATGTTGAGGACGGAACGTTCCGGGGAATGGCAGTTATAGAATGTCGGGGATAGAACGTTCCGGGGAATGTCAGTTATAGAATGTCGGGGACAGAACGTTCCGAAGAGTGTCAGTTACAGAATGTCAGGGACAGAACGTTCCGGGGAATGTCAGTTATAGAATGTTGGGGACAGAACGTTCCAGAGAATGTCAGTTATAGAATGTTGGGGACAGAACGTTCCGGGGAATGTCAGTTATAGAATGTTGGGGACAGAACGTTCCAGGGAATGTCAGTTATAGAATGTCAGGGATAGAAAGTTCTGGGGAATGTCAGTTACAGAATGTTGGGGACAGAACGTTCCGAAGAGTGTCAGTTACAGAATGTCGGGGACAGAACGTTCCGGGGAATGTCAGTTATAGAATGTTGGGGACAGAACGTTCCAGGGAATGTCAGTTATAGAATGTCAGGGATAGAAAGTTCTGGGGAATGTCAGTTACAGAATGTTGGGGACAGAACGTTCCGGGGAACCCCTTGACCTGTCCATCACCTTTCCCTCCTACCTACCCCACCAAATTGATGTACTGTGCCTGGACACACTGTAACATTAATGGGGTGAGAGACAGAGGGTCCAATCACAGGAATGGGAACTAAAGGCATTGCCAGATCAGCTGAAATGGTTAGATACACCACATTCTCAATCCACCTCACAGAACCAGCCCAGACACCATCAACACAGAGGGGATATCTGTTCACCGTGGAACACTGTGCAGACTAGGCCAGTGTCCTGCTCAGCACAACCCAGCAATCTGTCCAGAGTGGAACACTGTGCAGATCACAGCAGTGCATTGATCTATAAACCCGGACTAGATATCTGTCCAGCACCGGGAGCTGTGCAGACCACAGCAGGGCATTATCTATAAAACTCAACCAAACAGTCTGACCAGCACAGTGAACTGTGCAGTGATCACCCGTGAATTAATCTGTAAATGAGGACCAGTTACCCTCCCAACATGTAGGACTGGGTATACCATCCCAGTGCATTGATCTGTAACCCAGAAGCAGTAGACCTCCCAGCATGTAGGACTGTGTACCCCACCACAGTGCAATGATCTGTAAACCAGGAGCAGTTATACTCCCAGCATTTATTACTATGTATCCAACCCCAGTGCATTGATCTGTAAACCAGGACCAGGTACCCGCCCAGCATTTAGGACTGTGTACACCACCCCAGTGCATTGATCTGTAAACCAGGAGCAGTTACCCTCCCAACATGTAGGACTGTGTACCCCACCCCAGTGCATTGATCTGTACACCAGGGGCAGTTACCCTCCAAGCATGTAGGACTGTGTACACTGTCCCAGGGCATTGATCTGTAAACCAGGAGCAGTTACACTCCCAGCATGTAGGACTGTGTACCCCACCCCATTGCATTGATCTGTAAACCAGGGGCAATTACCCTCCAAGCATGTAGGACTGTGTACATCGTCCCAGGGCATTGATCTGTAAACCGGGAGCAGTTTCACTCCCAGCAGGTAGGACTCATTCCTGAAGAAGGGCTTATGCCCGAAACGTCGATTCTCCTGTTCCCTGGATGCTGCCTGACCTGCTGCGCTTTTCCAGCAACACATTTCCAGCTGTGTACGACAACCCAGTGAATTGATCTGTAAACCAGGAGCTTTAACCCTCCCAGGATGTAGGACTGTGTACACCACCCCATTGCATTCATCTGTAAACCAGGAGCAGTTACACTCCCAGCATGTAGGTCTGAGTACCCCATCCCAGTGCATTGATCTGTAAACCAGGAGCAGTTACTCTCCCAGAATACAGGACTGTGTACACCACCCCAGTGCATTGATCTGTAAGCCATAAGCAATCACCCTCCCAGCATGTAGGACTGTGTACACCACCCTAGTGCATTGGTCTGTAAACCAGAAGCAGTTAACCTTCCAGCATGTCAGTCTGTGTACCACAGCCCAGTGCATTAACCTGTAAACCAGGAGCAGTTACCCTCCCAGCATGTAAGACTGTACACCAAGCAAGTACATTGGTCTGTAACCAGGAGCCGTTACCCTGCCAGCAAGTAGGACTGTGTACCTGTCCCCAGTGCATTGATCTGTAAACCAGGTGCAGTTATCCTTCAAGCATGTAGGACTGTGTACACCGCCCCAGTGCACTGATCTGTAATCCAGGAGCAGTCACCCTCCCAGCATGTAGGACTGTGTACCAAACACCCGTCCACTGATCTGTAAACCAGGAGCAGCTACCCTCCCAGCATGTAGGACTGTGTACACCACTCCAGTGCATTAACCTGAAAACCAGGAGCAGTTACCCTCCCAGCATGTAGGACTGTGTAGTACACACCAGTGCACTGATCTGTAAACCAGGAGCAGTTACTCTCCCAGATTACAGGACTGTGTACACTACCCCAGTGCGTTAACCTGTAAACCAGGAGCAGTTACCCTCCCAGCATGTAGGACTGTGTAGTACACACCAGTGCACTGATCTGTAAACCAGGAGCAGTTACTCTCCCAGATTACAGGACTGTGTACACTACCCCAGTGCGTTAACCTGTAAACCAGGAGCAGTTATCCTCCCAGCATGTAAGACTGTGTACACCAACCAAGTGCATTGATCTGTAACCAGGAGCAGTTACCCTCCCAGCATGTAGGACAGTGTACCCCACCCCGGTGCATTGATCTGTGAACCAGGAGCAGTTACCCTCCCTGCACGTAGGACTGTGTACACCACCCCAGTGCATTGATCTGTAAACCAGAAGCAGTTACCCTCCCTGCATGTAAGACTGTGTACACCAACCAAATGCATTGGTCTGTCACCAGGAGCATTTACCCTCCCAGCATGTAGGACTGTGCACCCCTCCCCAGTGCATTGATCTGCAAACCAGGAGCAGTTACCCTCCAAGCATGTAGGACTGTGTATACCGCCCCAGTGCACTGATCTGTAAACCAGGAGCAGTCACTCTCCCAGAATACAGGACTGTGAACACTACCGCAGTGCATTAACCTGTAAACCAGGAGCAGTTACCCTCCCAGCATGTAAGACTGTGTACACCACCCCAGTGAATTGATCTGTAAACCAGGAGCTTTTACCTTCCCAGGATGTAGGACAGTGTACCCCACCCCGGTGCATTGATCTGTGAACCAGGAGCAGTTACCCTCCCTGCACGTAGGACTGTGTACACCAACCCAGTGCATTGATTTGTAAACAGGGAGCAGTTACCTTCCCAGCATGTAGAGCTGTGTACACCACCCCAGTGCATTCATCTGTAAATCAGGAGCAGTTACCCTCCCAGCATGTAGGAATGTGAACACCGCCCCAGAGCATTGATCTGTAACCAGGAGCAGTTAACCTCCCAGCAGGTAGGACTGTGTACGACACGCCAATGAATTGATCTGTTTCCCATGAGCAGTTAACCTCCCAGCATGTAGAGCTGTGTACCCCACCCCAGTGCATTGATCTGTAAACCAGGAGCAGTTACCCTCCCAGCATGTAGTGCTGTGTACCACACCCCAGTGCATTGATCTGTAAACCAGGAGCAGTTACGTTCCCAGCATGTCGAGCAGTGTACACCGCCCCAGTACATTGATCTGTAAATCAAAAGAAGTTACCCTCCCAGTAGTTAGGACTGTGCACGACACCCCAGTGAATTGATATGTAAACCAGGAGCAGATACCCTCCCAGGATGTAGGACTGTGTACGCCACCCCCTTGCATTGATCTGTAAACGAGGAGCAGCTACCCTGCCAGCATGTGGGACTGTGGACACCACCCCAGTGCATTGATCTGTAAACCAGGAGCAGTTACCCTCTCGGCATGTAGGACTGCTTACCACACCCCAGTGAATTGATCTGTAAACCGGGAGCTTTTACCCTCCCAGCATGTAGGATTGTGTACACCACCCCAGGGCATTGATCTGTAAGCCAGGTGGAGTTACCCTCCCAGTATGTAGGACAGTGTGCACCACCCCAGTGGATTGATTTGTAAACCAGGAGCAGTTACCCTCCCTGCACGTAGGACTGTGTACACCAACCCAGTGGGGGGACAGTGAGAAGGGGACAGAGAGAGGGGGACAGAGAGAGAGGGCGACAGAGAGATGGGGGACAGAGAGAGGGGCACCGAGAAATGGGGCACAGAGAGAGAGTGGGGAGACAGAGAGAGGATGACAGAGAGAGTGAGGACAGAGAGAGGGGGAGAGAGAGGAGGGACAGAGATGAGGGAGAGAGAGGGAGCGTCAGGGATGGGGGTGGGGGAGAGGGGGTGTCAAAGAAAGGGGGACAGAGAGAGGGATCGACAGAGAGAGGGATCGACAGAGAGACGGGTACAGAAAGGGGTGACATCAAGAGGGCGAGACAGAGATGGGTGACAGCGAGATGGCAGGACAGAGTGAGGGGGCAGAGAGGGGGGACAGAGGTGGGGACAGGGAGAAAGAGGGATAGAGAGAGAGGAAAGTGAAAGGGGGTACAGAGAGAGGGGGCAGAGAGAGGGGGACAGAGAGGGGGGGACAGAGAAAGTGGGGACAGAGAGAGGGGGGCAGAGAGATGGGGACAGAGAGGGGGGAGAGAGAGTTGGGTGGCAGAGAGAGTGGGACAGAGCGAGGGGGATAGAGAGAGAGGGGGACAGAGAGAGGGGGAGAGAGAGTTGGGGGGCAGAGAGAGTGGGACAGAGAGAAGGGAACAGTGAGAGAGGGGGACAGAGAGGGAGAGCACAGGGAGAGGGCCAGAACGGGGGGGGGGGGGATAGCGAGGGGGGACTGAGAGGGGTGACAGCGATATGGTGGGACAGAGAAAGAGGGGTGACAGTTTGGGCGGAAGAGATAGGTGGGACAGACAGAGACAAGGGTGGACAGAGAGAGGGAAACTGACAGAGGGGCGGACAGAGAGAGGGCGGACGGAGAGAGGGGGACAAACAGAAGGATGGGTGCAGAGAGATGGTACAGAGAGAGGGTAGACATAGTGAGTGGGGACAGAAAGAGGGGGGACAGAGAGAGGAGTGGACAGAGAGAGGGGGACGGGTGGACAGACAGAGGGAGACAGAGAGAGGGGACAGAGAGAGGGGACAGAGAGAGAGGGGACAGAGAGAGAGGGGGAACAGATAAAGGTGGTTCAGAGAGAGGAGTGGACAGAGAGGAGCAGAGAGAGGGGGACAGAGAGAGAGGGGGCGGGGCAGAGAACGTTGTGGACAGAGAGGCAGGGGACAGTGAGAGGGGGACAGAGAGAGGATGGACAGAGAGAGGGGGGACAGAGAGGGGGGAGAGATAGGAGGGACAGAGATGAGGGACAGAGAGGGAGCGTCACAGATGGGGGTGGGAGAGAGGGGGTGTCAGAGAAAGGGGGACAAAGAGAGGGGGCGACAGAGAGTGGGGGCGACAGAGAAATGGGTACAGAGAGGGGTGACATCGAGAGGGCGAGACAGAGAGAGGGGGACAAAGAGGGGGGAAGAGATGGGTGACAGCGAGATGGCGGGACAAAGTGAGGTGGCAGAGAGGAGGGACAGAGCTGGGGACAGAGAGAAAGAGGGATAGAGAGAGAGGACAAAGAAAGGGGGTACAGAGAGAGGGGGGACACAGAGAGAGGGAGGACAGAGAGAGGGGGAGAGAGAGTTGGGGGGCAGAGAGAGTGGGACAGAGAGAAGGGGACAGAGAGAGAGGGGGACAGAGAGAGGGGGCACAGGGAGAGGGTGAGACGTGGGAGATAGCGGGGGGAGACTGAGAGGGGTGACAGCGAAAGGGCGGGACAGAGAGAGAGGGGTGACAGATTGGGCAGAAGAGATAGGTGGGACAGACAGAGACAAGGGTGGACAGACAGTGGGAGACAGACAGAGTGGGGATAGAGGGGGCGCAGCGAGGGGTAATAGAGAGAGGGGGTCGAGAGAGGGGAACAGAGAGAGGGGGACAGAGAGAGGGAGACAGAGAGAGGGCTAGACAGAGAGAAGGGTAAAGCCAACAGGGGACAGAGGGGGAGGACAGCGAAAGGTCGGGACAGAGAGAGGGGGGGACAGAGAGGGGTGATGGGGGGGGGTACAGAGAGAGGGTGGTACAGACAGAGGGGTCAGAGAGAGGGGGAGACAGAGACGGGGGACAGAGAGAGGGGGCATAGCAAGGGGGGGACAGTCAGAGAGCGGGCAGACAGAGAGACGGGGACAGAGAGGGAGGGACAGAGAGAGGGAGAGAGAGGGGGTAGAGAGAGAAGGGGAACAGAGAGAGGGGGGGGAGAGAGAGGGGACAGAGACGGGGACAGAAAAGTGGGACAGAGAGGGAGAGGAAGAGAGAGGGGGCAGTCAGAGAGAGGGGGACAGAGAGGGGACAGAGAGAGGCAATACAGTGGGCGAGACGGGGGGACAGAGGGAGAGGGGCACATAGAGACGGGGAACAGAGGGAGGGAGAGAGAGAGTGGGGACAGAAAGAGGGGTGAACAGAGAGAAGGGTGGATAGAAACAGGGGCACAGAGGGGGGCACAGAGAGAGGGGTACAGAGAGAGGAGGACACAGCGAGGGGACAGAAAGAGAGGGGGGCAGAGAGAGGGGGGACAGAGTGAGGGGGGACAGAAAGGGGGAGACAGAGAGAGTGGGGACAGAAAGAAGGGGGTGGATAGAGAGAGGGGCACAAAGGGGGGCACAGAGAGAGGGGTACAGAGAGAGGGGGCAGAGAGAGTGGGACAGAAAGAGAGGGAGACAGAGAGAGAGAGGGGACAGAGAGAGAGGGTGACAGAGAGAGGGGGGACAGTGAGACCAGTACAGAGAGATGGGGCACAGAGAGAGTGGGGGACAGACAGAGGGCGAAGCAAAGGAGGGAACACAGAGGGGTGACCGAGAGGGTGAGACAGAGAGAGAGGGGGGGCAGAGAGGGGGGGGAGAGTGGGGCGGAGAGATAGGAGACAGAGACAGAGGAGCCAGAGAGAAGGGTGGACAGAGATAGGGAGACAGACAGGGGTTGGGAAGAGAGAGAGGGGTACAGAGAGAGAGCGGGGTCAGAAAGATGGGGTACAGAGAGAGGGTGGACAGAGAGAGGGGTACAGAGAGAGAGGGGGGCCACAACGAGGGGGCAGAGAGAGTAGGGAGACAGAGACGGGGTAAAGAGAGAGGGGACAGAGAGAGATGGGGACAGAGAGAGAGGGGACAGAGAGAGTGGGGGGACAGTGAGAAGGGGACAGAGAGAGGGGGACAGAGAGAGAGGGCGACAGAGAGAGGGGGGACAGAGAGAGGGGTACAGAGAGAGGGTGGACAGAGAGAGGGGTACAGAGAGAGAGGGGGGCCAGAACGAGGGGGGCAGAGAGAGTAGGGAGACAGAGACGGGGTAACGGGAGAGGGGACAGAAAGAGATGGGGACAGAGAGAGAGGGGACAGAGTGAGTGGAGGGACAGTGAGAAGGGGACAGAGAGAGGAGGACAGAGAGAGGGGGCAACAGAGAGAGGGGGGACAGAGAGAGAGAGGGGAGACAGAGAGAGGGGGACAGAGATGAGGGACAGAGAGGGAGTGTCAGGGATGGGGGTGGGAGAGAGGGGAAGAGAGGGGGTGTCAGAGAAAGGGGGACAGAGAGAAGGGTCGACAGAGAGTGGGGGCGACAGAGAGTCGGGTACAGAGAGGGGTGACATCGAGAGGGCGAGACAGAGAGAGGGGGACAAAGAGGAGGGCAGAGATGGGTGATAGCGAGATGGCGGGGGGCAGAGAGGGGGGAAAAAGGTGGGGACAGGGAGAAAGAGGGATAGAGAGAGAGGAAAGTGAAAGGGGGTACAGAGAGAGGGGGCAGAGAGAGGGGGACAGAGAGAGGGGGTACAGAGAGAGGGGAGAGAGAGTTGGGGGGCAGAGAGAGTGGAATAGAGAGAAGGGGACAGAGAGAGGGGGCAGAGAGAGGGGCCCAGAGAGAGGGGGAGGGCAGGGAGAGGGGGACAGAGAGAGTGGGACAGAGAGAAGGGGACAGAGAGAGAGAGGGGGACAGAGAGGGTGAGACGGGGGGATAGCGGGAGGGGGGAACTGAGAGGGGTGACAGCGAAAGGGCGGGAAAAAGAGAAAGGGGTGACAGATTGGGCAGAAGAGATAGGTGGGACAGGCAGAGTCAAGGGTGGACAGAGAGAGGGAGACAGACAGAGGGGGGACAGAGAGAGGGGGGGCAGCGAGGGGTAATAGAGAGAGGAGGGTAGAGAGAGGGGGACAGAGAGGGGGACAGACAGAGGGGGACAGAGAGAGGGGGACTGAGAAGGGGTTCAGAGGTGGGGGACAGAGCGATTGGGACAGAGAGAGAGGGGAGAGAGAGGCGGTACGGCGTGACAGTGAGCGGAGCACAGGGATAGGGGGACAGAGAGGGGGACAGAGAGAGAGGGGGACAGAGAGAGAGGGGGACAGCGAGAAGGAGATAGAGAGAGAGGGGACAGAGAGAGAGAGGGAACAGAGAGAGGGGACAGAGAGAGCGAGGGGATAGAGAGAGAGAGGGGACAGAGGGGAGAGACAGAGTGTGGGGACAAAGAGAGGGAGCCAGACAGAGGTGGACAGAGAGAGGGGGACAGAGAGGGGTTTCAGAGAGGGGGGGTCAGACAGAGTGGGGACAGGGAGATTGGGAGAGAGAGAGGCAGGCCAGAGGGTGGGATAGAGAGGGGGAGCAGAGAGAGGGGGGCACAGAGAGTGGTTGGACAGTGAGGGGGCAGACAGAGAGAATGGGGACGGAAACAGGGGGTAAACAGAAAGAGGGGGACAGAGAGAGGGGGTGACAGAGAAATGGGAACAGAGAGAAGGGATGTAGAAAGAGGAGACAGAGTGGGGGGATAGAGAGAGGGTGAAGAGAGAGAGAGAGGGGACAGAGAGATGGAGACAGAGAGAGATGGGGACAGAGAAAGGGTACAGAGAGATAGGGGGCAGAACGAGGGGGGTAACAGTGAGATATGGGGGACAGAGAGGGGGGACAGGGAGGGGAGTGGACAGAAAGAGGGGGAAAGAGAGCGCGGGTGACAGAGAAAGGGGAACAAGAGAGAGGGGATAGAGAGAGAGGGGGCAGAGAGAGGGGATAGAGAGAGAAGGGGGACAGAGAGAGGGGGATCGAGAGAGAGGGGGACAGAGAGAGGGGATAGAGAGAGAAGGGGGACAGAGAGAGGGGGGGACAGAGAGAGGGTGACAGACAGAGGGGGACAGAGAGGGGATAGAGAGAGATGGGGGATAGAGAGAGAGAGGTGACAGAGAGAGAGTGGGGACAGAGAGGGGATACCGAGAGAGTGGGACAGAGAGAGGGTGGCAGTGAGAAGAGGACAGAGGTTTGGGGACACAGAGAGAGGGGGACAGAGAGATGGGGACAGAGAGAGGGGGAGATAGAGAGTGGGGGACAGAGAGGGGTACTGAGAGAAGGGGACAGAGAGAGGGGGACAGTGAGAAGGGGACAGAGGTTTGGGGCCACAGAGAGAGGGGGACAGAGAGATGGGGACAGAGAGAGGGGGACAGAGAGAGAGGGGGACAGAGAGGAAGGGGTACAGTGAGGGAGGACAGAGAGAGGAGTGACAGAGAGAGAGGCGACAGAGAAAGGGAGGGCAAAGAGAGGGGGAGAGAGAGGTGGGGGACAGAGTGGGGGGACACAGAGAGAGAGTAGATAGAGAGAGAGGGGACAGAGGGAGCGAGGTGACAAAGAGAGAGTGTGGACAGAGAGGGGGTACAGAGAGAAGGGGACAGAGAGAGGGGCACAGAGAGAGTTGGACAGAGAGTGGGGGCAGTGAAAAGGGGACAGAGAAATGGGGACACAGAGAGAGGGGGACAAAGAGAGGGAGGACAGAGAGAGGGGAACAGAGAGATGGGGACCGAGAGTGGTGACAGAAAGAGGGGGGATAGAGTGGGGTGGACAGAGGGAGTGGGACAGAGGGGGGGACAGAGAGAGGGGGATAGAGAGAGGGGGGGATGGTAAGAGGGGACAGAGAGAAGGATGGGTGCAGAGAGAGGGTACAGAGAGGGGTGAGACAGAGAGAGTGCGGCAGAAAGAGGGGGGACAGAGAGAGGGGGGACAGAGAGATGGGGGACAGAGAGAGGGGGACAGAGAGTGGGGGACAGAGGAAGGGGGACGGAGAGAGAGGGGGATAGAGAGAAGGATGGGTGCAGAGAGAGGGTACAGAGAGGGGTGAGACAGAGAGAGTGCGGCAGAAAGAGGGGGGACAGAGAGAGGGGGCAGACTGAGAGAGAGGGACAGAGAGGGGGTATAGAGGTGGGGAAGAGATAGGTGGGACAGACAGAGGGGCCAGAGAGAGGGGTAACAGAGAGAGGTGGACAGACAGAGGGGGGAGAGAGAGAGGGTGACAGAGAGATGGGGGAAAGTGAGTCGGCAGTGAGGCGGGACAGAGAGGGGGGAGAGTGAGAGAGACCGGGGGACAGAGAGATGAGCAGTGAAGGGGACAGAGAGGGGGAGGTCAGAGAGAGCAGAACAGAGAGACTGGGACAGAGAGAAGTGGCGGACTAAGAGAGGGGGGACAGAGTGAGGGTCAGAGAGAGGTTGAGAGAGAGAGAGGACAGAGAGCCGGGGGGACAGAGAGGGGTACGGGGGGAAGGGAAAGGGGGCAGAGAGTGGGGGACAGATAGAGGGGGAGAGAGAGAGGGTGACAGAGAGATGGGGACAGAGGGGGGGGGGCAGAGAAGGTGTGACAGAGAGAGGGGCGGACAGAGAGAGGGGGAAAGAGAGAGGAGGGACAGAGACGGGGGATAGAAAAGGGGGACAGAGAGGGGGGCAGATAGAGGGGGACAGACAGAGGTGGGACAGAGAATGGTGGGACAGGGGGACAGAGTGAGGCGGGACAGAGGGCAGGAAGGGAGGGACAGAGAGGGGGCACCGAGAGAGTGGGGACAGAAAGAGTGGGGTACAGAGAGAGGGGGACAGAGAGAGGGGGGACGGTGAGAGGCGACAGAGAGAAGGATGGATGCAGAGAGAGGGTACAGAGAGGGGTGAGACAGAGAGAGTGGGGACAGAGAGAGGGGGACAGAGAGAGATGGGGCAGGGAGAGGGGTACAGAGTGGGTGGACAGAGAGAGGGGGAGAGACAGAGGGGGACAGAGAGAGGGGACAGAGGGGGACAGAGAGAGGGGGTCAGAGAAAGGGGGAACAGAGAGGGGGGAGAGAGAGAGGCGGGACAGACGGTTGTCAGAGAATGGAGTACAGGGAGAGCGGGGGGGGCAGAGAGAGTGGGGACAGAGACGGGGGAACAGAGAGAGGGGGGACAGAGAGAAGGAGGCAGAGAGAAGAGGACAGAGAGAGGGGGAGAGAGACAGAGGGGCCAGTGAGAGGTGGGGACAGAGAGAGAGGCAGGGCAGAGAGAGGGGCGGACAGAGAGAGTGGGACAGAGAGGGGGACAGAGACGGTGAGAGAGGGGCACAGAGAGAGGGAGAACAGAGAGAGGGGGACAGAAAGGGGGGATAGTGGGGGTGCCGAGACAGGGTGGGACAGACAGTGGGGCCAGAGAGGGGGGACAGAGAGAGGGGGACAGAGAAGGAGGGGCACAGTGAGAGGGGCGACAGAGAGATGGGCGACAGAGAGGGAGGGTCACAGTAAGAGGGGCGACAGAGAAAGGGGCTAGAGAGGGGGACAGAGAGAGAAGTGTGACAGCGAGAGGTGAACAGACAGAGAGTGAGACAGAGAGAGGGGGGAGAGAGGGAGGGCGACAGAGAGATGGGGGACAGAGAGGGGAGACAGAGGGGGAACAGTGAGGGGTGACACAGAGCCGGTGGCAGAGAGAGGGGGGGGGGGGGTTGACAGAGAGAATGTGGACAGAGAGAATGGTACAGAGAGAGAGGGGGGCCAGAACGAGGTGGGACAGAGAGAGTAGGGGGACAGAGAGAGGTGCAGAGAGAGGCGGGAGACAGCGGGGGACAGAGAGATGGGATCAGAGAGGGGGTACATAGAGGGGGTACAGCGAGAGGTGGGGACAGAAATAGGGGGAGAGAGAGCAGGGGTGACAGAGACGGGGGGACAGAGAGAGGGCGGGACAGATAGAGAGGACAGAGAGGGGGGACGTGGGGAAGAGATAGGTGGGACAGACAGAGGGGCCAGAGAGAGGGGGGACAGAGAGAGGGGGGCAGAGAGACGGGAAGAGTGAGAGAGACAGGAGACAGAGAGGGGGACAGAGAGAGAGGGGGGCAGAGAGAGGGGTGAAAGACAGGGGGGACAGAGAGAGTTGGACAGAGGGGGGCAATAGAGAGAGGGGGCCAGTGAGAGGGGGGACAGAGAGAGGGGGGCAGATTGGGGGAAGAGATAGGTGGGACCGACAGAGGAGCCAGAGAGAGGGGTGTACAGAGAGAGGGAGACAGACAGAGGGGGGACAGAGGGAGGGTGGCAGAGAGGATGGACAGGGAGAGAGGGTGTAGAGAGAGGGGTACAGAGAGTGGGGACAGAGAGAGGGGGATAGACAGAGGGGTTGCAGAGGTGGGGACAGAGAGATGGGGACAGAGAGAGGGGGTGACAGAGAGAGGGGGACAGAGAGAGGGGACTTAGAGAGAGAGAGACAGAGAGAAGGGGGAACTGAGAGAGGGGACAGAGAGAGAGAGCGAGACAGAGAGAGGGGGGACAGAGAGAGGGTGGACAGAGGGAGGAGACATAGGGAGAGGGGTCAGAGGGATGGGCGACAGAGAGAGGGTGGACCAAGAGAGGGAGACAGAGAGAAGGGGGGACTGAGAGAGGGGGACAGAGAGAGAGGGGACAGAGAGAGAGCGAGACAGAGAGAGGGGGACAGATAGAGGGCGTACAGAGAGGTATGACAGCGAGAGGGCGAGACAGAGAGAGGGGGACAGAGAGAGGGGGAGAGTGAGGGGGGACGGAGAGAGGGGTGAAAGAGAGGGGGGACAGGGAGAGTGGGACAGAGGGGGGTGATAGAGAGAGGGGGCCAGAGAGAGGAGGACAGAGAGAGAGGGGATAGAGTGGGGGGAAGAGATAGGTGGGACCGACAGAGGAGCCAGAGAGAGGGGTGGACAGAGAGAGGGAGACAGACAGAGGGGGGACAGAGGGAGGGTGGCAGAGAGGATGGACAGGGAGAGAGGGTGCAGAGAGAGGGGTACAGAGAGGGGGGACAGATGGAGGGACTGTGAGAGGGGGAGAGAGAGAGTGGGGACAGAAAGAGAGCGGGACAGAGAGAGGCATGGACAGAGAGAGGGGGATGGAGAGAGGGGGACAGAGAGAAGGATGGGTGCAGAGAGAGGGTATAGGGGGGGGAACAGAGAGAGTGGGGACAGAAAGAGGCGGAACAGAGAGACGGGTGGACAGAGAGAGGGTGACAGAGGGGGGCGACAGAGAGAGAGGGGACAGAGAGGGTGGTGACAGAGAGTGGGGTACGGACAGAGGTGGACAGAGAGAGAGGGCGAGACAGAGAAAGGTGTGGACAGAGAAGGGTGACTGAGCGAGGCGTGGACAGGGGGGGGTCAGTGAGAGGTGGTACAGAGAGTGGAGAAAGAGAGAGGGTGGACAGAGAGAGGTACAGAGAGACAGAGAGAGTTGGACAGAGAGATGGGGGATGGGGGGGGAGAGGGGGACAGAGAGAGAGGGGGACAGAGAGAGGGACAGAGAAGGATACAGAAGGGGTCAGAGAGAGAGAGGGGCAGAGAAAGGGTTACAGAGAGGGTGGACAGAGAGAGGAGGACAGACAAAAGGGGCAGAGAGAGAGGGACAAAGAGGGGGGACAGAGAGAGGGGGGTCAGATAAAGGGGGACAGAGAGAGGGGGATAGGGAGAGGCGTGTCAGAGCGGGAATAGAGGGGTGGACCGAGAGAGTGGGCTCAGAAAGAGGAGGGACAGAGAGAGAGGGCGACAGAGAGAGGGGGGCAGAGAGAGGGGACAGAGAGAGGGGCACAGAGAGATGGGGACAGAGAGAGGGAGAGAGAGGCAGGACGGGGGGGACAGAGAGTGGAGTACAGGGAGGGGGGACAGAGAGGGGGACAGATAGAAGGGGGACTGAGAGAGGGGGACAGAGAGAGGAGGGACGGAGAGAGAGCGAGACTGAGAGAGGGGGACAGAAGGGGGGCACAGAGATGGGTGACAGCGAGTTGGCGGCACAGAGTGAGAGCAACAGAGAGAGGGAGAGTGAGGGGAGACAGATAGAGGAGTGAAAGACAGGGGGGACAGGGAGAGTGGGACAGAGGGGGGCGATAGAGAGAGGGGGCCAGAGAGAGGGGGGACAGAGAGAGAGGGGACAGAGTGGTTGGAAGAGATAGGTGGGGCAGACAGAGGAGCCAGAGAGAGGGGTGCACAGAGAGAGGGAGACAGACAGAGGGGGGAAAGAGGGAGGGTGGCAGAGAGGATGGACAGGGAGAGAGGGTGTAGAGAGAGGGTTTACAGAGGTGGGGACAGAGAGATGGGGACAGAGAGAGGGGGTGACAGGGAGAGGGGGACAGAGAGAGGGGACATAGAGAGAGGGGGACAGAGAGAAGGGGGGACAGAGAGAGGGGGGACAGAAATGGGGGGTGACAGAGAGAGGGGGATAGAGAGAGGAGACATAGAGAGAGGGGGACAGAGAGAAGGGGGGACTGAGAGAGGGGGACAGAGAGAGCGGGGACAGAGAGAGAGCAAGACAGAGAGTGGGGCAGACAGGTGTGACAGCGAGAGGGTGAGACAAAGAGAGGGGGACAGAGAGGGGTGTTAGAAACAAAACTCACTTATAAATCAGCCGGAGACAAAGCCATGGAAACAAGGACAATTTATTACAAAATTGCAAGTCTGGGCACCCCTACTGCTAGCCTGGCATGGAGTGCGAGGATATCAGTTATACAATCATTTTTGTAGTCTGTGTGCCACAAGCTCACATTCCTTACCCTATCATAATCATTTATTTCATTTCATTTTCTTATTCAGCCGAACCTTAAGATGATTACTTCACTTGTTTTTCTCTTTCCTTATCTCAGTAGCAGGTTGTCCCGTGACCTTGGATGTCTGGGTTCTTTGTCTTGTTACTACAAGCTTTATTGTGAAAATACCCTTACTTTCTGCTACAACATTCCATAGTTATTTTCTAGCTTAAAACTATTTTCTTTAAAACTACTTCTTTAAAAGACCCCCTATATTCAATAAAGTCTTAGCCTTAAGTATACTACATGCTACAAGAATTCCATAACCGTTTGGATAATGTCTCACCCCTCCCCATCTACAGAAATTTCACTCCACTTGCACTTACAACAATTACATTTCTATATCGCCTGCAGAAAACTACATTTCTTATTTCCCACAATTCCCACTCTTTTTTTCTAAAATCTGTAGTTTCTACACTTACTAAGTCTCCTTCAATGTATTTTCTAATTTCCTGCTCTCTTACGTTTTCTTGGCTATGAGGTTCACAATCTTATATATTGCAAGAAACAGCTTCAAATGCATTAGGCAGGTGAGCAATGAGCACTGAAACATGTACATAGTTATACCTTTGCGCTGTATGAGGTCACCTCTCCCAGCTACGTGACTTCCCTTTATCTAAATTAAACTCCACTTCTATTTTCTTTACTGCATCTCTAGTATAGTTTATTAATCTTTGTTGGTTATAAGAAAAATGTAGTTTATCCAATCTACATTTTAGTTAATTGTTACCCACCAAAATAGGGATGATTCAAAACCTGCTGCAATCTGGTTGCGGACCTTAAACTCGTCAGGAACCCCTATGGAGTCAAGATAAATCCTGTCATCAAAGGAAGTCCCCAATATCGATCTCTTGCTTCGCTCATCCTCCTTCACTACCTTCTCCTCTTTCACAAATGCCAAGTTAAATGGAATTGCCATTGTACAATTGCACTAGTGTCTCGCCAACTAGAGGGCATAGTGGGTCTTCAAATCTTCCCACCACAGTGCCACCACAAATCCGCTCGGGGTACTTTTAAGGCTGAATAGTTCCTTCCCCACTCTGTCTCGGAAACTGATTCAATTTCCAAGCATAGCGTTAGGTCTCCTAGAAATCGGAACTGGTCTGTTCCATTCCTCTGTACACAGGAGGTATGATTCCCAACCACATTCGCAAACATATGGGGAGTTTTTAATTCTCTCCCCTTTAGGGAAGGAAACACAGACAGCAATGACCGGCAACCGGGGTTTCTCCACGCCGTCTTATCCTGGTACAGGGCTATCATGCATAGTATACCGGTCATGTCTTGCTTCCACCCGCGCGGAAAGGGAACCATCCGAGCCACCGGTCCACCTGAGGCACATGCAGAGCAATTGCTTTTTTTTTAGATTACTTTAGATTAGATTAGATTAGATTACTTTACAGTGTGGAAACAGGCCCTTCGGCCCAACAAGTCCACACCGACCCGCCGAAGCGCAATCCACCCATACCTCTACATTTACCCCTTACCTAACACTACGGACAATTTAGCATGGCCAATTCACCTGACCTGCACATCTTTGGACTGTGGGAGGCAATCGGAGCACCCGGAGGAAACCCACGCAGACACGGGGAGAATGTGCAAATTCCACACAGTCAGTCGCCTGAGGCGGGAATTGAACCCAGGTCTCTGGCGCTGTGAGGCAGCAGTGCTAACCACTGTGCCATCGTGCCGCCCTTTATGCTTTTTACCGTATATTTCACCCATTCCATCCAGGCATTTGTATTCCTGTATTCAGTTTCTATTTCAAGGGTCTGTCTTAGTTCTTTGACCTCTATAACTTTTACCAGATTCGGGTCACTGTCAAGGATATAAGGTTCTTGTTCTTTTTGCTTTCCCTTTTCTACCATTATTTGAAAGCAGCAGCCAACAAAACACTTCCCAGGGTACCTCCCAGTCACTGCACCCCTACATATTTTCAGGGGGACCTCAGGGGCTTCCATTAAGATCATAAAGTTGTTGCTGAGGGGTCGACTCCCATTTTCACGGGGAGGAAGAAAGCGAGCAGGAAAGGATTCTTCAGAGGAGGTATTTTTAATAGTGAGGTATATCGGGTTGCATTTCTCATCAGTACATTCCGGGGACGGGCGGAAGGGATCGCTATGAATAATGATGCCAGGTGGCGATCCTTGTACACCAAATGTTTCCTGCATCTGCATCTGGAGACTGATGGATTGTAAAGGAACTATATTCTCTCTGATCCTTTACATCTCCACAATCTACTAGGCTGCAAACATCACTCTTTATTACCTGCGGGTATTCAGATTCAGGGATTTTTTAATAGTTTCAAACATGCCACCCCTATTTCGTAAAGCCTTAACACCAAGAGGATGAACTGGTCACTCTATTCATGGTGGAGAAAGTGAGGTCTGCAGATGCTGGAGATCAAAGTTGAAACTTTATTGCTGGAACAGCACAGCAGGTCAGGCAGCATCCAGGGAACAGGAGATTCGACGTTTCGGGCACAGGCCCTGAAGAAGGGCCTGTGCCCGAAACGTCGAATCTCCTGTTCCCTGGATGCTGCCTGACCTGCTGTGCTGTTCCAGCAATAAACTCTATTCATAGTACCTATTTGATAATAATACCCCCGTACTCACCCACCCCTTTCTCTCGCGTCTGGGAAAGGTGAACCCACACAGCACTTACAATTAATGGCAGCAGTTTTAAAAGTCTCTTATTTCAGTTCAGTCTTTCTGCTCAGCTTGATTTTCAGAGGTCCTCTGTAGGATTAACTTGCCACTCCGCCAAGGAAGAAGGAGCGTCCACCGAACCCTTAGCGCGAGTGTGATGGCTCCACCCTTTTTCAGCAGTTCGAATGGCTGTTTCGGTAGTGAGGAAGGTTAGGGACGGTCCCTCCCAGCTTGGTATCTTTCCAGGTTTTGATCAGGACCCATTCACCCGGCTGTATTCGATGTACGGAAAACTCAAGTGGAGGTGTCTGGGTCAACAGACCCTTCTTCCTAAGGACAGACAAAAAAATAACCCGTGTGTCACAATATAATTATTTTTAAAAAACTTATCATTGAACTCTACAGTTGGTAATTCCCCTCTTGCTTCTAGAGTGTTCCCCTTCTGATGCCCAGGTACATGGACAATAGCTATTTCCCGGAGTAATTCCAAACTTTTCAACATTTGTCCTATCAACTCTTCATGTATTAATTCCTTTCCCCGGCTATTGATTAGAACACGTTCTTGCCGTATTTTACCGAAGGTATGGACCACCCCGTAGGCATATTTAGAGTCAGTGTAAATTGTCCCATTCCGATTTTCTAATCGCTTTAAGGACTGGTTTAAGGCATATAATTTGCAAGTTTGGGCTGACCACGTCACCGGTCAGCCTCAACTGTGTGGTTTTCACTACCGTCTACTACTGCATATCCATTATGTCTTAGAACATTAGAACATAGAAGAATACAGCGCAGTACAGGCCCTTCGGCCCTCGATGTTGCGCCGATCCAAGCCCACCTAACCTACACTAGCCCACTATCCTCCATATGCCTATCTAATGCCCGCTTAAATGCCCATAATGAGGGAGAGTCCACCACTGCTACTGGCAGGGCATTCCATGAACTCACGACTCGCTGAGTAAAGAACCTACCCCTAACATCTGTCCTATACCTACCCCCCCCCTAATTTAAAGCTATGCCCCCTTGTAATAGCTGACTCCATACGTGGAAAAAGATTCTCACTGTCGACCCTATCTAAACCTTTAATCATCTTATACACCTCTATCAAGTCACCCCTAAACCTTCTTTTCTCCAATGAAAACAACCCCAAGTGCCTCAGCCTTTCCTCATACGATCTTTCTACCATACCAGGCAACTTCCTGGTAAACCTCCTCTGCACCCGTTCCAGTGCCTCCACATCCTTCCTATAGTATGGCGACCAAAACTGCACACAATACTCCAGATGTGGCCGCACCAGAGTCCTATACAACTGCAACATGACCTCAGTACTCCGGAACTCAATTCCTCTACCAATAAAAGCCAGTACGCCATATGCCTTCTTCACCGCACTATTTACCTGGGTGGCAACTTTCAAAGATTTGTGTACATGGACACCAAGATCCCTCTGCTCATCCACACTACCAAATATCCGACCGTTAGCCCAGTACCCCATCTTTTTATTACCCTTACCAAAGTGAATCACCTCACACTTAGCTACATTGAACTCCATTTGCCACCTTTCTGCCCAGTTCTGCAGCTTATCTATATCCCGCTGTAACCTGCCACATCCTTCCTCACTGTCTACAACTCCTCCGACTTTCGTATTATCCGCAAACTTACTCACCCAACCTTCTAACCCCTCCTCCAGGTCATTTATAAAAATGACAAACAACAATGGTCCCAAAACAGATCCTTGCGGAACACCGCTAGTGACGGCACTCCAAGATGAACCTTTGCCATCAACTACTACCCTCTGTCTTCTTCCAGCCAGCCAACTCCTAATCCAAACCTCCAACTCACCCTCAATGCCATACCTCCGTATTTTTTGCAGTAGTCTACCATGGGGAACCTTATCAAACGCCTTACTAAAATCCATATACACCACATCTACTGCTTTCCCCTCGTCCACCTCCTTAGTCACCTTCTCAAAGAATTCAATAAGGTTTGTGGGGCACGACCTGCCCTTCACAAAACCATGCTGACTATCCTTGATCACATTATTCCTATCCAGATGTTCATAAATCCTATCCCTTACAATTCTCTCTAAGATTTTGCCCACAACAGAAGTGAGACTCACCGGCCTATAGTTACTAGGGTTATCCCTACTCCCCTTCTTGAACAAGGGAACCACATTTGCTAGCCTCCAATCTTCGGGCACTACTCCTGTAGACAACGAGGACATAAAAATCAAGGCCAATGGCTCTGCAATCTCCTCCCTTACTTCCCAGAGAATCCTAGGATAAATGCCATCAGGCCCAGGAGACTTATCTATTTTCACCCTTTCCAGAATTTCCAACACCTCTTCTCTACATACCTCAAAGCCATCCATTCTACTTAATTGTGACTCAGTACTCACATTGACAACAATGTCCTGTTCCTGATTGAATACTGACGAAAAGTATTCATTCAGTGTCTCCCCAATCTCTTCAGCCTCCACACGCAACTTCCCACTGCTATCCTTGACTGGACCTATTCCTACCCTGATCATTCTTTTATTCCTGACATACCTATAGAAAGCCTTAGGGTTTTCCCTAATCATACCAACTAAGGACCTTTCATGACCCCTCCTTGCTGCTCTTAGCTCTCTCTTCAGGTCCTTCCTGGCTACCTTATAACTCTCAATCGCCCCAATTGAACCTTCACGCCTCATCTTTACATAGGCTGCCCTCTTCCATTTAACAAGGGATTCCAATTCCTTATTAAACCACGGCTCCCTCACACGACCCTTTCCTCCCTGCCTGACGGGCACATACTTATCAAGGACACTCAATAGTTGCTCCTTGAACAAGCTCCACATATCAATTACACCCTTGCCTTGAAGCTTACTTTTCCAGGCCACACATCCTAAGTCATGCCTCACAGCATCATAATTTCCCTGCCCCCATCTATAACTCTTGCCCTGTAGTGCACACTTATCCCTCTCCATCACTAGAGTAAAGTACTTCTTCCTTGTATTACTCTTGACGACCCATTTATAAACAGCCTACCTCCTTCATATAGGAGAATATCCTTTAAGTCTGCTCTTGTTCTGGTCTGATACTCGATAATATCTAAGCAGTCATGTTCTACTTCTCGCATGTCTAGGGGTTCTCTCTTCCACATGAAGGTGGCTGAGTTCAAACAAGCATCTGTTGTTAACACCAGGTCGTCTCTCTCCATAAGGGTAGCTTCATATTTTAGAGTTCTTGAGTCCGTCAACCATCTTCCTGCCTTTTGATTTAACACAGTTCTGACTTGATGGGGAGTGCTAACAACCAGCGCTCCTCCGAAGGTTAGTTTGTGGCTCTCCTCTACTAGAATGGCAGTGGCCGCGACCGCCTGTATGCACTCAGGCCAACCTCTCGAGACAGGGTCTAAAATTTTGTACAGGAAGGCTATGGGTTGTTTCTTTCCTCCTGTTTTCTGGGTTAGCATTCCTACTGCTGCTCTATTATTTACTGTCACAAAAAGGTGGAAGGGTTTCTCAAGGGAAGGGAGGGCTAACACGGGAGCTTGCATCAAGCTTCGTTTAATTCCTGATATCCCTCCTTTTCTTTTTCTGTCCATTGTAGTTTTTCATGTTCAGATTCTGTCAATTTGTAATATAACCCCTTCGTTTTCTGGGCGTATGCTTCTATCCATAATCTACAATAGCCCACTAGCTCCAAGAACTTCTGTAACTCCCTTTTGGTGGTCAGTAGGGGTAGTTCTGTTATTCCTTTAATCCTTTTGGGGTTAATGCGCCTAGTGCCTTCACTGATGAGGTGTCCTTAAGTATTTTACCTCTCTTTTTCTACATATTGTAACTTATTCTTGGATACTTTTAGACGCTGTTTCCCTAGGAAATCTAACAGTCTGTTGGTAGCCTCGCTCACCTCATTTCCGTTTAGTCCAGATACAAGTAGATCATCCACATATTGTAACAGTATCGTCCTCTTGGGCATTGTAAATTGTTCAAGGACTTGCTCCAGTACTTGTCCAAATAAATTAGGTGATTCCGTGAATCCCTGGGGAAGTATCGTCCAGCGGAACTGATGTTTTGTACCCGTGTATGGATCCTCCCATTCGAAACCAAACATGTCACGGCTTTCTGTGCTAGAGGACAAGCCCAGAATGCATCTTTTAAATCTATCACACTAAACCAGCGATGGTCACACAGTATTTTACCTAACAAAGTATATGGATTGGGTACCACCGGGTGCCGTGTTCGAACCAATTGACTTACTGCTCTAAGATCCTGCACCAGACGATAGGTTCCATCTGGTTTGCGGACAGGCAATATGAGTATTAAAGGGTGACATGCATGGTTCCAATAACCCAGTTTTTATCAACGAATCTATAACTGGTCATAGAACTATTTTATTTTCTTGTTTCAGCGTAATCCTTATCGGATCAATATTTAACCGACCTGGATTACCATCTTTTGCCCATACATCAGGATGGATTTGTTTTTCATCACTCGGTGTTAACATTGGCCATTTTTACAGTCCCATTATGATTTTCTACCTCTATTTTTAGGCCTAATTTAATAATCAAATCTCTACCCAGTAAATTGCTCCTGAGGTCAGGGATATATAAGAACTGTCCTGTTATTTCTTCACTACTTCCCGTAATTAAAGTTGGCTCAAAAATGGGTACTAAAAATGCTTCATCTTTTTTACTCCAAAAACCCTGATTCTTTGGTTAGTTAATTTAATGCCAGTAGGTCTAAAACTTAGGAATGACCGGGCCGCTCCCGTATCTACCAAAAATACTGTCTCCTCCCCTTTTGGTCCCACCTTTAGATTTACCAAGGGTTCCTGGTGGGTCTCAAGAGGAAGGAACCCCTGACTCCTCTAAACTTCATCTAAGGTCATTAGGGAAACCGCTTCCCTTTCTCGTGCTAATTCCAGACATTCCCGTTTAAAATGCCTTACTTTCCAGCAATGATAACACCCTGCCTGTTGCTTCCTTTCTCGGGTATCTGACCCTTGTCTTTCGTATCCTCCCCTATCCCTTGATCCCATTCTTCTTTTTGTCATTTCTTCTACTGCTGCCACCATCATTTTGGCTTTCTGTTTCTGCTTCTCATCTTCCCTTTACATATACACTTTCTGTGCCTCACGTAACAGTTCTTCCATCTGTCTTTCACTCCATCCATCTAATTTCTGTAATTTCTTTTGTATGTCTGGCCATGATTTAGTTACAAACTGGACATTTAAGAGCCCCTGTGCTACCGGATTATCGGGATCCATTCCCGAATACTTCCTTGTGGCCTCCTTGAGCCTTTGAAGAAATGCAGAAGGGGTTTCATCCTTCTCTTGTCGTACTCAAAGGGCTTAACAAAGTCTTGTTATCTAGGTACTGCCTCTTTAATTCCTAATATTACCATTTCTCAGAGATCTCGCATTGACTCCCTATCATCTCTGTCATTATTTTTCCAATGTGGGTCAACATTTGAGAATTTATGCTAAACTTTTCACTTTCTTTTTGAAGACCCTAACTTCACTGATGGTTAAGGGAGTATTTACATATCCGATTTCATCTTCCCCAATCGGAACCTCTCTTAAGGGACATAATTTTACATTTTACATTATCTCTGCCCCTCCTTTATGTGTGGTGGCTCGAGTGATTCTGAGCCCCCCCACCCCCCCCCCAGGTTCCGCATCTTTTAGCTCAGAGTCCGTTCCCCTTTCTATGTCTGGACTCGGTTCTACTTCAGGAGCTGTAGGCTCATTCCGGGGAGTAGTATATGGGGGCGGCAAACACATTAAGGGATCCCATTGTGGCTTCCCATTTTCATTCTTTTTCTTTTGTTCTTTCGCTAATTCCTCCGTATTCATGGGACATAATTTTACTCCTGCGCTCCCAATCCAACAAGCCGCATAATCGGACTCTTTTTGACTGTAGGTCCTTTTCGATTGATATATATATTAAAATCTTGACACAGCCAATCCTCATCAGACCCATACTTAGGCCAAAAAAAGAATACCAGGCGCCTTAATACTTTCTCTAGTCCAATCGAAACAACAATATTTTATCAACATTTAATTGTAAGAAAAGAACTGCTTTGAACATGTTGATTCTCTTTTGTCTTTTCTATTTCAACAATATTCATCACTGTACAATAATGACAATTATTATAATTCCTTTATGTACCAAATGTCATTGACTGCATCATTTGTTCACTTTCATGCTCACTTTCATTATCTATTAACTTTCTTCCAAATTCTGACACAAATGTCAGAACTCTGATCACAATATTAATCATCTAAATTAATATAATGTGTCTCTATGAGGAAACCATGTGATAGAAATTCATATTTTAGATTAGATTAGATTAGATTACTTTACAGTGTGGAAACAGGCCCTTCGGCCCAACAAGTCCACACCGACCCGCCGAAGCGCAAACCACCCATACCCCTACATTTACCCCTTACCTAACACTACGGACAATTTAGCATGGCCAATTCACCTGACCTGCACATCTTTGGACTGTGGGAGGAAACCAGAGCACCCGGAGGAAACCCACGCAGACACGGGGAGAATGTGCAAACTCCACACAGTCAGTCGCCTGAGGCGGGAATTGAACCCGGGTCTCTGGCGCTGCGAGGCAGCAGTGCTAACCACTGTGCCACCATGCCGCCCACCATATTTCTTGTGTTACCTGCATTTTTTAGTTAAGAAAGAAATAATTGTTCTATAATCAGTGATTGGTTCAATTTTTCTTCAATTCATAAAGCTAGTTATTATATTTTATTCCACAATTTACCAATTTTAATAAATATCCAATCAACATCACAGCAAAGTGTTTTTGTAATATTGAATCATTTTAATTGCTCATATAACAACATTAATTATCAAGTCATTGTCATGGTAATAATTGTGCAATTATTTAAGAAAGTCTTTTAACAAGTAAAGTGAGATTCACATTTTAATTTGACCAATTGTTTCTGAGTACCAACACTGCAATACGAAACTTTATTTTCAGGTCATGTTTCCCACACTGGATCCAAGGACTTCCCATCCAACATTAATTGTAAATGTCTAATGTTTGCTGATCTGAATGATCTCCGTAATCACAGACTTTAAATTCACAGACCTGCAATTACTTTTCACTGCAATCATTCCTGTTTGTTTGCACATATTCCTCAGTCACATAGCAAAACGAGATTTCTCATTATTTCTAAATTCATTGATCGAATTTTATATTTCAGTTGTTGCTCATACCTAATAATTACTCAATCCAGTTTTTACCGTAAATGTGGAATTACGGCTCTTTACATGAATAACTAAATATATTTTAGTGTACAATCTCTCAATCATTGTTAATATTAATTCTTATTTTACCTGCGGAAACATAGTTGAATTCATTTAAATATATTTCACTTCGATGCAAACATTTATTTTATTTCTAATCACAATAAGATTTAAATATTTTTCATGCAACAAAACGTAAAATTCTTGCGTTTTGTTAAGTCAAATGAAAAAGAATTAACAGCTCTGTATTGTCTTATTAAACAATGACAATGCATTTTGAATTTTTCGAAGTTGAGCATTTTTGCAAAGAATGATGTTGTCTTCAGCTGAATAATCGCATTGAATGACTAATTCACAGAATCTGCTGTTTATTCTCTTCGAGTTCCCAAGAAACCAAATTAACAAATTCTGCTGGGGTTCTAAATTCCTGGAAAGTATTTGAGAATGTTGCAGTCTTAAAGATGAAGAAGTCAATGTGATTGTACTGATTTTTTTTATTGGAAAGAGCTTAATTCAAACATTTCAGGCACATAAATCACTATTCTGCTGTGTTACAAAGATGAAAAGCAAGTCCATTTCTTCATTAGTAAATAAACAAATGTCACTTCCCGTTATTCTTAGCTAATTCCCAAATTTGTAATTAAACAATGCAATTCACCTGAATATTGTTGTGTCCTTTGATCATATTAATTTTCTAATTATTGTTCATTCATGATATGTTAGGGATTTTTATTTTTTGTTTTCCATTCACCTATTCATATTGAATGTAAGATTGATACGCTTTGGCAACATCAGAGAGTGTTCATTTGAAATTTGACTTTGCACGTCTCTCACTTATCTCACTTCTTGCATGGGGCTGTGCATTGAGAA
Source organism: Chiloscyllium plagiosum (assembly GCF_037043375.1). Taxonomy (NCBI): domain Eukaryota; kingdom Metazoa; phylum Chordata; class Chondrichthyes; order Orectolobiformes; family Hemiscylliidae; genus Chiloscyllium; species Chiloscyllium plagiosum. Next base: position 67,909 of record NW_028270145.1, read on the forward strand.
CAGAGGATCAGTGGTTAGCACTCGTGTCTTACAGTGTTATGCACTTGGGTTTGATTCCATCCTCGGCCACATGTTTGCGTGGAGTTTGCATGTTCTGGTTTTCTCCCACAATCCAAAGATATGCAGGTTAGGTAAATTGGCCATGCTAAGCTGCACGTTCTGTTCAGGGATGTGTAGGTTATGTGCATTAGTCAGGGGTAAATGTCCAGTAATCTGAGAGCAGAATGGTGCTGAGTGGATTATTCTTTGGAACGTCAGTGTAGACTTGTTGGGCCAAATGGCCTGTTTCCATACAGTAGGGATTCCATAAACTTTAAATTGTGTTTCGCTAAACATAACTGCCAATTTTTAAAAATGTTGCATTTAAAACTTATCTTTAACTGTCAATTGTCAATCTTGTAAAATATCTCAATGTTACTGAAATCAATGTTCAAACAAAACACTGCACATAAAGCCACACAAAGATCTTCATGACCATCTAATTACTGTTCAGTGGAATAATCACAGTAAAATTTTATTGTTTCTGAGATCAATCCCCACTATCACAGTAAAGATCTGGTTATCATTCCCTTCAATAAATGCAATCGTTGTCCCTCTGATATTTCAGTTCAGTAGTTATACACCACACTGGCTGTTCAAAGCATGGTTATTCTTTATTATGAAGGGCCAAGGGTTCTAACGGCAAGAGATGTTGTTCAATCTGATTTGTTGCATGTTCTCAAACAAGTTTTCACTATAAATATTGCAAAAAATGTGTTAATTTGGTCTTGTTCAACTGCTGATGCTAACATTTTCAGTTCATGTTCATTAAGCATATTTGGAGAAAGTGAGGAAAGCTGTGGTGTTGGAAAAGGGCAGGCACATTCAAAGAGCAGGAGTATCGAAAAGATTCCTGATGAAGGGCTCATTCCCAAAACGTCGATTCTGCTTCTCCTCGAATGCTGCCTGACCTGCTGTGCTTTTCCGGCACCTCGCTCTTTTGACATTAGAAATATTTGAATGAATATTCAGAGATAATACTAAAAGTTGCCTCTGTCAATTTAATTTACTGTGCGTTCTATTCCCTGAAGTTCTCATGTTAATTGCCCCTCTTCTTAAATCTGATACAAATCTCAAAATACAGAACATATTAAAATTCACATGAATTATAAATTTGCATTCTCGACAAGAAAACCAATGGAAGGCGATATAGAATTCTTGAACAGCCTACACATTTGAATGAAAAAGCAATTCCTTCCAAAAAATGTTTGCACGCCTGTATCTTTCTTTCAATTCAATAATCCTGCAAATAGTTTATAATTGTCAGTTGATCTCTCTGAATGAGTACCTAACCAATGTCAATGTATACAGCTGAAACATTAACAACAGATTGATGATTGGATGTTAAAGATCTTATTTGAAGTCAACAAATGTTTGGAATTTTCTAGAATTCCATGAGGAAACATTCTTGAATCATAAGAATGAGATATGTGAGAGATGTGCAAACCTTATTTTTAAATGAACACACTCCAATATTGTCAAAGCATTTCAACCTTATGGTCAAAATGAACAGGTGAATGGAAAAATAAAAACAATTTTCTGACTATTCATAATTTGGAGGAGAAAGTGAGGACTGCAGATGCTGGAGAAGGGCTCATGCCCGAAACATCGATTCTCCTGCTCCTTGGATGCTGCCTGACCTGCTGCACTTTTCCAGCAACACATTTTCAGCTATTCATAAATTGAACAATAATTACAAATTCACTTTGATCAAAGAACAGAGTATTATTTAGATGAATCACAACATTTAGTTACAAAGAAGGTAACCAGCTGACTGACAAGTAATAGGTGGTAGCATTTGTTAGTTTACTGAAGAAGATATCAACTTTATTTCAAATTTATAGCACGAGAGAATAATTTTTAATGTGTTTCAATTGTTTGGACTTTCCCTTTTGCAACAAAAAATAGATCAATCTCATTACTTAGACATCGTAATCTTTAATTCTGCAACATTTTCAAGTTTCTCCAGGAACTTATAAGCAACAGAATTAGAGACAGGTATCCACACTATCCGAAAGTAAAGCATTATTATGAAACGTTTTTTATAAGCTGTAAATGCGTAAATTGAAGAAGCATTAATTTATACGGGAAACATTTCCCCTTTTCTCGTAAAAGTGAAAATCCTCTTCAGATATCTTTCAGTTAGAGAAAACAGGGACAAATGTAAGTCTTTTGTAAAAGCAAAGTGGCTAAAGCGAACTTTCCAAAAGTGGGGGATACCTGTACACATATTTCTTGGTAACCTGTCACAAATAAGTATCAGATTTTGTGATTATTGGTATAATAGATAGCAGCAGATCTAATGTTGAATTGAAAAGCAATTCAATCTGTGCTTAGGTACTCTCTAATCAACATTCAGAGCGACTCTTGATATATTTCTGTTGAAGGTGTGATTTGAAACATTCCCTCAGGTCTAGTAATAGAGACACTGCCACAGCTACACAAGTTCCTTTCATAATGTTCCCACTCAGGACAGGCAGGACTGTAATATTATGTTTAATGTGTTACTCAAATGAAAACTAATCAGTTGTTTATTGTAGTAATTTGAATGGGAATTAATTAGGTAGTTTCTGTGTGTAATGGACTGGAAATTAAACAATATTTTACAATAACAATAGAATAAAGGAATGGTGGTCTTAAATAAACAGGAATCTCATGACAATTCTTTGAAAGACAAATTGACAAAACTGCGTGATCATTGTACTTTGATTTTAAAAATGCATCAGTCATTCAATGTGAATATTCAGCTGAAGACAATTTCCCTTCATTTCAAGAATGTACAACTTCCACAAATTCAAACTGAACAGTCATTGAAAAAGGAAGGAACAAGCAGATGTTAATTCTATTTTCTGTACATAAACGGGCGGTGAATTTTTCATAAGTTATATATATGTAAAAAGGAAACTCTTATTGTGGTTCGAAATACAATAAATGTTAGCATGAAGTGAACTATAATCAAATCAATTCAACTGTGTTCTCTCAGTTAAAATACAGTTCAATATTCAAAGTAATCGAGTGATTGTACACTGCAATATCTTTACATTAATTCAGTACTGAGACATAATTCCACATTTATACCCATTATAGTAAAGCAAACTACTGCCAGGAGTCAGAGCAGGTAGGGGAGATCCTTAATGAGTACTTGGCTTCAGTATTCACGAGTGAGTGGGATCTTGTTCCTTGTGAGGACAGCGTGAAACAGGCTGATATTGTCGAACAGGTTGATATTAAGATGGAGAATGTGCTGATCATATTGAAAAACCATGGGGATAGATAAGTCTCCTCGGCCAGAAAGGATATAACTTAGGTTGTTATGGGAAGCGAGGGAAGGGGTTACTGTGTTTTGGCGATGATCTTTGCATCCTCACTGTCAGCTGGAGTCATACCAGATGATTGGGGCGTAGCAAACATTATTCCCTTATTCAAGAAAGGCAATTGAGATAATCCTGGGAATCATCGATGAGTCAGTCTTACATTAGTTGTGGGGAAATTATTGGAGAGGATGCAGAGAGACTGGATTTATAATTATTTGGAAAAGCATAGATTGATTAGAGATGGTCAGCATGGCTTTGTGAGCAGCAGGTTATGCTTCAGAAACCTTATTGAATTATTTGAGACAAATTATGTGACAAACACATTGGTGAGGACAGAGCAGTGGATGTGGTGTTTATGGATTTTAGCAATGTGTTTGGTAAGGTTCCCCATGGAAGGCTTATTCAGAAATGAGGCACGGGATACAGGGTTATCCTGATAACATGATTCAATGTTGAGACATTTGTGTTATAGACTGCAAGGGGGTGAGTGAGAGAGAAATAAATAAAAAAAAGCAGAAAGGAAAGGAACTGGTGAGCAGAGGAGCTCCAACTAGTTTCTCATCCCGCCAACATCGTACTGGGTGAGCTGGAACGTAGACTAGTCAAGCAACAGCCTGACACAGTTACACACGTAGAATCATACCTTACAATGTCCCAGACACCACCATGACCATCCTTGTATATCCTATCCCACCAGCAGGACATGGATGTAACGGAAATGCTGGAACATGCAGGGCTATGGACTAAGGTCTGCAGAATGGGATCAATGTGATTTATTTGACATTTCTCCAGAATATTAAACTCCAGTCCAATTTGAAAATTTATTAACATCATCAGACTTAAACTCCAAATGTCAGAAAAAAAATCAGAAACTTACAGCGCATGTCGAGGTCACTTGGCCCATCCTGTATGTGTTTAGGCTTTACAACTTTCTCTACTCACCGATGAAAGCAACAATTTCAGACTGTGTACTCTGCCCTCTATGTTGTTATAATCTGTTTTTATAATGTATTTCTTTGACAGCTGCACACCTTGTTTCCTGGTTTCTTTCCCAGCCCTAACTCCATTCCCCGTGGCCTTGAGGGACTACCATTTCTGTTATTTAATCTCTCCTGCCTTCCCCCGTGTGACAGACTGTCTTTTTGTCCTTGTCTCACCCCTACCTTGCTCACAACCTGTTCCATTTCTGATGGTTCCCAGACCTCTGTGGCTTCACTGCGCCCCCTAGGTCAGTGGCGTGAGTTTTGAATTCTCTTTCTCCAGAAATAATTGGAAATCTTTCTGGCTGCAGTTTCCCCCAGATTTTATTTTAAAACACAGAGCATTTGTGTCAGGAGGAGGCCATTCATCCACAATTCCGAGCATTTGGATGTAATCTGTGACCTGTCCACAGATGTGCAGCTTCACTGGATTGATCATGTTAACATAGCCTGTAGTGTGCAGGTTTTGTGTGTTGGGTTAGCCATGATAAATGTGGGGTTATGGGGGTAGGGTGGGAGAGCAGTTCATTGTAGGCTCGATGGGCCAAATAGCCTCTTTCTGCCCCTACGGGATTCTGTGATTGTAACTAGTTGTGATTGTCGTCACATTTTCCTCAGCCAGGTTCATTCAGCTCAGGTACACACGCTGTCTTGGTGTTTCTGTGGGTGCTCACTCACTCCTTTCCTTCAGTTTTACAGCAATTTCACATGGTACGTGAGAGTGAGAATGAATTTGTAAACACAAATACTCCAACCAGACCCCCTCACAGGTCAGGAGCTGTTTCTGCTGCTAATGTCGCTTAAGGTTCAGTCATACATCTTACAAGGTTACAATCAACAGGAATGGCTAAACAGCTTAAAACTCTTTTCTCAAGAAAAGAGGAAGCTGAGAGACAACCTGATACAAGCAGGAAGCTTTGTGCCTGTGTTTTCAGAGAGTTCAAGTTGAAATAATTGATTTCGAAGCATGTTTCATTGCCCCAGAACATCAAAGTTGCTATCAAAATGTGCATATTTATTTCTGTCTATCTGTCTAAGTTAACAATCAGATGGACAGGTCAGTGTCTAAGTGTCTGAGTGTCTTCCCAAATCCCCGATTGAATCTGCCTCCCCCATAAACTCAGATGCCTCACCACTCCCTGGGTCACAGAGAAACTCTGCCGCTACAATGAGAGCTTTCTTTGCTGTCACCTCTCCTCATGCTTCTGCCTAATCCCACTTCCCTTCATTAAATCCCAGTTGCCTCTTGTCCACCCACATGGGCATGTTGAAGGGCATGACAGGAGATTGGATTGAAACTGAGAATTCAATAGCCAGAATGAAATAGGAAGAAGGAAATAAACGGGGTTTGTGGCTCTCAGGGATACAGTCTCCAGGCTGAGTCCTTTGTGGGCATTCCCGCAGTAATACGAGACAGCATTCCATGATGAGAGTTAAACCCGAATGGCAGGAGAGGGAGCCACTGAACATTAGCAGGTTTGGTTCAAACACAGGTTTGTTCAGTCAGTAACAGTGTGTTAGACATGGAGGTGAAGTTAGCAATGAAGGGAAATGTTGCCACAAGCTGCAGATGGACAACCTACATTGGAACAGGAGGAGGCCATTCAACCCTCAACCATCCTCTGCCATTCAATTAGATCATGGCTGATTTGTGGCCTAACTTACAATTTTCAAAACTCTCTGAACTCATCAATAAACTCCTCTGCAACAGACAAGATCAATATTGAAAAACTAAACATCTACAAATGCTGGGAAATCAGAAACAAAAACAGACATTGCTGGAAAAAGTTAGCAGATCTGGCAGCATCTGTGGAGAGTGAAACTTTGGGTCCAGTGATCAGTCAGGTGACCAGCTGCAGCTGACCATTCTGCCTTTTCTTTAACACTCTCTGGAACAGGTTCTGGTGCGAGGGGAATGAGATTGTCAATAACAACTGAGAAAACAGGAGGACGTGCTCAATCAGAATAAAATTCATTTTGGTCTTTCACTTTTAATTCAAAGGCAAACATTATTCATTATTATTTCAGAAATAATAGGCCAGAAATCAACTCTTCATGTCATTGGGTCTTGGAAACTGTGTTAATTCTGACCTGGTCCAGCCGACATGTGAATCCAGACCCTGAATAATGGGGTTGACTCTAAACCGTCTTCTAGGCAGTTAGAATGGATGACAAATGCTGCCCCAGCAAGTGATGCTGTGATCCCATGAACAAACAAAATAAATCCAATTGCTGTGGTTACTTGTGAACTCGCTGGTGTTTCATCAAGCTGGATAGCTGAGTGAATTGCTTTCCACACTCAGAGCAGGAGAATGGCCTCTCCCCAGTGTGTATTCGCTGGAGTACAGTGAGGCTGGATGGTGTTCTGAACCCAGTCCACAGTGAGAGCACCTGAATGGTCTCTCACTGGTCTCCTGTGACCGGGGGAGATGATATTCACCATCCTGGGGGATGGTGGGTACAGATACCTCCAAGAGGGATCCAGTGAGAGTTGATTGGGACAAACTGTTCACATTCATGAAAGAATCAATAATGATGAGGCACTGATGTAAAGGGATTGACAAAGGAAGCAATGGGACATGGGACAAAACGTTTTCATGCAGAGGAAGTTTATGGTCAGGAATGCACTGCCAAAGAGTGCAGTGGAACCAGGTACAATGAAGAGAATAGAATTGAACAGTTACTGGAAGAGGGCGAATGGGAAGATTTATGGGGTAAAAGTAGAAGAATGGCATTCAGTGAGGTGATCCTTTGGAGAGCCGATGAGCCAATCAGCTTCCTTTTGCATCGTAACAATTCTGTGAACATTTCATTCTGAGCCCTCTAAGGCCCTCTAGGGAAATATCAGGGCAATGTTTGGAAAGACGTCAAACTGAATGAGAGTCTCAGTGAACAAAAGCGAGGCACAGATACAGAGAGGTTTTAGGATAGATTGACTCAAATGTTACCAATTTGCACGGCCACCAACAATACAGCAGTTACAAATGGGAGTCAACAAGAGAGTGGAATTAGAGCAGCAAATAAATCTTAAACATTTATGCAGCTAAAGGGGATACTGGGTAAAGATACCGCAGTTGGTGCTTATTTCATTCCAGACACACCAGCCAGGGAGCACATCGTCCTATATCTATCCTATTGGGCTCTTGAAGAATTTTGTTCATTTCAAGTGTTTCATATTTCCGACCTCCAGAGAAGACAGCTTCATGCTCCTCAATCTCTCCTGACAGGGCAAAGGTGCTGTTAGAATTCAAATCACTGAGGCGTGTCACTGACTGCTTCAAGGATTGCAATTGGCAATTGAGACTGTAAGGTTACTGTATAAAATATCTTCAATTGTATTGGCAGATTGCTGGACACATGCGGGGCTTTAAGAAAAAGAACTTAACTTACAGGTATTGAGTGTCAGAGCACCTACTGTTGCATGGGCATCCTGTTTAGATACAATCTATTGATAATTGTTAGAATTGACTTATACTGACTCCATAGACGTGGTCAGAACATTATAACGGTCATCGAAGCTAACACATTTCCCATAGGTTAAGAGTCGCAAATGATAGCGTAGGAACAAGTTTGGCTAGTAAAGTCCAGTTATCCAAATCATTCAAATTTACTTTCAGAAACAAGTGAGAGAAAGCCACATTATTGCATTAGTCCAAATATAGAATTTCAGGAGAACTGAAGGAAGAGCTGGTGTTGGGAGCTGTAGTAATGAAGGAGATAAACTTGTTTTACAGAGAGAGAGTTCACAGATGGGAAACTCAGCTTTAACATCACATTTAACACACCCAATTCCGCAGGTCCTGAACATCATACATAACATGGAAGGGGAAAGCAGCATTTCCAGCCCAGAGAAACCATTCGTGTTGTGCATGTGGTTAAGGATTTAACTGGTCATGTGATCTAGGAAGACACCATTCTGACGGAACCAGGGTGAGGGTATGTAAACGTGGGGACTGTGGGAAGGAATTCACTTACCTCTCCCAGCAGGACACTCACTGACACAGTCACACTGGGGAGAGGTTGGTCACCTACTCCATGTATGGGAAGGGATTTACTCGCACTTTCAAACTGATGAGGCACCAGAGAGTGCATAGATGACTGAGATCTGCTCTGTATGAGAGAAAGGATTCATTCAAATCTTTCTCCTGCAGAGACACCAGTGCATTCCCATGGGGCAGAGGCGATTCACCTGCTCCATATGCGGGAAAGGATTCACTCAGTCTTCTGATCTGCTGAGACTCCAGCGAGCCCACACAGGGGAGAAGCCATTCAGATGCTCAGTGTGGGAGAAGGGATTCAGTGATTTATCCCGCCTGCTGAGACACCAGCAGGTTCACACTGGGTAGGAGCTGTTTCCCTCTCTGTGTGACAAGGGATTTGCTGAGTCTTCAACACGACTGAGAGCCCAGTGAATGCACACAGGGAAGTGGTCATCCACCTGCTCCGTGTGGGGTAGAGTTCACATATCACTGCAGGACTCTGATTCTGATGTTACTGTTCATCAGAATTAGGGCTGGACCTTGTTCATGATGACACTGTTGGAGTATTGATGTTGTTGTTGTTAATCACATTAACTGGGCTGGTGTTGACTGAATTTATATTGCCACTTTCTGAACCTCAGGGTGTCTCTCTGGGCACAAGGCTCCACAAAAAGCAATGTGACAATGAGCAGGGATCGTCTCTTTTGACTTAAATTCTGATTGTAGCACTGCTGCTTCACAGCACCAGGTATAAGGTTAGAGTCCAGCCTTGGTCAACGGCCTGTGTGGAGTTCCCACATTCTCCCCATGATAGTGTGTGTCCTCTCCAGGTGCTCTGGTTTTCTCGCACAGTCTTAAGATGTGCAGGTTAGGTGGATCAGTCGTGCTAAATTGCCCACAGTGACCAGGAATGTACAGACTAGGTAGATCAGCCATGGGAAATTCAGTATTACAGGGATGGAGTGCTCTGGGCGTGATGTTCTTCAGATGGTCGGTGGGGTTTGATGGGCCAATGCTCTCCTTCCACACTGTTGGGATTCTATTCTATGATTGAGGATAAAGGCTTCACAGCAGGGTGTCCTTGGAGAAGGAGCATGTGGTGTGTATCAATGCTCTCGATGCCTTTAGATAGAGGTGGGCACCGCAGGGGATACAGTGCTTTATCTCCACCGCTGCCCCCTCCTCCCCCCCAACTCTACTTTGATTTAGTCCCTTCTCACTCTGTCACTTGTAATGGTTTGCTTGGCGCGGAATGGGCTTTGTTTATAAATATTCAATTGGTAACACAAATGGTTTACTGCTGGTGATTATAGGTTAACAAAAAGAAAAATGATGTAATGATGATTTTGATGGTGCGAAGGTTGCTGTGATAACACTTCTGGGTAGGAGAAATGGGGAATAAAGAACACTCCACAGCTCACAGAATGAGAACTGAAAAGCAGTTAAATCAAACCAAAGGTTCAGACAGGGAGGGAATATTTCCCTGGAGTTTGAGTAACTGGAAAGTGATGGTGTCCGGGAAGAGACAGGATTTTGTTCTAAAGTGCATTTGAAATTTTAAAAACTGTTATATTCAGATATTTTCAATTCTTTTACATTTATTTATTGTGGAATAAACTTTAACACAAGCAAATTTTTTTTTTAAAATGTAAAAGACAAATTGTTAAATAAAATCCATCAAACCATCCCTCACTGAAAACTGATGTGGACATGCAATCTCCTGGAGAATCCCTGCCATGCCTACTTCTTCCTACCCAGGCTCCATGGCTATATATGTACTTGGAAGATAGCAGCAGGAGGTGGCCATTCGATTGTGCTCCACAATTCAATGGGAAACAGCTGACCATCCAGCTCAGTCTCCTGTTCCTGCTGTGCTCCAATCCCCTTTGATGACTTTACCTCGAAGAACTATATCTAAGTCCTCCTTTGGCTTCACTGCCTTTTGTTCTAGTGATGTTGCGGTGTTACTGTGTGGGTGTAGGCAGGGGTAATGTGATGGTGCTGCCTCCTGGAGGATGCACTCAGCATCCATCATCATCCTGCAGTAACATCAACCGGGTTTCAGCAACTAGAGATAGAAACCATTTCCAGGATATGGGCATCACTGGCTCAGCCAGCATTTATTCCCCATCTCTAGGTACCCTTAAGAAGATGGTAGTGAGCTGCCGTCTTGAACCAATCGCATCCATTTGGCGCAGATAGACCGACAATGCTGGGAGGTAGAGTGTTGCAGGATTTTGGCCGAGTAATTCCCCATCTTTGGTTTGTCAAATTCTGGATAGCTCAATCACGATTGGCACATGATTTTGAGATTTCAGTCTGCAAATCTTCACCATCTAGCACCCTATATAAATGAATAGGTACAGATTAGAAATTCAGAACAGATAATTCTAGTTTCTCTGGAATATTTTTCCCCTTTGTTCCTCCAAAGCTGTAACCCTCCAGCCCACTTACTCTCTCCCATCATTCTGACTCTGCTGCCCCTAATGTAAACCCTCCCCATTCTCATGGAGTTGTTGATAAACAGATCCATGCCACCACTTCCCGTCCCTGGTTAGACTCTGCACCCTTTCTGGGTTCAATTCCTTTCCCTTCAGTTGCTGCAAGTCAATAATGTAACAGCAGAATGAAACAAAAGGAAACAGAAAGGGAGGTGGCAGATTCTGGACAGAAGAGGAACCTTCAGTCTAGGAGAATGGGTCAGATCCTTCCTTGTTTCCCATTGGTCGATTCCCAGTGTTATGACAAGTTGGGAATGGAACTTGGTCCCATGTGGGTGTGCTGACACTTTGACTCCCCCAACAGATCAACAAGCAGATGAATTTCTTCGCCAGCCAATCAAAGTGTGAAATGCTTTCCGCTAGTTACCCCAAAGCACATGCTCCAAAACACGCCCATATTCTGTACATGTACAGTGCTGGGTTTCCCCACACACGTGTGGTCCCTGCCTCAAGGATTGTGGGAGTTGTAGTCCCCATGAAGCCTCTGGAGACCTGTCTCTGAAAAGTGAAAGAAAGTGTGGGGTGGAGGGTGTTTTGTATCGGATCACCATTCAGGTACACAGGATATGTGGGCTGTGACTGGGTTTTACTGAGACATCCGCTTAGACAACCCGATTTCTGACGTAAGAAATACAAATTCAGCCAATTGCGTGGTGGGGAGGTTAATAAAGGGCAGCAGATTTCAAGCAGAGGTGTCTCAGTGGCTAGCACTGCTGCCTCACAGCTTCAGGGACCCGGGTTTGATTCCAGCCTTAGGCAACTGTGTGGAGTTTACACATTCTCCCCATGTCTGCGTGGTTTTGTTCGGTGCTCCAGTTTCCTCCCACAGTCCAAAGATGTGCAGGTGAGGTGGATTAGTCATGCCAAATTGCCCACTGGGTCCATGCATGAGCCGGTTAGGCAATTAACAATGGGAAATGCAGGGTTACAGGGAATGGATGGGTCTAAATGGGATGCTCTTCATAGGGTGTGGACTCGATGGGTGAATACCCTTTTTCTGTACTATAGGGACTATTCTATTCTCATGAAGAAGAAGGTACCTATCTCGATGTGTTTGAATCTGTGGAATTCGCTATTCAAAATGCGGTGGATGCCAGGACATGAGAGCAAATTTAATGAAGAGATACAGATTTTTAATTTGCAATGAGTTGAAGGGTGAGAGAGAACAGGCGGGAAAATCCAGCTGAGACCGAGGTGAGCTCAATCCTCATGGTATTAAATGGTGGAGCTGGTTTGAAGAGCTGCATTGCCTCTCCTGTGCCCAGTGCTTATCTTCTTACGGTAATGACTGGAAAGCTGAATCCAAAACTCACCACCTTCACCAAAGATTTTCGGAAAAAGCAGGATAGTTAGGTGGATTAGCGTTCCAAACTTAGATAGTGAGGAAGCATGTAGGAGATAATAATTTTGCAATTTTAAACTGAGGGGAGACAGTGATTTATGGTTTTAGATTGTATAGGATATTCACAGCGTCCAGAATACTCCGTTGTGAATATTTATCCTGTACTTTATTACAAAGCCAAGGTCTCTGACAATGAAACCCAAAACACCCAGGAAACTTCGCCTCACCTCGTAATCTGATAAAAGACTTGTGATAAGTCTGGTTGAATTTAGAACACAGATGGAAAGCGGGAAGATTAAATCCAATCCCAAGAGCCTGTGCTTAAACAAAGGAGACTACAATAGGATGAGGCAGGAGTCGGTTAATGTAGACTGGAAGCAAAGACTTTATGGTGGGACAGTTGACAGACAGTGGAGGAATATCAAAGAATTTTTCGAAGTGCTCAGCAAAAGCACATATCAGTGAAAAGGAAGGACTGTCGGAAACGGAGTAATCTGCCATGGGTGTCTAACGAAATAAGGGAGTCTATCAAAGTGAAATAGAAGGTATACAATTGGCAAAGACACCAAGAAAAAAGTTAGGAGATTAGAAAAACTTCAAAGATCAACAGAAAGCTTGATGGGATTGGGGATAAAAAGCGATTATTAGCTATCCCCAGGGCAGGAATAGCTGTTTACCCTGCTAGAGGGAAACCTATTGTTTGGGGAACATATGGCCTCTGTAATTGTTGAAGCACTTAACTGTTACCACAGAGATAATCCTGATCAAGTTAAAACTCACAGCACACTCCAAAAGCTTGTACTTCCAAATAAACCTGTTGGACTATAACCTGGTGATGTGTGGTTTTTAAACTTTGTCCACCCCACCCCAACCCCGGCTCCTCCACATCAGAATCCTGATAGACAGCCCCTCTGAAACTGAAGCGCCTGTCAGGTACTTGAGGGAGCCAAGGGGTCGTGGGGGGGAGGGGTGTGTGGTTTAACCACAAAGAGCTGAACTGAACTAGACTTTTTAACTGCTGTTGTCATGGAGATAATTCTGAGAGACAGTCACTATACAAAGTTACAAATCACAAAAGTAGAAGAATGGGAGCCGTAGATTGGACCCGATGCTGCCGAAAGGCGTTTTGCACGTAAAATATCCAGGTAACTACCATGTCTCATCAATAAAGTCTCAAAGAAGACCTTTCAGAGTTCTGTGCCTAGTTATTCCTATCCAGCAGGGATCAGGAATATTATGACACAGCAGTCAGTCTTTACAGTGGAGAACACGAAGAACATGCCAGTAATTGATAAGGAGACTGAGGAAGGTGAGGACTTTGAAACAACCATTATCATGAAAGAGTTAGAGCTGGGCAAGTTAATGGAGCTAAAGGTACACAAGTCTCATTGCCCTGATGGAATACATCCCAGGATACCAACAGACTTAGTGGGAGAAATAGCAAATACACTTAGAGTTGTAGAATCCTACAGCAGAGACAGGCGCTTTGGCCCAAACTGGCCCATGCCGATCAGAATGTCCATCCACGTGAACCCCATTTCCCTGCACTTGGTCCATCTGCTTCCGACCCTTTGCTATCCATGTATTTGTCCAAATGCCTTTTACAAGTTGTTAATGCACCCACCTCAACCACTTCCACTGGCAGCTCATTCCATATACATACCACCCTCTGTGTAAAACAGTTGCCCCTCAGCTTCCCTTTTATTTTTTCTCCTCTAATTATAAACTGATGCCCTCCAGTCCTTGGTTCCCTGGGAAAAAGACTGAGTGTATTCACCTTACCCATGCCTCTCATGATCTTATACACTTCTGTAAAATATTCCCCCTCGGTTTCCTCTGCTCTAAACAAAAAGTTCCAAAGCTTGTCCAACCTCTCCCTGTAACTCAGACCCCTGAGCCCTGGCATCATCCTTGTAAATTTCTTCTGCACCTTTCCAGTTTAATAACTGAAACCTACACTGCACTCATCACATTTCCCGTGTTTCCCCACGGCACTAGAACCGACGTGACAACGCCAATGGATTACAATCCATGATCAATAATTCACTCCATTACAACAATCCCATTTTCATAGCTTTTTCCATGATGCAGGAATCCTTTTGTCTTTCTGGTTTCATGGTAAATTGCCCTCATACAAAACAAATCTGTGGCTTAACTGTTCCTGGGAAATGTGCCATGATTTTTTAGACTTTCAAAAACCAATGAAATCTCTCTCCACTGCCACCACGCTAACATGGACTTCGCTAACTCAGTACTTTTTTCCAGTCACACTGATATTTGAAATATTAATCCATGGGCAGAATGCACACCTGTCCATCCAGATGAAAAGGCCAATGATATTCAGATCGGCACGGATCCAGTAACATGAAATTCAATTTGAATTTCTCAACTACAAATCCCCCCTTTCAGTACTCTACAACAGAGAAAACAGAAAGTGCTGGAGATCCTCAGCAGGTCTGGCAGCATCTGAAATGGTGACAGATGCAGGAAACATTGCAGCCTTGAAGAAGTGTTTAGATGATCACACCAGGCATGTGTGCTTGATGACCAATATGGAGAAGACGGAGGCATTGTATTCAACAGTTTTATACCAGAGACTCTGACGCCATTTCATTCTGTATTTCTCCGAGATTCCCTCTTCTCAGAAGCAGGCAGGAATGGGAAGCAGTGGAGAATGTAAATGATGTGTGACCTTCCTAGTGAGAGGACTCGAGTACAGGAGCAGGGATCCCTTTCTGGAAGAGCCTTGGTGAGACCACACCTGGAGTACTATGTGTACCTTTTTCCCCTTTCCCAAGGAGAGCTATCCTGGTTATTGAGAGTGAGTAAAGGTGGGTCATCAGCCTGACTCCTGGGATGTGAAGATAGTTGAGGGTTGCAGATCCTGGAAGTCAGGGTCAATACAATGTGGATCTGGAAAAGCGCAGCAGGTCAGGCAGCATCAGAGGAGCAGAAAGGTTGATGATTTGGTCAGGACCCTTTGTCAGTCCCGATGAATAGTCCTGACCCGAAACGTCAACTTTCCAACCCCATCATGTTCATGCTGGTTATCAAGCTCCTATTTATTGTAGTCCCATGTTCTGGCACTCAGCGTGTAACTGATATTGTAGTGCTTGGTGTGACTTCTTCAACGCTGCAGTGTTTCCTGCATCTGTCACCATTTCAGATGCTGCCAGACCAGCTGAGGATCTCCAGCACGTTTTGGTTTTATTGCAGATTTCCACCATTTTGCTAAAGCACATGGAGACAGAGAGCTGTACAGCTCCAGATTTTGTTGACTCTGATTCCTGGGATGTCAGGACTGATGGATGAACAGGGACTCAATCTTCGTTTAATCCTCCTTTCCTTTGGCTTTCTGAGCTGCTGGCTACATCACTCATATTCTACCTCCCATTCCCTGACCTGAATCTGACCCATCTCAACCTACACTTTAATTCACATACCCCTGCCAGACTAGTTACAACCTCACCAATGGGACTGGCAATAGCCCCCACCAGGGGATTTCTCCCAGCTCTGCCCAGGGGTAACCGGTCAGGCTGGTACAGGTCCCACCCAGAAACAGTCCCAGTGCCTGAAGAATCTAAAGCCTTCTTTGGTACGCCATTTCCCCAACCACATATCCAGCTGATCTGCCCTCTCACTAGCACATGGCACTGGGTGCAAGTCTCGCGTTATTACGTTTCAAGAGCTACATTTTAATGCATCCCTGATCTCCCTATATCCAGCTTTCAGGCCCTCATCCCTTTGTTTAGCAATGTCATTGGTATCTATGTGTTCCACAACCACTGACTTTACCCTCCAGCTCCAGAATATCCTGCAGCCGCTCCATGATATCGCGGATCCTAGCTCCAGGAAGTAACGTACCATCCTGGATTCATGTCTGTGGCCACAGCAATGCCCGCCCTAACCCTGATCATTGAATCCCCTGTCACTATAGCCGTGTTTCCTCTCTTTCCTCCCACTCCGTGCAGCAGAGCTCTCTGTGGTGTCATGAACCTGGCTGTTGCTGATTTCCCGAGAAGCCACCCCACCCATTCCCACCCTTACAGAATCCCAGGCAGTATACAGTATCTGTTTGAGAAGAGGATGACCACTGGGAACTCCTGCACTCCCTTCCTGAGCCTTTTACTTGATCTGATGGTCATCCATTCCCTTTCTTCCTGTGTAACCCTCACCTGCAGTGTGACGGACTCACTAAACGTGCTGTCCATAACATTCTCAGTATCGCAGATGCTCCACAGTGAGTCTACTCACAACTCCAACTCTGAAAAGCAGTTTCCCAATAACTGCAGATGGGAACCCTTCCTGCACACATAGCCGTCAGGGACACTGGAAGCATCCCTTATTTCCCACATTGTGCAAGAGGAGCACACCACGGCTCTGAGGTGCCCTGTCACAACATCTCTCTACATTCATCTAGTTACTCCCATTAAAAGAATTTAAATGAGTGAGCAATCTTCCTTCACTTTAAACATGTCCATTAGAATAACAAAAAAAATCTTTACTTAAGCTGATATGTCATACTTTAAAAACTTAAATACTCCGCAGGTATCACTGACAAATTGGCTGTTCCCATTGGGACTGTGAATTTCTGAAAGGCCTGAACTAAAACGGAGTTTCAGCTTCACCTTCTCCCTGTCTCACCTCACTATTTACACCCAACTCCAAAACACTCTCATTGAGCCAAACAGCACTTTTAGTGCAGCCCTGCCATTTTCATTGTCTGCTCACACCTACACTTCCCTCAGCCTCCTGTACTGTTCCAATGCATCTCAATGGGAGCTCAGGACCAGTATTGCATCTTTCAATTCAGCCCTTTGTAACCCCAGAGTCAAAATGGACCAGCAGTTTCTGAATGAACAGACAGTTGTCAGAATCTGGAAAGTTCCACCTGAAATGGTGCTGGAATTTGAGTCCACAAGGAATTTCAATGAGAAATTTGCAGAGAATTGGAAGTAGGGAGTTTACAGATTAACATTATAAAGTGGATGATTGAGACTAAATCTGAAAGTTCCTGCAAAAAGACGAGGTGTAATTTGGATAAATCTGTGCTCTCTCTCAAGCCAATACCTCCTTCCACAGCTGCAGAGCCAAGAATTGAACACATACCCCAAGGGTGATCCAACCATGGACTTGAACATCTTTCTGCTTTTGGTTTGACAAAAATATTGAAGATATTTTCCCACAGACAGAACAGACAAACCTTTTTCCTTCCACAGTTTAATGCCAATGATATTCCGATCCTGATGACTCCGCTGACTGTAGAAGCTTGTTTATTGAGATCCCAGTCTCAATTATTCTCAATTAATATCCTATAAAATGAATTCACAAAACAAAGCTCACAGTCAGTGCAAGAACACTTCTCTTGGTATGTGTTTGATGTGTAAATGCTCCTCTTCAAATCACCCCTCCCCCACCCAGGAAGAGGACACGTGCATGCTCCTTGTGGTACATTACCCTAAATAAAGATGGCAGCCATAACCCAGGTCCTCACTGCCTGAGGCCCAAGCCATCTTCCCCTTTGCTGCAAACGTGGGACCAAGAGTTTCTAATTCAGACTAACGACCTGCACAGAGTGTAACTAAACCCTCCCAGTCTACACTGATACATTTCATCCGGTTTCTGCTGCCACTTTCCCCTTTCCGCCTCCTGAACACACCAAGGGTCATCATGGGTCCAGTGACCCTTCCTCAGAACCGATGACAGCTGGGAAAATTAGAATCCCTTCAGGAAACAGGCCCTTCGGCACAACAATTCCACACTCACCCTCCGAAGTTAATCCCACCCAGACCCATTCCCCTATCCTATTACTCTCCATTTCCCCAGACTAATGCACATCCCTGAACACGACGAGAAATTTAGCTGGGCTAATTCACTTGACCTACACATCTTTGGACTGCAGGAGATAGGGGTTAAAGAGTAACTAATAGGTGGGGACAGAGCCCAAAGAGAGACAGGAACATTTGGAAAGACAAAGGAGTGGGAAGTTGGAAAGCTGTTAATGGAGGAGACAGGAACCTTCTAGCATCTCAGTGGCGGTGGTGGAAATAGTGTCTGATGATCTACATTGTGCCTGCAAAAAAGATCCTGAGCTTCCAGTTGCCTGCTCTTTAACACACAAGACTGTTCCCTGTCCAACATTTCTGTCTCATGCTTACTGCAGTGTTCCAGTGAAGCTTGATGCAAGCTGGAAGAACACTTCATAACATACAAAATGGCTTCCTATTTCAAAGACTGCAATTTCCCCTCACATGTGGTCAACAATGCCCTCCAGTGTATCTCCTCCACTTCCCACACCACTGCCCTTGAACCCCACCCCTCCAAATGCAACAAAGATGGAATCCCACCATCCTCACCTTCCACCCAGATACAACGCATCATCCTCTGCTATTTCCACCATCAGATCCAACCACCTGAGATATATTTCCGTCCCCACCCCTTTCAGCATCCCACAGAGACCATACCTTGTGACTTCCACGTTAGATCATGCTCCCCACCAACCCATCCTCCACTCCAGGCACCTTCGCTTGTCACTGCAAGAGGTGGAAAACCTGTGCCCACACCTTCCCCTCACCTCCATCCAAGGCACCACAGGATCCTCCCACATCCAGCATAGATTTCCCTGCCCACCCAAACACCTCAGCTTTAGATTAGATTAGATTAGATTAGATTACTTACAGTGTGGAAACAGGCCCTTCGGCCCAACAAATCCACACCGCCCCGCCGAAGCGCAACCCACCCATATCCCTACATGTACACCTTACCTAACACTACGGGCAATTTAGCATGGCCAATTCACCTGACCTGCACATCTTTGGACTGTGGGAGGAAACCGGAGCACCCAGAGGAAACCCACGCAGACACGGGGAGAACGTGCAAACTCCACACAGTCAGTCGCCTGAGGCGGGAATTGAACCCGGGTCTCTGGCGCTGTGAGGCAGCAGTGCCAACCACTGTGCCACCGTGCCACCCACCTATTGTGTCCTTTGCTCTCAGGATGCCAAATTGTGGAATATTTCAGGGAACATTTCTGGGACACATGCACCAACCAACCCCATCGCCCTATGGCCAACCACTTCAGCTACTCGCCCCTCCCCCCAGCCGCCACGCTGCCAAGGACATGCAAGTCCTCCACCACAAAATCCAAGCCACCCGACAGCTGGACGAAGAATACCTTGGGAACTTTCAACCACACGGCATCAAGGTTTCCTCATCTCCCCTCCCCCACCTTATCTCAGATTCAACCCTCCAACTCGGCACAGCCCTCTTGAACAGTCCCACCTGTCCATCTTCCTTTCCAATTATCCATTCCACCCTCTCACCACTACCCCCATCTCACCACTACTCCCATCTACAACCATCTATTGCCTCCCTAGCTCCTTTCCACCAACCCCAAACACCCCTCCCTATTTATCTCTCAGCCATATTCCACCACCCACATTTCTGATGAAGTGCTGACATGCCCAATATGTCAATTCTCCTGCTCCTTGGATGCTGCCTGACCTGCTGTGCTTTTCCAGCGCCACACTTTAACATAAGCTGGAAGAACAACACCTCATCTCCCACTTGGGGACCCTGCAATCCTCTGGCTTCAACATCAAATTCAATAATTTTAGGTCCTGAACTCTCCCACGTCCTAGTATCTTTGCCCCCTACCCCACATACCAGGCCTTGTTATTACGTAGCCCTCCATTACACATTACCTATGGTTAGCCACTAACAGTCCCCATATACAGCTATTCACCCTCCCCCTCAGATCGTTATCCACTCCTTTGTCCAACTGCTCTTATCTCTCTCTTTGGACTCTATCCCCACCTATCATTTACTCCTTAACCCCTACCTTCTGCATAAAAAGCGATGTTTATTTCTCAGTAACGTCAGTTCCTGAGGAAGTGTCACTAAATCGAAAATGCGAACCGATTTCTCTTCACAGATGCTGCCAGATCTGCTGAGCTTTTCCAGTACCATCTGGTTGTTGTGTGTGATTTACAGCATCCACAGTTCTTTTGGTTCTAATTTACTCGGAGTATCTAATTCAGGTCCAGCAGACTGAAACAGTGTTTATCAATCTTCCCAATCCACACTAACTCCATCTCTCTCCCAGTATCTGCTGTCTCTCCCACTCCTTCACATTCAGTCCCCCCTCACAGTGACACTGCGCCTGGAAGACTGATGGTCATGTGTTGGCCTGCTGGACCCACCCCTCATTCAGTCCCATTGGCTGGAGGACCACGCCTATTGGTCTGAAGCTGTGTCAATCAGCCAGGCCCCATTGTGACCTGAGTGGTGGATCCTCCCAGGTGCATCAAAGGCTGAGGGGTGACCTCATAGAGGTTTATAAAATCATGAGGGGCATGGGTAGGATAAATAGACAAGGTCGTTTCCCTGGGGTAGGGGAGTCCAGAATGAGAGGGCATAGGTTTAAGATGAGAGGGGAAGAATTTAAAATGGATTTGTGGGACAATTTGTTTTCCCCCACTGAGGTTGGTGCGTGTATGGAAACTTCTGTCAGGAAGTGAAGGATGTTGGTACAATTATACCATTTGGCATCTGGATGGGTATATGAATAGGAAGGGTGCAGAGTGATATGTGCCAAGTGTTGGCAAATGGGTCTAGACTAGGTTGGGATATCTGGTCAGCATGGACCAGTTTAACCAAAGGGTTTATTTTCATGCTGTACATCTCTACGGCTCTGCCCTGTGATGAGCTTCATCATTCACAGTGAATGGGTCAGTATCACAGAGCACAGGGGCTGGGGGCTATTCCGCCCGTTGGGGCTGTACTCTCTCCCTCTGGAGATGGTGCCAGTCAGTCCCAACTCACCTCCCATTTGGACATAGACCTCCAAATCCTTCCTTAAAAATGTTAAATTTCAAATTTGTTTTGACAATAACTACTGAATCTGCATCCAGCTGTCTTTCAAACTGTTCCAGATGCTCAGAACTTAGTGAGTAAAATAATTTTCACATTTTTCTTTGCATTATTTGCCAGTTACCTGAAAATAGTTACTAAAATTTGTGACGTTAAAAATTTATCACTCTGTCTCTCTGTAAATGAAATACCCTGGAAACAAATCAACTCCTGGTCGAAATCACTGCTTAACCTTCTCAGCTCCAAGGAGAATTGCCTGACCTTCTGCTAACTCTCCATAAAAGAGAAACCTATCTTAATTTTAATTTATTAGTGTCATAGAGATGTACAGCACAAAAACAGACCCTTCAGTCCAACTTGTCCATGCTGACCAGATATCCTAAATTAATCTCGTTCCATATGCTAGCACTTGGCCCCATAGCCTTCTAAATCTTTCCCAATCACATATCCAATGAGATGCCTTTTAAATGTTGTAACTGTACCAGCCTCCACACTTTCTCTGGCAGCTCATTCCATACACATACCACGTTCAGCTTGAAACTTTGCCCCTAATATCCCTTTTCAATCTTTTCCTGCACGCCTGTGCTTTCTAGTTTTGGACTCACCTAAACAGGAATAAGACCCTGGCTGTTTACCCTATCCATGCCCCTCACGATTTTATCAACCTCTATGGTCACCTCTCAGCATCTGATTCTCCAGTGAAAACAGCCTCAGTCTATTCAGCCTCAACCCTGGCAACATCTTTGCATCTTTTCTGAATCCTTTCAAGTTTCACAATATCATTCCAATAGCGGGGAGACCAGGACTGAAAGCAGAATTCCAGAAGTGGCTGAATGAATGTCCTGTACAGCCGCAAAATGACGTCACAACTCCTGTACTCAATGCACAGACCAATAAAGGCAAGTACACCAAACACTTTCTTCACTACCCTGCCTATCTATGATTTCACTTTCAAGGAACTATGAAACTGCACTCCAAGGTGTCTTTGTTCAGCAACACTCCCCAGGACCTTCCCATTAAGTGTATAAGTCCCACCCTGATTTGCTTTTCCAAAATGCAGAACCTCACATATATCTAAATTAAACTTCATCTGCCACTCCTCAGCCCATTTGATCGGAGTCTCATTGTACTCTCAGGTAACTTTGCTGTCCATTGCACCTCCAATTTTGGTGTCTATTGTAAACCTACTAACCATAGCTCCTATATTCACATAGAAATCATTTATATAAATGGCAAAAAGCAGTGGACCCAGCACCCAGCCTGACAGCATATTGCTCATCACAGGCTTCCAGTCCAAAAAGCAGCCTCCACTATGACACTGACTACTCAGCAAGGTTAGAGCTCGTGGCATACAGGGAGAACCAACCATTTGGATACAGAACTGGCTCAAAGGCAGAAGACAGAGGGTAGTGATGGAGGGTTGCTTTTCAGACTGGAGGCCTGTGACTAGTGGAGTGTTACAAGGATCACTGCTGGATCCACTACCTTTTGTCATTTATATCAATGACTTGGATGTGAACATAGGAGGTATAGTTAGTGAGATGACACCAAAACTGGAGGTGTAGTGGACAGTGAAAAAGATTACCTCAGAGTACAATGGGATCTTGATCCGATAGGTGAATGGGCTGAGGAGTGGCATTTTGGGAAAGCAAATCTTAGCAGGACTTATACACTTAATGCTAAGGTCCTGAGAAGTGTTACTGAACAAAGACCTTGGAGTGCAGGTAGATAGGATAGTGAAGGTGGCATTTGGTATGCTTTCCTTTATCGGACAAAGTATTGAGTACAGGAGTTATGAGATCATCTTGCGGTTGTACAGGACATTGGTTAGGCCACTTTTGGAACGTTGCGTACAAATCTGGTCTCCCTCCTATTGGAAGGATGTTGTGAAACTTGAAAGGATTCAGAAAAGATTTACAAGAACATTGCCAGGGTTGGAGGATTTGAGCTAGGCTGGGGGTTGAATAGAGATTGAATATACTGGGGCTGTTTTCCCTGCAGCGTCGGAGGCTGAGAGGTGATCTTATCTATGTATATAAAAACATGAGGTGCATGGATAGGATAAATAGACAAAGTCTTTTCCCTGGCGTGGGGGATCCCAGCACTAGAGAGCATAGGTTTATGGTATGAGGGGAAAGACTTTAAAGAGACTTGAGAGGCAACATTTTCACACAGAGGGTGGTACGTGTATAGAATGAGCTGCCAGAGGAAGTGGTGGAGGCCATTACGATTGCAACATTTAAAAGGCATCTTCATGTGTATATGACTAGGAAGGATATGGGCCGGGTGCTGACAGGTGGGACTAGATTGCATTGGGATATCTGATCAGCATGTACTGGTTGGACCGGGTCTCTGTTTCTGTGCTGTCCATCTATGACTCTTTGACCTTCCAGCCAATTCCGTATCCAAACAGCTAGTTCCGCCAGAATTCTATGGTGTTGAACCTGCTAACCAGTGTGTTATGTGAAACCTTGTGTCTTTCTCAAGTCCAAGTTAATGATTTCAATGCACAAAGCCATGCTCCCTAATAATTTCTTGCTTTTCCACTGACATGTAAATCCTGTCCCTGAGAATCCCTTCCAACAACTTATCTGCCACTGACTTCAGGCTCACCGGTCTATAGTTCCCTGGCTTTTCCTTACCATCTTTCACAAATAATGGCACCAGTCTTCCAGCACCTCACCTGTGGCGATCGATGATACAAATATCGCAGCGAGGGGCCCAGCAAAAGCTTCCCTAATTACCCACAAAGTTCTGGGATACACCTGATCAGATTCCAGGGATTTATCCACCTTTATGCATTTTAATACATCCAGTACCTCCTCCTCTGTAATATGTACACTTGCCAAGTTATCACTATTTATTTCTCCAACTTCTCTAACATCCATACCCCCTTTCAGTAAAAACTGACATGAAATACTTACAGAATCTCTCCCACCTCCTGCTGTTCCATAGACAGTCTTGTTGATCTTTGAGGGTCGCTATTCTCTGCCTAGTTATTCTTTTGTCTTTAGTGTATTTGTAGAATCTCTTTGGATTCTCCTTAAACCTATTTCCCAAAGCTATCTCATGTCCCCTTTTTTGCCTCCTGGTTTCCCGCGAGTATACTCCTACTGCCCTTATAGTCCTCTAGGGATTCACACAGTGGTCTGTACCTGCTATATCCTTCCTTCATTTTCTTGACCAGAGCCTCAATTTCACAGGTCACGTAGCAATCTCAATGCCTCCCAGCCTTGGCCTTAACAGGAACATACTGTCTGTGTACTCTCATTGTCGCAGGCCTATGGAGGCAATGGCAGATGAGGACAGAGAAACAATCATTATCAGTAAAGAGGTAGTGTTGGGAAAGCTAACAACTCATCCTTATCTCTATAATTCCTCTCTAGCCTCAGAACTATCACTATCTCTGCATCAAAAACATCTCAATCTCTGCAACATCCTCCAATCTCTAATCTCCTCCAGTCTCAACACCCTCTCTATCTTTAATCTTGTCCACCCTCACAAATCTCTGTGATGTGCCTTTCTTTAATTCCAGCCTTCAGGATAACCTATTTTTATTTCAGATTCCTGCACCCAGAGCTCCACAATGTCCCGCTTAACCTCTGTCACATTTTCCTCCAAAAAACATTAATCAATCACGTATCATCTATTCTAATATCACCTTCTCTGACCTGGTTTCTATTGTGGCTTGTCATATTCCTATATTACGCGTCTGTGGTCTACATGACAGAAAACGGTTTTGTGGTCCATTGGGTTTATGGTGTAAAGAAATCTCCCAGCTAGCTATTTTAATCCCATTTTCCAGCACAGAACCCATAGACCTGTCAGCCTTGGCCTTGCAAGTGTGTTCCTAAATAGATTTTAAATGCCATCAGGATTTCTGTCTCTCACTCTCTTCCAGACAGTTTAGTGCAACTGTTGCTCTATGCTATCACCCACAGGGTTCAGAGCAGCTGGGTCTGCGTGAACCACAGATCGCCCACACATTGTGAAGGTTGGCAGGGTCCCTGAGAGGGGGCACAGGAGATTTACCAGGATGGTTCAAGGAATGGGGGATTTTAGTTGCAGAATTTGTGGGGCATTTTTAACATTAATTGTTCACGTGACATGTGTGTTGCTAATACACATCAAGAATAACCATCCACAATTAATGGACTCTCCTTTTCAACCTCTCCCCTTGCCTGCGCTGTGGTAATATTCAGGTTAACCACTACCAGACATCTCTGTCTAATGAGAGAGCAGTCCTATGGTCGGGTAGGACAATGCTGACTTGATCTTTTACACAGTGATGCCACTGTGCCTCGAGGGTGGGGAGAGGGAATGCTGAAGGTGATGGATGGGAAACCATTCAGGTACAGGTGTTTTATCCTGGAGGATGTTCACTTTAATATTGTTTGGGGGGGGGGGGGGGGGGGGGTGCACTGATGCAGGCAAGTGGAGAATATTCCAACACAACCCTGATGTGTACCTGATAGAGAGCAAACAGACATTGGGGGATCAGCGGTTTGGAAAAATTGAGATTGTTCTCCTTGTAGCAAAGGAAATTTGGGGAGCTGTGACAAAGCAGTTTACAAAAGTTACATGTTATAATAATAAACCTTACACCCATCAGTTCATTATGCAAGGATTACAGGACACATGTTGAAGATTTGGGAAGATCTATTGAGAGGATGGTTTGATTCAAAGGAGAACTTTTATTCAGCAAATGGTATTGATCTGGAACACAATACTCTCACACAATATGAATATCCAGGTCCTGATGAATGGAGTAATTCTGTCAGAGTTTGGCATTACAATGACTGAGATTATCATCTGAATATCTGCTTGTAGTACAAGTTTCTAAAATCCGTCACTGTCAGTTCAAGTTTGAAACTCATACAATCCCCTCCTCCTGGCCCAGGATGACTGTAGCAGGCACTTCAAGGGCAAATCTATGTGGGTTTCTATGAGTTTCCACCTTGGGACTTCATGTGACTGAACATGGGAAGAATGTCCCAAGATTCAGTGAGATATGGAGAGCAGGATTTGCTTCCTTTTCTTTCCTTCCGTTCTGCTGCTGTGCCTCCTCAATAAGACATGGGGTGTGAAAGGCTCATGCAGCTTGATGGGCAAGATGTCTCCATTCTGACCAATGGGCAGCAAGCTCCTCCCAGTCATGAAGCAGAGTATCCCTGAAAGATAGCAACTGCGCATGCTTCCCACTGCCCAGTGCTCACAGTACATGTTTCGAATAATGAGGGGGGAAATCTCCGAGAAAAGGCATAACAGGAAAGTTCCAAAAGGATTATAAATGGTTTACAGAGAGATATTCACAGGAAACGTGGGCAACAAGTTGGCAAATAGAGTATAACTTGGGATAAACTGTAGAAAGCTGCACCACAAAGGGACTGGGGGAAAATGAACAGGAAACACAGAAAACTAGCACATAGTTACAACATGGAATCAGGAAGGGGAATGGAATGCTGTCCCTTATTTCAAAGAGTTTGCAATATAAGAGTTTGGAGTATATACCTTAGAGCAACTAAACAAATGGCGAGTGAGACCACATCTGGAGTAACGTGAACAGATTTGGTCGCTTTAGTTAACGAAATAGAGCAGTTTATTGGAGGCATTTCAGAGAAGATCCATTGGGATGATCCCTGTTTTGAAGGGATTATCCTGTAAGCAAAGGCTGAATAAGTTGGGAATCTACTCACTGGACTTTGGAAGAATGAGAGGTGATCTCTTTGAAACATACAGGATTCTGTCGAGGTTTGACAGGGTAAAGATGGAGAGGATGTGTCCCATTACGGGTGAGTCTTGAACCAGATTCTGGGTCAGTTGCGGAATCAAGGGTTCTGTTTCAGATTTGTCAAGTTAAAGGCAACACCGACACAGGTTAGGGTTTCAGTAGCAATGGAGCTGGGGTGAGAAGGAGACAAGCAACGTTTTAGAGATTGGAATTCCTGGTGTTTGTGATTGTGTAGATGCCTGATCAGAAGGTCACCTTGGGGTCAGATATGAAAGCAATATTGTGAAGAACGTAGTTCTGCCTCAGACACTTCCCAGTGAGAGGGAGGGACACAGCAGTAAGGGAAATGAATTTGGAATAGCAACTGAAGGCATTGGGTTTAACAATTGCAGTGTTTCATTGGAGTGAATTGCAGCTAATCTAAGCATGGTAAGCAGTTTGATAACTGAGTAACAGTGGAGTAATGGAGACGGATGATGGGGAGGGAGAGCTGGACATTGTCAGTGTACACGTGAAACCTAACAGTGCTTTTGGGGGATGTTACCTCCTGGCTGTATATAGGTGAGAAACAGGATGGACCAAGGATAGATCCTGGATGGAGACCAAATACAAAGAACTCAGAAAGGAAAGGGAGAGTGGAGATGGAGCAAGATTTTCCAATGACGGTGAGGTCAAATATTAGTTTTTCGCAGAATGGGAGAGAAGGACATAACCAGAAAAGACAGACAGACAGATCATGGAACAATATCTGTGAATTGGCAAGGGGGGTGGGGAGGGGCGGTGACAAGCAGGAGGATGAGACAGAGATTTGGAATGTCCATGATTTAGCTACACTAGGGTAAATGGTCAAGCTGACCTCTAATAAGGCTTGACAAGAAACTCTAGGAAATGCAACTTTAGGACTATAATGAGGAGCACCCTTGTGAGGCAGTTTGGCTCGGTGGGCTAGTGGAGAGGGAGGGAAGAAACAGAGGCAGCTGATCGGATTGTCTCAATGTTATTGACAGAGAAACTCCATGTGCTCCTCACTCTTGTTGTTGGAGGGGAGGATGGAGGAGACACGATAATGGACATTGTTTTCGAAATAAAAAAATAAACAAAACCTGTGATAGTGATTCTAAAAATAAGTAAACAAACCTGTCGTATTTATCATTTATCAAGAATATTAAAATATATAACTGAAGTTCAGATTTGAATCTTAAATCAGTAGAGGGTGGCTCTGAAGTCAAGGAAAAAAAAACTGGAATGAAGAATCTACTATTTGCCATGGAACCATTGTCAATGGCAGAAAAAAACATCCCCAATGTCCTTGAGGGAAAGAAACCTGACAGTGGCCCACCCAATCACTCATTGCATTTATCACTGCACAGTCTCAACAAAGGAATGAAACTGGATGGACCACATTACATCTACAATGCACTGGAAAATACAACCACACAATCAGCCCTCTTGACCCTGCAACTTCCGCCTCACTGTGGGCCAACAACAGCAGCAGAACTGTACTCCAGCCCAATCTGAAAACTCACGACTTGGTATATCTCCCACTCAACCATTAACATCAAGCCAGGGGAATCAACCCTGGTTCAATGGTGAATGCAGGAGGGCATGCCAGCAGTACCAGGCATACCTAAAAATGAGGTGCCAACCTGGTGCAGCTACCAAACCTGCATGGCCAAACAGCACAAGCAACACCAAATAGAACTAAGTGATCCCATAACCAATGGATTAGATCTGAGTTCTGCAGTTCTGCCACACCCAGTCAAGAATAGTGATGGACAACAACTCACTGGAGGAAGCATCACAGATATCCCCACCCTTACCAATGGAGGGGTCTGACACATTCATGCAACAGATAAGAGGACAGCATTAGCAGTGATTTTCAGCCAGCAGAGCCAAGTGGATGAGCCTTCTCCATTGGTCCCTGACATCACAGATATGAATCAACTTGGTTGAAAACTCATTTCAAATCAGATCAAAAAATGGATAAGTAGTGTAACGGCTATGGGCCCTGCCAATATTCTGGCAATAGTACTGATGGCTGTGCTTCAGAATTTGCTGCCCACCAAGGCAAGTATTGCTCCAGCACTGGCACCTACCGACTTTGTGGAACATTGCTCAGGGATATTCCAACACAAAAACACAGGGCAGATCCAACTCAGCCAACATCCTTCCATCACTCCACACTCGCTCAGCAATGAAGTGATGGAAGGTGTCATCAACTGTGCTGTCAAGCACATGCTCAGCAATAACCTGCTCAGGTTCTGCCAAGGCCACTCAGTTCCTGAGCTTGTTACAGACTTGATTCACAAACTGACAAACAGCTGAATCCCAGAGATGAGATGAGGATGACAGGCCAGACCCCCTCCAAGACCACTACTTCGACTTCAGTGATATCACCTGACCTCACCACAGTCTCAGCTCATTTGCTGAAACTCTCATTCATTCCTTTTGTTAACTCTAGATTTCATTATCTTAACCCACTCCTGGCCAGCATCCCACATTCACCCTCCCGATAATCTCAAGAATATTGAAAACTCTACTGCCGAAGTGCTCACTTGCACCAAAATTTGCTGATCAATCAAAAGACTCCCATTTATAAGCAACAACAATTTACTTTCGCACCTTTGAATTAATTCCTGGCTGTAATCATTCCTATCTCCCTGCACCACACACCTTTTCATATCTCAATAACTCATTTTAGTTCAGACTCTCAATGATGTGTTTATTTTTGAGTTCACCTGTGTGACTGTTTCTATAGACTCCAAGGGAACATGGTCTGGAATCCCCACTCTAACCCTCTAAGATCTACTTTCTTCCTTTAAGGCATTCTTGAAAACTGCTTTTTTGGCAATGGTTTTGGTCACTGGACACAATATTCTCCATCTGTAGCCTTATGTCAAAAGTTCTCAATAATATTTTTGTGAAATTAAAACCATGATGATTTGTACAGATATCTTCTACTCTACAATATCGCTGAGTGAATAATCTGTAATGTCTCTTACCCAACCACGTTGTGGGAGCACCTTCACCATACAAACTGCAGCTGTACAAGGAAGTCAAACATCAGGAGAAAGTGAGGTCTGCAGAAGCTGGAGATCAAAGTTGAAACTTTATTGCTGGAACAGCACAGCAGGTCAGGCAGCATCCAGGGAACAGGAGATTCGACGTTTCGGGCACAGGCCCTTCTTCAGGAATGAGCAGAGAGTGTTCAGCAGGAGAAGATAAAAGGTAGGGAGGAGGGACTTGGAGGAGGGGCGTTGGAAATGTGATAGGTGGAAAGAGGTCAAGGTGAGGGTGATAGGTCGGAGTAGGATGGAGGCGGAGAGGTCAAGAAGAAGACTGCAGGTCAGGAAGGCGGTGCCGGGCTGGAGGGATCCGGCTGAGACAAGGTGGGGGGAGGGGGGATGAAGAAACTGGTGAAGTCCAAGTTCATCCCCTGCGGTTGGAGGGTTCCCAGTCGGAAGATAAGACGCTCCTCCTCCGACCGTCGGGTTGTTGTGGTTTGGCGGTGGATGAGTCCAATGACCTGCATATCCTCGGTGGAGTGGGAGGGGGAGTTGAAATGCTGTGCTACAGGTTGGTTGGGTTGGTTCGTCCGGGTGGCCCAGAGGTGCTCTCTGAATCGCTCCGCAAGTAGGCGGCCTGTTTCCCCAATATAGAGGAGGCCACACCGGCTGCAGCGGATGCAGTAGATGATGTGGGTGGAGATGCAGGTGAATCTGTGGCGGATATGGAAGTTTCCTTTGGGGCCTTGGAGAGAAGTGAGGGGGGGAGGTGTGGGCGCAAGTGTTGCACCTCCTGCGGTTGCAAGGGAAGGTGCCAGGAGTGGAGGTTGGGTCGGTGGGGGGTGTGGATCTGACAAGGGAGTCGCGGAGGGAGTGGTCTCTACGGAATTCAGCAGGAGGATATGATCACTGGTTTCTGTGGAAGGAGAAATACACAGTTGATGTTTCAGGGAGTGCAATATGAATTACAGGGAATGAAAATGGTGCAGAATTTCATTGTCAAAAATTGAAGGAAAATGCACTCACTTATTGGAAAAAAGAATTCTTGACTGTCAAAGATATTGTGGAAAAAATAACCTGATAATGGAACAGCATATGGTCAGGAGCCGGTGTGAAGAAGGGCTTATGCCCGAAACGTCGATTCTCCTGTTCTTTGGATACTGCCTGACCTGCTGTGCTTTTCCAGCAACACATTTTCAGCTCTGATCTCCAGCATCTGCAGCCCTCACTTTCTCCAGATTACTCAACGAGGCATTTTCCCATTTGCTGCAAAAACGGTACTGTAAGTTTCAAATTTGTATTTTCCGATGTGTACCAAATGATTGTAAAACCTCTCAGACCATAACAACACCATTTCCCTCCCGCTTCCTGCTGTTTATTTCTTTGCTTGCCGACAGCCCTCCGCACACACACACTCTGAACATCCGCGCCCACCGCGAGGATGATCACGTGGTTATAGTCTAGTCCCGCCCTCATTCACTAATTGGTCAGAGGACCAACTGCCCCGCCAGGTCCTCCAGCTCCTCCCCTGCCTTTCCATTGGTCCGCCGCTGATATCAATCACTTCTTCGGTCCAATCTGTCGATGACAACCAGATATCCTAACCTAATCTATCTAAATTAAATCCTATCTGCCACTCCTCAGCCCATTGGCCCATCTGATCAATATCCCATTGTATTCTGAGATAACCTTCTTCATTGTTCACAATACCAACTATTGGCTGGAGCTTGCGCACTACTGCTTCGTGGCTTTTGTTGCTGTTTCTCAGTTACAAGAGTGAGGGACAAAGTTAAAAATCACACAACCACCTGATGAAGGACCAGCAAAGTCGTGCTTCCAAATAAACCTGTTGGATTATAACCTGGTGTTCTGTGAATTTTAATTTTGTCCATCCTAATTCAACACCAGCACCTCCAAGTCCGAGAGAAGGAGGAATGCATAACATAAGAACAAAAGATCTTGGAAAAGGAGAAGGCCGTCCTGCCCTTCGAGCCTGCTCTACCATTCAATAAGATCTTGGCTGATCATTTTGTGGATGCAGAACCATTTACCCACGTTCTCACTGTATTCCGTAATTAATTATTTCTTTTTTTAAAAAACTAACTTAGCTTTAAAAACATTCATTGAACTAGCATCAACTACTTCCCTGGGTAATGCACTCCATCGAGATCAAGATGTTCCTTCTCAATTCACTCCTACATTTGCTGCCTCTAACCTTGTGGTGATGCCCTCTTGTCCTAGCTTCACCTGCCAGTGGAAACATCCTCTCTACTTATATTTTATTCATTCCATTTATTATTTTATATCTTTCTATTCTTCTGAATTCCTATGAATATAATCCCAATCTACCCAGTCTCTGTTAAGCCAAACCCCTCACCTCCGGAATCAACATAGTTAACCTCCTCTGCACCCCCCTCTAGTGCCAGTACATTCTTGAGCACGTAAGGAGATAAAAACTGCATGCAGTACTCCAGGTGTGGCCTCACCAGCACCCACTATAGCTAGAACATAACCTCTGCTTTTAAACACAATCCCTTTAGCAATGAAGGACAAAATTCAATTTGCCTTCTGAACTGATTGTTGTACCTGGTGACCAACCTTCCTGCAGAAGGATGTTCAGGTGCCTCTGCATAGCAAATAATGTAACTTTTTTAAAATTCAAGTAATAATCTTTTTATTAATGTTACTCCAATCAAAGAGTATGACTTTACATTTATGAACATAATATTCCACTTGCCAAACCATTGCCCACTCACACAATGTATCTGTTCCTCTGCAAAGTTTGCCAGTCCTCGGCACACTTTGTCCTGCTACTCATCTCAGTCTCATATGCAAACTTTGACACCCTATATGTGGTCCCCAACTCCAAATCATCTGTATCAATTCTAAATAATTGCAGTCCCAACACTGATCCTAGAGGCATACTACTAGTTACTGATTGCCAGTCAGAATAAGGCTTATTTACCCCACTCTTTGCTTCCTGTTAGTCAACCAGTCTTCTATCCATGCTAATACTCTATCCCATGCACCCTTATATAATGCAACAGCCACTTGCGTGGCACCTTGTTGAAGGCCTTTTGGAAATCCGGGTACACCGCATCCACTGGGTCCCCGTTGTCCACCTTGCTCGAAATGTCTTCATAGAATTCCAAACGATTTGTCAAGCATGACCTGCCTTTCATGAATCCATGCTCTGTCTGCCCAATGGGACAATTTCTATCGAGATTCCCTGCTATTTCTTCCTTGATAATAGACCCAAGCATCTTTCCAACTACAGAGAATAAACTAACTAGTGTAGAATTCCCTCTCTTTTGTCCACCGCCTTTTCTTACAGTCCTTCCTTTTCACTGGAATATGCCTTTGCTGAGCACTTCCTAAAATGTCTTTGAAAATCTTTCACTGCTCATCAACTGTCCCACCATAAAATTTTTGTTTCCAGTCTACTTTGTCCAGGTTCTCCCTCATTCTATTTTAGTTCCCCGTGTTCAAGCACAGGACCAAGATATTAGATTTTATCTTCACACTCTCCATATGTATTCTAACTTCAACCATACAGTGATCACTTCTTTCAAGAGGATCCCTAACTCTGAGGTCATTAATTATTCCTGTCTCATTGCACAGGGGCCAGATCTTGGATAGCTTGCTCCTTCTCGGTTACATTTCATACTGTTCAAAAAAACTATCATGGATACACTTAATGAACTCCTCAAAGCTACCCTGACTGAGCTGGTTCGACCAATCTACAATCACCCACGGAAAGAGACATGCCATTTTTACAGGCATTAGTTATTTCTTTGTTTATTGCCCATCCCAATGTGATGTTATTATTTGGCCTACACACTGCGCCTATCAGTGACTTTCTTGTTAGAATTTTGAAAGCATCATTCCTGTTTCTCCTAATGTACAGCAATAACAACAACTACTTGCTTTGTATGGAATCTTTCACAATGGCAAATCTCCTAAGGTGCTTCATGGATGATCAAAACATTGATTAAGGAGAATGATTTTAAAATACATCTTAAAAGAGGATAGAGAAGGTTAGGGAGGGTTTTCCACAGACTTCTGCCTTCGACAGCTCCAATTGTGGAGTGATGCAGGTGGGGTGGGTTGAAAAGGGAATGTGCAAAGGGGAAATGGAGGAGCGTAGGGCAGTGCATAAGGTCTTAAGGATAGAGGAGGTTTCAGACTGAGTCTGTCTGTCATAGACAGTATGGCTGCCTCATGGAATTTGAAGCACCGCAATGGGCCCATGCATGTCATGTTAGTCAAGGATAGTATAACGGTGGCTGAGAGAACATTTGATGAGGACTTGTCTACTGAAGTAGTGTGGGCTGAGGTTAGAAACAGGAGAGGTGAGATCACACTGCTTGGATTTTTTATAGGCCACCACAGAGTTCCAGGGAGGGGGAAGAGGGGATTAGCAAAATTACTCTGGGTAGGAGTGAAAGTAACATGGTGGTCATTATGGGGGAATTTAACTTCCCCAACATTGACTGGAAATGCTATAACTCTAGTACGTCGGATGGATCAGTTTTTGTCCAATGTGTACAGGAGGGTTTCCTGACATAGTATGTCAAAGGGCCGACAAGAGGGTAGGCCACATTGGATCTGGTGTTTGGTCATGAACTGGACTAGGTGTTTGATTTAGTTGTAGGTGAGCACTTTGGAGAGAGTGATCATAATTCAGTTATGTTTAGTTTAGCGATGAAAAGAGATAGGTACATGCCACAGGTGAAGACTTATCGATGGGGCAGTGGCAATTATAATGCAATTCAGCAAGAATTAGGATGCATAGGATGGGGTAGCAAAATGCAGTGGATGCAGACAATGGAAATGTGGAGCTGGTTTAAGGAACAGATATTGCGTGTCCTTGATAGGTATGTCCCTGTCAGGCAGGGGGGAAGTGATAAGGTAAGGGAACCGTGGTTTACCACAGAAATTGCATCTCTTGTTAGGAAGAAGTAGGAGGCTTATGTGTTGATGAGACAAATGGTACAGATGAGGCGATGGAGACTTACAGATCAGCTAGGAAGGATTTAAAGAGAGTTAAGAAGAGCAAAGAGAGGACACGAGCGGTCTTTAGCGAATAGAATAAAGGAGAACTCTAAAGCTTTCTATAGGTATGTGAGGAATAAAGGATAGGGTAGGAATAGGGCCAATCTAAGACAGACGTGGGAAGTTGAGTGTGGACACTGTGGAAATCGGAGAGGTGCTAAACGAACATTTCTCATTGGTTTTCACTCAGGAAAATTAGAATATTGTAGATAATAATGAGGTAGAAGATGTTAGACTAGAAAGGATCGAAGTTAGTTATGAACAGGTGTTATCAATTCTAGAAGGATTGAAAGTAGACAAGTCCCCTGGGCTAGATGGGATTTATCCGTAGATTGTCTGGGAAGCTATGGAGAAGATAGCAAAGACTTCAGCTTTGATATTGAGTTGTCATTGCCTACAAGTTCAGTACCAGAGGACTGGATGATTGCAAGTGTTATGCCCTTGATCAAGAAGGGCAGTAGAGATGACCCAGGTAATTATATACCAGTGAGCCTTACTTCTGTTGTAGGAAAGGTTTTGGAAAGGATTATAAGAGACACTATTTGTAATCATCTGGCAAACAACAATATGATTTCAGATCATCAATATGGTTTCGTCAAGGGCAGGTCGTGTCTCACAAACCTCATTGAGTTTTTTGAGATGGTGACCAAGCATATAGATGAGGATAGGGCAGTTGACGTGGTATACATGGACTTCAGTAAAGCATTGGTAAGGTTCCACATGGTAGGCTGTTAGAGAAAATGCAGTGACATGGAATTGAGTGTGATTTAGCAGTTTGGATTAGAAACTGGCTTTCTGAAAGAAGGCAGCGAGTGATGGAACATAATCAGCCTCCAGTGCGGTTATTAGTGGTGTGCCACAAGGATCTGTTTTGGGATCACTGCTGTTTGTCATTTTTATAAAAGTCTTAGACGCAGGCATAGGTGGATGGATTAGTAAATTTGCAGACGACACGAAAGTCGTTGGAGTAGTGGACAGTGTGGAAGAATGTTACAGGTTGCAGGGGGACTTGGATAAACTGCAGAATTGGGCTGAATGGTGGCAAATGGAGTTCAATGCAGCTAAATGTAAGGTGATGCACTTTGTGAAGAATAACAGGAAGGCAGAGTACTGGATTAATGGAAAGATTCTTGGTAGTGTAGATGTGCAGAAGGATGTTGGAGGCCATATACATAGATGCCTGAAAGTTGCCACCCAGGTGTACAGTACTGTTAAGGCGGCATACAGTGTGTTAGGTTTCATTCGTAGATGGATTGAGTTCTGGAGCCGCAATATCATGCTGCAAATATACAAAACACTGGTGTGGCCATATTTGGAATATTGTGTGCAGTTCTGGTGCCCATATTTCTGGAAGGATGTGGAAGCATGGGAAAAGGCGCAGAGGATATTTACCAGGATGTTGTGTGATCTGGAGGGAAGGTCTTATGAGGAAAGGTTGAGAGACTTGAACGTGTTCTCATTGGCAAGAAGGCGGCTAAGAGAGGATTTGATAGAGACATACAAGATGATCAGAGGCTTAGATAGGGTAGACAGTGAAAGTCTTTTTCCTAGGATGATGACATTAGTGTGTATGAGGGGGCTTATCTACAAATTGAGGGATGATAGATTTAAGACAGATGTCAGAGGCGGTTCTTTACTCAGAGTGGTTAGGGCATGGTATCCACTACCGACTAATGTAGTTAACTCAGCCACATTAGTGAGATTTAAACAATCCTTTAGATAAGCACATGGGTGATTTCAGGATAGTGTAGGGGGATGAGCTGAGAATAGTTCACAGGTTGGCGCAACATCAAGGATCGAAGGGCCTGTTCTGCGCTGTATTGTTCTCTGACTATTGTGCTACAAGAGATTTTTACTGTCTTAAACAGAGTGATGGATCTTGTATTGTGGGCTTACGAAGTGTCACTGATCTCTACCAAACATGTACGAGGCAGAGAATGCTGCCTGACCTGCTGCGCTTTTCCAGCAACACATTTTTCAGCTCTGATCTCCAGCATCTGCAGTCCTCACTTTCTCCATGTACGAGGTAGTCAGGGCAATAATAAGAGGCTGCAACAGGAGGGGGACAGGTAGTTCCATACAAAACCCGACTCCTTCTCAACTGTTTTCACCACAAAAACCAAGCGCCTTCCAGAAAAGCACCTCTACATCCCACCAATTTGCCCCACAATCGTGGTATCTGGCTGTGCGCTAAGAGGAGTGCAACAGTCTGTACTGGGACCCTGAAACGCTTGGTAAAGAGTGAAATAATCTGAGCATTGAGAGCCCCACCACATTGCATGCATTTTCTCTTGTTTTCACTCTGTTTCTGACTTCCCTTGGTTTTCCTAATGAACCTGTTAAAAGTTGTTATTACACACACCTACACAAGCTGTGAATTGAACCCAGGCCTCTCGGTCCAAGATTCGGGATATTTTCACCGCGTCACAAAACATCGACTCGAACTTCCTTTGTCCCTTGCCTGCTAAGTCACGCCTGAATCAACTCTGCAATTGGGAGGAAGGGGCGGAACAGGAGGACCGAGTAGCGGCCGGTCCTCTAACCAGAGTGAATGAGGAGAGGGGCCAAAGCATTCTCGGGAGTGAACGCTTCAAGATTGGTCAGAGAGCAAACTATTTTGCAGGATTGATCATTCTCACGACATAGTGGAGCATTAAACGTCTCTCATAAGTCAATGTAAGATTTTAAAAAATGCTGTAGTTGAAATGTAAATCTGATAACGTACAATCGATTTACACTACTCGAGTAAGAAACTTCTTTTCAAACTCCCAGAACGATTGGTAATTTACATACCTGGTCGGTATGGTTGATTTGGACCGGACAATTTGCGTGTTAGACATCGCTATGATTATAACTCGACAAAGCACTTGTTAATGACTATTATTTTACCCATCAGTCTGTGCAGATATGAATATTCTCTATAAACTCACTGATAACCTCAGACGCACGCGCAGTTTGGTTTCTATGCAGAGCATGCGCAGTGTCACATTGGTCAGGACAGAGAGAGAGAGAGAGAGAGACATTGAGCTGCTTTTTCCGGCAGTGGCTGCGATCGGCTTTAGAGAGCGGCGCTCAGAGCCGGTGTGTGGGAGCCTCGCTGGGAGAAAGGAGCGGAGAGAATTCACAAGTCCCGGATAAAGGTTAAAAAAACTCGGAAAAAACCCTCCAGGCCCGGGTAAAGAGGTGGCGGTCTCTGATCAGGGAAACGGCCGCCATTTGTTTGAGGGAAGAGGGAGCGCGGGCCTGAGGGCCGCCATCTTGAGAAGGTCAAGGTGCAGGAGGGCGGGCTATCGGGGTCTGTAGAACAATCAGAGGAAAGTGAAGACCCATTGTTACTGATTAATTCCACGGACACAGCGTCACTGGGCGGTCCCGCAGGAATATCCTCTCTCAGTCCTGCTGGGATGTTTCACCCAATCAGAACCAGCAGCTCTCCTCCTCTCTTAGCTCCCCTTCTGTCCTTCCTGCAGCATCTGTCCCCTGGAACATTGAGCTGCTTGTCCTGTCCCTCCCCTCCCTCAGCTGTGTTTCTGTAATACCTGTGATATCCCAGTCCCATCTTAGATTACTTCACTAAAGACAGGAATGCACCCGATGGATTTTTCTTAACATCAGCAATTGTTTAATATTCACTTACAGGTTTTTCATTACATCTTTTTTGAAGCATTTAATTCACATTCAATCATTTGTAATGGTGGGATTTGAACGTGTGTCCAGAGAACATTTGCTGAGTTTCTGGATAAATTGTCACACAATA
Source organism: Chiloscyllium plagiosum (assembly GCF_037043375.1). NCBI lineage: Eukaryota > Metazoa > Chordata > Chondrichthyes > Orectolobiformes > Hemiscylliidae > Chiloscyllium > Chiloscyllium plagiosum. Next base: position 106,484 of record NW_028270145.1, read on the forward strand.
ACGCCCCTAGGCCATCACTTCGCCTGCTCACAGGTTCCACATTTCAGTGCAACATGAATCAAAACCCTTTCTTCCTGCACAATTGTTTAATCCTGCACTGTGGTGATATCACTCAGTACCTCTCCATGTGGTATCCCTCACTGTGTGGGTCTAATTCCTGTCTCTGTCAGCGTTTCTCACTCTTGCAGCTACTCCAGATTCTGAGCCAACAGAACTCTCCACTCCAGAGACATGAGGCAGCACAGGCCAGGATTGGAGACTGGGATTTTCCAGATCTCTGTGGGGCTCAGTGCCATTCTACATGTACAACCTTCACAGCATCATTCTCATTTCCCATTCTGCCTATTTCTGTGTTTTCTACAGATACTCAGGGAGTTCCTGACTCAATAGACTTGCCAACTGCTGGTTGGGAAGATGGTTGGTCAGCCAGAGAGACAAAGGTCAGAAGCCTTCAATAAATCCTGCCGTCAGGTAAGATCATTAACAATGCACAGAGCAGAGAGCAATGAGAGGGCTCCAAACATCAGCTAACAAGACATGACATAGACATGACATGGAGGGGGAGCATAGTTCAGACACACCCCAAGCTCAGGCACCACCTTTACTTTAAGGTTTGTTTTGTACTGAGACAGCATCGGGAATTTCCAGTTTCAATCCAGGCATGTGCTGATTTGGTGAGCAACGGGACAACAGAGGGGAAAGCAGGTCTCCCACGAGAGGGTGGTAATGCTTCCTGGGATCTTTCTGTTTCCTATTCCCTCTCCAATACTGTATCTGTGGCTTGTCTTGTGGACCGGTGTCTTCAATCATTCTAACTTCTATAACAGTTCCTATATCTGTCATCTCCTCCCCTCTCACCAATCACTTCACATATTTGAAAACCTCCAGTCCAGGCAACCATCCATATCGCTGTAACTTGCTTCAGTCTCTACAACATGCCTTTTCTCGATAGTCTCCTTCTCCAACAACTGGAGACATAGGGTCTGTTTCTGTGCTGCATGACTCTTCGGCCGAGGTTTCCTAAATGGAATGAGTCGGAATTGCCTGTGTTTGGCTCATTTCCATTCAAATCTTCTCCTCTCCATGTACCTGCCCGAGTGTCTTTTCCATGTTGTAATTGTACTTGTATTTACCATTTCCTTTGGCAGTCCATTCCATCTATGCACCATCCCCTGTGGAAAATGTTGCCCCTCAGCTCCCTCTTTAAATCCTTGCTCTCTCACCTCACATTTATACCCTCGAGTTTTGGACTCACCTACCTTATGTCGGCCCTTCAAACCTTTCCTATTCCTATTCTAATCCAAATGTCTTTTAAACATTGTAATTGTCCCCATGTTCACCCCTTCCTTGGGAAGTTCATTCCACACGCAATACACCGTCTGTATATCAATGTGTCCCTCATGTCTTTTTTTTAAATGTCTCTCCTCTTACACTTAGAAATGTAGCTCCTAGTCTTGAAACTCCCCTGTCCATGGGAAAAGACAACTCCCATTAACTCTATCTATCCCCCTCATTATTTTATAAACTTCTGTTGTGGTTCTGTTCGCCGAGCTGGAAGTTTTTGTTGCAAACGTTTCGTCCCCTGGCTAGGCGACATCATCAGTGCTTGGGAGCCGCCTGCGAAGCGCTTCTTTGATGTTTCCTCCGGTGTTTATAGTGGTCTGTCCCTGCCGCTTCCGGTTGTCAGTTTCAGCTGTCCGCTGTAGTGGTTGATATATTGGGTCCAGTCGATGTGTTTGTTGATGGAGTCAACCTGGAGGCAAACACATCGACCTGGACCCAATATATCAACCACTACAGCGGACAGCTGAAACTGACAACCGGAAGCGGCAGGGACAGACCACTATAAACACCGGAGGAAACATCAAAGAAGCGCTTCGCAGGAGGCTCCCAAGCACTGATGATGTCGCCTAGCCAGGGGACGAAACGTTTGCAACAAAAACTTCCAGCTCGGAACCACAACAACGAGCACCCGAGCTACAAATCTTCGCACAAACTTTGAACATTTATAAACTTCTATGAGGTCATCTGTCAACATTCAGGTTTCAATGAAAAAATGAGCTGAAAATGTGTTGCTGGAAAAGCACAGCAGGTCAGGCAGCATCCAAAGAACAGGAGAATCGACGCTTCGGGCATGAGCCCTTCTTCAGGAATGAGCCCTTCCCGAAGAAGGGCTCATGCCCGAAACGAGAATTCTTCTGCTCCTTGGATGCTGCCTGACCTGCTGCACTATTCCAGCAACACATTTTCAGCTCTGATCTCCAGCATCTGCAGTCCTTACTTTATCCTTCAATGAAAAAATACCAACCTATCCAGCCTTTCTTTATAACTGAAGCCTTCCATATCCAGCCACATCCCAGTAAATCTCATCTGAACCCTCTCCAGCTTAATAATATCGTTCTGATAACTGGACACAATATTCCAGAAGAGGACTCAACAATGGCCTGTATAATCTCAATCCGACTTCCCAACTCCTATATCCAAAAGACTGAGTAATGAAAGCAAGTGTGGCAAGCCCTTTTTTTTAACCATCCTGTCTCTCCATGTTGCAAACTTCAAAGAATTATGTACCTGAACCCTGAGGTCCCTCTGTTCTACAACACTACCGAAGGTCCTACCATTAATTGTATAAGCCCTGCCCGTGTTTGTTGTACCAACTGCATTACCTCGCATTTATTCAGATTGAACTCCATCTACAGTTTTTCAGCTGTTCACGCATTTCATCAGGATCCCCTTGTAATCTCAGAAAACCTTCTTCACTGTCCACAATGCCACACCCTCCAGTCTACCTGCCTATCACACATAGCTCTCTATGGTAGAAATATCTCTGCGAGGGACCCTACAATTTCTTCACCAGCTTCCCACAATGTCCTGAGATACATTTGATCAGGTCCTGGGGATTTATCTACCTTTGTGTTTTAAAACCTCCAGCACCTCCTTTCCTATAATGTGGACTCATTTCAAGACATTGAGTCATAGAGATGTACAGCACGGAAACAGGCCCTTCGGACCAACTCCTGCATGATGTATCTAGTCACATCTGCTAGAATTTTGCCAATCCCTCCCCCCCCCTATTCATATACCCATCCACATGCCTTTTAAATGTGTTTCTATCAGCCTTCACTATTTGCTCTGGCAGCCTATTCCATACACTCTGCGGGAGCCAGTTGTCCTTTAGATCCCTTTAAAAAGTTTCCCTCGGACTTTAAATCTATGCCCTGTTGGTTTGGAATCCCCCACCCTTGGGAAAAGATCTTGTCTATTGGCCCTATCAATGACCATCATGATTTTAGACACCTTCAGCAGGTAAGTCCTCAGCTTCCCATGTTCAAGTGAAAACAGCCCCAGCCTATTCAGCTTTTCCCTGTAGCAGAAACCCTCCAAGCCTGGCAACATTCTTGGTCATTTCTTCTGAACCCTTTCATGTTCCACAACATCCTTCCGATGGCATTGAGACCAGATTGCACAGTGTTCCAATAATAGTCAGGACAAACACTGTTTAGTTCCCTGAGTGCCCCAGGCCTTATCCACAGTAAGTTACAAAGTGAAATATTTGTTTTGGATCTTGTAGTTTCACACATCGTTGGCTTCATTGATCATTAAGGATACTGGTTTTGTCCCTTGCTCTTCTTTTTCCCTTAACACACTTGTAGAATCTCTTTGGATTCTCCTTAACTTTCTTTGCCAAAGCGATCTCGTGTCCCCTTTTTGCATTCTTGATTTCCTTCCTAAGTGTTTTTCTACAGCCCCGATGCTCCTGAAGGGATTCACTTGAGTCAGCCAGTTATATCTGACATGTGCCCCCTTTTCTTTCTTGACCAGAGCCTCGAGACTTAACCAGTGTTTCCTAATTCAGTCAGCATTAAGCTGCACACTAACAGGAACATGCTGGCGCTGAACGCTCCTTTTATCTCGGTTTTAAAATATTCCTACTTGCCAGACTTCCCTTTACCTGCAAATAGCCTCCCTATATCTACTTTAAAAATTCCTGTCTAATACTATCTTGCTCCCTTGAATAACTTGAACTTGTGGACCAGGCCTGTCCTTTTCTCTCGCTATTTTCAATCTAATAGAATTGTGGTATCTTTCCAAAGTGTTCCCCCACTAACACCTCAGTCCCGTTCCTTACCTTGTTTCCCAAGGGGAGGTCAGGTTTAGCCCCATTCTCCAGTTGGGCCATTTACATAATGACTGGGAGTTTTCGGAACACACTTAACAAATTCCTTCCATCTCAGTCAAGGTTTGGAAAGGTTAAGATCTCCTGCCGTTACAACCCTATTATTCTAACAAGTATCTGAGATCTCCTGACATATTTGCTCCTTCATCTCCCATTGCCTATCGCTGTAGTACGACTGTAGAAAACTGATGACCAATTTTTATTTCTCAGTTCCACTAACGTAACTGGGCGATCCTGCATGAATATTCCCTCTAGGTACTACTGGGATGTTTCCCCCAATCAAAACCACCAGTTCTCCTCCTGTTTTGCCTCCTGTTCTATCCTTCCTGTAGTATCTGTCCCCTGGAACATTGAGCTGCTGGTCCTGTTGCTCCCTCAGCTGTGTCTCTGTAATACCTACAACATCCCAGTCCCATGTTCCCATCCATGCTCTGGGTTCATCTGCCTTATCTGTCCGGCCCTTTGCATTGAAATAAATGCAATTTAATCCACCAGTTTTCCCTCATTGTCTGCTGTGTTTTTGCCTGCCTTGTCTATTTATATTGCTCTCTTGAACATTTGTACCAGCCTCAACTTTCTTTCTGGCCTTATGATTGTTTGGGGTCCCACACCCCTGCCAGATGAGTTTAAATCGTCTCGAGCAGATCCAGCAACTCTCACCACCAGGATATGGGTCCCCCTCCTGTTCCCAATTCAGGTGCCTTTCCCACCCTGTCTACCTGTGCTGACACCTTCAGACATCCAGGGACTTGTCCACCAATGTCCCTGTGTTCCTCAGTACTCCAGGAGGACCTACCATTCATGATGTATATTGTTCATTTATTAAACTTCCCACAGTGCATTACCTCACAGTGATCAGAAGTAAACTCCATCTGCCATTACTCTGCTCAGTTTATCATCTGATCGATATCAGACTACAGCCTGAGACCATCCCCCTCACTGTGGGCAACGCCCTCACCTTTCATGTCATCTGTAAACCTACTAATGATTCCTTCTGCTTTCATATCCAAGTTATTAATGTACATAATAACCAGCAATGGTTCCAGCACCGATCCCTGTGGTACATCCGCTGGACAAAAGCTTTCAATCACAAAAGCAACCCTCCACCAATTGTGAATACAATTTACAAACTTGCCTTGGATCCCATGGGCTCTTCCCTTTTGGACCAGACTTCCATATGGGACATTGTCAAAGACCTTAATGAACTCCATGTAAACCACATCATCTGCCCTGCCCTCATGAATATCAGAGGACAGTCCTCTATGAAATCCATACAGACAATCCATAATGTATTCCTGTCCTTTCGAATGTTGATTCATCGTGTTCCTCAGAATTGTTTCCAATAATTTCCCTCCCAATGCTGTCAGACTATCTGCTTTGTAATTTCCTGGCCTATCCCTGCTGCCCTTCTTGAACAAAGGAACCACATTAGGGATCCTCCAGTCATTCGGCACTTCACCTGTGGCCAGCAAAGTATCAACTATATCCACCAGGGCCCCAGCAATCTGCTTCCTTACCTCCCATAGCAGCCTGGGACATATTTTATCATTTCTGGGAATTTCTCCACCTTTTTGCCTGTGAAAACATTTAACGCCTCCTCCTCATTAATCTTAATGTGTTCCAGAACCTCACCATCCCCGGCTACAATGTATTTCTCCTGTGTGAATACAGATGGGATGTACTCATTGAAGACCTCGCCACCTTCCTTTGGCTCCATGCACAGATTGTCCCTTTGGTTTCCAACAGGCCCCACTGCTTAGTTGGGAATCCTCTTACTCTAACTATACTTACTAAATGCTTTGTGACTTTTCCTTAACATTATCTGCTAAGGATATTTTGTGACTATTGTTTGCCTGTTCATTTTTAAGCAACCCTTCCTCCCCACCCCCCCAACCCCGGCACTCTCTTTATTTTAGAAGCTCCTCGGCTGTTTCTTTATTGCACTGTATTTTCTTTATTAAACTCACAATATCGCTTGATCAGTATTTGCTAGATGTGCTGCCTGAGGCATTCACTCCTCGCAAAACACATTGGCTCTGAATTCTCACTGCATCACATTAAACATCTTCCGTGTTCCAAATAGAGACTCCAACAAGTGTAGTTCGTTGCAGTCTAGGCTTGCCAGTCTAATGATAATGATAACATCGAGTGATAGTGATAGTATAATGATAAATAGCCTCCCAAAGTTTAGATATTTAGCTTCTGCATTATCCTTATCTCTTTCCATAATGTCTGTAAAGCTAACAGTTATGGTCTCTGCTCAAAAAAAGCAGAGACTGGATGACTGAGATCTGCTCTGTATGAGAGAAAGGATTCATTCAAATCTTTCTCCTGCAGAGACACCAGTGCATTCCCATGGGGCAGAGGCGATTCACCTGCTCCATATGCGGGAAAGGATTCACTCAGTCTTCTGATCTGCTGAGACTCCAGCGAGCCCACACAGGGGAGAAGCCATTCAGATGCTCAGTGTGGGAGAAGGGATTCAGTGATTTATCCCGCCTGCTGAGACACCAGCAGGTTCACACTGGGTAGGAGCTGTTTCCCTCTCTGTGTGACAAGGGATTTGCTGAGTCTTCAACACGACTGAGAGCCCAGTGAATGCACACAGGGAAGTGGTCATCCACCTGCTCCGTGTGGGGTAGAGTTCACATATCACTGCAGGACTCTGATTCTGATGTTACTGTTCATCAGAATTAGGGCTGGACCTTATTCATGATGACACTGTTGGAGTATTGATGTTGTTGTTGTTAATCACATTAACTGGGCTGGTGTTGACTGAATTTATATTGCCACTTTCTGAACCTCAGGGTGTCTCTCTGGGCACAAGGCTCCACAAAAAGCAATGTGACAATGAGCAGGGATCGTCTCTTTTGACTTAAATTCTGATTGTAGCACTGCTGCTTCACAGCACCAGGTATAAGGTTAGAGTCCAGCCTTGGTCAACGGCCTGTGTGGAGTTCCCACATTCTCCCCATGATAGTGTGTGTCCTCTCCAGGTGCTCTGGTTTTCTCGCACAGTCTTAAGATGTGCAGGTTAGGTGGATCAGTCGTGCTAAATTGCCCACAGTGACCAGGAATGTACAGACTAGGTAGATCAGCCATGGGAAATTCAGTATTACAGGGATGGAGTGCTCTGGGCGTGATGTTCTTCAGATGGTCGGTGGGGTTTGATGGGCCAATGCTCTCCTTCCACACTGTTGGGATTCTATTCTATGATTGAGGATAAAGGCTTCACAGCAGGGTGTCCTTGGAGAAGGAGCATGTGGTGTGTATCAATGCTCTTGATGCCTTTAGATAGAGGTGGGCACCGCAGGGGATACAGTGCTTTATCTCCACCGCTGCCCCCTCCTCCCCCCCAACTCTACTTTGATTTAGTCCCTTCTCACTCTGTCACTTGTAATGGTTTGCTTGGCGCGGAATGGGCTTTGTTTATAAATATTCAATTGGTAACACAAATGGTTTACTGCTGGTGATTATAGGTTAACAAAAAGAAAAATGATGTAATGATGATTTTGATGGTGCGAAGGTTGCTGTGATAACACTTCTGGGTAGGAGAAATGGGGAATAAAGAACACTCCACAGCTCACAGAATGAGAACTGAAAAGCAGTTAAATCAAACCAAAGGTTCAGACAGGGAGGGAATATTTCCCTGGAGTTTGAGTAACTGGAAAGTGATGGTGTCCGGGAAGAGACAGGATTTTGTTCTAAAGTGCATTTGAAATTTTAAAAACTGTTATATTCAGATATTTTCAATTCTTTTACATTTATTTATTGTGGAATAAACTTTAACACAAGCAAATTTTTTTTTTAAAATGTAAAAGACAAATTGTTAAATAAAATCCATCAAACCATCCCTCACTGAAAACTGATGTGGACATGCAATCTCCTGGAGAATCCCTGCCATGCCTACTTCTTCCTACCCAGGCTCCATGGCTATATATGTACTTGGAAGATAGCAGCAGGAGGTGGCCATTCGATTGTGCTCCACAATTCAATGGGAAACAGCTGACCATCCAGCTCAGTCTCCTGTTCCTGCTGTGCTCCAATCCCCTTTGATGACTTTACCTCGAAGAACTATATCTAAGTCCTCCTTTGGCTTCACTGCCTTTTGTTCTAGTGATGTTGCGGTGTTACTGTGTGGGTGTAGGCAGGGGTAATGTGATGGTGCTGCCTCCTGGAGGATGCACTCAGCATCCATCATCATCCTGCAGTAACATCAACCGGGTTTCAGCAACTAGAGAGAGAAACCATTTCCAGGATATGGGCATCACTGGCTCAGCCAGCATTTATTCCCCATCTCTAGGTACCCTTAAGAAGATGGTAGTGAGCTGCCGTCTTGAACCAATCGCATCCATTTGGCGCAGATAGACCGACAATGCTGGGAGGTAGAGTGTTGCAGGATTTTGGCCGAGTAATTCCCCATCTTTGGTTTGTCAAATTCTGGATAGCTCAATCACGATTGGCACATGATTTTGAGATTTCAGTCTGCAAATCTTCACCATCTAGCACCCTATATAAATGAATAGGTACAGATTAGAAATTCAGAACAGATAATTCTAGTTTCTCTGGAATATTTTTCCCCTTTGTTCCTCCAAAGCTGTAACCCTCCAGCCCACTTACTCTCTCCCATCATTCTGACTCTGCTGCCCCTAATGTAAACCCTCCCCATTCTCATGGAGTTGTTGATAAACAGATCCATGCCACCACTTCCCGTCCCTGGTTAGACTCTGCACCCTTTCTGGGTTCAATTCCTTTCCCTTCAGTTGCTGCAAGTCAATAATGTAACAGCAGAATGAAACAAAAGGAAACAGAAAGGGAGGTGGCAGATTCTGGACAGAAGAGGAACCTTCAGTCTAGGAGAATGGGTCAGATCCTTCCTTGTTTCCCATTGGTCGATTCCCAGTGTTATGACAAGTTGGGAATGGAACTTGGTCCCATGTGGGTGTGCTGACACTTTGACTCCCCCAACAGATCAACAAGCAGATGAATTTCTTCGCCAGCCAATCAAAGTGTGAAATGCTTTCCGCTAGTTACCCCAAAGCACATGCTCCAAAACACGCCCATATTCTGTACATGTACAGTGCTGGGTTTCCCCACACACGTGTGGTCCCTGCCTCAAGGATTGTGGGAGTTGTAGTCCCCATGAAGCCTCTGGAGACCTGTCTCTGAAAAGTGAAAGAAAGTGTGGGGTGGAGGGTGTTTTGTATCGGATCACCATTCAGGTACACAGGATATGTGGGCTGTGACTGGGTTTTACTGAGACATCCGCTTAGACAACCCGATTTCTGACGTAAGAAATACAAATTCAGCCAATTGCGTGGTGGGGAGGTTAATAAAGGGCAGCAGATTTCAAGCAGAGGTGTCTCAGTGGCTAGCACTGCTGCCTCACAGCTTCAGGGACCCGGGTTTGATTCCAGCCTTAGGCAACTGTGTGGAGTTTACACATTCTCCCCATGTCTGCGTGGTTTTGTTCGGTGCTCCAGTTTCCTCCCACAGTCCAAAGATGTGCAGGTGAGGTGGATTAGTCATGCCAAATTGCCCACTGGGTCCATGCATGAGCCGGTTAGGCAATTAACAATGGGAAATGCAGGGTTACAGGGAATGGATGGGTCTAAATGGGATGCTCTTCATAGGGTGTGGACTCGATGGGTGAATACCCTTTTTCTGTACTATAGGGACTATTCTATTCTCATGAAGAAGAAGGTACCTATCTCGATGTGTTTGAATCTGTGGAATTCGCTATTCAAAATGCGGTGGATGCCAGGACATGAGAGCAAATTTAATGAAGAGATACAGATTTTTAATTTGCAATGAGTTGAAGGGTGAGAGAGAACAGGCGGGAAAATCCAGCTGAGACCGAGGTGAGCTCAATCCTCATGGTATTAAATGGTGGAGCTGGTTTGAAGAGCTGCATTGCCTCTCCTGTGCCCAGTGCTTATCTTCTTACGGTAATGACTGGAAAGCTGAATCCAAAACTCACCACCTTCACCAAAGATTTTCGGAAAAAGCAGGATAGTTAGGTGGATTAGCGTTCCAAACTTAGATAGTGAGGAAGCATGTAGGAGATAATTTTGCAATTTTAAACTGAGGGGAGACAGTGATTTATGGTTTTAGATTGTATAGGATATTCACAGCGTCCAGAATACTCCGTTGTGAATATTTATCCTGTACTTTATTACAAAGCCAAGGTCTCTGACAATGAGACAATGAAAGCTAACAGTTATGGTCTCTGCTCAAAAAAAGCTCCATAAATCCTTGTTACTATCATCCTATCCAGAACCCTACAGCCACACCCTGCTCTAACATTCTTCAGTCCTTACCAACCTCCCCATCTGTGTACCTTCCTCCAGCCTCTACAGCACATGATATCACTGTAACCTTCTCCAGTCCCCACAGCACTCATGCATTCACCTATTTACAATGGTGGGTTTTGAACATGGGCTGAGATCCTGGATAAATAGTGCAGCAATAATACCACCAGGCCATCACTTTGCCTTCTTACAGGTTTCCCATCCCTATATTCTGCTGATATCACTCAATATCTCCACGTGGTATCCCTCACTGTGTGGGTCTAATTGCTGCCTCTGTCAGTGTCTCTCGCTCTTGCAGCTACACCAGATCCTGAGGTAACAGAATTGTCCACTCCAGAGAGAAGAGGCCGCATAGGCCAGGGATGGAGACTGGGGTTTTCCAGGTCAGTATGACAATTATTACCATTCTCCATCTGTTTCCATCACCCTAATTTCAGAGTCTGTCTATTTCTCTGTCTCCTGTAGGTATTTAGGAAGTTTCTGACTCAGTAGACTTCCCAACTGCTGGGTGTCTCACCCATCACCTCATTGAAGATGGTTGGTCAGCCAGAGAGGCAAAAGGAAGGGAGATCTGGAGCCTTCAATAAATCCTGCAGTGAGGTGAGATCACTCAGTGCACAGAGCAGAGAGCAATGAGAGGGCTCCAAAGATTGGCTAAGAAGACATGACAGAGATACAGTGCTGGAGGGGGAGTACAGTACAGACACACCTTAGGCTTAATCACCACCCCACTGTAAGTTTTGTTGTACTGAGACAGTGTCGGGAATGTCACAGTTATCAATCCAGACCTGTGCAGTCTTTGTGAGCACCCGGGCAACAGAGGGGAAAGCAGGCCTCCCAAGAGAGGGTGGGAATGCTGCCTGGGATTTCTCTGTTGTGTATTTCCCCCTAACACTGTATCTATGGCATTTCTTGTGGACCTGTGTCTTCAATAAGTTTTAACTCCTATAACAGCTCTTAGCTCTGTCGTCTCCTCCCCTGTCTACAGTCCCTTCCCATAATTGAAACGTACTGCATTCCAGACTACCATCCCTATCTCTGTAACTTGCTTCAGTCTCAACAACATGCCTTGTCTAGATTGTCTCCTCCTCCAATAACTGGAGACATAGAGTCAGGCAGCATGGAATCAGACCCTTCAGCCCAACCTGTCTATGCTAACCAGGTTTCCGAAACTGAACGAGTCAGGTTTGACTACGTTTGGCCCATGTCTCTTCAAACCGTCTACTCTCTATGTACCTGCCCAAGTGTCTTTTCCATGTTGTAATTGTACTTGTTTCTACCATTCCCTCTGGCAGTCTGTTCTGTCTCTGCACCTTCCTCTGTGGATCATGTTGTCCCTCCACTCCCTCTTTAAATCTTTGCTCTGCCACCTCCTGCTTATACCCTCCAGTTTTGGGCTCACCTACCCTTGGCTATTCACCTTCCTTGTGGTCTGCATGGTTTTACAAACCTTTTATAAGGTCATCCGTTGCCTCCTATGTCCAAGACAAATATTGAGGGCAATATTACAAATAGCTCCAATTCATTCACTCGGTCCTTTGTCCAACGTATGGAACAAAGCACTCGCTAATGACAGCAAGTGTGCCAAATGCCGCTTTCCCCTCCCTGTCCACCTGTGATGTCACTTCCCAGGAACAATGTAACTGCAGCCCTTGGTCTCTCTCTGTCCGACAACACTGCCCAGGGCCCTACCCTAGTTTGCCGAAACAAAATCCAACACCTGAATTCAACTCCATCTTTCATTCCTTAGCCCATTGGCCCTGTTGATCACGATCCCCTTTGATAACTGTATTTACTGCACAGGAGACCACAAATTTTGGTATCCACAAACATAACAACAGTGACTCCTATATTTTCACCCAAATCGTCTATGTAGTTGATGCACAACAGTGGCCCCAGCACCAATCCTTACAGCACACTGCTGGTCAGAGGCCTCCAGTCTGAACAACAACCCTCTGCCTCCTCCTATCAAACCCATTGTGTATCCAGTTGGCTAGCTCTTGCTGATCCCATGTGATCTAACCTTACTAACCAGTGTACCCTGCTCAACCCTGTCAAAGGCCTTGCTGAAATCAGAAACAATGTCTATTGCTCTGCCTTCATCTATCTATCTTGGTCACATATTCAACAAAATCAGTCAAGTTTGTGAGATATGTTTTCCCACGCACAAAGCCACTCTAACTGTTTGTAATCAATCCTTGTCTTTCCAAATGCATGTAAATCCTACGTCTCAGAATGATTTCTGTCTGCTCAGTCTGCAGTTCCTTGGCTTCCCCTTGCAGTCTTTCTTAAATAAGGCCACAGCATTATTTTCATCATCATGTAGTCATACAGCACGGAATTTAACTGTTCGGTTGATGCCGATCATAATCTTAAACTAACCTTGTCCCTCCTGCCTGTTCCTGGATCACATCCCTTCAAACCTTTCCTATTCCTGTACTAATATTTTAAGCATTGTAATTGTACACACATTCACCCCTTCTTTGGAAATTTCATTCCACACACAAAACACACTCTGTAACAGTTTGCTCCTCATGTTTTCTGATTTTAAATCTCTCCCTTCTAACCTTAAGAAATGTAGCCCCTCATCCTAAAATGACCTGCTATTTGGATAAGACAAGTCACATTAACTCTATCTATACCCCTTCTTATTTTGTAGACTTCTATACGGTCACCTCTCAACCTCCATGCTCAAGTGAAAAATGTCCCAGACTGTACAACTTTCCTTTATAACTGAAACCTTCTATACCCATCACCATCCCGGTAAATGTGATCTGAACCCTCTCCAGCTTAATATCCTTCCTATAACTGGGCAGAGTATTCCAGAACAGGCCTTACCAATGTCCTGTACAATCCACACATGACTTCCCAAACTCCTAAACTCGAATGACTGAGCAATGAAGGCAAGTACCATTTATAACCATCCTGTCTCTCCTTGTGGCAAACTTCAAAGAACTACGTACCTGAACCCCAAGGGGCTCTCTGCCTTTATTCCTGATGAAGGGCTTTTGCCCGAAACGTCGATTTTGCCTGTCCTCGGATGCTGCCTGAATTGCTGTGCTCTTCCAGCACCACTGATCCAACACTACTGAAGACCCTACCATTAATTGTGAAAGCTCGACCCTTGTTTGTTGTAACCTAAATGCATTACCTCGCATTTACCCGAATTGAACTCCATCTGCAGTTTTTCAGCCATTCACGCATTTCATCAAGATCCCTTTGTAATCTCAGAAAACCTCCATCACTGCCCAGAATGCCACAAATATCACTGCTCAGGCCCCTACAATTTCTTCCCCAGCTTCCCACAATGTTCTGAGATACACTTGATCAGGTCCTGGGGATTTATCTACTTCTATGTTTTAAAACTTTCAACACCGCCTCTTCTATAATGTGGACTCATTTCAAGACATGGAGTCATCGAGATGTACAACACGGAAACTCACCCTTTGGTCCAAGTCCACCGTGACGTTTTTCATCCCATTTGCCAGAACTTTGCCAATATCCCTCTAAAATCCTCCTATTTATATACACATCCAGATGCCTGCTAAATATATTTCTGTCAGCCTCCACTGTTTCTTCTGGCAGCTTATATCATACATATACCAACCTCTACAGGAACCAGCTGTCCCTTTGGTCCCTTCTAAATCTTTTCCTCTCACCTTAAAGCTATGTCTTGTAGGTTTGGACTCACCCCCACCCCCCCACGACTGGAGAAAAGTCCTTATCTATTGACCCTATCCATGCTCATCATGATTTTAAGAAACCTTTATAAAATAACTCCTCAGCATCCCATGTTAAAGTGAAAATAATCCCAGTCTATTCAGCTTTTCTCTGTAGCGCAAACCTGCCAATCCTGGCAACATCCTTATTCATTTCTTCTGAACCTTTTCAAGTTCCACAACATCCTTCCGATGGCATTGAGACCAGAATTGCACACAATATTCCAATAGTGGTCTGGCCAAACAATGTTTAGTTCCCTGAGCGCCCCAGACCTTATCCACAGTAAGCTCCAAAGTGAAATATTTGTTTAGGATTTTATAGTTTCACACATCGTTGGATTTGTTGATCATAAAGAATACTGGTTTTGTCCCGAGCTCTTCTTTTGCTCTTAATACACTTGTAGAATATCTTTGGATTCTCCTTAACTTTATCTGTCAAAGTTATTTCATGTCCCCTTTCTGCATTCCTGATTTCCATCCAAGAAGTATTCCTACAGCCCCTATGCTCCTCAGGGATTCCCTTGATCCAGCTGGCTATACCTGACATGTGCCCCCTTTTCTTTGACTAGAGTCTCAGTAGACTGCCAGTGTTTCCGAAAGCTGCCAGCATTGAGCTGCACACTAACAGGAACATGCTGGTGCTGAACGGTCCTTTTATCTCACATTTAAAATATTCCCAATTGCCAGAATTCCCTTTACTTGCAAATAGACTCTCTAATCAACTTTTTAAAAAGGTTCATGTCTAATACAATCGAGATTTGTCTTGCCACATTTTATAACTTTAACTTTTGGACCAGGCCTGTCTTTCAGCAAAGCTATTTTCAAACTAATAGAATTGCAGTCACTTTGCCAAAGTGCTCCCTCACTAACACCTCAGTCCTATTCCCTACCTTGTTTCGCTCCTTTCTCCAGTTGGGCCATTTACATATTGACTGAGACCTTGTCAAAGGCCTTACTGAACACCATGATAACCACATCATTTGCACTGCTCACATAAATATTTTTAGATAACTTTTCAAAAAAACTCAATTGAATTCATCAGACAGGGTTTTCCTTTACAAAATCTGTCCTGAATCTATTCCTTCCTTTTCAATGTTGATACATCTTGTCCCTCAGAATTGTTCCCAATTTTTACCTAATATCCCTGTGGCCAGTAAAGTATTAAATAGATCCACCAGGGCCCCAGCAATCACCTCCCTTACCTCCCACTGCAGCCTGCGATACATTTCATTGGGCACTGGGGATTTCTCCCCCTTTATGTCTGTGAAAGCATTTAATACCTCCTTATTGATCTTAACATGTTCTCGAGTCTCACATCCCGACTGAAATCCCTGGCTACAGTATCTTTCTCCTGTGTGAATACAGATGGGAAGCATACATTGAAGACGTCAGCTACTTCCTCTGGCTCCATGCGCAGATCGTCCCTTTGGTTTCCAACAGGCCGCACTCTTTAGCTGGGAATCTTCTTACTCTGACTCTCGTCATAAAATAACTTGTAGCTTTTCCTTACTAGTGTCTGCCAAGGAGGTTTCATGGCCATTGAGTGCCCCTCATTTTTAAGGACCCCCTTGCACTCTCTATAGTTGTTGAAGGGCTTCATCTGGTTTTATTGCACTGTATTTTCTTTACCAAACTCACAATATCACTTGATTAGTATTCGCTGAACTTGGTGCCTTTGTCATTCACTGTTCATGGTACACGCTGGCCCTGAATTCTCACTGTATCACTTGAAAATACTCCCTTTTTCCAATTGTAGGCTCGACTGCAAATAGTTCCTCTGAGTCTATATTTTTCAAATCCTGTCTAATGCTAGTAATAATGATCAGTGATAGTGATAATGAAATGATAAGTGGCATTCCCCAAATTTAGACACACAACTTCTGCATGATCCTTAGCTCTTTCCATCATGACTTCAAAATGTATAGAATTATGGTCATTATCCCCAAACATTACCTTATCCTTATCTCTGTCAAAATGTCCAGTCCCTACAGCCCACCCTGTCTCTTTAATATCCTCCAGCCCTTACCAATCGCCCCATCTGTGTACCTTCCTCAAGCCTTTCCATCATATGATATCACTGCAAACTTCTCCAGACCCCACAGCACTCCTCCATCCTATCCTAAAGCACCTCACTCCCATGAACCTTCTACCATCCCTATAAACCTCCTTATCTGTATAAATCCCTCCAGCTCCCACAGTCTTTCCTGCCCATCCTCCCTTTGTGTAAATTATAAATCACGTGACCATTCCCCAGATCTGTAACCTCTGCCAATCTCTGCAATCTTATCTATCTCTGTGACCTCCTCCCATCACTACTAGCCTTCTTAACTCTGTAACCTCCTGCAGTCACTAAAATCATCCGTGAATGTGTACCATCCTATTGATGACTGTCACCTCTTCCAGTCCGAACAACTCTTTCTGCCGGTAACCGTGGCCAGTCTGAAGAGTCCTTGCTAACTCTGCAACCCTCAGTACTGATAACTTCATCCAGTCTCGATAACCGAGAAGAGAGGAATGAGAAGGCTCCAAACCTCTGTTAACAAGACATGACATCGATACAGATCTGGAGGGGGAATGCAGTACAGGCCCACCCCACGCACAATCCCCACCCCTACTTTAAGTTCTGTTGTACTAAAACTTGCTACACTCCAACACTGCACCTATGGCATGTCTTGTGGACCGGTGTCTTCAATAATTTTTAACTCCGATAACAGTTCGTATCTCTGTAACCTCCTCCTATCCCAACAGTCACTCCACGTATTTGAAACGTACTGCATTCCAGATTACTATCCCTATCGCTGTAACTTGCTTCAGTGTCTACAACATGCCTTATCTCGGTTGTCTCCAGTTATTGGAGGAGGAGACTGAGTCATGCAGCACGAAAATAGTTCCTTCGATCCAACTAGTCCATGTTGACCAGAGTCCCTGACCGAGTCGCATTTTCCTGCATTTGACCCAAATCCCTTCAAACCTTCTCCTCTCCATGTTTCTGCCCAAATCTTTTTTACATGTTGTTATTGTACTTTTCTCTACCACCTGCACCATCCTCTGTGTGAAAAATGTTCTCCTCCAATCCCTTTTAAGTCTTTCCCCTCTCACCTTATGTTTATTCCCTCTAGAACATAGAACATGGCGGCACAGTACCGGCCCTTCGGCTCTCGATGTTGTGCCAACCTGTGGAAACAATGTGAAGCCCAAGTAGCCAACACTATTCCATTCTCATCCATGTGACTATCCAATGACCGTTTAAATTCCCTTAAGGTTAGCAGATCGACTCCTGTTGCACGCAGTTTGTTCCATGCCCCTACTACTCTGAGTAAAGAAACTATCTCTGACATCTGTCATATATATCTTTCACCCCTCAATTTAAAGCTATCCCCCCTCAGATCACCATCTGAGGAAAAAGGCTCTCACTGTCCAATCCATTTCACTTTCTGATTATCTTAATGTCTCAAATAATTCATCTCAAACGTCTTCTCTCGAACAAAAACAGCTTCAAGTTCCTCATATCACATTCCCTCCATACCAGGTAACATCCTTGTAAATCTCCACTGAACCCTTTCCAAATCTTACACATCGTTCCTCTAATGGGGTGACCTATCTGCTCTGTAATTTCCTGGCCTATCCCTGCTGCCCTTCTTGAACAAAGGAACCACATTTGCTATCCTCCAGTTATTCGGCATTTCATCCGTGGTCAGCAATGTATTAAATATATCCACCAGAGCCCCAGCAATCTCCTCCCTTACCTCCCAAAGCAGATTGAGATACATTTCATTCAGAGGGAAGAGAGACCTGGAGCCTTCAAGAAATCCTGCAGCGAAATAGCACCTCTCACAGTGAACAGAGCAGAGACCATTTCAGCGATCGATCTTTGGTATGGAGGACATGACAGATACAGAGTTGAAGGGTGAACACAGAGTGTGATGGTCCCAGGCTCAATCCCCACTCTCTTGTTTACTTTCATCTCTGCTGTATTGAGCCTTCCTATCTTAATATAGGAAGTTGACAGTTATCAATCCAGGCCTGTGCTGTCTTAGTGAGGATCAGAACAACAGAGGGGAAAGCAGGCCTCCCCCAAGGAGATGGTTTTGAATCCTGGGATCTTTCTGTTCTATATTTCCCCCTATCACGCTGACTTCTGTCATGGGGTGGAGTCATTCATTAAGGAAACATACCTTTCGGTCCAACTCATCTGTGCCAGGATCTTGAATGCTTGTAATTCCCAGAAAAGTTCTTATTTCTGTAACCTTAACCCTGCCCACAATCCCACTATTAATTTGATCCCTACTCCAATACTGATGATTCTTCCTATTTGTAAATTGCTCCAGTCTTGATAACATGCCGAATCTCAATAATCTCATCCTGCACTCAGTACAATCATCATTATTTCTGTAGTTTTTCAAAATAACTACAGTTCACCCTGTCACTGTAAAATCCTTTTCAGACCCTTTTCCAGTCGCAACAATCCTGTGACCTGTGTACTGCCAACACTGTGTGTAAATAGTTCTGTGGCCAGAGGATGATCAATATTGTGTTGAATAATCCTCTGGCCTGATACTGGTCAATACTGTCTGTGAATAATCCTGTGGCCTGAGAAAGGTCAATAGTATGCGGGAATAATCCAGTGGCCTGAAGATGTTCAATACTGTGTGTGAATAATCCTCTGGCCTGCGGATGGTAAATACAGTGTGTGAAAAATATTGTTGCCTGAGAATGGTCAATACAGTGTGTGAATAATCCTGTGGCCAGAGGATGGTCTTCACTGTGTGTGAATAATCCTATGGCCTGACGATGGTCAATACTGTGTGTGAACAATCCCATGGCTTGAGGATAATCAATACTGTGTGAGAATAATCATGTGCCCTGTGAATGGTCAAGACAGTGTGTTCGTTAATCCTGTGTCCGTATGCTGGTCAATACTGTGTGTGAATAATCCTGTGGCCTGAGAATCGTCAATACTGTGTGGGAATAATCCTGTGACCTGTAAATGGTCAAGATAGTGTGTTCGTTAATCCTGTTGCCGTATGCTGGTCAATACTGTGTGGGAATAATCCTGCTGGCTGAGAATATTGAATATTGTGTGTGAATACTCCTGTGGCCTGAGGTTGGTCAATACAGTGTGTGAATGATACTGTGGCCTGAGCATGATCAATACTGTGTGTGATAATCCTCTGGCCTGTGGTTGGGCAATACAGTGTGCGAATGATCCTGTGGCCTAAGGATTGTCAATACTGTGTGTGAACACTCCTCTGGCCTGAGGATCGTCAATACTGTGTGGGAGTAATCCTGTGGCCTGAAGTTGGTCAATACTATGTGTGAATCATTCTGTGGCCTGAGTGTGGTCATATTTTGTGTGTGAAAAATCCTGTGGACTGAGGACGGTCAATATTGTGTGTGAATAATCCTTTGGACAGTGAATGGTCAATACCACGTGTGCATAATCCTCTGGCCTCTGAATCGTCAGTACTGTGCGTGAGTAACCCTGTCAACTGAGGATGGTCAGTACTGTGTTTGAATAATCCTGAGGCCTGTGAATGGTCAATGCTGTGTATGAGTAATGCTGTGGACTGTCAATGGTCAATACTGTGTGTGAAGAATCCTATGGTTTTAGGATGGTCCATACTGTGTGTGAGTAATCCTGTGGACTGAGGATGGTCAATCTAGTGTGTGAATATTCCTGTGCACTGTGAATGCTCAATACTGTGTGTGAATAATCCTGTGGCCTGACGTTGGTCAATTCAGTGTGTGTATAAGTCTATGTACTGAGAATGATCAATACTGCGTGTGATTAATCCTGTGGCCTGAGGATGGTCTGTACTGTGCATGATTAATCACAGGGATACAGGGTTAACGGAAGGGTCTTAGTGAGGTGGAGGAACAGAGGGATCTTGGGGTCTATGTTCATAGATCTTTGAAAGTTGCCACTCAGATGGATAGAGCTTGTAAGAAGGCCTATGGTGTATTAGCGCTCATTAGCAGAGGGATTGAATTCAAGAGTCGTGAAGTGATGTTGCAACTGTACAGGACTTTGGTTAGGCCACATTTGGAGTAGTGTGTGCAGTTCTGGTCGCCTCACTTTAGGAAAGATGTGGAAGCTTTGGAGAGGGTGCAGAGAAGATTTACCAGGATGTTGCCTGGAATGGAGAATAGGTCGTACGAGGATAGGTTGAGAGTGCTAGGCCTTTTCTCGTTGGAACGGCGAAGGATGAGGGGTGACTTGATAGAGGTTTATAAGATGATCAGAGGAATAGATAGAGTAGACAGTCAGAAACTTTTTCCCCGGGTGCAACAGAATGTTACAAGGGGACATAAATTTAAGGTGAAGGGTGGAAGGTATAGGGGAGATGTCAGGGGTGAGTTCTTTACCCAGAGAGTGGTGGGGGCATGGAATGCAGTGCCTGTGGGAGTGGTAGAGTCAGAATCTTTGGTGACCTTTAAGCGGCAATTGGATAGGTACATGGATGGGTGCTTAAGCTAGGACAAATGTTCGGCACAACATCGTGGGCCGAAGGGCCTGTTCTGTGCTGTATTGTTCTATGTTCTATGTTCTAATCGTGTGGACTGAGAATGATCAATACTGTGTTTGAATAATCCTGTAGCTAGAGAATGATCAATACAGTGTGGGCTTTATCCTTTGGCCTGAGAATGGTGAAAAGCGTGTGTAATTAATCCTGTTGCCTGTAGTTGGTCAATATTCTGTGTGAACGATCCTGTGGCCTGTGTCTGTTCAATGCAATATGTGAATAATCCTGTGGACTGAGGATGGTCAATACTGTGTGTGAATAATACTGTAGTTTTCAGATGGTCAATACTGTGTATGAGTAATCCTGTGAACTGAGGATGGTCAATATTGTGTGTGAATAATCCTTTGGAATGTGAATGGTCAATACAGTGTGTCAATAATCCTGTGGCCCATGAGTCGTCAATACTGTGTGTGAATAATCCTTTGTCTAAAGATGGGCAATCTTTGAGGAGAAAGTGAGGTCTGCAGATGCTGGAGATCAGAGCTGAAAATGTGTTGCTGGAAAAGCGCAGCAGGCCAGGCAGCATCCAGGGAACAGGAGAATCGACGTTTCGGGCATAAGATTCCTGAAGAAGGGCTTATGCCCGAAACGTTGATTCCCCAGATGCTGTCTGACCTAAAGATGGGCAATACTGTGTGTGAATAATCCTGTGGCCGTATGCTGGTCAATACTGTGTGTGAGTAATCCCGTGGACTGAGGATGGTCGGTAGAGTATGTGAATAATTCTGTGCACTGTGGATGCTCAATAGGTCATGTGAATAATCCCGAGGCTTGAACATGGTCAATATTGTGTGGGAATAATCCTGTGGCCTGAGGTTGGTCAATACAGTTTGTGTATAATCCTGTGGGTTAGGATGATCAATACGGTGTGTGGTTAATCCTGTGGATTGAGAATGATCAACACTGTGATTGAGTAATCCTGTGGAATGAGGGTGGTCAGTATTGTGAGAATAATCCTTTGGAATGTGAATGGTCAATACTGCGTGTGAATAATCCTGTGCACTGTGAATGCTGAATACTGTGTGAGATTAACCATTTGTCTAAGGATTGTCAATACTGTGTGTGAATGATAATGTGGCCCGTGGATGGTAAATGCAGTGTGTTAATAATCTGTGGCCTGTGGATGGTCAATTCTGTGTGGGAGTAATCCTGTAGCCTGAAGATGATCAATGATGTGTGTGAAAACTCGTGTGGACTGTGAACGGTCAATACTGTGTGAGAGTAATCCTGTGGACAGAGGATTGTCAATACTCTGTGTGAATAATCCTGTGGCCTGCAAATTGTCAACACAGTGTGTGAATAACCCTTAGCCAAAGAATGGTCAATACTGTGTGTGAATAATCCTTTGAATTGTGAATGGCAAATACACTGTATGAATAATCCTGCGGCCTGAGGATGGTAAATACTGTGTCTGAATAGTCCTTTGCCGAAGGATGGGCAATACTGTGTGTGAATAATAATATGGCCTGTGGATGTTCAATACTGTGTGATAATAAACTTGTGGGCTGTGGATGGTTAATACTATGTGTTAATAATCTCTGGCCTGTGCATGGTCAATACTGATTGCAAATAATACTGTGGCCTGTGGATGGACAATACTGTGTGTGAATAATCCTGTGGTTTGAGAATGGTCAATACTGGGTGTGAATAATTCTGTGACCTGTGAATCATCAATACTGTGTGTGAATAACCTTTGTCCAAGGATGGTCAATACTGTGTGTGAATAACCCTGTGGCCTGAGGATGGTCAATGCTGGGTGTGAATAATCCTGTGAATAACCTTTGCCAGAGAATGGTCAATACTGTGTGGAAACAATCCTGTGACCTGTAAATGATCAAGACAAAGTGTTCATTAATCCTGTGCCGTGTGCTAGTCAATACTGTGTGTGAATATTGCTGTGCCCTGTGAATGATCAATACTGTGTGTGAATATTGCTGTGCCCTGTGAATGATCAATACTGTGTGTGTTAAATATCCTGCTGCCTGAGGGTGTTCAATACAGCGAGTGAATAATCCTGTGGCCTGAGAATGGTCAATACTGTGTGGGAATAACCGTTGGGCCGAAGGATAGTCAATACTATGTGTGTTAAATATCCTGCTGCCCGAGGGTGTTCAATACAGTGAGTGAATAATCCTGTGGCCTGAGAATGGTCCATACTCTGTGGGAATAATCCTGTAGCCTGAGGATGGTCAATACAGTGAGTGAATAATCCTGTGGCCTGAGAATGGTCCATACTCTGTGGGAATAATCCTGTAGCCTGAGGATGGTCAATACAGTGTGTGAATAATCCTGTGGCCTGAGAATGGTCATTCATGTATGGGAATAATCCTGTGGCCTGAGAATGATCAATGCTGTGTGGGAATAATCCTGTGGACTGAGAATGGTCAATACCTTGTGTGAATAATCCTGTGGCCTGAGTGTGGTCATATTCTGTGTGGGGAAAATCCTATTGACTGAGGACGGTCAATACTGTGTGTGAACGATCCTGTGGCCTGTGTCTGTTCAATGCAGTGTGTGAATAATCCTGTGGCCTGAGGATGGTCAATACTGTGTGTGAATAATACTGTAGTTTTCAGATGGTCAATACTGTGTATGAGTAATCCAGTGAACTGAGGATGGTCAATATTGTGTATGAATAATCCTTTGGAATGTGAATGGTCAATACAGTGTGTCAATAATCCTGTGGCCCATGAGTCATCAATACTGTGTGTGAATAATCCTTTGTCTAAAGATGGTCAATACTGTGTGTAAATAATCCTGTGGCCTGTGAATGGTCAAGACTCTGTGGGAATCATCCTGTGGCCTGAGGTTGGTCAATACGGTGTGTGAAAACTTATGTTGCCTGAGGATGGTCAATACTGTGTGTGAATAGTCCTCTGGCCTGAGAATGGTCAATACTATGTGTGAAAAATGCTGTGGACTGTGAATGGTCAATACTGTGTGTGAGTAATCCTGTGGACGGAGAATGGTCAATACCATGTGTGAATTAACCTGTGGCCTGAGAATTGTGAATACAGTGTGTGAATAATCCTGTGCATTGTGAATGCTCAATAAAGTGTGTGAATAATCCTATGGCCCGTGAATCGTAAATACTGTGTGTGAATAACCCTTGGCCTAAGGATGGTCAATACTGTGTGTGAATAATTCTTTGGACTGTGAGTGGTCAATACACTGTGTGAATAATGCTGTGGCCTATGAATCATCAATATTGTGTGTGAATAATCCTGTGGCTTGAGGATTGTCAATACTGTGTGTGAATAATCCATGGCCTGAGGATGGTCAATACTATGTGTAAATAATCCTGTTCCTTGAGGATGGTCAATACTGTTCCTCACAAGTTAAGCTTTTCATCCCTGGAACCTTTCCTGTGAACCTCACCTGTACCCACTTCAAACCAATATAGCATTACTATAAAAAAAAGTTCAAGTATGAGAAAAAAACTAGCATTGAATATAAAAATAGAAAGTGAATTCTTCTATAAGTATATTAAAAGGAAATTAATGATGACAGAGAGCATTAGTCCCTGAGAGGATGGGACCAGGGAACTAATAATGGAAAATAAGGAAATAAACTTTGAACTGGTATTTTATATCTAACTTCACAGGAAAAGATTAAATAAAATCCTGAGAAACAGTAGAAAAATAGGGACAAATGGAAGGTAGGAACTTAAAATAATCACTCCTAATAGAGAAAATGTGTAGAAAACAAAATTAAGACTAAAAAGTGCCAAGCCCCCTGGATCTGATGGCCTGCACCCAAGGATCCAAAGGCTGCAAAAATGATCGATGTATTTCCTGTAGTTTTCCCAAGCTTCTGAGATTACGGAAAGTTCCCAGCTGATCTATAAGTGCAAATAGAATGCAACTATTCAAGAAAAGAGGAAGACAAAAATCAGGAAACTGTAGGGCAAATGATCTAACATCTGTCATTGGAAAAAAGGGAATTGTAGCAAGGAAATTCCAAAATCATAATACAAACCAACATGGTCAACATGGTTTTGTGAAAGGAAATGTATGTTTGAGAAATGTATCAGTGTTCTTTGAAGATGTAACAATCACGATGGATAAACAGATAGAGTGGGTGTACTGTATTTGCACTTCCAAAGGTAATTGACAAAGTGGCACATCAGGTCACTGCAGAAGGCTCATGATGTTGATGCTAATAAATTGGCACACATAGAAGATTACAGGAAACAGAGACTTGGCATAAATGGATCATTTTGAGAGAGATAAACTGTATTGGTGCTGTGGCCTCCACTATTTGCAATTTATTTTAGTGATCTGGATGGAGACACTGCCCACGTTTAATGCTACAAAAATAGGTAAAACATGCATTTCAGATGTAAAATAAAATTGGGGCTGCATCCTGCGGCAAGGATAAAATTTTCCAGCAGAAATGTGAGGTGATTTATACACTAAGTATTGGCTTAAACCTAATTTTTGGCATTAAAATGGTTGTCCAATACAAAAAGTTAACTTAAGCACCACGGTCCATCCTATCTTCCTATCTCAGGTATAGCTGAAGTTTGATCTTGCATTATGACATTTCAAAAATTGTGTCATTGGCTGTGAACTGCTTTAGTTATGTTAACATGCTTACAGATTATTTGCCTAAAGATTCAAAGTAAATAAAACTTTTCATGTTGTTTCTAGCTAACTGAAATATTTTAAAGAAAAATGTTACAAAGTAAAATAATCAGGAAAGAATCAGAATTTTCCTGAAGTGGGAATTCAAAAGCTCGTTTTAGGAAGTGGATTAAGAAAGCAGTAAAACTGTACTAAGTAATGTTCTTTTGTTTGGAAGGCCAATGCTAACAATCTAATAGAAGCGTAACACAATCTATTTCTCTTGCACAATCTGCTTAGGACACTAAAGTAATCAATATAATTGTTATGTGAACATCAAATATTGTAAAAGCATGAATAATGTTAGTAACAATGCAAACTATTATTTGTATCTCCAAGGAAAATGTTACACACAAAGGTGAGCCTATAATTTCCTTTTAAGGTACAGGTGATAGTATAAACGATTAAAACTCAAAATTAAGTAGAAATTTATAGCTTTGAACTTGAGTACAGCAGCCAATCAATGTATTGCAAAAATACTACATGCTTTCTTTATACTCTCAGTCACATTTTCTACCAAATATTTATGCAATATCCTTTAAAGTTACCTGAAGCTAAACTCTTAGCTTGCTCACCTGTCTTATTCGGAGTTTTTGATATGTCGGAATTTGTGCTCATGCCATAAAGCTTTCCATACCTTGAGCACAAGTTACATCTTCTCATCTGGGAAAACAGAACATTATTGTGAGGCACCCTCATCTCAGAATTCCTATAGTGAATTTGTATTATGTGATAAGGTATCCTAAAAGCAATCAATCATTAACATAGACATCTTAGAACATGTGATGTTTTGTTTTTGTTGGGGGGGGGGGGGGGGCAGCGGTGTTTGCTGTCCCTGTAGCCCATTACCTTTAAATCTCCCCTCGTTCTTTGAACCTCTTTTACATAACTCTTAATGACCCCACATTAACCCAACCAACTTATGAATTTGGAAACTTCAACGCACTCACTGGCTCTACATCCTCCCCACATGGATGCGAGAGTAATCCTGACCTGTTTACACCTCCCTCAACTTTCCACAACACCTTGCTTCCTCCCATTCACATGTGTCCCAACCAAGCATCTACATTTCCCCCCCTATGACCATTGCCTCAGATATTGAGTACAATGAAACAGAATTTTTCAAATTGCATAATTCCATTTCATCATCACTTAGAATTGGTAAAGAATTAATATTGTAGCCGAAACTAAAAGTTTCTTGAACATTAATGAAAAAGCCAAATGGGAAATAGGACAAAAACCTGGAAGCACTCAACAGGTCAGAAACATGGGTAGAGAGAGAAACTGAGTTAATGTTTCAGATTGAGATGTCCTTTAATCGGAACTGTCATGAGTTCTCATGCCTCCTGAAAAGTTCTGATGAAAGGACGCCAATCAGAAACATTAATATATTTCTGTGCAACAAATGTGTCTGTCCTGCTGAATATTTTCAGGATTTTGTTTTGTTTTTACTCTTGAACTTAAGTTTTCACATTACTCTGCACAGGGGTAGCAATAATAATTTTACTTTTCCTTTCACTTCAGCACTACATAATGAAGTGTGTTGATGAAGCCAGAGGACATTTATACAGATTTTATTGTGCAGGAGAGCTTATTTAAACTGCTATTTTTGTTTTGTAACTCTTTTCTTTTCCAAAGAAATGACATTAATTTTGAGTTAATTTCCACAAAGTATCCGTTTGACATCATCTAATTTGGATATTCGTTGCTTGTAACACCTTTGAAGAATGACCAAAAATATTTGATAATATTGAACTGGTGCCTTAGGATCTAGCAATATTATGAAGTCGACTCCCGGAATCTGTCAGCATTTAAGATGAAAAGATTATAGTCTCCTGTGAGTACTGCAGAGGAAGAATCTGATACCTTTGGTACTTGATCTATGGTCACTTGCAGGGATGCTTGAACTGGAAAACATTGTCTGAAAGAGGTGTTGAATTTAGTGGGGATCCAGAAAACACCTGCAATGTTACTGTGATGTTTGTGAACACAGAGGTATCTAAATGGGAGATGGGGAGCAGGCCCCTGGAATGTAGAAGGTATGAGAAGATAGATTTGAAACAATTAAAAGCTATATTTTAGCCTTTTCTGGGTACGGAGAGGGATTGGAAGCTCTGGTGCTTATTTTTGGCAAGATCATTACAAAGGCATTCAAACAGCTCTTGACTCATTTTGAAGCCATCCTTGCAGTAAGACTTCATCTTTCCTTCTTGTTCTTATCTTTCGGCATCTCTTAGCACAGTATCCATTGTGTTAGAATCCCTGCAGTGTGGAAGCAGGTCACGAGACCCATTGAGTCCACACCAACCTTCTGAAAATTATCCCATTCAGATCCAATGACCACCCCACCCCCCATCTTATCCCTGTAACCCTGCACTCCCTATGACTAATCCACCTAGCCTGCACATCCCTGGACACTATGGGCAATTTGGCATTGCCTGTCCACCTAACCTGCAAACCTTTGGTTGTGAGAAGAAACCAGAGCACCCGGAGGAAATCCACACAGACATGAGCAGAATGTGCAAACTCCACACAGTCACCCGAGGGTGGAATCCCTGGCACTGTGAGGCAGCAATGCTGACCACTGAGCAACTGTGCCACCCCAGTGTTGGTTAAAATATTTAGGCGGATATTGTCTTTTTAATGAATTAACAAGGATCTGCATAGTGGAGAAAGATGCATGTCACCTGATCCAGATGGATTTCCTTCTAAATTATAGAAAGAAACCAAAGTAGATATAACAGAGTTTGGACACAATCTAACAATTCTTATTGGATATCAGATTAGTGCTGGAGATCTGGTGGGTTTATACTTAAATTCACAAGAAGAGAGTGGGATAAATTGGGAAACTGCAAGCCAGTGAGCCTGACATTGATAATGGAAACCATTACCTGGAGCTAAATAAACTTTTGTTTGAGAAGGCATAGGAAAATCAAGGACAGCCAGAATGGATTCGTTGAAGACAAATTGTGTGGTGACTAATTGGATTAAATTTGTTGATCAGATAACACCAAGTTGGTTAAGGTAGTGCAGTAGATTTTGTATTATATGGACTTTAAGAAGATATTTGACAGGAGACTTTATTAAGAACATGCATGGCACAGTCACAAAATAAGCTTGGTGAGAGGAAGGAAAGCATAGATGTGCTTTAAAATGGGAGATGCTTTTTTAAGGATCAGTTTTGAGTGCACTCCTCTTCCATTATTATAAATGGCCTGAACTTATCCTTTATGCTGTTCCTTGCGTCTAATAAGATAGGAAGCTTGGCAACGTATTAGACATTGATGAAGATAAACTTCTACACTTAATGGTCAGATCCGAGGGAGAGTTGCTGAACAAAGAGACTTTGAAGTGCAGGTTTGTAGCTCCATGAAAGTAGAGTGGCAGGTGGATAAGATAATGAAGGCAGCGTTTGGTATGCTTCCTTTATTGGTCAGTGTTTTGAGTATAGGCATTGAGAGCTCATGTTGCGGCTGGACTGGACATGGGTTAGGCCACTGTTGGAATATGGCATGCAATTCTGGTCTCCTTCCTATCGGAAGGATGTTGTGAAAGGATTCAGAAAAGATTTACAAGGAGGTTGCCGGGGTTAGAGGATTTGAGCTATAGGGAGAGGCTGAATAGGCTGGGGCTGTTTTCACTGGAGCATCAGAGGCTGAGGGGTGACCTTATCGAGGTTTATAAAATCATGATGGGCATGGATGGGATAAATATACAAAGTATTTTCCTTGGGGTGGGGGAATCCAGAACTAGGGGGCATAGGTTTAGTGTGAGAGGGGAAAGATATGAAAGAGATCTAAGGGGCAACTTGTTCACTCAGGGTGGTACATGAATGGAATGAACTGTCAGAGGAAGTGGTGGAGGCTGGTACAATTGCAACATTTAAAATGCAGCTCGATGAGTATATGAATGGGAAGGTTTGGAGGGAGATGGGCCAAGTGCTTGAAAAAGAGACTCGAGTAGGTTAGGATATCTGGTCGGCATGGACGGGTTGGACCAAAGGGTCTGTTTCCATGCTGTTTCCATCTCTATGACTCTATAATTGTGCCCATTAGGTTAATGAAATATCTATTGAACTAATTGAAGTGAGCTGTGAAGTGATGCACTTTGCAAGGGTTAATGCAGAAAAGACAGTTTACTAAAAATGGTATAATTTTGAAACTCCTGGATGAGCAAAAACATTAACGTCCATTTATGCAAATCCTTGAAGAGCAAACTTTGATTTCTAAAGAAAAAAAGAGATTATTTTTGTTTATAAATACTTCAGTTACAAGGATAGGTTGGAAAAGTTAGGATATCTCTTAACCTTCTGTGGAGCAAGAACTTAGCTAATAGAGATGCTGAGGATGATGAGAGGTTTTGTTAGATGGAGATAAATTATTCCCTGCGATGAGCAGCTCAGTGACAAGAAATCATAGAATTGACATCACTGAGAAATGATCTAGAGGAGGGATGAGGAAAACTTTATTTTTCACTGAGAGCTGTTAGTATGTGGGACGTTGCCACTGAATAAATGGTGCAAGCTAATTTCATAAATAATTTGAAAAGGGAGTTGGACAGTTATTTGAGAATGATGAACTTCAGCTTTGCAGTCGAAAAGCAACAAGGTGAGACTAAGCACTGCTCTTTTAAAGAGCTAGCATAGATGTGATGAGTCAAAGCAGTTCATTGAGTGTGATTTCTGCAAGATGGATAATTTTTTCTGAAGGGCACTTTCAATCTATATGAGGGGCACAGAAACAAAATGTATCCTCTAGTGCTGTGCTGTTGAATGTGTCCAATACAATTAGAATAAATTTTAACAACTAATAAATACCTCCATAAAAAATTGAAAAGTTCATTTATGTAGTATCTAATTTCATATAAAATAATTGACATCCTTCCGAATTGGTTAAGGGGGGGGATTACTTTAATTGAATTTACAGCAACAATGAAAAGTAAGAATGTCAGCAAGATAACATCTGGTCATGCTTACAGAGGAGATGGACAAGGATGTTACCAGCAATGATAGATTTCCCTTCCAAAGTGATAAGGGGTTTTCTCTTCACTGTTTCTGTTTATCTTTGAGATACTTGAAACCGAAAAGCGCGATTATTAATATGTTTGTGGTTTTCTTCATTTGCTTGAAATAAAAGCTTTTGAGACTTGTGGAGAAGTAAATTATCCGAGAGAATAATAATAATCCCACCTTCTACCCTTCAGTTCCTGTTAATGTACAGATGAGATTTCAAGGAAATTCTGCAGAGAACACATGAGTCAGAATGCAGAGATGTGATTTCTGGTTGTTAACTTTAAACATCTTTCACCAAACCAATGAATGTTAGATTTGATTTTATTGTTACATGTACCCAAGTGGTAGAGTACAGGACTACAGTGAAAAGTGTAGAGTTGCCACTCTCTGGCACCATCCTATAATACAATAGTGAGAATTAAAAGCAAGAGCCAAAATTGCCGGCATGGTGGCTCAGTGGATAGCACTGCTGCCTCACAGCGCCAGGTACCTTGGTTCGATTCCCACCTCAGGCAACAGTCTGTGTGGAGTTTGCACATTCTCTCCATGTCTGCATGGGTTTCCTCCAGGTGTTCCGGTTTCCTCCCACAGTCCAAAGATGTGCAGGTTAGTTGAATTGGCCATGCTAAGTTGCCCGTAGTGTTAGGTGGATTAGTCAAGGGTAAATGTAGGGGAATGGGTCTAGGTGGGTTGCTCTTCAGAGGGTTATTGTGGACTTGTTGTGCCGAAGGGGCTGTTTCCACACTGTAGGGAATCTAATCTAATCTAAGAATCTAATCTAATTAAAGAAACAGAAACAAAAGGAAAAGGGAATGTCCAGATCACAATTGAGCAGGATTCAGCATCCCAACCTGCACTGGACCCGTCAACAATACCACTTTAAGTCATGTGCATCGCTGCTGCCTGCGCCAGACTAACCAATGTCAAAGTTGCCATGTTCTGTGCCATCAATCGTCACTGCATCCACCTCGCTGATGCCTCTGGCATCTTGGAATCAGTTGAATTATCAGAGTCCACAACCTTCCTGAACAAGCTAAAAAGTGATAAGTTACAATTCTGGGGATATGTTTGAACATAGTATTGTGAAACTCATAACTTTATTTTGTTTTAAACGGTACAGATTTCTTTGGGAAATATTTTTAGTGTTTTGTGGAAAGTAGATAATGCAACACCATCTGTTGACAGACTTCAGTAAGGCGTTCGACAAGGTTCCCCATGGGAGATTGGTGAGCAAAGTTAGATCTCATGGAATACAGGGAGAACTAGCCATTTGGATACAGAACTGGCTCAAAGATAGAAGACAGAAGGTGATGGTGGAGGGTTGTTTCAGACTGGAGGCCTCTGATCAATGGAGTGCCACAAGGACCGGTGCTGGGTCCACTACTTTTTGTCATTTACATAAATGATTTGGCTGTGAGCATGAGAGGTACAATTAGTAAGTTTGCAGATGACACCAAAATTGGAGGTATAGTGGACAGCGAAGAGGGTTACCTCAGATTACACCAGGATCTTGATCAGATGGGCCAATAGGCTGAGAAGTGGCAGATGGAGTTTAATTCAGGTGAGGTGCTGCATTTTGGGAAAGCAAATCCTAGCAGGACTTATACACTTAATGGTAAGGTCCTAGAGAGTGTTGCTGAACAAAGAGACCTTGGAGTGCAGGTTCATAGCTCCTTGAAAGTGAAGTCGCAGGTAGATAGGATAGTGAAGAAGGCATTGGGTATGCTTTCCTTTATTGGTCAGAGGATGGAGTACAGGAGTTGGGAGGTCATGTTGCGGCTGTACAAGACATTGGTTAGGGCACTTTTGGAATATTGTATGCAAATCTGGTCTCCTTCCGATCAGAAGGGTGTATTGAAACTTGAAAGAGTTCAGCAAAGATTTACAAGGTTGTTGCTAGGGTTGGAGGATTTGAGCTATAGGGAGAGACTGAATAGGCTGTGGCTGTTTTCCCTGGAGCGTTGGAGGTTGAGGGGTGACCTTGTAGAAATTTATAAAATCATTAGGGACATGAATGGGGTAAATAGATAAGGTCTTTTCCCTGGGGTGGGGGGAGTCCAGAACTAGAAGGTATAGGTTTAGGCTGAAAGGGGAAAGATTTAAAATGGACTAAGGGGCAACATTTTCACACACAGGGTGGTGCATGTATGGAATGAGCTGCCAGAACAAGTGGTGGAGGCTGGTAGACTTACAACATTTAAAAGACATCTGGATGGATACATGAATAGGAAGGATTGAGAAGGAAATAGGCCACATGCTGGCAAATGGGACTAGATTAATCTAAGATATCTGGTTAGCATGGCTGGGTTAGGCTGAAGGGTCTGTATGAGTGCTGTACATCTCTCTGACACTAAGTCACTGTTTCTTCTTGAGATTGGAACTCCCATTAGAAATACATGCCCTACATAAGTTTCCAGATTTTGTACTAATAATAGGGATAAGACTGTGTCACTGCTCATCTTTATTATAGAGAAGATCAGATAGCAACTTTGGGAGTATGCATGTTTGCAATTCACAGGAAACTCTGCTATTACTTAAGGAAGACTTGCAGTGTTGAAAAAAGAAATTTTCCTGGAGAGGGTAAAGACTGAATCGAGAGTGTGGTGCTGGAAAAGCACACCAGGTCAGGCAGCAGCCAAGGAGCAGGAGAATCGACGTTTCGGGCATAAGCCCTTCATCAGGAAATGTTGATTGTCCTGCTCCTCGGATGCTGCTTGTCCTGCTTTTCCAGAACCACACTCTCGACTCTGATCTCCAGCATCTGCAATGCTCACTTTCTCATAAAGACAGAATCTGTTTGACATTGAGAAGTAAAAAGAAAAGTGTTCGAGACTCTGGGTGTATCCACTGGACTTCCAAATAGTGAAAGTGAGAGGGATAGGCTAGCAAATCTGCATCGGAGTCTCAGATAGTGATTTGAATAATATGAATATAAAGGGTAAGCAAGGGTTGGACATTCTGAAAATTGTTCAGGAGAAATTTCTTGGAAACCTGAATGTTTTTTGGGTAATGGGGTAAAGCTTGGGTAAAAGTACAGGTAATCATCATGCCATAACATTTAGCAATGTACCACTTCTACACTGGAAGAAGGCTAACTTCAGTGGGATGAGAGAGGATCCAACTAGGATTAAATGAAGTTTAAGAGTGAGGAAAACTAGGATGATGTTCAAAGAGGAGAAAATCCAGCCTTGATGACATTAACCTGCCAATGGCTTTTTGTACCTGCACACGTACTTTCTAGTCTTGATCAATCCTTCTTTCCTTGTGTCTTGTTACAGGACAAACTTTTCTTCTTGATTATTTTACTACTTCACATCATAAAACTAATTTCTGTATTTTCCATTTTTCTTATTTCACACTCAGCTTTTTTATGCCTAAGTTTATTTGTGAAATCTGTTCAGCAGCAGTTTATAATGGCTGTTCAGTTCAGCAATTGTTATTTCTTATTAGTCTGTTGAACCACAGTTCTGTTCAGTGAAATAATTTCTATTGTAATTCCATATAAAAATAAACTCTTAGTTTAGTGAGCACGTTTAGTTCAGTAAAGTTAGAATTGGAAAGCCTAACACAGCTTTATATTTTGGTTGCTGCCCACTATTGCAAAAGGCCTTGTCAGTCCTTAGGCTCCTTTTTTGGCATGGCCATCATTGCACAAAATTAATGAACCTGCTATTTTGTATCTATGGAAATGAAATATGAAGCATTTTCCATAAAACAAACATTCCAGTATTAGCCATTCCATTTCTTTATTTTATCCTATGTGTGTGATCATAGAGTCATAGAGACGTACAGCATGGAAACAGACCCTTCGGTCCAACTTGTCCATGCCGACCAGATATCCTAAATTAATCCAGTCTCATTTGCCAGCATTGGCCCACATCCCTCTAAACCCTTGAAGTACCCATCCAGTTGCCTTTTAAATGTTGTAATTGTATCAGCCTCCACCACTTTGTCTGCCAGCTCATTCCAATCACTCACCACCACCCTCTGTGTGAAAATGTTGCCCCTTGGTCCATTTTAAATCTTTCCCCTTTCACCCTAAGCCTATACCTTCTAGTTCTGGACTCCCCCACCCCAGGGAAAATACCTTGCCTATTTACCCTATCCATGCCCCTCATGATTTTATAAACCTCTACAAGTTCACCTCTCAGCCCCCAACACTCCAGGGAAAACAGCCCTAGCCTATTCAGCCTCTCCATGTATAGCTCAAATCCTTCAACCCTGGCAACATTCTTGTAAATCTTTTCTGAACCCTTTGAAGTTTCACAACATCCTTCTGATAGGAAGGAGACCAGCATCAATTCTTCTGTTGCTTCTCTGGATGAGTATTCAGCAATTAAAATGTTTACAGTTTCATTTAATGTCATTTCATGTATGTCATTAAGCCAAGACTCATTTTACAGTAACTTGCTCAAGAACCAGCCTGACTAGTTTTCTAGAACTCTTTGAGGAGATGACAAGCAGGATAGATAAAGGGAATGTCTGGATTTCCATATATCATATGGATTTCCATATATCATATGGATTTTCAGAAGCATCTGATAAGGCTACTTTAGGCTACTTGCTAAGATAAGATCCAATGATGTTGGCTGTTGCATATAATCCTGGGTAGAGAATTGCCCAACTAACAGAAGACAGATTTGGGATAATAGCAACTCTTTCAGGATAGCAATCTGTAATTAGGGAAGTGCGACAGGGATCAGTGCGGGGCCAAAATTAATTTACAATATATATTAATGACTTAGAAGAGGAAAGTTATTGTATCATAGCCATATTTGCAGAAGACACAAATATAGTTGGGAAGGCCAATGGTGATGGTGACACAGAGTCTATAAAGGGATATAGACAGGTGAGTGGGCAAGAATTTGCCAGATGGAATATAAAGTGGGAAAATGAGAGTTTATGCACTTTGGTTGGAAGAATAGAGAAGTTGAGTATTATTTCAATCAAGACGAACTGCACAAAGTTACTGAACACAGAGATTTGGGCTTCTTTTTCAATGAATAACAAAAAGCCAGTGCCTAAATTTAGTGGGTGACAGGGGAGGCAAATGGAATATTGGTCTTTATTTCACAGGGAATGAAGAATAAAAGTAGGGAGGTTTTGCAAACATTAGAAAAGGCATTAGTCAGATCACAGCTGGAACACTGAACAGTTTTGGTTCTCTCATCTCAGAAAAGGGATTGATTCCCGACAGTATGGAAATAGGCCATTTTGCCCCATAAGTCCACACCGACTCTCTGAAAGGTAACCCACCCAGACCCATTCCCTTACCCTATATTTACCCCTGACTAATGCACCTAACATTATGGGAAGTTCAGCATGGCCAATTCACTTAACTTGCACATCTTTGGATTGTGGGAGGAAACCGGAGCACCCAGAGGAAACCCACACAGACACAGGCAGAATGTGCAACCTCCACATAGACAGTTGCTCGAGGTGGGAAGCAAATCCGGGTGCCTGGCACTGTGAGGCAGCAGTGCTAACCAGTGAGCCACCCTAAAGTTCAAAGAAGGTTCACTGATAGGGCTGACACCAGTTTGGAGGGACTGTCTTATGATGAGAGGTTGTATTCTTTGGTATGTAGAAGAATGAGAGACAACCTTTTGAAATGAACAGGATTCTTAGGAGAATTGACATGGAAAATCTGTTTTCCCTTGTGGGAAAGACTAGGACCAAAGGGCATAATCTCGGAATAAGGGATTGTACATTTACGACAGATGAGGAGGTATCTCTTCTCTGAGGGTGGTGAATCTGTGGAGTTCTTTACCACAGAGGACTGTTGAGGATACTCAAGACTGGCTTAATATGTATGATCAAGGCTGAGATAGATATGCAGATATTTGAATAAGTGAATCAAAGACAAATGGGGGAAAGCAGGAAAGTGAAATTGATTAATAGATCAGTTGTAATCTTGTTAAATGGTAGAATAGAATCAATGGACAAATGGTTTACTTCTGCTCCTTGCATTGAGTATATTGAACTCGGTGGAGTTGGTCTCGAACTTAGCTTGCCTCTTCATCCAAGACAGCTATTACTGCAGTGCTACATCATTTGCCTCAAGTGTAGCAGCTGAAAGGCTGCAGGTCTGATTTAGAAATCATTCTTCTCTAAGATGAGCTGTTGAGACTGAAGAGCCTCGTTTATTGAATTTTGAGAAGATTTGTGGCTCAGGTTGAGGTTCTGGATGGAAGTTTCCTCGCTGAGCTGAAAGGTTTGTTTTCAGACGTTTCGTCATCATACTAGGTGACAACATCAGAGAGCCTCCAGTGAAGTGTTGGTGTTAAGTTTCTCTTTCTATTCATATGTTTAGGTTTCCTTGGGTTGGTGATGTCATTTCCTGTGTTAATGCTGTCATTTCCTGTTCTTTTTCTCAAAGGGTGGTAGATGGGGTCCAAATCAATGTGTTTGTTGATAGAGTTCCGGTTGGAATGCTTCTCGGAACTCTCATGCGTTTCTCTGTTCGACTTGTCCTGGGATGGAATGTGTTGTCCCAGTCAAAGTGGTGTCCTTCCTCATCTGTGTGTAAGGATACTAGTGAGAGTGGGTCATGTCCTTTTTGGCTAGTTGATGTTCTTGTATCTTGGAGGCTAGTTTTCTGCCTGTTTGTCTAATGTGGTGTTTGTTGCAGTTCTTGCAAGGTATTTTGTAAATGGTGTTTGTTTTACTTGTTGTCTGTATCGGGTCTTTTAATTTCATTAGCTGCTATTTTAGTGTGTTGGTGGGTTTATGGGCTACCATGATGCCAAGGGGTCTGAGTAGTGTGGTAATCATTTCTGAGATGTCTTTGATGTAGGGGAGAGTGGCTTGGCTTTCTGGACGCGTTTTGTCTGCTTATTTGGGTTTGTTGCTGAGAAATCGACAGACTATGTTCACTGGGTAATTGTTCTTTTTCAATGCGCTGTATTTTCCTCTGCTCTTCGTAATTCCTCTGCACTGCAGTGTGTGGTGGCTCATTGAAATAATGTTCTGATGCAGCTTTGTTTGTGGGTATTGGGATGATTTGCTTCTGTGGTTCAATATTTGGTCCGTATGTGTTGTTTTCCTGTAGACGCTGGTTTGAAGTTCCCCATTGGCTGTTCGCTCTACTGTGACATCTCGGAATGGCAGTTTGTTGTTGTTTTCCTCCTCTTTAGTGAATTTTATGCCAGTAAGGGTATTATTGATGGTCTTGAAAGTTTCCTCTAATTTGTTTTGTTTAGTGATGACTAAGGTGTCATCCACGTAGCGGACCCAAAGTTTGGATTGGATTGTTGGCAGAGCTGTTTGTTCGAGTCTCTGCAATACTGCCTTTGCTAAGAATCCTGATATTGGAGATCTTGTGGGTGTTCCGTTTCAGTAACACTGACTACACTATTAGAAGGACCAAAGACGCATACACCACCAACCTCATCAGCAAGGACAACATTGTCACGCTCGTGGACTATGCCTTACCATCCACTTCACTTTCAATAACAAAACTTGCAGTCAAACCGATGGAGCACCCATGGGATCTCCGATATCAGGGTTTTAGATGTCACAGGAGAACAAACAGTCAATGGGGAACTTCAAAGCAGCATCTACAGGAAAATAACACATATGGACCAAACACTGAACGACAGAAGCAACCATCCTGACTCCCACAAACGAAGCTGCATCAGAACATTATTTCAATTAGCCACCACACACTGCATACAGAGGAACTATGAAGAGCAGAGGAGAATCACCTATACAGCATTTTCAAATATTATGGGTACCCAATGAACACAGTCCGCTGATTTCTCAGCAACAAACCCAGCAGACAATTTGCGCACAGAAAGCCTAGCCACGCTCCCCTACATCAAAGACATCTCAGAAACTTCCATCCAGAGCCTCATTTTTCTTTATCATCATGGACCTATATGTTGGCACTGTTTGTGTTCCTCTGCCCTATAACTGATAATATGTAGTTAATTTCTAACCAATGACAGGACTTATTCAGAGAGTGGATAGCAAAACATAGGGGATTTTGGGGTTCATGAACATGTTTTGAGCACACAATGAAGGTTAAGATATTATTTATTATATACTATAAAGCTCTGATGAAGCCACAATTAAAGTATTGCATCCATTTTGTTCACCACAAAGTAGGAAAGTAGGGTGCTTAGGAGAGTTACCAGAATGGTTCATAGGTCGGGGGATTTTAGATATAAGGTTTGTTTGGAGAAATTAGGTTGTTCTCTGAGCAATGGAGAGTAGAGGAAAGATCACTTAATCTGAACTATCAACATCTTTCCCCTCCTAACACTACACCCCCCCCCCCCCCCCCCCAATCTATAGCGAAAATGCTGCTTCCTCCACATTTCACTTCAGCTCTGATGAAGAGTTATCTCAACTCCGTGTTAGCTCGCTCTCTGCCCATGGATGCTGCCTGACCCATTGTGATCTCCAGCAGTTGTTGTTTTTAGTTGGGAAAGATTAAGCTGTGCAAAATTCTGACAGACTAAGGTATAGGAAACGTCGATTCTCTTGCTCCTTGGATGCTGCCTGACCGGCTGCGCTTTTCCAGCAACACATTTTCAGCTCTGATCTCCAGCATCTGCAATCCTCACTTTCTCCTATAGGTAAAAAAATGCACAGTTCCCTTTAGCTGATGGGACATAACTTCAAAGTTTTGGACAAGGGGTGGCGGTGTGAGAGAAAGAACTTTCTCATAGCAGCAAGTTTCAATTTATGAACATACACTATGAGGATAGTAGAAGAGAGGATGATAAATGATTTGAAAAATAAATTGGTTGGATGCTTGAAGGACAGAGGTTTATATGCCTGTAGATATGGGATGGGAAATACAAATGATTGGTTTGTTAAACAGAGAAATGGCATGGACCTGATGGGCTGAATAGCCTTTTTTATGCTGTGATGACTGTGATTCTAGTCAGAATGATCAGATTCTAAAGCAGCAATAGACATGAGCAAGAGGTAATTTAACAAGATGATCATTTTATAGTTATTGCTCTCAAACCCAGCACCATACAACAAGTGTTAAAATGTGTTTGTCAAGACAGACCAAGTGGGGCTTTAAGCAGGACTGGAGTTATGAAAAAATGATACAAACTGGACAACTAATGGCTGAAGAAATAGCATATTAGTTATTGCAGACACAATGGGCAAAGTGACCTCTTTACTGGGCTGTAGTAATTCTGAGATTCTGAAGAGGGATTAAGGTCTGCTAAAAAGGTTCAATAGCAACTATGTGGTGGGACTA
Source organism: Chiloscyllium plagiosum (assembly GCF_037043375.1). NCBI lineage: Eukaryota > Metazoa > Chordata > Chondrichthyes > Orectolobiformes > Hemiscylliidae > Chiloscyllium > Chiloscyllium plagiosum. The sequence continues at coordinate 146,074 of NW_028270145.1, forward strand.
GGCAGGAATTTGCATAGGATGCCTGTCCCTGCAGTACCAGTTAATGGAGCTTGAAGGAAATGGGCTTGAGGCCAACACTGATGCTTTGTCAATAGAGGCAGGAGAGATGGAAGAAATTGCAACTCAAAGTTAGCTGCAGGGCTTGGTCAGTGGAGGCATTGGAGCTTTGTAGGAGTTGGCTGAAGGCCAGTAGCAAGTCAAATAGAAAATGTTTGTTGTTAGCCAAGTTCGCAGCTTTGGGGATTAGTGAACAGAGGAAGTATGCTTATTAGTTTCCTGGTAGTAATTGTAGAAAACGACTTTGCAAACATATAGATATTTAATTAACAAAATGGTAACGGAGATGTAGAGAAAGCTTAAAGAAATTCAGGCAGCAAGAAGTAAGAGCCTGTGACTCTGTCATGGCATGCTGGGAAATGCTCACATGTTTACATAGCATTTACCTGTCATAAACAAATACATTGAGATATTCCATACTAACTACAATATACTCAATATCAGGGCAAATGAAGTAAAAGTTTAGAAACAAATGTCAGCTGAGTTTGAGTTCAAGGTGGGTGATGTTTGGAACGCGCAACCAGTTTTTCTGTGGTCTCTGTTCTGTCCTTGGCTTTTATTTATTGGTTTAATTTCTTTTTAAAAAAATTTGAAGGAAGTATTGTGGTCTAGATGAAGGCTGATGATTTCCAATCTCATGCAGTAACTCTAATTCCCCCAATGTTCTCCCTCAACTCCCCTTTCCCGAAAGTTCTGCAGATCCCAGCACTAGTGTTGTTGAATCACCCTGAGACTGCTATAACTCTTTATCACAACTAGGAGGGCTCATATCACGAGGATTACTTCAGATTGTCAGGGGGCCCATTGCCATAATGATTGTAAAAGTCAAAAATCACATGACACAGGGCTATAGTCCAACAGGTTTATTTGAAACGACAAGCTTTTGGAACCCTGCTGCCCGATGAAGGACTGGGGACTCCGAAATCTTGCGGGTTCAGATAAAACCTGTTGGACTGCAACCCGATGTTGTGTAATTTTTGACTTTGTCCACCCCAGTCCTCCACATAGTGGTTGTCAACTGTGAGATTGGTGCTTTGCAAGTCTGAATGTTACCGAGGTGACCCTCTAGCTTCTCACAACCAACATTTATAACAAGTCCGTTTTACAGTAATGTGTGTTTTGTCGACGTGAATTGGCTGTAACGCGATTGACAAATAGGGGACACTATTTCTGAAGCGTGAACTTTACAAATGCATGTTGGCTATAAAGCGTTTAGATCGCCAACACTCCAGGTGCTATTTGTATTACACAACTCTTGTATAGCGCGGAGTTGCACAAGACCGTGACTGTCATGCTATAGAAGAAACGATTGTACTCCAAAATATAAACCACAGAATCTCAAGCACTCTGTTTCAGAACCAACTCCCGCATGCCAGATATAGGAGTATCATTTCAATTTCACAGAAACCCTGGAATCAGCTATTCTCAGGAGTTGACATTTCTGCAAAGGTACAGAATTCATTGTAATCTGCAACAAGTTGCTCTCTTTTTATATGCAGGACCTAGAGTCCAATGGGACCATTCTTTGGCATTGGTGTTCTGGAGAGTCATTATCAATCAGAAACTTAACTAAACCCAAGAAAAGCAGAGAAGCTGAATACTCTGAAGAGTGGCTCAGCTCCTGATCAATAAAAATTGACACCATTTAAAAAGCTGAAGTGAGGAGTATGATAGAAGGTTCACCTGCATGGGGCAGCTATTCCAATAAGCCAAGACTGAGCCATCTGTTCAAACAGTGGTTCTACCACTAACTTGAAACATTCTCCCCACACTGGTACACTTGAACTTACTGCAATGCATCTTGTACATATACTGTAATTTTCCAATCATATTTTGACAATCTCCATGACTGTTTAAAATCAAAAGTAGCCTCCAGATCTGTGTCCAAGTCACACTCCATCCTGATTCCATGGGATGTTCCTTCCTAGTTGCTGCACCACTATTACTGGCCTCTTCAATTTTTCATGTATGCAGTGCAGAGCATAGTTATTTAAATACACGTTAATAAACAAAGAGCAAGGTTGATTACAGAGTTTGAATAAAAAGGAAAGAACAGATTGAGAAACAAAATTAAAGTGCAGTTGATTTTTCAGCAACTGGAAAGAACGATTCACATATTTGTCTAAACCTTTAATCAGAACTCGAATCTGAGACATAAGTAATTTCGTTTTTTCAAGATGATGAAAGGGAAAAATAACTGCTGCCCATTGGGAGAAGGATAATTTCTGGAGTAATTGTTTAACAGCATGAGGCCAATGGGTCAAGATGTAATGATGATGTATCATCTCATGACTGGGTGGGATGCAGAGAGGCTCTCTGAGTTGGTGTAGATCCATGATTGTGTGTAGCATTAGACTGATAATAAATGCAATTGTTAAAACGTACCTCAACCACAGCAGAGACCAGCAGACTTCCTATCATGCCAAGCAAAAGATGAGACAATCCACTGGTTTTGCCAACCATATTGTAAGGTAGTGAACAACCTGACAGCAAGTTTTCTGAAAATCTGTGAAGAGATTAAAATGCACCTGATGCATCACAGTTGGGCTTTGAAATTCAGCAACTAGGAAAATAACTGGAATTCGAAATGGGTGACAAGAGCACCATTATAGGAGGTATTTGAGCGAAGATGGATGTAATAAATAAAGGAGACAGTTAAGCTCTGAAGTTAGTCAAATTGTTCTTTCAAGAAGGACTACAGGAAGGCCTAATGGAAGATTTGAGAGACTTGCTTAGAACATTATAGAAAGCCAGAAATGAAAAATACCAGATAACAGCTATCACACATTTTTGAAGCATGAAGACTTGAAAGTAAAATTTCAGACTGTCACTTCTTGGCTCTTGTGAGAAAATTATGTACAGCTGGACATGATTGTAGATCAATGGTGTCTTTTCACTTGCTGTTTGGATGGATTATACAACTTAGACTGACGGATTCTTGTGATACTGTTTATTGGAAAACTGATTATTTGGTAATCTTTTGCCTTCTGTGGATTTTCTCAGATGTATTATGCTACCCTGAGAGAACAAAGCTTCCAGAAGTTTTGCATTAGCTAATTTTATTGGTGGTTCAGCATTTTTGAATAAGTGATCCAAACAGGCTCTGGCAGAAGCTATTAATACAATGCAAGCTTCTCCAAACTGCCAACTAATTCGACCTAAACCATCAAAAAAATTCTATTTTTAAGAACCGTTTAGTTGCTGCTACTACATTAAAAACATTGAATGTCACTAGATACACTGTGCTTGGGTGATGTCCAAATAATGTATACCAATTATTGATTTGTGCTACCTTTCCAAAATCATTTTCATTTTTGTTCTGTAATTTTGTTGTTCCAGAGAGATAGCCCAATTACATGTTCTTTGCCTTTCAGAAGTGCTTAACTCTGCATATGGGTATGAAACCTAAAAGATGTTGGTATATTTTCAACAGTCAAGGTTGTCTAGGTGGTCAATTGTACTGTTACATATGTATTGTTGCATTCTTGGAGTATCAAGCCCACTGACAAATTCCTTAAAGATTTCTATTACAGAGTCATAGAGTTGTAAATGTTATTTAATTAGATTAGTTATGGATAGCTTAGAAATTGTCACTGTAAAGTCAGCTTTTGGAACTACCTGTTTGTGCAAAGAGGTGACTTTGTCTGGAAAAATTTATCTTGGCTTTGCAAAACACGTTTGCAAGTCTGTCAAAGGTTAGTGCTGAGGGATTATATTATTGACTTATGTTATGATCTTGGGGGAAGACCAGAACATTTTTTTAAAATTCAAACTCCCAGCTTAACTGAGATTTTATATTTTAAAATAAAGTGACTCCAGGAGGCAAAGCAGATCACCTTGCAAGAGAAAAGCTTCTGACTTTCCTCTGAGTTCCTCCAATTTTGGTTGTGGCTGGTTCCTGATATTACATAACTGAAATGCTGGTGATGAGCCATGCATATATAATGATTTCAACTGGAAATGACAGAGTTGTTCAAAGGAATTGTATTTTTAGAGCCGCTGTGTTCAAATGTTAACCAGCGTAATGTAAAATGATTCTGTGACTGGCTTTGAGGATGCATCCGCACTCGCTCTGTTGGTCTCCCCACATTCCACCCATAGTGACATCACCACAGTCAACCCCACCTTTATTTCATGTTCATTGGTACTGGAGGCTGCTTCCTCTCCACGATGCTTTATTGCTGCAATATTTTGTGAACCCATTATTACAATTGCACACTTACTAGCAGGTCATTGAGTCAGGGAAGCACCAGCTGGATCGAGTTTTGTGAAACTAGTCTTATTTACAGACTCTATTTGCACTTTCTCAACATCAGAATAACTTTGCTGACTTAGTCACCTCTTTTGCTGTTACTCCTGGCTCTTTTGTACTGAATCAGTCTGGGACATGGATAAGCAGTGCTGACTGGTGCCTTGCACAATCTGTTTTGTGCCCTTTTGACCCTTGTATCTCCTATTTGCTGAGGATTTTCTTACTGCATACTCTCCTAGAGCTGATGTTTGAGCCATTTGCTGTCATTATAAAAATTTCTATGACTTCCCAAGGATGTCAGCTTCCTCCTGCACTAAGTTAAAAATCACACAACACCAGGTTACAGTCCAACAGGTTTCAGTCATAGAGATGTACAGCATGGAAACAGATCCTTCAGTCCAACCCGTCCATGCATACCAGATATCCCAACCCAATCTACTCCCACCTGCCAGCACCCACCCCATATCCCTTCAAACCTTCCTATTCATATACCCATCCAAATGCCTCTTAAATGTCGCAACTGTACCAGCCTCCACCACTTCCCTTGATAGCTCATTCCACATACATACCACCCTTTGAGTAAAAAAGTTGGCTCTTAGGTCTCTTTTATATCTTTCCCCTCTCACCCTAGACCTATGCCCTCTAGTTCTGGACTCTCCCACCCCAGGGAAGAGACTTTGTCTGTGTATCCTATCCACGCCCCTCATGATTTTTTAAACCTCTAAGGTCACCCCTCAGTCTCTGACACTCCAGGGAAAACATCCCCAGCCTATTCAATCTCTCCTGATAGGTCATATCCTCCAACCCTGGCCACATCCGTGTAGATCTTTTCTAAACCCTTTCAAGTTTCACAACAATTGGAAGCACTAGCTTTCGGAGCGCTGCTCCCTCATCACGTGGTTGTGATCCTTCATCAGGCAGTCCTCCTGCACACATGCTCTTTGCACCACCCACAGCTGATATTTGAACCATTCACTCTCCTTTTTCAATGTGGACTTTAAATTTATGGTCGCAACAGTGTGCACCCTCTGAAAGGTGCAATGCAGCAATCAACAAAGTTCTTTAGACAGCACTTTCCAAGTCCAAGAACTTGCAGTATACAGAGGAACCTCAATTATCTGAAAAGATGGGCAGGCACTATTTTGTCCGGATAATTGATTATTCGGTTAATTGATTCAATGCCTTTCCTCCGGGGCTTGGAGTTTTCTGTTAAATCCACTCCCTGTTCAGGATACTAGCTAGCAGCACACTGCGCACGAGCCCCCAACCCCTGCCTGCTCCCCTAACACTGCGCCCTCCGCCTCCCATCAACCCCGTCCAACCCCACCCCCCCCGCGCCTCAAACCCATCCAACACTGCCCAACCCCCCTCACCCCCCCACCACCCAACCCGCTCACCTCAACCCTATCCATCACCGCAAGCCCCCAATCCACCCCACTGGGCAGCCAGACTGGACACCAACAACAAGACCGCTGCAGCCGCCTTTTGAGGTGGGGGGGTGAGTCCGCTAATAGCGTGAGCGCGCACACACACACACTCAGCCACACACACAACCTTTTGACAGGTTCTACCTTTGCCCTGTACAGGACAATGTTGGAGAGATTATCTGGGAAAGGGGGTTTAGGGCACATCCCTGTGTAGAATTCCATGGAAAGTGTGGGGGGAGAGAGAGAGGACGGGAAGTCAGTCATTTGGAGATGTTGCCTGGACTCCCATCAGTTCAGGGTTGTTCTCAGCAGCATTTCAGGAAGCCAAGTTCACTTTTAATCACTGTAAACAAAAGATGCGATCAGCGTTGGAAACACGTCTTTGATGTAATGTTTCTATCGAGACCTCGAGATCTCCTTCGGATAATCCGATATTCAGATAATTGATGTACGGATAATCGAGGTTCCTCTGTATACCCAAGGCAGAGAGACCAGAAGGTTTCCAGTTCAGTCGTTTCTCTGCAGAATTACTGATGTCAGCTTAAATGGTCAGATCTCAGACTAAATAGTCTTGGCACCATGAATGGATAATGTCCAATCAGGGATAGTGGGCCCTGGGGGATCAAGGAGAGGCCTTCTAATACTCTGCTATCAGCAATAGCCACTGACCAATGGTGAAGATGGAGAGAGGTAGTAGAGGTCAGGTGAAACTTTGCTTTATTTGTTTTAACTTGGTTTGACTTGGTGACGATTCTGGAGAAGCACTGCCTCCAGGAGACAGCCAGCAGCTGCAGCCGAGGTCCAACAGCAGATCTGAATCAGGAAGAGCAGAGCATCCCTCATGCAATATCTCAAATCCCCAGTCCCTCCACATTCGCTCCCTTCCCACTTGCTGCCTGAACCCCATCCGCTGGCTTGAACATAGTGTGGGCTGATGTTGCCTGCCTACATTGAAAATTGCAATCAGCACAGGAACAGGCTATGGTGCTTATGAAGAACTGGCCTCAGCTGGCTATCTTGAGGAAGTGATGTATCATCAATACCGCACCATGGCCCGCTGATTGAAAACAACTTGGTATCAGAATTATGGTTGCAAACTAGAATCCACAAAATTGCATTCCTGCCTGCTCCGTCCCAGACCACACACAAATTTCAAAATCCTGATCCTACCCTTCCTTAGATTATTTATAGACCCCAGAGTGGCCAATGCTGAGGAATGATCATGGTGATAGAGGCCAGCAGCAACAGATGTTAATGGCTTCAGAGAAAGGGTGGGGGGTGGAATCCTTGTTGCCCTTTCACTTCCTTATTTTTCCACTAATGTTTGATAAAATCTCTGGAATATTAAGTAAAGATAAAGCACACTCAGATTATTGAAATACTTTATATAACAAAAGCAGAGCATGTATTTTTCTGATTTGCCATATCAATGCTGTAATTAAGACAGATCTACAGTCATGTTTTTGCCACAACAACAAAATAATTGTACATTAGCCATAAAAAGAATGATTTTCCTTCAGATTAAAATACAAAGCTGTGTTTTTCCTTTTAGAGCTCATGTTATAATGCCATGGAATCCAATATTGCATAAAATTATATTAAAGATGCCCTGTGAACAACTACCATTAATGATATTGTGATTTGTTTTAATTTAAAAGATGATAATCAGATTAGTTGAAATGTGTTGTGACACACACAAGCCAATAATCTCAAACTCTTGATCTAATAGCAGCCTATTTTGATATAACAGTACACTAACCCATTGTCATTTATAAAATTCATATTACCAAAGAATTCTTGCTATTGCTGATATAAAGACACATTTTGTTGAAGCTTTTTGTCTTGTGCTCATCAGGACAATTCACAAGAACACCAATTCAAGGGGAAAATCAACCATTATGTTGTGTGAGAGGAGATTGTGGATTGGTTGACAAATGAACTCAATTTGGTAGAGGCATTGCCGTGGAGAATGCAACAGATAATGACAGTAAAAGCCAAACATTATTTACTTCTGTCACTTTTTGGTCCTGAAAAGTGCACATTATACCTATGATTACCTGCAAAGTCAAGGTATCCTGAATGTTAAATGTGAAATATTCCAGTGTACAGTAGCAGTGAGAATTGGGTCTTCAGTATTTTATCATTGTTCTAAAAGATAAAAGGACCCATGTGGTAAGCTAATAAGTAAGAATGTAATGAGCATTCAGTTTACAACTAATTATAAAACATGAGGATATTATGCATTCATGCTATCAAGCACATTAAACTGAATGGGACTGGGTGAAGGACTATACAATCAAATGATTAAATCCCAAGCATCAGAATTATAAGTAGGATTTGCTAAAGTTGCCATAGTTCCAGAGGACCATTGGGCTGTCTTCTCATTAGAGAGACAAATGATGGTGAGTTAACCTGAGGGTCACCGTGCCTTGGGAAAGGGCCAAGGTTGAGAAGGCAGACCTTCATGGTGACTTTAGCTACGTACTGGACCCATGCTATTGGCATCATTCTGCGTTACGAACCAGCCTACGGGGCTAACGAGCCGCCTGTATACTACTGCATTCAATAAGAACATTTTTTGCTGGACAATTAATGTGGTAACGGAATTTGTAATGAAATGTCTAACTTCACTATAAATCCTTCTCTCTGACAGTAAAGACAAGACTGAATTTTTGTCGAAGAAGGAAGAAAGTTCCACTTGAAGTTAATATGAAATTTGTTGAATATTTTGAGTTTCCATAAAGATGTGTCATTTTCCTTTACAAAGTTGACACTGCAAACATCCTCACAATTTGTCACATCCGATTACACCTGGCACCAAGACTCTCTCAGGTTCAACAGCAACTGCATTTTTCTGACATTGCCCACAGGACTGGCCCCCTTATGTTGGATATAGGTTTGCAGGTGTTAGCTGGTGATATGATAACATGTTACTCTGTTCACTAGCACTACTTTTGCAAACAAGAAAACAATCTAAAAAAAGAGGTTTAAAAAGTGCAGAGTGTGACAGTTTCAGGTTAAGAGTAAATTGAATTCCAAGAGATTGCAAGGTGTCCTACGACAATCGGATTCCTTTCAATTTGAAGGTTTCTTGTGTTTTCAGGCAATTGTCTGGACTATTGCCTTCTGGTTCCTGAAAGGTAAAATAAAGAAATTTGTTTGTTGTGAAATGTATTTAAATTTGATTGTGCAATTGTTTGATGTGTTTTCTTCAATGACTAAAACAACCAACAGACTGAGGAACACATAAAAACATATACAAGAAAATCTAAAGGTATAGCATGGAGCCTTCATTGGCTTCTTGCAGGATCATTTCGAAGACATTTAGACATTCCAGTTAGAACGTAGTTGCTACTTTGACAAATTGTACAAACAAGCAAGATAGGCATATCACTCACCTGGATTAAACGTGCATTTATGAATGAAGTGAAAGTTGTACACTTAAAATAGATAGGTGTGACATACACCAAAATAATCCTTCAGTTTAGAATAGGAGTTAAAGGGGAGTAAGTGTTTAGGGAACATTTTTCATTCAACATCCTTTTTATGAAGAAAAGTATACATTGACTAAATTACTTTGTTCTTTAATAGTTTGAAAGAAATTTTATTAATCGGCTGAAGCCTCTCAAGAAGTATTTCCTCTACTATGCTGTTTCCACAATGTAAAGATCTCACAGACTGCAAATAGGTCTGAGGACTGTATCCCAACCAACTGATTTAAGAAAGCCACCCTACACACTAGAAAGAGAATCCAAGTTGCTTTGAAAAAAATGTCCTTCACTGTTTGTAATAAATTCACTCAACAGCATTTTGTTAGAATTGTCTGTTTGGGGGTGGAGGGGTGTAGATCACTTGCAATAAAATATTTCCTGACTTTAATATGGTAATTACGTTAGAAATGCAACAGGAAGTATTCCTTTGATCTGAGCACTTTCACAATTACTGTTTAAATAACAACCACAGCAAAATCATGTCAGCAAAATAAAACATTTCATAGAAGAACAAAGAAATTTTGTCAAGCTTTGTAGAATAGGGGGAATATTTAAAAAGTACTCCCCATATTAAATCCTCTTTCATGGGGAGATGAAATGTGTACTGCTTGAAAACAGTAATTAGACTGGAACAGAATGTATATTTTCACTTTGTGTATGCATCTGTGGCACTGTATTATCCAGACCAAAGTGTTTTATGAAGTTTCTCATCTTTTATAGTCAGGATTTCTGTGTCATATACAATAAACTGCTTGGAAGTAATCTGCTTGAAATTTGCCATCTGTTGCAAGATGAGGAATTGATTGAACTAGGTAGGATGGGAAATAGACTGCAAAGAATCGTTCAATAATAAATAATTTCTTCTGTTGAACATTCACATTTGTCATTTCAACATTTCACTGTAAAACAAACCTAGCAACCAACAATTTTCACCTGTTCAAGGAATTAAATTACTGGTAGCCTAAAGGCTCCATGACAGAATACCACCTGTGGGACCTACATCTGATCATTCAAAATGAGCTATTCCTGAAGAGTGATTTCCAGCCACGAGAATAAGAAGTTCCTGTTAATGTCTTTATGAACAGTAGAGGGTGCTGTTGCTATTTGGTTCAATGATCAACCACAAGTCAAGTTGGAGGAGAAACACCCAATAAAATTGAATTGATTTTCAGTCAGCTTACAGTGGAGTTGCGATTTCAAAGAAAATGTATAATGTGCAGTCAAGGAAGTGGAGCCGAATGGTGTACACTGTTCAAAAGGTTGTTGGGGCTTTGTCATTGTATTCATTAGTTTAACCTGTCTGTCCATATTTAAAATAGTTTGGAGTTTCTTCAACATAAAACATTGATCAAATTATTTCAACATTCATCTTAAAATGAATGTCTGATATTTTGCCTGCAAGTTGTCCAGAGTAAAGTATTCCTAACATTGAATAATTCCCAAGGTTAATGAAGGTCGGCTAATATATTCTGGCCTCTACAGAGAGACCCACATCCTGAGAATGAATCCAGAACCGCTGAATATATCCTAAAAGGATTTTAAATTGAATCCCCAGTCTTCATTTCCTTAATCAATAATTAAAACACATTTCTACAGCATTATTAATATGATAATTATAACCCACACCATTCTGCAATAGTCAACTTTACCTCATTTTTCAGTATTAAGCAGCATAAGAGCAGAGGTAAGAATAGAAAATGCTATCAGCACAGTGCTCAGTCGGTCAGGCAGCATCTGAAGAGTGAAGAGTAAAATTATCATTTCAGATCTGTGATCTTCCATCGGAACTCCAATACTCCTATCAGAAATCCCAACATTTCCTATTTTTCTTTCAGGTTCCCAGCACCTGTGGTATTTTGTTTTCACACAATGACAGAGGCTCTTGTTTCAATGAGTGTACCTTTTCTGCAGGTCTTACGACACAGCTGCTTGGTTTTAAAATTATTCCGATTTCCTCCACATCCACTGTAAGTAAAGGCCTGACAGTTGCCAATGGATTCATTGTAGAAATACTTAGTTATGGATTTATTACAATCACCCTTGTCTGCAGTGTCCATACAGAAATTTGGAAGATCTGAAGATCGCAAAACTGTTGACAGAAAGATAGAAATATCAGAGCAATTAATCCTGACTTGTTTAATGTCAGAAATTAACACAAACAATTTCAATTTCAAGATCAACCGTGATCGAGCTAATATTCTCCAAATTGCCATAAACATCTGCTACTCCCACAGTGCTCCATAAATGAATCAGCGATGCAGCATTTTCAATATCAAATGGTTTTGATGGAAATGACCACACAGCTCCCAGGAACAATCCGATGGTGTTTTCTTGATTCAATTGGAAGATTCCTTTTCTCCTCCCCCACACTAAACATGACCACATCGTTTTCTGGCTTTCGATTGTATGTTTAATTAATTCTACAATCTATGTTTCAGTGTTTTGTATCACAGGCTTTTAATACAGGGTGACAGAGTTGTGTAGAAGCTGAACATCCCAAGGCAGAAAGCTAACTGTACTGATTTAGACAGGACGATCTTAAAACCTTCACAAAGCTGTCAGGATAGAAATGTGCTTTCCTTGTCCTTTTATCCTGACTTGCCCTTTTTTATCCTTACTAGCCTCTGTCCCAGTCAACTAGCAGGGTCTCTATTTGTTTTACCAGCTGGCTTTCCCCTTGTTAAGTCCTCACAATCTTTAATTTTTCTCACATTCTTGGCAGTACATTTAAATTTCTTTTTGAATTTTTAAAAATGATGGAATGTATCAATGCACCCTAATTGGTGCCTAGGTTTTTGTCTTGTTTGCTTAAATAAAACCCTCAGTGTTTAGCCAAAATCCCACTCCAGTGAAAGTTGCACTCCCGATCTTAGAAGACAAAGCACACAAGTTAAGAAAAAGTGTGGCACAAGCCAGTGTCTTTTTTTCTGGTAGTGAATGGGCAGCTGTCTGGACAGTTTAATACTAACACTCTGTCGGCTTATACTGACCTATCCCCACCTTTTGAATGACAATGCAAGATAGTGCAGACAAGAACCATTTTGTGAAATAATGCTCCGTAAGTGGTGATGATCCTGCGTATTCAGTGATCCCAACCAGATCCTCAGAAACAGGAGATACTGCACCAAGACAGATGAATGGAGCTGAAGTTCAGTTCAGGTGGGAAAAGCTGTAAAGTATAAATGGCCTACTGCAGTTCCCATACTCTGATGAGGGAGCCAAACACCGCTAATGAGGAGATCCACTGGTTTTTATCAGAGCAGACAGTGAGAAACATTAAAGTAAAATAGAAAGCCCAAAAGTCGAAAGGAATGCCCTTTTTGAAGGCCATCAATAGGGCAGGGGAACAACGTACTGTTTCCTTTGGCTGGCAAAAGAGAGACGGAGGTTAATTACAGAAATCCTTTCCTCGCGGAACATTACGGTGCTTTACTATTGCTTTCCGAGGCATTTTGCCAGAGGGGAGGCAATGACCTCGTGGTATTATCACTAGACTGTTAACCCAGAGACCCAGGTAATGTTCTGGGGATTGGGGTTCGAATCCCATCATGGCAGATAGTAGAATTTGAATTCAATACAAATCTGCAATTAAAAGTCTAACAATGTCCATGAGTCCAGTGTTGATTGTTAGGAAAATGTCCTTTAGAGAAGGACTCTGCCATCCTTACCTGGTCTGACCTACATATGACTCCAGGTCCAGAGCAATGTGGTTAATTCCTGAGTGCCCTCTGGGCAATTAGGGATGGGCAGTAAATGGTGTGGCCAGCAATGCTCTCATCCCATGAATGAATAAAAAACTCACCCACCCTGATAAAGGAGGAGAAATCTCCAAGAGCAAGCAGTGGGTTGGATTGTGGCAAGTGGTGAGGGTGAAGGGAGAGGGAAAGCAGAGGCCTAATTTGCTGACATTTCAGAAGAAATTTTGCCAGGCCCTCGGAATTTGGTTTGAAAGTGGGCCATGGAGTGGGAGAGTGACACGGTTGGCGACATCATGAAAATTAAATGAACTAGGTTGGCTCTTTGATGGATCACTGCTTTCAGCTGATCGTCCCAATGCAGGCTGGGTCCAATGGCAGCAACTGGAACAGCAGGAAGACAGTGGAAGTGGGGAGTTGACTGCAAACTTCCAGTTTCATTGCCATTTCCAAGATTGGCATAGAATCCATATTTCATCAGGACCTGAGCAATGTGAGCATTCAAGGCTTATTAATTTTTATTATTATTCATTTTTACTGGCATAAAATATCCCAATTGATGTCTTCCTTTGTCAGAGAAGTGCCACAGCATGAACAGCTCCTGGAGACTGATGTCTGTGATAATGCTGGCTATGATGTCATCTGATTCCACTGCATGCATTCCCTGCAGCATTCCCATCCCAAACACTCATCAGACTTATAAAAGGCAGCACTGAATTCACCTTCCTTATAAGAATCTGATCCCAGACTCAGTTCTTCATTGATGGCCTTCCCGAAGCTGCGGCTGCAACTAGGGTGAGGACTCAGAAACAGTCCTGACAACAAAGATCTTCCACGTCTGGAATTATGCTGCCCTCTCTCCTTGAAATGCACTAAATTTCAGCAGGTCGAGGAGCAGCAGTCAATGTATTGTATCAAGCTGACCAGTGGGGGCCAATTGTCAGTGATTGAGGTTGCAGGTTCAAGCAGACTGAAATTGATCTGTCGGTCTTTGGTACAGCAATGCTGACATTGTGGTGCGCATTGGTGCCCTCCAAGAGGTTGACCAGTGCTCTATACCTCGCCATCAGTAGCATGGCTGAGGGTACTAAGGCATTGGATTAATGTCCCAGTCTCTTTGGAAGTGTCCATTCGAATCCTACTACTGTCAAAGTGTTTTGATAAACAAGTGACCACCTAGATTTAGCAAGCTTAATTATTGTGGTACAAAAGGAAATCTTTATTATAAATACAACTGCTACTTGGTCTTGCTTGGGGTGTTATACAGTAGCTTGTGTGCTATTGGTGTCTTTGGGTTTCATTGAAGCCAAAGGGCCTTTGTGTAACTTTGCAGCATTGTGTTATGACCCCTGTTGTTTATGTAAAACATGTGTTACACCTAGACCTCTTCACAAGGCTGAAGGCATGTCCATATTGAAACATAGGGCCAACAAACTGACAGTGGCCTGACTGACTAAAACTGCATGTTGAAAACAAAATCATACAATTAATTGGACACATTCTGACAGAGTTAGAATTCCTCTATACATTCACCAAAATAGTCTTGGCTTGCAAAAGCAAACAGTGGAATTTTTATAAATTTTCACGCACATTTTAATGAAATAATAAACTTAAAATTGTTGTCAGTTCTGCTATAGTGTTTCAAATGGTGTCCATTCGATTTTTGGAATTATGCTGAAAACAACAGTTCTAGAAGAGGTGCAATGAGGAAGTTTAGAGTTTACAAGAATTTTCTGTTAACCACAAAATTTCCTGTTTACTATCATCCACTGACTGATAGTTGACTTTCAAATATCCATCCCTTAATATGATATGAATGTGATGTGGTTATAAAAATGCTCCAAACTATATATAGTGTGATAATTGTGATCAGGAACAACAAGATTTAATTGCATGAATAAATCAGCTCTTTGCTGTAAGTCATCAAAGTATTAAAAACTCAATTCCATTTACAGAGGTAAGACCAGTTTGATCTCAAAGATGACCATAATACATATTAAACTGAGACTCATTTCCTTGATTTAAGGTACAGACAGCAAAAACGTAGTGGATATTTTCTTCAGATCAGATACCAACTCTTGATGATATTTGTAAGGTCTGGACCCAAAGCAATAAGCTTGAGGTGAGCCCCACAGTTCTTTTTTTTTTCATTTAGGTTACATACTCAGTGACACTGAGTGAAAGTAGATTAGAAGCAACAAGGGAGTTGGGAGCACGGATGATTGAAATGGCTGTGGTGTGAAAGGAAGGTTTCTGCTCCTCCTAGCTGCATGAGGAGATTTTTTACATTCATTGGTACTAAATACCCCTATGTTTATGAATAGCAGCTATTGAAGATTTGAATTGAGAGGACCCAACATTTGTCATATTCATTGCCTCTCAGTTTCACAAAATTGGCTTTATAACAGACAATGACTATTTAACATCAGACCAAGTGCCTGTTTCATATGACCACCAAGAATGTTGGAAACATGGCCTGAACCATAGAGTCACAGAGTCGTAGAGATGTACAACATGGAAACAGATGCTTCAGTCCAACCTGTCCATGCCGACCAGATATCCCAACCTAATCTAGTCCCACTTGCCAGCACCCGGCCCATATCCCTCCAAACCCTTCCTATTCATATACCAATCCAAATGCCTTTTAAGTATTGTAATTGTACCATCTCCACCACTTCCTCTAGCAGCTCATTCCATACACGTACCATCCTCTGTGTGAAAAAGTTGTCCCTTAGGATTCTTTTATATCTTTTCCCTTTCACCTAAACCTATGCCCTCTAGTAATGGACTTCCCGACTCCAGGGAAAAGACTTTGTCTATTTATCCTATCCATGCCCTCATAATTTTGCAAACCTCTATAAGGTCACCCCTCAATCTCCAACGCTCCAGGGAAAACAGCCCCAGCCTATTTAGCCTCTCCCTATAGCTCAAATCTTCCAACCATGGCAACATCCTTGTAAATCTATTCTGAACCCTTTCAAGTTTCACAACATCTTTCTGATAGGAAGGTGACCAGAATTGCATGTAATATTCCAACAGTGGCCTAACCAATATCCTGCACAGCCGCAACATGACCTCCCAACTCCTGTACTCAATACTCTGACCAATAAAAGAAAGCATACCAAACGCCTTCTTCACTATCCTATCTACCTGCGACTCCACTTTCAAGGAGCTATGAACCTGCACTCCAAGGTCTCTTTGTTCAGCAACACTCCCTAGGACTTTACCATTAAGTGTATAAGTCCTGCTAAGATTTGCTTTCCCAAAATGCAGCACCTGCATTTATCTGAATTAAACTCCATCTGTCACTTCTCAGCCTATTGGCCCAACTAGTCCAGATCCTGTTGTAATCTGAGGTAACCTTCTTTGCTGTCCACTACACCTCCAATTTTGGTGTCATCTGCAAACTTACTAACTGTACCTCTTATGTTCGCATCCAAATCATTTATGTAAATGTCAAAAAGTAGAGGACCCAGCACCGATCCTTGTGACACTCCACTGGTCACAGGCCTCCAGTCTGAAAAACAACCCTCCACCACCACCTCCTGTCTTCTACCTTTGAGCCAGTTCTGTATCCAAATGGCTAGTTCTCTCTGTATTCCATGAGATCTAACCTTGCTAATCAGTCTCCCATGGGGAACCTTGTTGAACGCCTTACTGAAGTCCATATAGATCACATCTACCACTCTGCCCTCATCAATCCTCTTTGTTACCTCTTCAAAAACTCAATCAAGTTCATGAGACATGATTTCCCACGCACAAAGCCATGTTGACTATCCCTAATCAGTCCTTGCCTTTCCAAATACATGTACAAGTTAGGATTCAACATTTTTCAAGCATGGATGTTGCTCACTGGCACTGACTATTTCACACATAAAAATATAACAAGGGCCATTTACTACTCCACCTCTTGTTTGAAATAGTGCACTACTATGTCCACTTACTCACCAATGAGTTTGTTGTTTACCTTTTTACATCATCACTTGCAATCACCTGCAATGCATTCTAACAAACAAGAGTATGCAAGGAAGTGTGAAATTTCAAACAAGATTTTAAAAATGGGTCTGGTTTCTAAGTAGAATAGTGAAAAAGCATGGTTAAAAGCTACAGGTGTGTTTTGCTAATCAGTCCACATTTGCAAGCAATTTAACTTTTTAAATGTTGCATTAGAAATTATTGCTCAAATATCTTTCAAACGATCATGTTTATTGAGTAAACTATGTATATTTGTTGATTTTGATGGTGTTGAGAGGCAAGCAAATACTATAACAGATAGCATCTCTACCAGCATTGATTCCTACCTCATTCAAATATCCAGGTGAAAATTATCCACAGTGAGTCCCAGCTTGCAAATATATTAACATCTCCATGTCTACAGTCAATAAAGGGCTTGTGGTGCAATGGTGGTGTTCCTATTTCTAGGCCAGAAGATCTGGGCTCAAGATCCACCTCAGGATGTCAGGGCCATTCGGAAGTGCCATAATACTTAAAAACAGACTGATTATAAATGGGTGTTTGGCTGTCAATAATGCCAACAGTGTGTGAATGTCTTGAAATATTAAGCAGTGATAACATAATTGGTTTATGTACGTCAAAGAAGCTGAATTAACAGCAGTGATAATTAACAACAGTGTGGAAACACAAACACCCCACAAGATGGGGAGCAATTCTTCTTTTTGAGAAACCAAAGCAAAGTTTCAAGGTGCAGAACACATGCAAAGTTGAAAATATAGGAACACAGGAGTTAGAAGCAGAAGTAGGCCATTTGGCCCATCAAATCTACTGCACCATTCTACAGGATCATGGTTGACCTAGTCGTGGTTTCACCTCCACAAGAGGAAGAGGAGGAGAGAAGCCAATACATTATCAAGAGATGATTTCATGTCTGAATACTAAACACATTGGGCATGCAAGAAAAGACAGAGCTCCTGGGAAAGAAGAAAACAAGATCTTTCTACCCTCAAGCAAGTGTATATAACCTATAGTGAACAATATTGAAAAGTTCAGGAGAGTCTCAACCACATGCAGGACAATCTATTTTTAAATACAAGATTTCAAAATGTTTCCGTGCACTATTTCGCAAGTTCCAACCTCAGTACAAGCAGATAATGGTGGAGGTCGCTGGGTGACTGAATGGGGAAGTAGCAGCTCAGGAGGACTACCTGATGCCATCACTCCCACTAGCAGCCCTTTCCCAGGGAGGCAGATCGGTCCGTTTTACATGGCTGCTGCTGGCTATTTCATTGATGGCAGGGTTTGAGCAGCCACCAGCTTCATGGAGGCAGCCTCCCTGTGGCAGCTGCAGTGAGCACCATTGGTGGTGCTCAATGCCCAAAGAAAGGCCTGTGGGCAAAAATGACAGAGCCCCTGGTAACCCAAAAAGTCCCCCTTTTTTTTTATTTCTCACTTACTTACACATGGAAAAGAATTGTGGAAAGAACTGGAACAAATCTGGAATCTGTGAAATGATTTCCACGTCCTGAGATGCTGCACAGGCACTTGTTATTAATGTCATGACCCAGACTAAGTTGGGAGAGCAGTTGAAGAATGTGCTGAAGCATCCCTTCCCTTGAATTGCTAAATTGATGAAATGATGAGATAAACGGTATGTTTTCCAGCATCTGAACTCATTCCTTTCTTAATCTGCTGTCTGATCCGCGAAACTAATAAATTAGTATCAGAGACAGCTCAAACTGATTAAAGTACAAGGCCAAGAATATCTTACATTACATTTCTTAGTACCAAACATAAATCACTATTGTGGTATGAAAATATGGTTTGTAATATTCCACCCATTTCAATGAAACTTTATGAATCTTCAGATTAAAAGAATCATGACATTTCCCTCTCAAAGAATGAGCAAATTTCTTTTAAAAATGCAACATTATTTCAGGTGGCTGAACATGCATATAAAACTGGTCAAATATCAGGATTTATTTTGCTATATATCATCCATCAGATTCCACAATTCCTCAGCTCTTTTGCTTGATCATATGAAAGCCAACAGCACCATGTAAAGTAGTGCAACAGAAGTGGGGGGGGGGGGGGGGCGGTCTGGCAGTCATGTACGGTACTATTACCAACTTATTACTGCATCTAACACCCAACAGATATGATCTAAACATATTGCAATGCCTAAGAGATATGTGAAGATTTTGAATTTATGTGCAGTTTATGGGGAATTGCATCCACGCTTGCATGGAGGAAAAGTTGGAGAATTGAACTATGAAGTTGTTGCCCTATCTCCATCCTGCCTTCAGTGTATATGAATAGTTTCCCTATTGAGAGAATGAAATCTCCATATAACCTCTTTGATGTCTTAAACTACAACACTCACTGACAGCCATGGCCGAACAGGTGGGCCTGAGTTACAGGGCGACAGCTTCAGACTCCACTCCAGAACAAATGCACAACAATCTCAGTACGGGATGGAGGAAGCACAGCACTGTTGGAGGAGCTGCCATTCAGACTAGACATTCAATAAGGCCCCTCTGTGAAAATAAAAGTTCGCATGAAAGAAACGGGGGTGAGGGCCCAGGGATATTATTGCTAGATTATTAATCCAGAGAGGCTGGTAGTGTTCTCGGGACCTGTTGTGGCAGACGGTGGAATTTGAATATATTAAATGTTTCAAATTAGGAGTCTAATGATAACCATGAAACTATTGTGAATTGTTGGGGTAACCCATCTGGTTCACAAACAAATGTGAGCACATTTGGAGGCGAAACAGCTTTAGCTTGAAACAGACATGTTTCCAATTGGCTTACTTTTCAACCCAGGCTACTTTAAGAAGTATCAACTACCTTCTTTTAAAGTATGTAACAGAAAAAGGTTGAAATTAGGCTGTGTAAATATTTTAGAACTTTTGTCATTATTTTGACCTTTTATATGTATTGATTTAATCTACTATGTTAATTCTTATATGTGTATCTTGTTACCCTAGTTTTAACACACTGGTTGATTTTTATACTAATCTGTGTAGATTTTGTTGAAACAACTTGTAGTCTATTGTTATTTTTAAGGTTTATGTTCAAAGTACCTACAGTATTAACAAAAATATATTGGTAGATTCTTCAATTCTCCAGAACATCTTGATATATCAATTTGACATTTGAGATAATATTAATCATCAGGAGGCGATACCAGATATCTTCAAGCATCCACATAAAACACATTGCCTTGCTTTAATACTAGGGAGTTATAAACTTAGTAAATTAAAAGGGAAAAGCATACTCCTACAAATGCCTGACATCTTAGAGAACCAGGAAGTGATATTCGCATGAGAACAGAGCTATCGCATTATATCAGAACCGACTGTACTCTTTTCTGCTTACTGTGATCAAGTTAATACAGGCTGAGAGATATGTGAAAACTATCTTATGCCAGGAATGCCTTTGTAATCAGGCTGAAAGACCTCTAAGAATTCAGGCTGTAGTTTAAATTGAAAGTTAAATTGAGTACTGCAGACCAGGCTTGACTAACAGGCAGCCTGTGGGCTCTAGGCTTCTCCCTGGCCTGAGGCCACTTTTCCAAATACAGGCAAGTACATGGGACAGAGTCTCCAATCAGACAGCATATCAGCAGCCAACCCAGGAGAGAAGCAGCCCCCGTGTGGAAGAGCAATGAGCTGTGCAAATTTTGACCTATTACTGTATTGTGTCTGAGGCCTGGACACCAGGAGCAGAGACTCTGCTGGGGGAAGGGGCAGGGGGGATGGCAAGATAGTTGCTGGCCAGGTGAGGGGAAGCAGGCTGGGGTGGCAAGCAGACCAGGGTATGAGGTTCTGAGTGGGTTGGAGGACCAGGTTCCACATGGGTCAGAGGACTGAGGCAGTGAGCAGTTTGTGGGAAGATGCGACAAGGAGATTAGAAAGAGATGCTGCAGAGGCCACAGCCACCTGAAGAGTTGCAGTCAACACGTTGTAGCTGGCTTCCAAAGAGAGATGGAGTTGGACAGAGGAGGGGAAGAGAGAGAGAGAGAGATTGTGAGGGAAAGAGCGTGTGTGAGGGAGAGAATGGCCCTCCTTTGCAGGGAGGAAGCTGGAGGTCCTGGTGGAGGGGTTGGTGTACAAGCAAGACATTAACTTTCTCCAAGACCAATAGTGGAGGTCAATGCACCAGACCATGCCAACCTGGTCCAAGATTAGAGTGGTGCTGGAAAAGCACAGCAGTTCAGGCAGCATCCGAGGAGCAGCAAAATTGACATTTCGGGCAAAAGCCAATTCATCAGGAATAGAGGCCGGGTGCCTGTAGAGTGGAGAGATAAATGAGAGGAGGGTGGGGTGGGGAGAAAATTGCATAGAGTACAATAGGTGAATGGGGGTGGGGATGGAGGTGATAGGTCAGAAAGGAGGGTGGGGGAAGGTAGCAAAGAGTACAATGGGTGAATGGGGGTGGGGATGAAGGTGATAGGTCAGAGAGGAAGGTGGAGTGGATAGGTGGAAAGGAAGATAGGCAGGCAGGACAAGTCATGGGGCCAATGCTGAGCTGGAAGTTTGGAACTGGGGTGAGGTGGGGGAGGGGAAATGAGGAAACTGGTGAAGTCCACATTGATGCCCTGGGGTTGAAGTGTTCCGAGGTGGAAGATGAGGCGTTCTTCCTCCAGGCATCTGGTGGTTAGGGAGCGACGGTGAAGAAGGCCCAGGACCTCCATGTCCTCAGCTGAGTGGGAGGGGGAGTTAAAATGTTGGGCCACAGGACGGTGTGGTTGATTGGTACGGGTGTCCCGGAGATGTTCCCTAAAGCGCTCTGCTAGGAGGCGTCCAGTCTCCCCAATGTAAAGGAGACTGCATCGGGAGCAACGGATACAATAAATAATATTGATGGATGTGCAGGTAAAACTTTGATAGATGTGGAAGGCTCCTTTGGGGCCTTGGATGGAGATGAGGGAGTACGTGTGAGTGCATGTTTTGCAATTCCTGTGGTGGCAGGGGAAGGTGCCAGGACTGGACGGTGTGTTGTTGGGGGGATGTGGACCTGACCAGGTAGTCATGGAGGGAACAGTCTTTGCGGAAGGCGGAAAGGGGTGGGGAGGGAAATATATCCCTGGTGGTGGAGTCCGTTTGGAGGTGACGGAAATGTTGACGGATGATTTGGTTTATGCAAAGGTTGGTAGGGTGGAAGGTGATCACCAGGGGCGTTCTGTCCTTGTTACGGTTGGAGGGGTGGGGTCTGAGAGTAGAGGTGCGGGATGTGGATGAGATGCGTTGGAGGGCATCTTTAACCACGTGGGAAGGGAAATTGTGGTCTCTAAAGAAGGAGGCTATCTGGTGTGTTCTGTGGCAGAACTGGTCCTCCTGGGAGCAGATACGGCGGAGGTGGAGGAATTGGTAATACGGGATGGCATTTTTGCAAGAGGTAGGGTGGGAAGAGGTGTAATTCAGGTAGCTGTGGGAGTTGGTGGGTATGTAAAAAATGTCGGTGTCAAGTCGGTCGTCATTAATGGAGATGGAGAGGTCCAGGAAAGGGAGGGAGGTGTCAGAGATGGTCCAGGTAAATTTAAGGTCAGGGTGGAATGTGTTGGTGAAGTTGATGAATTGCTCAACCTCCTCGCAGGAGCACAAGGTGGCGCCAATGCAGTCATCAATGTAGCGGAGGAAGAGGTGGGGAGTGGTGCCAGTGTAACTATGGAAGATGGACTGTTCTACGTAGCCAATAAAGCGACAGGCATAGCTGGGGCCCATACGGGTGCCCATGGCTACCCCTTTGGTCTGGAGGAAGTGAGAGGATTTGAAGGAAAAATTGTTGAGGGTGAGGACCAGTTCAGCCAAACGAATGAGAGTGTCGGTGGAAGGGTACTGTTGGGGACATCGGGAGAGGAAGAAATGGAGGGCTTGGAGGTCCTGGTCATGGAGGATGGCTGTGTAGAGGGATTGGATATCCGTGGTGAAGATGAGGCGTTGGGGGCCGGGGAAACGGAAGTCTTGGAGGGCATGGGTGGTGTCTCGAATGTATGTGGGGGAGTTCCTGGACTAGGGGGGATAGGACAGTGTCGAGGTTGGTAGAAATGAGTTAAATGGGGCAGGAGCTTGCTGAGACAATGGGTCGGCCAGGGTGGTCAGGCTTGTGGATCTTGGGAAGGAGGTAGAAACGGGCAGTGTAGAGTTCCCGGACTATGAGGTTGGAAGCTGTGGGTGGGAGATCTCCTGAGGTGATGAGGTTCTGTATGTTCTGGAAGATTTTGGGAGGTCTGGGGCTTTTGCCCGAAACATCAATTTTCCTGCTCCTCTGCTTGAACTGCTGTGCTTTTCCAGCACCACTCTAATCTAGAATCTGGTTTCCAGAATCTGCAGTCATTGTTTTTAACCAACCTGGTCCAAGGTAACCGCCCGAGAATGCACAAGTCTATATGAAGAAGGGGGAGGTGGTGGGGTACTGAAAATCTCACATGATTAGTAAGACAAGAAACTCAGGCTAATATTGAGTGGTGTATATATGGAATAGGCTGCCAGAGAAAGTGGCTAAGGCAGGTTCAATAGCAACATTTAAAAAACGTTTGGATAGGTATATGGATGGGAAGGGTTTAGAGAGATAAGGACCAATTGAGGGCAACTGGAACTAGCTGAGTGGGCATGATGGTCAGCAGGAACTGGTTTGGACTAAAGGGTCTGATTCCATGCTGTATAACTCCATGTCTCCAAGAAGGTCAATGACCTGCTCCATTTTGCCAGCATTAGGGACAACATCTTCTCTCTGATATCTCACATTAACACTCTCTCTGTCACTGTACCCACCTCCCATTCTCTATCGCTCTCACTATTCCTGCAACAGCTGTCCTCACTCACTGTCACTCCCTCAACACCACTAGCCCTGGATGTCCACCATGCTGCCTACTCCCTCACTCGGGGCATCTCTCCTCCTGCATCAAGAGTAGCAGCTGGGCCAACCACTTTCATCTCCCTTAAGATCTGCCTCTCTCCCATTCCAGTAGGAAACAGACTCCAATATGGTGGTGCGCTCTCTAACATGTGAGAGGATCCTGACTCTGACTGCCCCACGTGCCTGACTGACTGTGTCCAAACCTGAATTGGAATTCGAGGCTACCCTTGAATTACTGTGCCAGTGCTGCCTGAGTCAGAACTATGTATGTCTGTTGACTTGACCAAGCCCTGGTGATAACTGTGACAAACTTCCTGGTTTTACAACAATGTTAAACAGCACGGCTAGACAGAAGTAATGTGAGGTAAAAACAATGACTGCAGCTGCTGGAAACCAGATTCTGGATCAGTGGTGCTGGAAGAGCACAGCAATTCAGGCAGCATCCGAGGTCAGCCAAAATCGACGTTTCTGGCAAAAGCCCTTCATCAGGAATAAAGGCAGAGAGCCTGAAGCGTGGAGAGATAAGCTAGAGGAGGGTGGGGGTGGGGAGAGAGTGGCATAGAATACAATAGGCCAGTGGGGAAGGAGATGAAGGTGATAGGTCAGGGAGGAGAGGGTGGAGTGGATAGGTGGAAAAGGAGCTGGGCAGGTCGGACAAGTCCGGACAGGTCAGGGATCGAGTTGCTGGAGGTTAGAAGCTAGGATGAGGTGGGGGAAGGGGAAATGAGGAAACTGTTGAAATCCACATTGATGCCCTGGGGTTGAAGTGTTCCGAGGCGGAAGATGAGGCGTTCTTCCTCCAGGCGTCTGGTGGTGAGGGAGCGGCGGTGGAGGAGGCCCAGCACCTCCATATTTCAACTCCCCCTCCCACTCTGCCGAGGACACCCGCACCAATCAACCAAACCGCCCAGTGGCTCAACATTTCAACTCCCCCTCCCACTCTGCCGAGGATATGGAGGTGCTGGGCCTCCTCCACCGCTGCTCCCTCACCACCAGACGCCTGGAGGAAGAACGCCTCATCTTCCGCCTCGGAACACTTCAACCCCAGGGCATCAATGTGGACTTCAACAGTTGAAACTTTATTGCTGGAACAGCACAGCAGGTCAGGCAGCATCCAGGGAACAGGAGATTCGACGTTTCGGGCACAGGCCCTTCTTCAGGAATGAGCAGAGAGTGTTCAGCAGGAGAAGATAAAAGGTAGGGAGGAGGGACTTGGAGGAGGGGCGTTGGAAATGTGGTAGGTGGAAAGAGGTCAAGGTGAGGGTGATAGGTCGGAGTAGGATGGAGGCGGAGAGGTCAAGAAGAAGACTGCAGGTCAGGAAGGCGGTGCCGGGCTGGAGGGATTCGGCTGAGACAAGGTGGGGGGAGGGGGGATGAAGAAACTGGTGAAGTCCAAGTTCATCCCCTGTGGTTGGAGAGTTCCCAGTCGGAAGATAAGAGGCTCCTCCTCCGACCGTCGCGTTGTTGTGGTTTGGCGGTGGATGAGTCCAATGACCTGCATATCCTCGGTGGAGTGGGAGGGGGATTTGAAATGCTGTGCTACAGGGTGGTTGGGTTGGTTTGACCGGGTGGCCCAGAGGTGCTCTCTGAATCGCTCCGCAAGTAGGCGGCCTGTCTCCCCAATATAGAGGAGGCCACACCGGCTGCAGCGGATGCAGTAGATGATGTGGGTGGAGGTGCAGGTGAATCTGTGGCGGATATGGAAGTTTCCTTCGGGGCCTTGGAGAGAAGTGAGGGGGGAGGCGTGGGCGCAAGTGTTGCATCTCCTGCGGTTGCAAGGGAAGGTGCCGGGAGTGGAGGTTGGGTCGGTGGGGGGTGTGGATCTGACAAGGGAGTCGCGGAGGGAGTGGTCTCTACGGAAAGCTGGAGGTGCAACACTTGCGCAGGAGGTGCAACACTTGCGCCCACACCTGCTGTGCTGTTCCAGCAATAAAGTTTCAACTTTGATCTCCAGCATCTGCAGACCTCACTTTCTCCTCGAGGACTTCAATAGAAATATTTACAAATATTTCTATTCTTGAAATGTCATGCCTCTGTAGAAATCATTGACTAAGATGTACAATTGAATAAGTAGTAATTCCACATGAATAGGCGAAGGAAGGTTATGGAAGGTACTTTGGGCATTAACCAAGTTAATGAGGAACACACATATCTGCTGTCTTGCTAAACTGATAGAACAATGAATGATAGGATGGAGAAGATCAATCGTGTAGTGCTTTGATCCCAGCTAATGTTACTACTGGACAGGTCAGAACCCAGAATGAAATCTGGCTTGATAGGTCATATTTCCTTTTTTTTTAAGATATGTTAGACTCACTAAATCATAAGCATACCAGGTTGCAGATTTAGTTTCAACAATAAAACAGAAGTTTACCGCACAAAATAAATACAAAAATAATAAAAAAAACAAATGTTAACTATAACAGTTTGAATGATTTCAAAATCCAGAGCAAAGTAAAATTCTATCCAATCATCAAATTCATCACTTTTACAGTTAATCAAATTCCCCTTCCCTGTCCAATCTGTAAATTTGATTTTATTACTTCTACTCAATTCCTGTTATGGGAGCTTTTCCTTGGAATACTTACACAACTGAGTAGTTAGACTTTCAACAATCAGCAGAGTTCTATACAAACAATCATAGCCTGAAAGTTTCACTAAATTCTCATTGAGGTAACATTCACCTTTTCTCGGACAATCTATACTCGTTTCTGACCCCAATCCTTGGAACTGAATACACAAACTTTTTCACTAAATTAAACAAACCTTGCTCAGCATAGATTCTAATGGCTTAATTTTTTCTCTCTCCTTAAAAAACCCCAATATAAACAAACTTCCATTCATACTTTACAGTAACATGCTCTTGCTGACACATATTTGTTTAAAAGCCATAGTTTTGAAAGACTGACCTAATTAATTTTTAAACCCTGTCACAAAAATTGACTTACAACCATATGCCACTAGTTTAATATTCATGCTCATACCAACCACCTTGTGGACAGGTATACATAGTCTGTTGTTGCTATTCATTTAAACCTCTGTAATTTTGGTTTCTCCCTAACCTTTCAGGTCACACCAACAAAGATTGATTTGGAGATGCCGATGTTGGACTGGGGTGTACAAAGTTAAAAATCACACTACACCAGGTTATAGTCCAACAGGTTTAATTGGAAGCACACTAGTTTCGGAGTGACACTCCTATCACCTGATGAAGGAGCATCGCTCCGAAAGCTAGTGTGCTTCCAATTAAACCTGGTGTTGTGTGATTTTCAACAGAGATTGAGCTGCATGGGTTGTAATACTGATTTCAACTCAAACCTAACCATTGTTTGCCAAGTGAGTTCAGTTCAAACAATTCTCCTTGTTTTTGAACTTATTCAGCAAATAGTTCTGCAGTCTTTCCGACTGTTACGATTGCCAAGTGCAATAGTCCTCAATCAGAGCCAAATGTAACTTTTGGTCAGATTTCCATGTTTCTCAGCCCAAATAAAACAAGTAGTGCGTAGGTATTTTCTTTTTCCCTCTGCTTTTCTACTTTGCAAATGTTCATTCCTCACACACAAAATAAATCTCCTAACAAACTGAAGCTTGCTAAAAAAAACACTTTTTTCTTATGGATCTATGTTGAGGGTAATGGAAGTGGACTGGCTGCTCCTGATGCTAGCTGACTTTTGACACCCCTTTGCTGCTTTTCATCTACCTTCAAAAAGAGCAAAAGTCTACAATTCTTTCTTTGGAAGACCTAGAATGCCAAAGCAAATCTCAAACTAAAAATGACAATGCCAAACATTTTGGCACAAAAATGTTGCTGCTCCACAAGTTTTTAAAGGTCTAAATTTCTGAATGATAACTCGATCTTACATGTTGATAGGAAATATAACAACTTGTTGAGAATATCTAATCTATATGAATGAGCATCATACATATGCACTCATTCAAATGTGTGTGAATGCAATTCTAACATTTCATTTTAGCTATTACTGCTCACAAATATCTCTCAACCAGAAGATCAAAGAGAGTCGTAATATATTATGACACTGTCATAAGAGAAAACAGAATAAATCTAAAGGTAGGCATTTATTGCCTCAGGAGCTTCTTACAATTCATCAGTAACGTGCTACAAGGAGGAGACAATAAAACTATCATCAATAACATGTTCAGCAATGGTTGGCTTGGTTTCCAGCAGAGCCAACTAGTTCTAGGCCGCACCATAGCTCTCATGTAAACATTAGAGAAGCTGCCCTTCATTCCCTGAGTGACACCAAGCAGTAGCAAACATAAGTTTAATGGAATTAAAAAGGAAGAAGAGGTTCAGAAGCTGGAGTGGTACCTTAAACAAAAGAAGACAGTTATCAGTTGCAGCCTTGACAGAATTGTAAACGGTTCTCTGGAAGGTGTCCTCAATCTAACTGTGTTCAGTTGCTTCTGCAATAACTATTCATCGATCTTAAAATCAATTGGTCTGCTGATGATTCCTGCTAAACTCCTCTGATAATTTGCAGTCAGATCTGAATTGCAGCAGCCCTGAGACTGATAAATGGCAGGTGGGAATCCCAGTGCATACATGCAAGGTAACGACCATCTAACATAAGAGTAAACCCAGCCATTTAATTAGACTCTTCAATGGCATCACCATCACCATCACTGAATGCCCCAACATCTGCAATTTGAGATTGTCCCATTGAATTAAAGTTTAACTGGATCCATTCATATGATTCAATGGGCACAAGAGAGACTGAATATTCTGTAGTTTGTCGATCACATCAAAACCTCCAAGAACCTTTTCCCATCTGCAAAGCTCAATTTATCAAGTCCGATCACCGTCCTGGCTGCAAAAACACTAATGAAATTCAACACTAAGCAGAACAGGGCAGTTTGTTTCATTTGATTCCCCGACACTGGACTTCAGACCAACCCTTGTCATTATCTACCTATTGTGGCTACAGCATTTGCAAGATGCTCAGTAATACTCACTCACTCCTGTTCACCACAGAGAAGCAGCAACATCTGGCAGTGTCAGAAGCTACAAGATACCTTCCAAAAAACCCAATGTGACCATTTCCCCTTTTATCACTTTCAATATCGTGGATATCCCAAAAAGCACTATCACCACAAAGGTTTGCAGTACAAGGAGAAGGTCTCTCACTGCTCCTGAGGACATGTAAGAAATGGGCAAGAAATACAGTCAGATTGAACAAAAGGGAGAACAATCACAGAATGCCCATTCTGCCTGCTCAATACCAAGTGGTAAATAACTTCTCGTAATTTTCAACTCAACGCAAAGATTGACCACGAGGAGTATCTTTTGAAATTGGTGGAATACATCATTTTTGTTCTTAACACAAAACTTAGTTGACTTGCAAGCCAAACATTTCTTTAGGAGATGTTTTGAGCCCCACCCAAAATTCAATGTTGTACGAGATAGAAGCATAATTGTTAGGTTGGTTTTGAGTCACAGTATTGTTTGCAAGTGGATGGTATCACCATGAAAACAGTCTACAAAATATTTAGTCATATTTTTACAAAATGGAAAGAACAGTTATGTAATCCCAATGTATATACTGTTGTTATGGCACTAATTGAGGCTGATCCTGTTTTCACTTGTAATGAGGTATATGTTTAAGCTATCTATTTTACCCATCCTTTGCCTTGGGACATAAATGTTGAAGGCCATTAGGTAACCTGAATCTCCTCACATGTGATGATACGGCCAACGTTAGTAGGGTTTCCAAGGAAAAAGGAAGATGTCCCAAACCCTTTAGGTGCAGCAAAGTAAGGTACCTCATTCATGCTGACCATAACGTTTTCTGAAGCCTCCTTGCAGTGACTTCACTAAGTGCCAGGAGCTACTTCTTAGTTCCCCATTTATCTCAGCAGGTTTTTCTCACTTGGCATGGCATTCCCATTCGCCAAGCAGCTGTTTCTTCCCTCATTTCCACATGGATGGGAGGTAACATTATCTGGTTCCCATTTTACTGGGAGCAGGACAGTTTTTGCCACATTCCATGCTGCCCACATTCCATGCTGCCTAATTCCAGTCTCATGTTTTAACGGTGGCTGCAAATTTAAGTTCTGTGCAACAAATTTTGTTGTACCTGCAATTTTGAATTAGTGCGCGAGATCAGCACTTTTGATCAGCAATGTTGATCCGGTACAACAAGTTATGTTGCAATAAAAGCAAATTACTGCGGATGCTGGAATCTGAAACCAAAAAAGAAAATGCTGGAAAATCTCAGCAGGTCTGGCAGCATCTGTAAGGAGAGAAAAGAACTGACATTTCGAGTCTAACTGACCCTTTGTCAAAGCCACAGGGTCAGTTAGACCCTTGCTTTGACAAAGGGCCAGTTAGACTCGAAACATCAGCTCTTTTCTCTCCTTACAGATGCTGCCAGACCTGCTAAGTTATGTTGCAAGCTATTTGCAGGGAAATGATACGGTTACAAAACATGAACAGCATTGAGAGTAAAGGATGTTACTAAGAAAGCTGATTTCCCAATTAACAGATTGCTTGAAGAGAATGCATCTTAGAAACTGGCACATTCCTAAATCATATTTTTATATATATTTGAATGAACAATTATGTGTCGGAGCATCAGTCCTTATCCAATACTCTCAGGGAGCATTTTTTCCTGAATGGGAGTTACCAGCTATGAAAAATAATTGTAATTGCTCCCAAGGTATAGTTTGGTTGTACTCATTACCTTCAGTTATATTTATAACAGATTATTCAATCATTTATCTGGCACTGATGTTTATGAATTTGTTACCATCTTTTAACATTATTACAGCCAATATTCAATGGATTGTAAATCACTTTGAAATGTTGAAGTAATTTATAATGTTAGATCAAAGTTCTTTCTACCCTAAAGCCCAAATCAGAATATTACAAATGTAACACAGTTCCGGAATATATCTTTGCTGGAGTACCTTGTATCAGCCAAAGCTTTAATATTTTTGAATATCTTCAACTGTCACCAGCTGTTAAGAGAAAAAGCTTGAAGCAAAAAATGATTCAGGATGAGCTCACTTACGTTTTGGCCTGTGGCATGCATTTAGGCAATCTTTTTCAGTTCTGAATTTATTCTTGTTTCCAAGGCAGCCCCCATAGATAAATTGTTCACATTTTTTAGTCGTCTTATTATAGAAATACCGATGAAACAGCCCTCGACATGGTCCACTATCAGCTTCCAACTGACAAGGATTTCTTCGATCTGTTAAATGTATATATTTTTATATCATTAATATCATAGAACAAAACTTTTCTTCTACTATATTCAATTTCACAGAAATAACCAACAGTCAGGACAAATAATTTAGTTGAGGCTATGTACTATTTATTTCAGATGTGAAAGCAATTAAACCTTTCGCCAACTTCACCGCTTCAGACAGAATGACAGATGCTATGAACACTACCATCTGCAAGCTCCTCCCAAAGTTGCACACTATTGCAAATTGAAAATAAATCCTGCTTTTTCACCCCCACTATCTCAGTCAAAATTCCAGAATGCCTGTCTTAACTGCATTGTGGTCATATCGACAACACATTGACTGTTGTGTTTCAAAAAGGCAGATTACCACCATCTTCTCAAGAGCAATTAGGGAAGGGTAATAAATACTGACCCTGCAGCAATGCATGGATCCCAGAGACAAATAAAGAAACACAAACGCAGGCACATCACCTCTCAGTTTCAGATTACTTCCTGCAGATGGGTATATGTTTCTCAACAAAATGGAACAAAATATTTAAATAACATTTTTTAAAAAACACTTTTAATTGGAGAAAAAAAGATAATCCTATTTTACTGCTAATATATTTCCTGTGCACATTTTAAATGCTTCTGATTAAAAGATCATTTGAGACCACAGCAGTGACTTACATTAATAGAACATCTCAGGAAGAAAGAGTTTGGGGGGGGAGTTTGGGGCACATCCTTCCTATAGCAAAGAGACCAGAATTGCATGTAGTATTCAAAAAATAGCCTAACCAATGTCCTGCACAGTCACACATGACCTCCCAAGTCCTATATTCAATGCACTAACCAATAAAGGCAAGCACACCAAACACCCTCTTCACTATCCTGTCTACCTGTGACTCCACTTTCATGGAACTATGAACCTGCACTCCAAGGTCTCTTTGTTCAGCAACACTCCCCAGTACTCTACCATTAAATGTATAAGTCCTGCCTTGATTTGTCTTTTTATAGATTAGATTAGATTACAGAGTGGAAACAGGCCCTTCGGCCCAACAAGTGCACACCGAGCCGCCGAAGCGAAACCCACCCATACCCCTACATTTACCCCTTACCTAACACTACGGGCAATTTAGCATGGCCAATTCACCTGACCCTGCACATCTTTGGACTGTGGGAGGAAACCGGAGCACCCGGAGGAAACCCACGCAGACACGGGGAGAACGTGCAAACTCCACACAGACAGTTGCCTGAGGCGGGAATTGAACCCGGGTCTCTGGCGCTGTGAGGCAGCAGTGCTAACCACTGTGCCACCGTGCCGCCCTTTAAAATGCAACATCTCACATTTACCTAAATTAAACTCCATCTGCCAATCCTCAGCCCATTAGCCCATCTGATCTAGGTACTGCTGTACACTGAGGCAACCTTCTTCACTATCTACTACAGCTCCAATTTTGGTGTCATCTGTAACTCAGTTTCATCTATAATCTAACCTCCAGTCTGAAAAGTAACCCTCCACCATCACCCTCTGTCTTCTACCTTTGAGCCAGTTCTGTATCCACCTGGTTAGTTCTTCCTGAATTTGATTAGATTTAACCTTGCTAACCAGTCTACCATGAGGAACCTTGTCGAATATCTTACTGAAGTCCATACAGATCATGTCCATAACTCTGCCCTCAGCAACCCTCTTCAAAATTTCCCTAATCACTCTTTGCCTTTCCAAATAAATCCTATCCCTCAGGATTCCCTTCAACAACTTGCCCACCGTGATATCAGGTTCATTGGTCGATAGTTCCCTGGCTTTTCATTACCACCTTTCTTAAATAGTGGCACTACGTTAGCCAACTAGAGAAAGTGAGGACTGCAGATGCTGGAAATCAAAGTCAAGAGTGTGTTGCTGGAAAAGCACAGCAGGTCAGGCAGCATCCAAGGAGCAGGAGCCAAATAGGTCGATTCTCCTGCTCCTTGGATGCTCCCTGACCTGCTGTGTTTTTCCAGCAACATACTCTCGACTACATTAGCCAACCTCCAGTCTTCCGGCACTTCACCTGTGGCTACTGATGGACTCATTCATGCTGCCACAATCTTTATTATTCCCTGGGATTCAAACTTGCAATCATGTCTACATTGTGACACTTTATCAAGTGCCTCTTGGAGGCGCATATACATATCAACCACGTTACCCTTACCAAATGTCTGCTATCTCATCAGAAAGGACAGCCAAGTTTGTTCAACCCTAATTGAGTCTGTCAGCTATCCTCAATTAATCCACACTTGTCCAAGTGTCCCACAATTATCCTTCCACTGTAAAATACTCACAAATGGACTCCCATACCACTAAATCAAGACCTTAAGTGTACAATTTGTGCCAACTTAGAAAATTCATCTCAACATCATTGATATTAAACATGCAGAGAGCAGCCAATTGCCTTGTGGGAAAATCAAACCCTGACAGGTTTTCTAGCATACACCCCAGAGAGAGTTGTGTTCCTTCACAGACAAGCCCTCAGCACCTCTGAAGTAGCCCAGCATCATTAAGTAGAGAATCTGTTGTGATCAGCCTCCTACCCCTCAGCAGCCCCTCTCTTGTGAATCCTGCCTTCACTTACCTATGCACCAAGTCCCTTGTTCATCTTGAATTTCTGGTGGGTATGTTTCCAGCAGTTACCACCAATCCCCCAAGTTGCATTGCCTACAACAGTTAACTATCAGCCTCTGTTTGGCCAGAAACACCCGGGAGCTGGGATTTCCATACCCTGGATTCCTTGATCTTGGAAAAGGTCAACCACCGACCATGTAAACCCTCCCCAAAGGAAGTAATGCGGGGTTCTTGCTATTTCTCCAGTTGCCAGGTGAGATCCATGACTTTTACATTAAATATCACCTATCATTCCAAAAAGCTATCTCATGCTGAGATCAAACTGGCTATCTTGTAGCTGTTGTGTTTATGGCTAAATCAGTTGTCTGAAATATCCAATCAAATCTTCAACCTTTGAACTTGGAGAAAGTGAGGGCTGCAGATGTTGGAGATCAGAGTTGAGAGTGTGGTGCTGGAAATGCACAGCATGTCAGGCAGCATCCAAAGAGCAGGAAAATCAACATTTCGGGCATAAGCCCTTCATCTTTTGGAGTTGGCTAAGTGGAGTTGAGGGGCATAATGGAGTAACAGCCAGAGTGAGGGAGTAATGGTTTTATTGGGCCTATGGAAATTAGAATGAAGATGAAGGTGTGTTTGAGCAAATAAATAGTTACAGGATTGTCACAAGGATGAACAGAGGGTCAAAGGCTGGTCAGTTGAAATTTTGAAAGATTAAACTCCTGTTGTACATTCAGAATCCATAAGGTTATCTTGGAATGCAGAGATAACCCCTGGCTTCTTTACTGCAAAACATCTTCTGAAATGTCTTTCTTCTGATTCTTCAAATATCACCTTAAATAATAAATGCAAAGAGCTCATGGGCTTTTTTGTCAGTAAGACTGAGACCATCTGATCCACTACCACTGTAGTGTTCCTTTTTTCCATTGGTTCAAGGATGAAAGATGACTTAATTGAAGTGTATAAGATCTGAACAGTCATGAGAAGGTTGACTTACAAAGGATATTGCCTCTTGTGGGTGAATCCAGAACAAGGGGCACTGTTTGAAAATTATAGGTCACCCTTTTGGGACAGAGATGAGGATTTCTTATTGTCTCAGACAGTTGCGCAACTTTGGAATTGTCTGTCCACAAGACAGTGAAGGCAAGGGCATTGAAGATCTTGAAAGCAGAAGTCAAGTCCAATAAATCAAAGGTTATTGGGGGTAGATGGGAATTTGGAATTGGAAACACAACCAGATCAGCCTTGATCTTCTTGTATGGTAGAGTAAGCTCAAGAAGTTGAATGGTCTACCTCTTCCGCTATTTTGGATGTTCTTATATATGCTTTTCTATGATCAACCCTGCATTCACAACTTGCTCTAATTTTGCTCCTATCTACCTCATTTCCTCTTCCTCCTTACCTTGACCATGAGACCCACCTTGCTCAGTGTTATTCCTGCTAAGCTGCTGTCTACCCAATTCTCCTTCTGCTCCCTACATGAATTAATGCCATTATTTGTTCAGTCTTTTCAGGTATGGTCCTATGCCACTTCAAAATCAACTTCTCCTGAAAGTAACTTTTGACCCCACCATCCTTCAAAACTGCTGTTCTATCTCCAACCTTTCTTCCTTCTCCATGTTTGAATCCTTCCAATCAGCCATTTGCTCCTCACAGTATTAAAACTGTATTTATCAAAGTGGCAAATCTGTGACAGGGTGACTATGACAAAGGTAAACAATCCCTTCTCAAACTTTGTCAATTTTCCTCATACACCTCTCCATAGTTCTTCAATTGGTTGAAAGTACACTGGTACTATCCTCATCCCTTTCACTGTAGTCAATGTATCACTTGAAATGGCTTCTTTTCTTGCTCTGACATCATTTTCTCTAGTGGCCTTCAAGGTTTTATCCTCGACACCATAACACAAGCCCCCACCTATTTCTAATCAACCCATTGTCTCTCAGCAACATTATCTAGAAACAAAATGTTAATTCTAACATGTAAATAAAGGCTACCTGGCTTTATGCTACTGCCCCCTTTCCTGACTCCTTTACTCCTGTTAAAATATCAGATTACTTATCTGACATCCAGCAATTGATGAAGAAAAGTCTCTTTCAAATAACCATTGGAAATACCAAACTACAGGGGATCCCTAATTAATGAATATCTGACTTGTGAATGTTCGTATTGTCCTGCATTGTGTACAAATTGACATGTGAATGAATTCCAGAATGGAACCCTTACGGAATCCAGGGACTTTTTTCAGTCCCTGTCAGATCATCCAATCCAATCACAGCTATGAAATCTATTTCTCGCCTTATCAACAGAGTCTGCACCAGACTATTTGTGACATTCATGCCAGGATCAGTTTCTAAACACAGACATCCATTCCACCATTAGGATGGTCCATCTCGACCATGGTAACATCATCTGACTCTGCTTCTGCTTCAGCCAAATTGTTCATATCTGCCCTTGCTACCTCTTAACATTATTAATCTGATGTTCCTCTGGTCACAATCTACCTTCTATAAACTTAAGGTCATCTAAAATTCTACTGCCTGTGTTCAAACTCACACAAAGTACTGCTCACCCATCACCCCTACACTCACTGATCCAAATTGGCTGCTGGTCAAATAATGCCTTGATTTTGAAAATCACATCCTTGTTTTCATGTGTCTCCATTGCCTTGGCCCCATTTTATTCCATAAATCTCCTCCGGACCCATAAACATTCCAAATATAATTTGCACTCACCTAATTCTGGTCAATTCAGAATCCATAATTTTAATTGTTACTCCATTAGTGGCTGGCCCCAAGCTCTGGAATTCCCTTACTAAGTATGTCTGCCTCTGTATATTATTTTAAAATGGTCCGTAAAAGTTTCCGAATCCGGTGGGATGGCAGCAGTGTAGGATGCACTATCTGGAGCTCGTCCACTCCACCTGTTCTTTCTCTTCCTCTCTTTTCCTCGCTCCTTTTGGCCTTGGACACTCTGCCCTGGCTTCTGACTCCCGGCCTCCGAAGTGGGGTCAGTGACCTGAAGCGGGAACACCAGTGACTTGCGGCCCAGCACGGAATATGGCTGGAGCAGCCTAGTGGTCAGACCACGTGGAGACCCCTGCGCACGTCTGCTGTGGACTGCCCTTGGAAAAAGACTGATTTTTAAAATTTTCCTTCTTGTTTTTTTACCCTACATCTATACTGTGTACAGCTGTAATGTCACTTTTTTTTTCATTTCTCTATTCTGTAACTAAGGATTGTAACTAGGTACTCAGTACCTAAGTTGGGGCAATGTGTTGGTGACATTGTTACACTGCGATGATAAAGCTAATTCAATTCAAAAGCTTTTAGACAACCTTCCTAGTATTACCTTTTATGGCTTAGTATCAGATTGTGCATTCTAAGTCTTTTGTGAAGTGCCTTAGGACACTTTAAGACATTAAAAGATATATAGATATATATTAATGCTATACAAACAATTATAATTATTGTGAAGGGTTAAAAACAGCATGCTTTCAATTACTTTACTGACAAATCTCCCACAGGGGTAACTTAGATTAAAAGCTGAAGATTGCTGTTTCCAGAATTACAAACATGATCTCTCATGTTCTGTTGTACATTTTAATACTGTGCAAGAATCTGGAATCTGTATCGGGAATTGGGGGTATTCATAATAGTTGTCATCACTAAATCATTAGAGGCTGAGGCAGACCAGCAAATCAATGCCTTTCCCAGTTAGCATGAGGAAATTGGGAAAGATAACTTAACTCATGTCTGAGGAGCAGGCTATATCACTTTTGACTCAGCTTGTCTTTTGCAACAAATCTGATCTAGCATCAAATCCATAGGCATCAATGTGAAACATTAATTTTAAAAACAACCAATTAGATGAATGGCAGGTTGCTGGAGTAATGATGAATACTGACATGATAGCAAGGATTAGGAATCAATTTGTATTTGATTTACGCTCCAGGCGAATGATTTTAGCTTATTCATTCTCATTTCTTCAATTACTGTCTGTCTTTCCAAAGGAATAAATGTCAGCAAAATGATGTCGTTCAACTAAGAAGGAAATAACTCACAAAATATTTTGTAACCATGTTTTTAAAATTATGAATTTAACAACAATGTATGAAAACTGATTTTTTTTTAAAAGCTTGTGCTCTTATGTCTGAGATTTATCCAAAAAAATTATACTTCAGACAATTTGGAATTAAATTGGGTCGGTGTGGACATGTTGGGCCGAAGGGCCTGTTTCCACACTGTAAGTAATCTAATCTAATCTAATCAAACTTTAATCTAAATAGTAAGAAAAATGAAAAAGGACTGTAACTTAACTGACATTTGTGTAAGTTCAATTAATATGGAATACATTGAATAGCCAGTCCACATTTTATATTCAAAGTTGCTGGAACAGAACATGACCCACACCCTTCTTGGTCAAAGACAGTGAACCACAGCTTACACCAATGACAAAAACAATGAACTGTCTGGGAGCACTGACTAAGCCAATAAATTGCTTTCATTTTACCCCCTTCACTTGGTACAACTGTATTTCAGTTTAATAAGGGTCCTGCAGCTGCAACATTAAAACTGGAATTATCTTTTTTCTCCATCACATCTCCTGAACTATGTTTCGTTTTAATTGTGCAGCTTTTCCACAATTGTTAGGAAGGTATGCCGTTTAACTTCCAGGAATTTCTAGTGGTTGTCCCGCATAACTCTTTGTAATGCAGCGTAAGTTCATCAGAGATGCCACTTATGCCATGTAAGTGGGCTTTCTGCCAATCTTTTGAAGAAGAGTCATGCTGGACCCAAAATGTTAATTCTGTTTCTGTATTCACAGATGTGGGCAGACCTACTGAATTTCTTCAGCCTTCTGTGTTTGTTTCGATGATTAACAGAAATCAGAGTTTGTTTGCATAAGCACAGTTGAAATTTCACATGGAAAAATAAACATACATGTTCAAAATTTAGGATTGAAACAGAGTGGATCTTAGACTGCCTTCACTATTATTTAGCAATGTAGCTAGTGGCACATATAATGTGGAACTTAGTGGTTATTTAAGTTTTATCACATATCTATATCAGTAACACAAGCTGAATTTATGCCTTCAATCATGAACACCCTTACGAATTGTACAAATGATCTTAAGATCGCAATGAAGCAGAGATAGCCAGCTGTTAACTCAGTCAACTGACCTCAATGATCTGGGGTCAACTCATTTCAATAATTAGCACAGGTTGTCAATTAGCTTTGTGTTTTATATAAGCTCTTAATCTAATGTATAAGGTACGAGTCTGAATAGCAATTCAAATTTAAACCACTTAAAAGTCAACGAAGGCTTATTTGATAGCCCCAGAAGTAGTTGTGAGAATCATATGTGATTATGCACTGAATGTTAATGTTACCACAGGTAATACGCCTACTTCATATTGTCTATGTGTTTTAAATAAGATTAGTGCCCAGCCAACAGGAGTACTGTTAGTGCTATCGGATGCTTCGGTAGTGAGAAATATCGTGAGTAGCAAGCACCAGTCTGAATCAGCCTGTGCACCTTAAAGTGAGTTTGTACCTCTTTAAGGAGAAGAGTATGAACTCTGGAATCAAAGTTTGTGGTGATTCAGGAGATGAAGGTATCTGGAAAACAGCAAAGAATGGCACAAAGACAAGAGCACAGCCTCTGAGATTTTATAATGTTGCACTAGAAGCTTGATGAAGAAGGTGAAAAGTCAGAAAGCCATCGAGTATCTACATGGACCAAGGGAACCCTCCAAATACATAAACAAAAATCACTGAGGACAGATACCGACAGAACATATGTTCCAAGGAGCTGATGTAGTGACACAAGAAATATGATGCTCATATACCAGTCAAGGACAATGGATTTGTCTTCTAATATCCTATCAATTGTATCATTTGTCTCAAATACTACTAAAGTACCAAATTTCACAGCTTACACACACTGTCAACTATTGACTGAGAACCAAATGGTTGCATGGGTACTAATGGCTCAGGGAGAAAGTGAGGTCTGCAGATGCTGGAGATCAAAGTTGAAACTTTATTGCTGGAACAGCACAGCAGGTCAGGCAGCATCCAGGGAACAGGAGATTCGACGTTTCGGGCACAGGCCCTTCTTCAGGCCTGAAGAAGGGCCTGTGCCCGAAACGTCGAATCTCCTGTTCTACTAATGGCTCAACATTATAGCATGCAGCTTGACTCATTTCCTCACTTTCTCCTAGTTTATTTCATGTATGCACATATGTGCACACTATAAATACCATTTTGGTCCCCAAATTGCAACTGTAGCAGCTAAACAACAGACATTACCCAATTCAACAGCATGTCAAATGTTTGCATATGGGACAGATCAGTCTTTATAATAATTCAAATGAAATTTAAGCATTTCTTAGTACTGTACTTGAACAGAAAGGAAAGTCAGTGTGGAAGCGTTAAACAGAATCTGTGGCATATAGCAGAACGCATTACTTAAACCTATTAGATGGTTGACAAAGTTGTTATGTTGCTGCAAGACATTTCAGCAATGTTTTTATGTGTACCATGCTGCTTGGGGTTGCTTTATAATTTGCATATTGCACAGTTGTCATTGAGAATGCTCACTTTTGATTTTTTTTAAATTTCTCCCTTTTCACAGGTAAAGTAAGGCTATTTTCATTGCAAGCAGGGGGGGGTGATATCTGAGTAGTATTATCACTAGATTATTAATCCAGAGGCGCAAGTAACATTCTGGGGACCCAGGTTCAAATCCTACCATGGTATGTGGTAGAATTTGAATTCAATTTAAAAAAGAATACTAGGATTAAGAGTCTAATAATTGTTGCTGATTGTCGGAAATCCCATTTGTTTACTGACATCCTTTAAGGAGGGAAATCTTCCATCCTTACCCTGTCTGGCCTACATATCAACTACCCTCTGGGCAATTAGGGGTGGGCAATAAATACTGGCTTGGCCGGTGATGTCCACAGCCCATGACTGAATAAAAAAAATTTGCAAGCAATGTCTCTGTATGGTCTAGGTTTGCATTCATGCCTTGCAAGAACCCAGCAATCCAGTGACTTTATTATCATCGGATATCCAGATACAAATATCTCCTCAGGAGGTGAGGCAGTGGCACTGAAGACAAATCTCTCTGGCAAGCCCAGGAAGGACTGTGCAAACTGAGATGTGAACTCCAGAAAGGTTGGGTACAATATGCTCAAACTTTGATTGGACTTTCCTGCATCTTTAGCAACTCTTCTAAAGATAGCAAAATTAGTATAAGCCCCAAAGGAATACCTTTCCTACACATTTTGCTGCAAGTGAAGCAAGATCTAGAAAAAAAGACTGCTGCAAGAAGTCTAAGCAAAATTTGTAGCTACAACTGGGAATTGAAACAATATAATGAATTGAATAGAGTTACAGTAGCGTCCATTGGTAAGACAATTTTTAAAATTTAATTGTAAGCTACACAGACCTGTTAAACATGTGGGTTAATTCATAGTTGTTCCAAGAAGTTGGACTCCTCGGACTTTTAATGGGAGAAGCATTCCAGGTGATCAATATATTTTCAAGATTGATCGATGATTAAGTAGAACAAAGGTTAGATGCACTTCGCTCAGGAGTCTTCAGTGGCCACCAAGGACAGGCAAGTGGGAAAGATTTGTTGAAAAAACTCTTTCTAAGTCCAAGGGACATAACCATGTCTCTGACACAACCATGTCTCTGACACAACCAAACCCTCTACCTAAACCATC
This sequence comes from Chiloscyllium plagiosum, assembly GCF_037043375.1. Lineage (NCBI taxonomy): Eukaryota > Metazoa > Chordata > Chondrichthyes > Orectolobiformes > Hemiscylliidae > Chiloscyllium > Chiloscyllium plagiosum. Next base: position 187,335 of record NW_028270145.1, read on the forward strand.
CAGGAGCCTCCAAGAATACATCAACTCTGAATCATTGACAAAATGCTAGCTATCTACACATTGGGAATAAAAGAGAAGTAGGCAAATGTGAGGACTGCAGACACTGGAGATCAGAGTCAAGAGTTAATAAAGCATGGAACAGAGATATTATCTGTATTAATAACTCATTTCTCAAAAGTTTACAATCATTTGGAGGATAACATTTGCACATTTTCAAGATTTATCTTTTGAGTATGAGAATGATACCCTAAAAACATGATGAGCCACATCAGTTGTTGGTGCCTGTTGCTCTGTGCTATCTGTGTAAAAATACTGGGCTGCTCTTCAAGATTTACAGCTGCAATGCATTTTAGTTGCCAAAATTTAAGTCATGCAGTTGAAAAGTTTAGTCATTGTGCCATAAATCATGCTGTTTTGCTCAACCAATTTCATGGAATGCAAGAAGAATGATCAGTTTCTGAATGTGTTGCCATGGGTTTCAGAGTTTGTGTTAATCTAGCCTCTCATGCTACTCTCATACTCCGGACCTTAAGTTCCAACTTTGTCCTGATTCAATAACCTTTTGTTAGCAGGGAGACAGTAAATGGTCAGCATAAGCAAGTTAGCAGTGCTATTTCTCTGGGAGGAGGCGTATATAGCTAGCTTGAAATAATCAATGTCTGAATAATTATATACTGTTCAGTCAGATGCATTCAAACATAACAAAACTAATGACTTCAACAAGACTTTTTGAGAGAAGTGTGCATTATATGCAATACTTCTGAAAAAGGGATGAAAGATTAGTAACAGATTCTTTTTTCCATTTGATATAAATGGTCTCATCACTTAAAAATAAATTTCAGTCATTACAGTGTTTATTCTCTCAATATCATATTCTATGTGGCCAGAAACATCTTCAGTACAACAAATTGAGGGGGAGAAAAGTATTTTTTGATTCCAACTATACTTTGTTATAACTGATGGGTTAGTCAACTAAGGCAACAAACATCTGATACACTTAGTAATGAGTCCCCGACAGTGCTGTTAGCAATGAAGCAAGGACAGTTATCTTGCATCCAGCGGAAATAAAGCATTTGAGACTTTCAGACAGTTATTCTGTTGTGACATGAATAGATTCAAGATGGACTGCATATGATGTCTATGGTTTGGTTACTAACAACAACATTGTACATATTGGACAGGCTGATAATGGAAATGTTAGAATTGATACCCTAATGGATATATTTAATGTGGAAGTTCATTTTATAGAAATTTTGCTGTTTGAAATAATAAACAAAAATTTGTAAGTCAATATTTTGCTGCTGCATATTACAGAGTACATAATTGTATTTAAAAAGAAAGTACGCATTTCAGTTTGAATGTAACATGGAGACAGACCATTTAGGTCACAGACTAGCATTTGGTTCGAAATAGCACCAACAGTTTGCTTTCCATTGCATCTGAGCTAGACATTTTAGTCTTTGTCCTGCCCCGAATAGTAGAAGGCAATGGCAAACCAACACTGACAAATAATATAAGAAAATACCTCTGGATTAAACCCCAGCAGGCAATGGGCCAATTCTGAGGCAAGAGAAGCTAAGACTTTCCTTGTAGGGTGAGCAAGAGCAATGTTCTGACATAACTGGGAAGACTTCCACACCCTTTTCAACAGCTCCTAGCCATTGATAAGATACATCTTATTGTGGAAATAGTAAGAATGTGGCACACTGCTGCATGATGGGATACTTGACCTAGGTAAAACATACCTTGGCTCTCAAGCTCTCAGGCTCTCAAGTAGTTGAAACATATTGCTAGAGATAAAGACTGAGGTTGTATAATTATAGTTTGATGAAATATAGGGAAAGTGTCTGAAGCTCTTTAGTTGGAGTGCATCTTGAGCTCATTAGTTTCTCTGCCCTTGAGCAACATCAAAGAACAAAGTTGATCGCTGCACTGTGCTTATCTTTATCTTGAATTATTGTAAAGTGCAGAATGTAAGCAGAGTTGTATATATTGCTGTCTAAGTATAGGCTGACTTTTCAGTTTGAGAGAGTGCTATGAGACAATGAAAACTGTAGCAGCCTCTCTGTGAGTTCACAAAAAATAAAGCTTCTTGAAACAAGTCTCGAAGTCTCAGACTAAGTAATTTCCTCGACACTCATCAACCCTAATTTTGCATAAATTTCTAAAGTCAGTTTGAGACAAGAGGACAAGTGGTTGGCAGGAAAGGATGAACAGGAGATAAGTAAATAGAAAGAGAACTTTTGTGCCAGTTAGGTCCAAGACAGCCAATAGACTGTTAATAGAGTAATTACAGATAAAGAGATTAACATGATTTCTTCTTAGATGTTTTTGTTTATAATATTAACTTTATACTTCTACACTTTTACTTCTTAATTTTCAATGTGAAAGAGACTGTAATTAATACATACCACATGGCTAAAAAGCATCAAACTATAATAGCCTCAAGCTGGGCTCTCTTTGGCAGGTCTAATTTGTATTTATTGTGTAAATACAGTAACTTCATACTATTTGACATATGTAATGGTGAGGCTGGCAAAGAAAATGCCTCTTTCACAAAGCTAATAGTTGAATGGCACAATTTGGACTGCACCTTCTGGACATATAAATTTAGCTGCACATCTGCCCCTCGCCTGATGTTTTTGCATGCATAACAGAGAGTACCAATAGACTCATCATTATTTTGCCAGCAAATCCTGGCCCACTACTTTCCAGCACCTCACATACCAAAACACCAATGGACTGATATTATGATAGAAATGATGATGACCTTTTAACATGCTCAACCACGAAACAGAAAGTCAGCTAGCAAATGACAATGATCAACATATAGAGCTAAACATTGAATCAGGAATGTTCTGTCTGCGACACACATTTCCTCGAGAGATTTCTCAAAAATGGCACATCACCCTTTGACTCACTATTCAAATGCAGTAAACGGTGTGAAGTTAAAGGACATGACAATTTGAATTAAGTACAGGTCCTTCTGTTATAATGCACATTTTGTTAACACAAATTCGCGATAACATGTTTGATGAATTGGGGACCCTGTTTTTAAAATGTGAAATTTTAAAGGGTGTATTGGTTATAACGCAATTCCATTAGCTTAAATGGTGCTGCTATTACACAACTTTCATAGAACACAGGATTTCACAAGAACAGAACCACTGCGTTATAGCAGGACTGACTGTAAGTCAGAAAGTAAACAGGGCCGACGTACCACCTACAAGGAGTGTACTTACAATTCTCCCCACTTGCCTGAATAAGTGCACCTCGATCAATACTCAAGAAGCTTGACATTGAAGGTCAAATTAGCCCACTTGATTGTCACCCGATTCACCACCTTCAACATTCAACATTGGAAAAGTAGGCTTCAAGGCAAGGGCGTAATTGATATGTGGAGCTTGTTCAAGGAGCAACTATTGAGTGTCCTTGATAAGTATGTACCTGTCAGGCAGGGAGGAAAGGGTCGTGTGAGGGAGCCGTGGTTTAATAAGGAATTGGAATCCCTTGTTAAATGGAAGAGGGCGGCCTATGTAAAGATGAGGCGTGAAGGTTCAATTGGGGCGATTGAGAGTTATAAGGTAGCCAGGAAGGACCTGAAGAGAGAGCTAAGAGAAGCAAGGAGGGGACATGAAAGGTCCTTAGTTGGTAGGATTAGGGAAAGCCCTAAGGCTTTCTATAGGTATGTCAGGAATAAAAGAATGACTAGAGTAGGAATAGGTCCAGTCAAGGATAGTAGTGGGAAGTTGCGTGTGGAGGCTGAAGAGATTGGGGAGACACTGAATGAATACTTTTCGTCAGTATTCACTCAGGAACAAGACATTGTTGCCGATGTGAATACTGAGTCACAATTAAGTGAATGGCTTTGAGGTATGTAGGGAAGAGGTGTTGGAAATTCTGGAAAGGGTGAAAATAGATAAGTCCCCTGGGCCTGATGGCATTTATCCTAGGATTCTCTGGGAAGCAAGGGAGGAGATTGCAGAGCCATTGACCTTGATTTTTATGTCCTCGTTGTCTACAGGAGTAGTGCCAGAAGACTGGAAGCTAGCAAATGTGGTTCCCTTGTTCAAGAAGGGGAGTAGGGATAACCCTAGTAACTATAGGCCGGTGAGTCTCACTTCTGTTGTGGGCAAAGTCTTAGAGAGAATTGTAAGGGATAGGATTTATGAACATCTGGATAGGAATAATGTGATCAAGGATAGTCAGCATGGTTTTGTGAAGGGCAGGTCGTGCCTCACAAACCTTATTGAATTCTTTGAGAAGGTGACTAAGGAGGTGGATGAGGGGAAAGCAGTAGATGTGGTGTATATGGATTTTAGTAAGGCGTTTGATCAGGTTCCCCATGGTAGACTACTGCAAAAAATACGGAGGTATGGCATTGAGGGTGAGTTGGAGGTTTGGATTAGGAATTGGCTGGCTGGAAGAAGACAGAGGGTAGTAGTTGATGGTAAAGGTTCATCTTGGAGTGCCGTTACTAGCGGTGTTCTGCAAGGATCTGTTTTGGGATCATTGCTGTTTGTCATTTTTATAAATGACCTGGAGGAGGGGCTAGAAGGTTGGGTGAGCAAGTTTGCGGATGATACGAAAGTCGGAGGAGTTGTAGACAGTGAGGAAGGATGTGGCAGGTTACAGCGGGATATAGATAAGCTGCAGAACTGGGCAGAAAGGTGGCAAATGGAGTTCAATGTAGCTAAGTGTGAGGTGATTCACTTTGGTAAGAGTAACAGAAAGATGGGGTACTGGGCTAATGGTCGGATACTTGGTAGTGTGGATGAACAGAGGGATCTTGGTGTCCATGTACACAGATCTTTGAAAGTTGCCACCCAGGTAAATAGTGCGGTGAAGAAGGCATATGGCGTACTGGCTTTTTTTGGTCGAGGAATTGAGTTCCGGAGTCCTGAGATCATGTTGCAGTTGTATAAGACTCTGGTGCGGTCGCATCTGGAGTATTGTGTGCAGTTTTGGTCGCCATACTATAGGAAGGATGTGGAGGCACTGGAACGGGTGCAGAGGAGGTTTACCAGGATGTTGCCTGGTATGGTAGGAAGACTGTATGAGGAAAGGCTGAGGCACTTGGGGTTGTTTTCATTGGAGAAAAGAAGGTTTAGGGGTGACTTGATAGAGGTGTACAAGATGATTAGGGGTTTAGGTAGGGTTGACCGTGAGAACCTTTTTCCACGTATGGAGTCAGCTATTACGAGGGGGCATAGCTTTAAATTAAGGTGTGGTAGGTATAGGACAGATGTTAGGGGTAGGTTCTTTACTCAGCGAGTCGTGAGTTCATGGAATGCCCTGCCAGTAGCAGTGGTGGACTCTCCCTCTTTATGGGCATTTAAGCGGGCATTGGATAGGCATATGGAGGATAGTGGGCTAGTGTAGGTTAGGTGGGCTTGGATCGGCGCAACATCGAGGGCCAAAGGGGCTGTACTGCACTGTATTCTTCTATGTCCTATGTTCTATGTTCACTCTTACCACACCAACGCACAACAGTGTATCAGTCATCTTGAAGAGGAGTAGATGGACATAGGTTGGCATGGATGGTGCACAGAAAGTGAAGGATTGAGGGAATGAATGATTGATTGATCACCCTGCCATCTTTAAAATCTTTACATGCAATGTCAGGGACCCCAAATAGGTTTTCCACCCAGCCTGGGGATTCCTAGGTCACTCAGACCAACTCCCATACAAGCAAACAAGCACCATATGTTAATTTTTAAAAATCTTTTCTTTCTGTATCGATTCACTCACCCATTCAACCTCAATCTTTCTTTCAAGTTATTTTGTTTTCTGTATTCATTTCAAACTTTAACTTCTTAGCCAGACTTTGCAGTTCATTAATATTTTTCAGACTGAGATACATGGTTGTTTTCACATTCATGTAAGTCCCAGATGTCCTTCTTAGATGGTTGCCTGACAAGAACCTTCAGTATAAAACCCCAAGAAAGTTTACAGGTGAGAATAACAAATCACTGGCATCTTTTAGATAGATAGATTCTCTACAGTGTGGAAACAGGCCCTTCAGCCCAACAAGTGCACACCGACCCTCCGAAGAGAAACCTGCCCATGACCCATTCCCCTACTTGTTTAATTAGTCTCTCAAATCAGCCCAATTTCTTTGATACTTCCAGATTCAAAAGATATGTTATATTTGAACAATCACAGTGAGGTTAATTAGCTTACCCTTTCCTTTACATTTGGCCAGACATTCTTTCATCGTTTCAAAGTTGTTTTCATTTCCACCACATCCACCGTAGATAAATGCTTCACATTTCTGTGTGAATATGTTGAAATAGTATCTTTTGTTTATAGCTTTGCAATCCCCACCGTCGGCTTTGTATGTACATATTTCATGGCCATATGTCAACTCCTTACGCTTATTTTCTGCAGAAGAAAAAGTATCAGTTAGTATGGTCTTTAGCACAATAAATATTGATTGCAAGTGGAAGTTATATAGGCAATTTTCACCATGATTAGGAGTCAATTTTCCTTCTTTTCTGCCCAATTTCAGAGTTTTAAATTGTGAAACAAACCTCTAAATATTGAGAGTGCACCATTTTTCCATTATGAATTTTATAAATTAGACCTATTCTGATCGCATACAATTCTGGTGACAAATGCCTGCTAATATGGTTGTAATTTGTTTCCACTTACTCTATTGTTGAGACACCTGCTGACTTCAAAATGGTCTATTTATGATCTCCTTTTTCCAGAATGTTACCAAATTCACTAGATAAACTTAATTCTTAATCTGCTGAATCAACTAGAATAGTATGTGCTTTAAGTTCAACATATGACATGAGGTCTGCAGATGCTGGAAATCAGAGTTGAGAGTGTGTTGCTGGAAAAGCACAGCAGTTCAGGCAGCATCCGAGGAGCAGGAAAAGCGACGTTTCGGGCTGGAGCCCTTCATCAGGAAATGGCAAGATAAGTATTTTTAGTACTGGAATGCAAAAATCTAATCAAGCAGTGAAAGGTTTTGAGCATGCTTGATCGCTTGTTGATACCACTATATGTGTAAAACTGATTTTTTTTTAAATTTTAGGCTCCAATTTTGAACAATGTCAAATCTATTCCAATATTGCAAAATAATATGACATAAATAAACAAGGTAAACATAATAAGGTAAACACTTGCAAAGTTCTTTTTACAATTTGAAAATGAAATGATGTGGCCTTTCCTTCCAAGAGAATGTCTTACATTCGTACATTTGTTACAAGGTATTAGGATTCTGAGATCAAAGAACTCTTCCAAATAGTGGCATTCCAGAACAAAGCAAGTTGTTGGGTTTAAAAAAAATACTCATCACTATCCCTCTTTCAAGATGTTTTGATGCTTATTTTAAAGGTTTCCTTTGATAAATGTTTAGTCCCTTCTTAGCAATGAAAGCTTTCCAAAGCAGCAACAGTAGTTATCAAAGAGACAGTCAAGTAATGTGAAAAATGAAACTAAAACATTTGAGAACAAGATCTCAGAGAGCTTGCTGAACTATGAAGCATTAGTCTGTGAGCAATTCCGACTAAAAAAGCTTATCTCACTTAAATTATAGATGGTCCTGAAACCAGCAAAGATCCCTTCAGAGCTGCTATAAAACTGCTTAGGATTACAGCATAAGGATTGAGACAAATATTTTTCATTCTAAAAGTCCCACTGCTTGATATATTAAATGTACTTACTACAATTACAGTACAAAAATATCGCAAAGATGCTACAATATTCGTTGATTTCTTCATTAGTTGGTATTTTGCAAGTCAGATATACTGCAGTAGAAATATTAAGAAAAAAAAGGTCTGCCTTTCACCATTTTTACTCTGCCATTAGTCTGACTAAATTTCTTGGTTTTTAATACAGTTATGCAGTGGGTTCCTAGTGAATACGTAACTCCTCAGAGACGGCTACATCAGGGTACTCTTTGCAATATCCTAAATTTGAATAGTTAAACTCGAAAATGGATAGGAATCCTTCATAAGACTTGCAAGAATTTTTGTGTACCTCCTGATGTTAGAAAGGCAAAAAAAAAGAGGAAACGCTAACCAGGTGTGCTCCCTCATTCAGGGTCTTCATGCTGCTATTGAGGAAGTACCACCATTAATGTTCCTTCTAATTTCTCTTTGCTGTTCAAGGCCCATTTGTTGCGTGCCAGGGCTTATTAAGATTATCATGCAACTACACATGGACAGATCTCTTAAATGGAGCTTCTGTTATGGGAGAACTATTTTCCCCCTGCAATGTTAGGTTCTGATTGATCTGTGAGGAGAAAGTGAGGTCTGCAGATGCTGGAGATCAGAGCTGGAAATGTGTTGCTGGAAAAGCGCAGCAGGTCAGGCAGCATCCAGGGAACAGGAGAATCGATGTTTCGGGCATAAGCCCTTCTTCAGGATTCCTGAAGAAGGGCTTATGCCCGAAACGTCGATTCTCCTGTTCCCTGGATGCTGCCTGACCTGCTGCGCTTTTCCAGCAACACATTTCCAGCTCTGATTGATCTGTGGCTGTCCTCATGATAAACTGAGAGGATGCAATAACCACTAGCCCTCCTTATTTACATAGCAAAGGTAGTATGCTACAGGAAGGCAGAGAATTCAAGTAATTTCCTTAACCCTACTTCTGGCAACAAGTTAATTGCTGTGACAATGTTGTTGCTTTAAGAGGTTACTTTCCCTGTTAATTTTAAGAGAGGTTATAAGGCAAAGGTACCAAGCAGTCTACCAAACGCACTGGAGAAAACAGCTTGGGAGGCCTTTGGCGTAGCCTTAATGGGAGTAGCCAGCTCTCACAGATCAGGATTTCTGGGTTTTGGTTTTTCAGTAGCATCAGAAGCTGTTGGGATCTCAAAAGAGTTGGAAGCTTCAGTAAATGGCTGCTACTTTCCCTGAGTTTTCTCTTGATTTTTTTTTCCCTCCTGGATTGGAGGATTGCATGTGATAATCTGTGTCTGAATTTAGCTTTGTGCCAAGGGGTGTGTTCATGGGAAGTTACTATATTGGAACAGTTCATTAGTAATAGTCACTGTATCTATTGTTCTGTTAAGTTTTCCAATACAGTTAAGTCATTCTAAATTCATCTTTCTTTGGTTGTATTTTAACTACTGTGTTTAAATAAACTGTGTGTTTTGTTTAATGTCAAGGAATTTGACCAGTCAATTTGTATCTGGAACACAGTACTTAACATTTGCCTTTAAAATAAGAAAGAGTTAGGATCTGGGCTACCTTCTTAAAACATTTTGAGGGGCCTGATCTGGCCCATAACAATGTAGTGGGCTGTTCAAAAAATGGCCAAGTTCCATTTAGGGAGGGTAGTAGAAGGCATGGAAAGAGTGAATTAGGGGGCAGATATCCAGCAGTACTCCTTCCTTCTCATGTTGTCTGGTAGTTCAGCTGCCTCAAATTAATATTTACGACATTCATTCAATAAACTACAATGATATCAAATATAGTTGGGAGCCATAAAATGTTTAGAAATTCCTTGCATTTTAATAAAAGTCGAGAGTCATGTTTTCCCACCACCTGTATGCTTCTCAGATCAACACTTTTAAATCAAGTTCTCCTAATGTAGCTTTTCTGAATAGCATACAGGCCTGGGCAAGCCAATAACTCACAAAACTAAAAAAAAGTATTCACTGTAATTTTCTACAGCTTACATAGTCTTTAAAGTTGTTTATGTGTTGGTAGCCTGACGCTAGTTTAAAAATTGCTTGCTCTAAAAGGTGGACACTAATCCGTACACATTTACATTTCAGGGGAAAAAAGAAAATCATTTTGGGAAAACTGATTTCAAGTTTACATATTTTCATTTGACAGTAGAGTCACAAATGCAGAACTGGCTTGTTCAATGTGACCACCAATTCTCATTCGTTTTCTAATTGCTGAGTGAGATCCCACCACACTTTAATTTCATTGCAGGAATGAGGTCATTGTCTAACTTCAAAAATGTTCTAATGCATTATGACAATGGTGTTCAGAAATCCTCATCATCATCTCAGGCAGTGTTTTTGTATTTCAGTGAATATCCAAAACCTATTTGTGCTCTGAAATATGTTCACCATGTGTAGCAATATCATAAAGGTACATTAATTTAAGATCTCTTGTGCTGGATTCTATCTGGATCAGCTTCAATGTACAAAATCTAACTAAGGATCACAGCAAAAGCATGCATTCTTTCACTATCTTATGATATCTCAAACCACCTAGAGAAGTAATGAAGTAATTTGCTGTTGTTAAGCACTTAATTAAAAAAGGTACAAATATCAGGGGCAGGAGTAGACCACTCAGTTCCTTCAGCATGCACCACCATTCAAATAGACCGTGGCTGATCTAATTACTCCACATTCCTACCTACCCAAGATAACCTTCCAATCCACTTGCTTATCAAGACTCTATCTACATTTGCCTTCCAGATATTCAAAGATTGCTTTTACTCCCTTTTAGGAAAGAGAGTTCCAAAGACACACAAATCTCTGAGAAAAAATAAAATTTTGCTTACTTCTATCTTAGATAGATGACACCCTACTGTTAAACACACTCCTAATTCTAGATTCTCCCACAAGAGTAAACAATTTCTTTACATTCACCTGTCAAGACATCTTAGGATTTTATAGTCTAGACGTAACCTGTCTGATCTGAAACTTTATTGCTGGAACAGCACAGCAGGTCAGGCAGCATCTAGGGTAACCTGTCTGATACAAATTGGCACATTAATTCTGCTTCTGTGGATCACCTGAAGTGGACAGACTTTACTGATTAGAGTGAATCCTGTATTTTGCACAGCTAGCATTTCCTAAATGTATATGTATATTGGATGTTGATCATAGCAGATGACATGTATAATTTATAGTTAGAAAAAGTAGAAGAATACAACTTATTAACTGCCCTCTTACTTTTTCCACTCAGTACGACATTGCTGTTGCCCTCCAAAATGTAGGACAGTTAGTAATATTTAATGTAACACGTATTTTCCACTGCTTCATTTGGAAAATAACTATGAAAATGTTTAAACTCCTATGCAAATAACAATGTATTCTACCTGCTCTTGCATGTTTGTCTTACAAAGTGATAACTCATAACATCGCGGCATTCAATTCTGATCCTTGTTGACACAATACTGGAATGGCAGCCAAAAATAAAATGATTTGGATCTTCCAACATATTAAACTCTTCCATGTCAATATACTTTTAAATTGAATAATACATAATGCTGAAAAATATAAAACTGAAAGATTTATTATTCTGAAATATAAGGGAATGTCCAGTCTTTACCTGTATTTCCTCACTCCGTGAATTTCCTCAATAATTCTGTGTAACTTTCCTCGACATTGATTCTTTGCTAATTCTGCAGAGCTCAGTAACACTATTTCTGCGACAGCATATTGATTTTGCTCTTCAAATTAAATATAATCTGTGACCCAAATTATTACATTAGCCCTCATACATTCTTAGATATCAAGAAACACTTCTGTGAAAGTTACAACTATTGCACAAATTCCATCACAACCTCTATGTCCCTGGGATCAACAATTTAATATTTCACCGAAAGAACAAGGAAACAAATTATGTTTGTCTCATTGCTACTGCACACACATGATGTCACATTGTATTTACAGAAATAGACCGTTTTTTAATTCCACGTGAACTTCTTCAGACACTACATCATCTCAACCTATGAACAAATCTTTTAATTCTTTTTCTTTCTGATCTATTGATCTAGCTTCCCTTTAATAGTTACCTCAACTGCCCCATGTTGTAGAATGTTCTACAGTGTAGCCACTCTCTGAGTGAAGAAAATTCTACCCAATTTTTTTTTGATTTATTGATAGTTATCTTATACTAATGGATGTTAGTTTGGACTTCTCCACAACAGGAAAGATCTTCTCCATGTTGAACTGCTTTACAATTTTGAAGACCACTTTTCAACATAGAAAACAAAGACTCAGCTTATCCAGTCTTTCCTTATTTTTATAATCATTCTGTTCTGATGTCCTTTATTTTTGGACTTTCACCAGTGCCTAAACATCCTTCCAGCAATGTAGAGACCATAACTAAGTGTCATCTAGCCAAGGTTCTATACAAGTTTAACATATACTTTACCACTTTTGAATTCTTGTTTCTTTAGAAAAGAACCTTATTTTATTATTCAGTAGCATTCTTTCAATTTAAATAATTTGTGAATTTATCCCTCTAGATCATGTTGTTCCTTTAACACATTCATCCTTTAGTTTCTAAGAGTGGTCCTCTCACTGCTCTTAACAAAGTGCACTGTTCCACACTGACCTATAATACATTCTGCACATTTGCTACAGTACCCTTCCACCGACACTCTCATTCGTTTGGCTGAACTGGTCCTCACCCTTAACAATTTCTCCTTCGAATCCTCCCACTTCCTCCAGACCAAAAGGGTAGCCATGGGCACACGTATGGGCCCCAGCTATGCCTGTCTCTTTGTTGGCTACATCGAACAATCGACTTTCCGTAATTACACCGGCACCACTCTCCACCTCTTCCTCCACTACATTGATGACTGCATTGGCGCCACCTCATGCTCCCACGAGGAGGTTGAGCAATTCATCAACTTCACCAACACATTCCACCCTGACCTTAAATTTACCTGGACCATCTCTGACACCTCCCGCCCATTCCTGGACCTCTCCATTTCCATCAATGACGACCGACTTGACAGTGACATTTTTTACAAACCCACCGACTCCCACAGCTACCTGGATTACACCTCTTCCCACCCTACCTCTTGCAAAAATGCCATCCCATATTCCCAACTCCTCTGCCTCTGCCGTATCTGCTCCCAGGAGGACCAGTTCCCCCACCGAACATACCAGATGGTCTCCTTCTTTAGAGACCGCAATTTCCCTTCCCACGTGGTTAAAGATGCCCTCCAATGCATCTCGTCCACATCCCGCACCTCCACCCTCAGACCCCACTTCTCCAACCGTAACAAGGACAGAACGCCCCTAGTGCTCACCTTCCACCCTACCAACCTTCGCATAAACCAAATCATCCGCCGACATTTCCGCCACCTCCAAAAAGACCCCACCACCAGGGATATATTTCCCTCCCCACCCCTTTCCGCCTTCCGCAAAGACCGTTCCCTCTGGTCAGGTCCACGCCCCCTAAAACCCACCCTCCCATCCTGGCATCTTCCCCTGCCACCGCAGGAACTGCAAAACCTGTGCCCACACGTCCTCCCTCACCTCCATCCAAGGCCCTAAAGGAGCCTTCCACATCCATCAAAGTTTTACCTGCACATCCACTAATATCATTTCTTGTAACCGTTGCTCCCGATGCGGTCTCCTGTACATTGGGGAGACTGGACGCCTCCTAGCAGAGCGCTTTAGGAAACATCTCCGGGACACCTGCACCAATCAGCCCCTCCGCCCCATGGCCCAACATTTCAGCTCCCCCTCCCACTCTGTCGAGGACATGGAGGTCCTGGGCCTCCTTCACCGCCGCTCCCTCACCACCAGACGCCTAGAGGAACAATGCCTCATCTTCGGCCTCGGAACACTTGAACCCCAGGGCATCAATGTGGACTTCACCAGTTTCCTCATTTCCCCTTCCCCCACCTCACCCTAGCTCCAAACTTCCAGCTCAGCACTGTTCCCATGACTTGTCCTACCTGCCTATCTTCTTTTCCACCTATCCACTCCACCGTTTCCCTGCCCCCGACCTATCACCTTCATCCTCTCCCCACTCACCTACTGTACTCTATGCTACTTTCTCCCCACCCCCACCCTCCTCTAGCTTATCTCTCCACGCTTCAGGCTCTCTGCCTTTATTCCTGATGAAGGGCTTTAGCCCGAAACGTCGATTTTACTGCTCCTCTGATGCTGCCTGAATTGCTGTGCTCTTCCAGCACCACTAATCCAAAACCTGGTTTCCAGCATCTGCAGTCATTGTTTTTACCATTTTATACTTGTCAGCCTTCCTCAGTGGTAACCATACTCTATCCCAACCTCACAATTCAAAACATTTTAGATGCTTCCTTGAAAGAAAATCAATAATGAAGTTGATAAAATGTGCAGCTTGCAAAAATATAGAAAACATAAATATTCACACTTGTACAAAGTACAAAAGGTTTAAATAAATTACAGTTTAATCAAGAGAACATTGACAAAATGAAACAGTGCCAAACACTAATGGAGCCAACAGCAGCGTGTTCAGTTCTTTCTGGAACACACGACTGAAAATGATTGCTTGAGTTTGTTGCCGAGAGGAACACTGCCCATCAAAGCACTTCATATGCCAACGTGGTGACAAATGCAAGATAAATTTATGTATTAAATTTTCTTTTCGTTATGCGCTTGTTATTAAGTATCATGTGGGGAGAGTGAGGTTAAACATCGAAACCATACAGCTATACTAATAATGAAGTATAAAGTATTGCACTGGTCCTAGTCCGTTAATCAGCTACCGTGGTACCATTCCTGTCTTCCATCAGAACCCAATGCCAACTTGCAACTTTTTGCCGTTCTATCCCTGCCTGTTATGCTTTCAAATCGGCGGAAATCAGTTGTTCAAACCTTTAATATAAACAGAAAATACTGGGAAAATACTCAGCAGATCAGACAACGTCCGTAGAGATACAGTACTAGAGTTAATCGAGTTTATGGATCCATTTTTCTCCAGATTTGCCGGGTACGCAAGCATTATTTTTCATTTTAAGCTTCCAGGATGCTAGCAGATGTGCTCTCTTTGCACATCCATCACTCCTGCCAAGGGGAGTTCACACTTAAACCAGCGATCCGGTCCAAACTTTCAGTGAAGGATTTACTGTACAGCCCTGTGAACTCTTTCACACACTGATTAGCCGCGGCTCTCGGATCTTCCTCATAGCATTTACTGGACTGTACCTGAATTCCGGGCAGCCGCTTCGCAATCCACACTCAGAAGGAGCACCGCCACTTTGAGCAGATTGAAGAGCATTGTTGGATTTCAGAGCCGGGTTGAACGCTGCTGTTTGCCGGGAGCTGATGTACAGCGATCTCCGCCTCCTCTTGCTCTGCTCTTAATCCCCAAGTTGTCTCAAGTCGGATCCCCGCCTACTTCCGGCTGCAGGGTGACTCCACACGATGGAGCAGGACTTCTCAAACCCGGCTTTATCCAAAAAAAAAGCCCGACATCCTGTGATACATGCAGGAATCATTACAGGTGAACATGACACCCGGACATGTCATCGATTAACCTTCCCGGATGACGAGTCAATCAATATCAATGCAATTGAGGTGGGGAAGGTCACGGAATAGTAGTGCTTGCCTGACGCAATACGTGCTTTTTTTTAAAAGATTGCATTCAAAGGGAGAAATTATTGGAAATTATTCCATGGCGACAGGGCAAGCATGCTCTTAGAACTGTCCAGGAGATTGCTGCTTTTATTCACTATATCCCCTTGAGGACCTAACTCTAATTTTAATTTCTAAATGGCAAAACGTCAGAGGTATAGGCAAGGAACATCTTGCTTTTATCAATTACTTTTATCATATTTTTGCTTATGTTATTTTAATTTTAAACTACTGTACTACAGAATCTAAATTTAACACAAAAACAAACACAGAAATTGCTGGAAATGTTCATCAGGTCTGGCAGCATCTGTGAAAAGTCAGAGTTAACGTTTCCGTAACGTTAACTCTGATTTCTCTGCACAGATGCTGCCAGACTTGCTGAGCTTTTCCAGCAATCCCCGAGTTTGTTTCAGATTTATAGCATCCGCAGTTCTTTCGGGTTTTATGTAGACTCAACACGGCCTCAAACACCCCAATTCATTTGTGATGGAAGTCTTCCAGTGACCTTTTGAATGCACAGTGGTTAGTTCAGCATTGAGCAAAAGACACGTCAGATTGTTAAATAATACCGTTGCCTTTCAGATGAACTAATTTCATTTTGCAGAGCTTTACGCTCCTGTTTGCGTAGATTATCCCCCAAGGATATAGATCTTGATCATGTGGTGCCAATGGAATTCTGAGGAAATGTGAGTCAGTATAACATAAAAAGGATGAATGGGCTACTGGACGATCACCAAAAGCGTGAAAACGGCTTAGAGACAGAATGTAATAGAGGCCTGAATGATGTAGGGTCTGGTGAGAAATCCGGCTGGATCCTGCACCAAGTCCGTAGAGGTCTATCTCATTGTCAGGAACATCTCACTGCACCTTTCTAACTAATTTTGAGGTATTGTAGCAGCAGTGAGCTGCCTATTCAGGGGGTACATTGCTTTTTAATGATCTTATCAATTTGCACATCTTGCCTTATTACTATGTAGCTTCCTATTCAAACACCCCAACAAGCAATCTAGAGATTGAGAATTCTCAGTGTGGAATTCAAAGTGAGTACTTGGTCACTTCAGCTCTCCACTTCAAAGAACCATATTGTGTACCAGGCACCGACATTTCAGGGTATCATAATGTGGAGGTGCCGGCACTGCACTGGAGTGGATAATATTAGAAGTCACACACACACACCAGGTTATAGTCCGACAGGTTTATTTGAAATCACAAGCTTTCAGAGCACTGCAGCTTCATCTGGATCAGAGTATCATATGCATTGGTCACATTCACCTCATATTTATGGACAACGGCATCTGACATAAACTAGCCTACAAGACACATCTTACAGTATATATTGCACTTCAATGCTGCACCTTGGGGTGCAATGGCAACAATGTATTCTGTGGTAAGGACACATTGTACTCAGCGACATGCACCTGGCTTATGGACTGGATCAGGCTGCATCTCCTGCCTATTCACTTGCTCTTTGTGCTTACTCATTTTAAGTGTACCTGGATTCTCGCAGGATCACTGCCTTGCCTTTCAGGCTGAGACGTCAGACTCACAGTACTGCGAGGTAAAAACAATGACTGTAGATGCTGGATCTGCAGTATTGCTGTACCATTTAACACAGAGACAGGAAATTTGTCAAGGTACTCACCAAACTTCAGTTACATCAAGCAAGATAGCCTTCGCTTGGCAGGTTGGGGGTCCTGGCACAGTACAACGAGGGCAGACTCCAATATCAGTCCAGACAATTGGACACACTTAGTCAGCCATTTCAGGATTCCCTCCAAATAATGGTCAAACAGCCAAATCTCAGGTACCTCCTGGAATGAGAGAGAGAGGCAGGTAATAAGGGAGATGAAATTGGGAAGGGGGGTGCAAGTGAGTGGCAGCACGGTGGTCATGCAGGGCTAGTAGTGTTGGGGTTTGGAGTGGGTGATAGTGTGTGAAGATGTTGCAGGTAGTGAGAGTGGTAGAGCATTAGACTGAGTGGGAGGTGGATACAATGGCAGAGAGAAAGCAAATGTGAGATATCAGAGGGAAGATGATGGTATTTACACTGTCTGAGTGGTGAAGGTCATTGACCTTCCTCCAGTGCTGGCCATTTCTCCAGATGGCTGAGACTTGCACTAATGCAGGTGACAAATGTGGTCTAGGCTGTCATGGTCTGCTATATGGCCTCGACTGCCAGTCCCTGCACAGCAGGGCACCAGCTCTCCCGGATCTTCAATGTCCATGGGAAATGGCAGGAACCATGCAGAACAGTTGATGGTACTTGTCCATGTGCAAAATGGTCATATCAGTATTGCACTGGCTCCAATCATATTGGCTATCCTGGTAGTGTTGAGCCATTCTGTGCGTGTTGAACAGCAGAATGGGGCTAGACTTGGGGAAGAGGGATGGGGTAAGGAGCTAATGAGGTGAATTTAGGAAGATACAGTGAGATAGTCTGCTAGGCCTTGCGGAGAGACTCAATGGAGCTGACATGTAGGCAAAAAGACTGTAAGCTTCTGACCTTGGTCATATTTTAGCGTAGGTTAACATGTTTTCCTCCAGCTGAAATGATTGCTACTATGCTATCCGGTTCTTTTTAATTTAGTTTCAATTTCAAACGTTCCCATAGTAACCTTGAGCATGACAATTAAAGTAGGTTTGGGCTAGGTCCATTAGTACCTTATTTACAGGTGCAATGAGTGCCTATAGATATCAAAAATTGTATCCACTGCATGCATATCCAATTTTGTGGTAAATGTATTGGAAGCCTTTTAATGAGGGCACTGACAGTGAAAACCTGTGAAAGTTAGCAGTGCATATCAATCATGACGTCAATCAATAGTGACATTAATTTGACAGCAAGGGTGCCATTTTAGACGTGATGTTTTAACTAATATTCTCTTTTCCTCAGAGCTGAACATCCATTCAGTAGCAGGAGGAAGACTCCAGCAATTGGTGAATAGACCACAAGAACTCTGCATTGCCATTGATTTGCAAAAACATGAAGGAAAACAGGCTCAAAGCTACTTGTAGCAATGCACCCAATGATTTGGCCAGTTCATATAGTGCAGAGCCATTGATATATAAGACAGAGTGTGAAGAACACTACTTTTGTGTGTCTTATTCCCAAATGCATATTCATCAATGTACCACTCAAAGAAAGCAGAGATATCTGCACTGCAGCATTATAACATGGTGATTTAAACTCACTACCATTGCAGAAATTAGAATTCATTGAATTTATGAACTTAGCCACTCATGCAGTCGAATTCAGTTTCAATGCCAAGGCATATGCCCAAATGGTTGCCAGGGATCCCTGCTAAAGTTCAGTTCTTGCAAATATCTTTGTTAGATTCCATGAGAAGTCATAGAGTCATAGAGATGTGCAGCGTGGAAACAGACCCTTCGGTCCAACCCGTCCATGCCGACCAGATATCCCAACCCAATCTAGTCCCACCTGCCAGCACCTGGCTCATATCCCTTCAAGCCCTTCCAATTCATATACCCATCCAAATGCCTCTTAAATGCTGTAATTGTACCAGCCTCCACCACTTCCTCTGGCAGCTCATTCCATACACGTACCTGACCCCTTGCATATTTTGGGTAAGTTGATGATACCTTTGCCATATTTGAATCCACATCTGCAGGCAAAAAGTTCCTTATATGTCTTTAATGGACACCATTCAATGCTCAACTTCATCTTGCAGATGAATAAGCTCCCTTTTCTCAGTTCCAGTTGAGAAATCAACCAGAGGGTTCTTTATTACTGTCTCCTTCGAAGCTACCTTCACTGGCTGGCGAACACTTTGGGATTCCCACAGTTCCACACACTACAAGATTGGTCTTATTCGCAACCTCGCAAATAGAGCCTGTGCCATTTGTTCACTCTGCAAAACCGATGCTAAAATAGGGCATATTCCCTTGGATAGTGGTTCCACTGTCAGATTATTTCTTGATATATATAGCGCAAACTCCTGGAAAGTTTGTTCTACCTGAAAAGTGCTCAATCCTATCAATACATCTACTAACTGAGGCATTGGGTATGAATCTGCTTTACTTTGCTATAATCAATGCAGAATCTAGTTGACCAATCAAATTTAGGAACCAATACCACTGGTGAACTCCAATTGCTTTGGTTACATTCTATCAGAAGAGGTGAAATATGTGTCCTTGGCATCAAGGTGACATTTGACTGAATCTGATATCGAAGACCTTTACAGAAACTGGAGTCAATGGGAATCAGGGAAAAGTTCACTGCTGGTTGGTGTTATACCTGGCACAAAGTGTTTGTTGGAAACTGGTCATCTCAGTTCCAGGACACCTCTGCAGGAGATGATCCCTGGTAGAGAGGGATTGCCTTATGAACAAAGCTTAAACAAGTTGGAACTCTACTTATTGGAAGTCAGGAGAATGAAAGGTGATCTCATTGAAACATTTGAATTCTTAAGATGCATGACAAGATAAAAGCTCAGATGATGTGTCCCCTAATGGGAGAATATAGAACCAGAGACGCAATCTCAGAATTAAGGACTCAAACTTAAGGCTGTGATGAGGAAGAATTTCTTCTTTCAAGGGTTGAGAATTTTTGGAATTCCTTGCCACAGAGAGCTGTAGAGGCAAAGCTCTTTGTGTATATTTAAAGCTGAGATAGATTCTTGATCTGAAGAGGAATGAAGAGTTATTGGGAAAGTTGGATCATCCATGATTGTATTGAATGGCAGAGTAGGCTCAAGAGGCTAAGCACCCTACCCCTGTTCCTATTTCTTCTGGTATTATGGTCTTATGGAGTTTGTCAGGGTAGTGTCCTCAGCCCAACCATCTTCAGCTACTTTATCAATGACTTACCCTCTATCATAATGTCACAAGTGGGGCTGTTTGTTTATTTTTGCACATTGTTCAGCAGCATTCACGCCTTCTCAGATATTGAAACTGACCATGCTGAAATGCTGCAAAACCTGGACAATATCCCGAATTGAAAAATTGCAAGCAATGTTTGCAATCACTTAAACCTCTACAATCAACAACCTGGGGGTTATCATTGACCAGAAACTGTACCGCACAAGCCATGTAAGTACTATAGTGACAAAAGGAGCTCAGATGTTAGGAATCTTGGAGCAAGTAACCCACCTCCTGATTGATCAAAGCCTGTCAGTCATCTACAAGGCACAAGTCAATAGTGTTATTGGAATGCTCCCCTCGAAACACTCAAGAAGCTTGACACTATCAAGGACTTGCATCACATCCAAAATATTCACTTCCCCCACCATTGACACTCAGTAGCAGTATACCATCTACAAGATGCAGAAATTCATCAAGGCTCCTTAGACAACACCTTCCAAACCCAGGACCACTACCATCTGGAAGGAAAATGGCAGCAGAGACATGGGAACATCAGCAAGGTCCTCTCCAAACCACTTATCACCTGTTGCTGGGTCAAAATCCTGAAATTCCCTCCCCTATGGCATTGTCGGTCTATGAGCACCAAATGGTTTGCAGCCATTTAGTAAAGCAATTCACCAAAAGCTTCTCAAAAGCAAAGAGGGAAAGGCAATATTTGCTGGCTTATCTAGCAACTCCCACATCCTTTGAATGATTTTTTTAAAAAATCACAATTTCTAGCATGACTTGAATTTCCATTTCCACCTGAGCTTGCTTTTGTAGGCTTAACCGATAAGGCTGTTGTATCATCAGTACTGATATGCTCATATCCATGTCATGTCTGACTAATATAGTCTGCCCACGTCTATCTCCATGGATGCTGTTTATGTTTTACGTAACCAAAGAGATCTTCCCATTGTTTTTTCTCTAAGTATGAAAATATGTTTTCTAACTGTCCCAGTATTTCAGTATTAGTTAGTCAAATTATTGGATGTTTGATTTGTAAACTGTCTACCTCTCCACATGCTTCACAGTCATAGATTCATAGAGGTTCACAGTACAGACAAAGGTCCTTTAGCCCATATAGTCTGCACAGCCAAAAACAGCCACCTAACTATTCTACTTCCTTTTCCCATCACTTAGTTCATAAACCTACATACTTCTTAAATGTTATGAGGGTTTCTCCTCTACCACACTTACAGGCAGTGAGTTCCAAATTCCTACCAACTTCTGGGTGAAAATATTTCTCATCACATCACGTTTAAACTTCTTACCTGAAATCTATGCCCTTGCTCCCTCTGCCAAGGGGAAATATTTCTTCCCCTCTACCCTGTCAATGCCACTCATAATTTTATACATTGCATTATGTGCCCCCTCACTCTCCTCTGCTCCAAGGAAAGCAATCCCAGCTGTGCAGTGTCTCTTCATAACTGAAATTCTCCGATCTAGTTAACATCCTAGTAAACAAATAAAATGACTGCGGATGCTAAAGATCTGAAACAAAAACAGATATTGCTGGGGAAATTCAACAGGTTTACCATGTTCACATGACATAACCAATTATTCTTCCTACAATCAAGATATTACAAGAAGTTCCAAATTCTTCCAATAGAATGTTTCATCTCAGGGGTTCACATGTGGTATTTAGTCCTACGGCCCGTGTCCACCTATCAAAATCAACTTTGCTTTACTCTTTCAAACTGAGTTGTTTCCTCAAATTATTTTTTTCTATGCTTTAGAAACCAAATCATACTTGCCCAGAATAGTCATTTATACAACGTCTTATTCCTTAGAATCCTCATCTGACAGTTGATTTTATGTGCTCAACCTGTCACCTTCACATGAGCAATGTCCAAATTTCTTTTGGTAAACTATTTCATTCTCCTATCTTTTTTAAAATTAAGAATACTTCTACATCCTTTTCTTCAAAGCTCAGTAGGGTCTATTCAAATGGAAACATTTCTTTACTGGACTTTAGATTACATCTAGGATTTTTATCATCAGAGCCTTCTTCAGCACCTAGCATCTCGTTTGTAACTGCATATCATATTAAGCCAAAATTCTAATTTCTCTCGTTTTCTCCCCCTTTTGCTTTTGCTTTCTCTTGCCTGAATCTTTAGTTCTAGCCTCCTAAATGCTCTGTCTTGATTATTCTCCAAAGTTCAAACTGAAGTTTGTTTTATGTTCCAGTGCCTGCTTAATTCAAACTACTTTAATTCTTTTTCGTATTCAAGCTGCTTTCACTGTAATTGAATCCTCACCAACTCAAGTCATTCACTGTACTGTTCACCTAGACCCTCCTGTATTCCCACCAATCCCAGATGCTTTGCCAATACAGGTCATTCTGCCATAACGCACATTTCGTTAACGCAAATTCACTGTATGTAACATGATTGACAAATTGGGGACAGTATTTCTAAAATGCAAACTTTTGAAACGTGTGTTGGTTCTAACATGATTATATCACCAACACTTTAAGCACTGTTTCTAATTTTTCTGTAATGGGGTGTTGCACAAGAATGCTACCATTGTGTTATAGAACTACCTGTATTTCAATTACCTTCGTCTTCTTGGCTGTGATAGGCAATTACAGCAATATAACTTCTGTCAGGTCTTGTGAATCCTTTACGGATTATTCATCTAACTCCAGGATGCTATCTTATTTTAGTATGAGAAACCTGGTATTTTTCCTTCTTTCCTTATGACTACGCTGACTTAAAATCCATTCTTACATTATCTTAATTCAATAGGCTCGGACCTCCAAGTTTCCAAAAGTTTATCATAACTAGGAACAGTGGTCTAATAATCTTCCCCAACCATTCCAGAAACTATCATAAAATTGATAAATGTACACAAAACAAACGTGAGCACCAAAATGTTAACCAGACAGATTATCTGCTACTCAGGATAAAAGAAATTCACACCAAGTTCCTTCAGTAACAAAAGCATAACTATTTATTGCAACACACATCATTTTATCAAGAACAGTGAAAACAAAATGCACAAGCAATTGGCACTAACTTCTTGTGCGCCACTGTCATTTTGGGGGACGTGCTCCAGAACATGTCAACTGATAGCAATCAGGAACAGAAGCGCTGGCTGTTTCTCTCTTTACCCCCTCACCTTCACAGACTAGGGAAAATAAACGATATTTTACCTCAGTATTAATGTGGCTGATCCAAACTTTCAGTTTCATAGGTTGCATAATACTTGATTGCTCTTTTAAATTCTATAAAACATTCTTTCCCGTTATACTGAGAACACAAATGAGGCAGTGTCACTATTGTTCTTGCTACCATCTGGTAATGTTTTACTTTCACTAAGAAAATACAAATTTTATCTGTGTGCTCTTCCTGTCTATATTTCCTGTTATAAATTTCGACGTCCACATTTATTAAGGAAACTGCCTGAGTAGGTTTGCCACTACTCACAGTGGAGCTACTACATGATTTTAAAATGAGGGCTGAATGATGGCCATATTCCCAAGTCCAATTATTTTTAACCCCTAGCTTGACTTTACTGATAACTTTGTCATAACTTCCCCTGTGCCCCAACGCACACGATCAACTGAAATATATTATGTTCTTCGAGTAGAAAGTTATCATGGATGTTGGAGACTTGAAATAAAAACAAAGTTCTGGAGACAATCAACAGGTCTGGCAGCACTGTGCAGAGAGAAACAATTGTATCCATCTTAACTCTCCTAGTTCCACTGAATGCAGAACTAAAGTGATTAAAATGTGATACTTTTGTACTGTATTTGACTCTTTGTTGAATGACTTTTTTTTAATCAGATGTCTAATACAAAAGACATTGCAAATGCCTATTGTTAACTGCATAATGGACTTATACCATCCTTATTTATTTTCATATACTGTGTGGAGTGAATGAACACAATATAATGTGTGCTTCATCACTTTATTCCGTCTTATTGAATTATACTCAGACATTTACAACACTGAAGGAGGCCATTCAGCGCACTGTATCCACCCGATCAACAAATATCTGACTTCAGGAATCTCACTTTCCAGCACATGGCCTCAACCTCTGGACACTATGGCAAGCCAAGTGAACATCTTACTACTGCTTAAATGTTATAGGAATTTCTGATTCAACCATGCTTTTATGCAGTGGATTTCATACTCCAACCATCTCCTGAATGATCAAATTTTAATTCAACTCTCCTCTTAGCCTTCTACCTTTTACATTAAATCTATGCCCCCAGAGATATTAATGTCTGTACTAAAGTGTCTTCCTATCTGCCTTACCTGTTCCTCTCATTATATTATACATCTGTCAGGTCTCCGCAACCTCCATTCTTCAAGAAAATCTATCTAATCTTGCCTCATACTTCAGATTCTCCAGCTGAGGCAGCATCTTGGTAAATCTCCTCTGCACCTTCTCTAGAGCATTCACATTCCTTCTATAATGCAATGACTGGAATTGCACATGGTGCTCCAGTTTTGGCCTAACCAGTTGTTTTATACAGTTCCAGCATAACTTCTCTGCTGTTGTTTTTATGTCTTAGCTAGTAAAGGCACGCACCCTATCTCTATAAATCAGGTGTTGTCATTCTTAATCCTTATTCAATGTTTAATTAATTTTACAAAAGTGCAAACTTTATTTTTCTTCTTTGTGAGTTGAAGCTTTGTTCCAGTTAATTTGTTTAATGCAGAAATTTTGTAGAATTTTGTCTCAAGACACCCAAGCACTATAAGAAACTCAGAGAGTCAGGGATGCATTTATCATTGTGAATTGATCTTTTCCATGATTCCTTAGCTCAGGCATGGCGGTGACAGCCCATTTTTGGGTTTCAACCCGATCAGGGATTGTAGGTGGGGGATGACCTGCCAAATTTCTCTCAGGAATGATTTCAGGGACCCCTGGCAGTTTCAGAAAGGCTAAACCATTCCTTGATTCCTGAGGCTTCAGTATTCCACAGAAGTGGAAACTAGACCTGAGAAGGCTTCACTGTAGGTGTCTCACTTGCACGTGAAATTTCTGCTGAGGTACTGAAGTGGGATGATGTTTCCCACAGACAGGAGATGAGGCCAACCTTTCAAGTAAAGTAGGCATGATGGAAGTTGCCAAGGAAGTGAACAGCAGGGATATGGTTCTTCAAACCTGGGAATGATGCACCCTCCTGTCAATACTTCCTGTTATAAATTTCGATGTCCACACTTATAATGCCTGTGTAGGTTTGCCATCTACTCACAGTGGAGCTACTGCATGATTTTAAAATGAAGGCTGAATGATAGGCTGAGGTTCAAGACCTCAGAAGGTCAAGAAAGGTAAGTGCTACAACATTTTCTGTGCCAACCCTCACACCCTAGCATTCTCCTGCACAGCACTTTCAGACTAAGACATCTTGTCACTCCCCTCATGGCTCATTTTCTCACTAAAAGTACCCAGTTTGTACTAAACTGAACAGCCAAAACTCTCACTCGGCCTCATCTGATTGATATTTCACAACAATTCCTCACAGTCAGCCTCCACAATTGTTATTAATCCCTCTGCTCCACAGAGCCCATTTATCACATTCATATCAAACTTCTGTCTCTTCTTGCAGGAGAAGAGAACAGAAAACTCCAGAGCTTGTAAAGAATTCTTCATGACATAATATCTCTTAGAGAACTATCAACAAATAGCTGTATTCGAACTGCAAGGTGATTGCTTTCCAACTTTCAGCTTTGGTGATAATTTGGCAGCTTTCCCAGAATAAAAAATGATTAGCCTTCTGCTATTTCATCTTGATTGTCACCCACTCCTGTTATTACTTCTGGCTTCAGTACTTTTTTTAAAGTTTTGAAAGTGTCATCTTGAAATGACTTAATATTTCTGAATTGTATTACTTTCCAAGCCTTCTGTCGATGCATTTTTCCAGTCTAAGATTACTTTTTATATGTCTGCATTGGATCTATTTAATTACTTGATCCCTTTGGCAAATGTCACAGCAGACCCAGCCTTTCTGCTGGTCTGCAACTGAAGTGGGCTGCTGAATTTCTCACTCATTCATGAAGTGTCTCAATTCTTCACACATGAACTGAGGGTCATCGTTGATCAATGTAATGTTTGGGACACCGTGATAACTGAAGTGTGCATTCAGGAATTCTACAATCTCACTAGTCGTCACTGATGTCAGAATCCAGATGTCTGAATTGTAACCACCATGATGAAGCAATCAGTTCCTGTGAGAGAATGAACAGGCCTACTCCAACTTTCATTCATGGTGTGCCTCGGGTATTATGAGTCATAAGTGACTCTTTAGCTTGCTTAACTTGAAATTTGTCACAAATATTGTACTGACTGATGTGGTTCTTAATCTTATTGCTCATGTCTGGTCAATTGAGCACTTCTTTCGTCTTCTTCAGACATGGTTCATTTACTCGATGGCTTGTGTGGTACATTTCAACATCTATGTTCTCATTTCATTAGGAGTACTAAAATTAGTCCCTTTGTACATGATGCTATTCTATATTCTCTGTCCCTTGATAGTTTCAGACCATCTTCTCATTACAACTTCTGGTGGCACTTGAGGAGCTCCATCTTGGGTTGACTTAGGTTAAGCAAGACACTTGCCTTCCCAGATTGCTTCAGAAGCCAATAGCATTGGTGTTGTGTGAAACACTGAAAATTTCTTAGAGTCACAAGAGTCATAGAACTGTACAGCACGGAAGCAGACCCTTCAGTCCAACTCGTCCATGCCAACCAGATATCCTAATCTAATCTAATCCCATTGCCAGCACTTGGCCTATATCCTACTAAACCCTTCCTATTCATGTACCCATCCAGGTGCCTCTTGAATGCTGTAATTGCACCAGCTTCCACCACTTCCTCTGGCAGCCCATTTCATACATGCACCACTCTGCATAAAAAAGATGCGCCTTAGGCCCCTTTTATATCTTTCTCCTCACCCTCTAGTTCTGGACTCCCCCACCCCAGGGAAAAGACTTTCATGATTTTATAAACCTCTATAAGGTCACACACTTAGTCTCTGATGCTCCCAGGAAAACAGTCCTAGCCTATTCAGCCTCTCCCAATAGCTCAAATTCTCCAAACCTGGCAACATCCTTGTAATTCTTTTCAGAACCCTTTCAAGTTTCACAACATCCTTCCTATAGCAAGGAGACCAGAATTGCGCATAATATTCAAAGAGTGGCCTAACCAATGTCCTGTACAGCTGCAACATGACCTCCCAATTCCTATACTCAACACTCTGACCAATAAAGGAAAGCATACCAAACGCCTTCTTCACTGTCCTATTTATGTACAACTCTACTTTCAAGAAATTTCTAGTACTTAAAGCATTACCTGTCAAAGTATTTGATTTGCTTCAACTGAGATGGCGGAGGAATGTTGCTTAGTGTCCATCTTCTTATATCTGATCATTTTGGATTTGCAACTTAGTTTGTCCTCTTGGAGTAGGAACCTACTTTCATGAAGCAACAAATGGACTTTCAACGGCTTCCTTTTTATAGGTCAATATCTAAACGCAAATTCAAAGAAGATGCATGAAGCTGCGTGTTGCACCAATGGCTGATACTTTAAATTCAGTTAAACACAAAACAACTGAAACAAACACGGAGAATGAGAAATTTGGCAGAATCTGGCAGCATCTGTGGAGGGAGAAACAGAGTTAACATTTTGAGTCCAGTATGACTCTCCTTTCAGACCTGAAGATGAGTTCTGAAAACTAGTTCTGAAGAAGTCATACCGGACTCAAAATGCTAACTCTATTTCTCTCTCCACAGGTGCTGCCAGATTTGCTGAGGAACTCCAGCATCCTACATTTCAAATTCAAATTGACGATCTCCTTCTGCAGTCATCATTTGAACGGTCACAAAGGTGATCATGACTTGAGTGTGTGAATGTGAGTGTGTGAGTGTGTGAGTGTGAATGTCAGGGACAGTTGGCATCAGATCTTTGGGTGATCATCCTCCAAAGCAGATCTCGGGACAGGCAAAAACGCAGAATGGCCGAGCAGAGGCTGATAGCCAGGTTTGGTACCCCTGAGGATGGCCTCAACCAGAACCTTGGGTTCATGTCACACTATAGGTGACCCCACTGCACTACACACTTTTACATACTCACACACACATGCAGACCCTATCCCACACACATGCTCTCTCTCAGACACATACATACATAAACACATATATATATATATATGTATATACAAACCGCACCCCCACCCCCTCCCCCAGAGGTGCACACACACAAGCACACTTCTATGGGGTGAATTTACATTTACAGAATTGTAATTACAGATACATTCTATTTTATTCAAAAAGCACAGAACCTGCAAGCAGTCAATCTATGTAACATTTTATAAATTCCTACTTTAGAAGTAGAATCAGTTTGAATCAAGATTGGGATACTGACTCTAACCTCTCACGTTTAATGCATTGTCTGAGCTGAGAACAATATTCTCACTCTCTGCCTCTTTACACTCTTGCTTCCATTGTATTCTCCTTCTACAAGAAACTATATGGTGCAAGTTGCTGGTGAGTCAAAGAGAGTAAGTGCCTAGCAGCACATTGAATGCCAGTCCCAGCCTTCATGCAGCTAGTTCTTCTGCACAATATCCCTGCATGCTCCAGGGTCATCATCCTCCTTGACATTTCAACCATGCAACTCCTCATCAGCAAACCACCAACTTCACCACAGCAACCTGCCTGCTCTCGGATCTATGTACTTCTGTCCGGTTGCTTGCCAAGCAGGAACAGCTATGTCTTTCATACATCTGTAAGGAACACTTTTGTGTCAACATGGACGCACCCATGTTATGGCTCTTCGCTTGCCTTCTTAACACTCACTCACGTGAGTGCTCACTTGGAAACTGCCAGCCTTTGCAGTTTAACTTGCTATTTAGTTCAGAGGCAGCACCTTATGGTGGTGGAGAGCACTGAAGAGTCAATCTGTCAGTCAGACTGAATGGCACAGTGTTTTAGCAATGTCAGAGCTGCATTTCCATGTTCCAGCAGTCTGCATGACAATAGTATTGCATATGCTTCAAAGAAATGGCAAAATGAGGTGATGGAGGACGACTTTAGGGGTACAGCTACCAGACAGTCAAGGGCTTATTTTGTACAACAGGAGATCAGCCACAGTCAGTCCTGCAAGTCTAGTGCAAGCAGTCGGAGGATTATTGGTTTATCAGATCAGGTGCTGTTGAGATGTCAGTCCAGGGTTTGGACAGTTTCTCCTGCAGTGAGACAAAAAGAGGGATGAAGTATGATGGAAGTAAGTGCAAAAGGAGTCAGTGATGGTGCAGGAACAGGAGAGGTGCTTAGGTGTCCCCAAGGGGTGCGTAAGAATCATAGAAGTCACTCGATACTAGTAGTCTGGAGGCGATTTGTCAGGATCTTTAATTGGACATGACGCATGCAATGCTGAGGGTTGTAGACCATGAGAATTGTTGAGGTGCATGTGTGACTGCTGGTCTTGTAAGTATGAGGTAGCAGAGGGAAGACAATGACACTTACTCATGAGGTCACAAATAAATGACCAGACCTTCCAGTGACCTTGCTGACTGTCCTGTTTAATTCGGATCACAGGACTGAGATGGGGGCAGATATTGCATCATGCTGATTGGGTCTGTAGGTGAAGCATCCTTTTGCAACCAGCAGGGAAAACTTAAAGGTTGTAACACATCTCAGCCTCCCAAACTACTAACTTTGATTGGCTTCTGCAATTCTTACCTATTCATGACGGACACCTCAGCACCTCTCCTGTTCCTGCATTACCACTAACTGACTTTGCCCTCCTCTACACCATCTCATCAACCAAAGATTCCAGCTCTCCGTCCTGTAAACAGAGAACTAGTTAGCTTTTCCTCTGAGACATTCTCAAGGGCAAGAACTGTGGTTTGAGATGTGGTTCACAGCTTGCACTTTCTACAGCTGGCCTTTAAACATGCAGCAAGAGATTTGGAAGTCAGAAGGTCTCACCAATGGTGCACAATTCCACCTCCCTGGCCATACGATTCCCTGTGAAATGCACACAGTTTGATTCATAATTAATGAGCTGAAAAGTAGAATAGTATGTGTAAAACATCACCGCGTGTCATGGAAGTCTGAACCCCATAAAGTTCCCTCAACACCACACTTCAGTTGCAACTGAGAAAGTTCTGCCCCATGTTTCTTGTGACGTGTAGAATGGCCATTGCCCTTAAACCTTTATTTACACATCTTGACATCAGAGGTCACATGAATATAAAAAGCGATAGCATCGATATGTATTTATCCAAATGGTTTAAAATGGGGTTCCACTTTCCCCAATAGGGTTTCCCCAACATTTTTTTTAAGAAATCCATTTGTACAAAGTGGGCAGCTTTTGTTGTCCATCTGTTATTGCCATTCAGAAGGTCACTGCCAACTCCCTTCTTGAAGTGCTGCAGTCCATGTTGGTGCTGTTGCAGTCTTCCCATAGGGCTATTACAGAGGGAGTTCCAGGATTTTATCCATAAACACTTATGTCATTGCAAGACCCAGCCTTTTGGGTCACCAGTAGCAATTATTGATGGCACAATTTTAAAGGGAAACACTTCCAATTTCTTTGTTCTTTTGGTCAGGAAGTTGACAAACAGCTTTCTCATTGAAGCCTGGCTCTTAAAATTGCTGCTTTGGCCAAGCAAGTGGCTCACTGAGTCACAACTAAAAATCAACCCGTGTCAAGTCCAGAAACTAAATCAAAATGTAATCAAAGATATGGAACGCTGAGCTTAAAATAAAGCTGTGTTTTTATGCCAAAAGCAAACTTTTATATCAGAGGTGATCATTTTGAAATACATTGTCATCTTCATCTCAAATATATTCTCTGGTCTTCATTTGAAATATGTCCTCTGGCGAGTCAATCTGTAAAGAAGATGTTTTCATTTATTTTCTTCAGTCTGCAAAATGTCATTCAACAATACTTTCCAACAATCAAAATCATTTTTTTGTTTAATGGATGCCAGTTGAGACCTGTGTATTAAATAACCACTACCTTTATGGGACTTGCTAACCCAGGTATCACTTTGAATAAAGCTGCTGTATCCTAGCTACTTAAATATCAATCACTCTGTCTTCATTTAAATACACCATTCATTTCTCCTTGAAGGGATGGATGGATCAGGATATTTTTATGCATTGGGAGCCAATAATCACAAAGACTTCAATTTATTTTTTGTCCCCAGCTATAAATATCTGAAGACATTTTCTCTCTCTACTTAAAGTCATATAATATAAAAAAAGGACAGAAGATTTACTTGCATCACAGATTGGATTATAGCAGAAATATAATTATAGCTTACGTCTTTCTGATGACCTTTACTAAATCAGGAAATTTCCGAATATTTATTCCCCAATATGCGTCAAATTGAAAACATTCTTCTGATAGCTTAGTCAATTTAGGCTGGGGTTAGCTGAGCTCTACAGATAAGCAGGGTACTACGCAGGAATCCTTCTTAATGCTGAGTTACTTCCTTTTGGATGAGACAGTGTAGGGATACTATAATTAATCAAACTATCCTGGATTAGGGAGTAGAGAATTAATTGTAACTTCTTATTGGCAAAATCCTATGGAAAGACTGTCCCCACAGGCTCCGCCACTCCTGCTGATGGAGAGCTTCAAGGTAGGACGGGCACTTATTCGGACATGATGTTGGTAAACCTGAACCCCACCATGCCCCTGTAAAAACGCCATCCCGTATCCCCAATTCCTTCGCCTCCGCCGCATCTGCTCCCAGGAGGACCAATTCCACTACCGAACAACCTAAATGGCCTCCTTCTTCAAAGACTGCAATTTCCCCTCCGACGTAGTCAACAATGCTCTCCACCACATCTCCTCCACTTCCCGCACCTCCGCCCTTGAACCCTGCCCCTCCAATTGCCACCAGGACAGAACCCCACTGGTCCTCACCTACCACCCCACCAACCTCCAGATACATCGTATCATCCACCGTCATTTCTGCCACCTCCAAACAGACCCACCACCAGAGATATATTTTCCTCCCCACCCCTATCAGCGTTCCGGAAAGACCACTCCCTCCGCGACTCCCTCGTCAGGTCCACACCCTCCACCAACCCCACCTCCATTCCCAGCACCTTCCCCTGCAACCTCAAGAAGTGCAAAACTTGTGCCCACACCTCCCCCCAAGGCCCCAATGGATCCTTCCATATCCGTCACAAATTCACCTGCACCTCCACACACATCATTTACTGTATCCGTTACACCCGATGTGGCCTCCTCTACATTGGGGAGACAGGCCGCCTACTTGTGAAACGTTTCAGGGAACACCTCTGGGACACCCGCACCAACCAACCCAACCGCCCTGTGGCTGAACACTTTAACTCCCCCTCCCACTCCGTCAAGGACATGCAGGTCCTTGGCCTCCTCCATCGTCAGACCCTGACCACACGACGCCTGGAGGAAGAGCACCTCATCTTCCACCTAGAAACCCTCCAACCACATGGGATGAATGTAGATTTCTCCAGCTTCCTCATTTCCCCTCCCCCCAACTTATCTCAGTCCCAACCCCCCGTATTCAGCACCACCCTCTTGACCTGCAACCTCTCCACCCCCACCCCCTCTCCGGCCTATCACCCTCACTCTCACCTCCTTCCACCTATCGTATTCCCAACGCCCCTCCCCCAAATTCCCTCCCCCCCTACCCTTTATCTCAGCCCACTTGGCACACCAGCCTCATTTCTGACGAAGGGCTTATGCCCAAAGCGTCGATTCTCCTGCTCCTCGGATGCTGCCTGGCCTGCTGTGTTTTTCCAGCACCACATTTTTCAACTCTGGTCTCCAGCATCTGCAGTCCTCACTTTCTCCCATAACCATCCTCTCAACTCCACCAGAAGTAAGCCCTGAGCAGAGAAGTCTATGATTGAGCTTCCTGTCCTTTTGTCTGTTAAGACATTTATGTGGTGTTATGAGCCTTGGCCTGCTAATGCTGGCATTAACTCAGCTGCAGGCAGGCCTGTTGCCATTCGTGCTGCCCAATAGATCAAATCCAATCAGAGACTGATCAAGGGACTGGGCTTTAGGTAAGAGGGTTGTTGCTGGGAGCCACCCCCCTGTGCTGACCTCTGACAACTTTATATCCTTTCCCCTCCACCACATTTTCCCCTCAACATAAGAATCGGCCCACCCAGCTCCCCACAATCCTGAGCCTCCATGGGTGCTCTTCTGGCACCTGCCATGACATCTTTTGTGGCACTGCTGAGTGCAAGTGCATCTGACTCTGATTGCCCAGCCAATCACACTGCCCCTGTCCAAGGCCGGTCAATCTCTGATTGGTGTAAGATTCTTGGACCATTCCCTGCAAGATGCAGCAGGAGTCTCTCATTGGACCTCCAGCTGGCTGCTAAGAAACCCACTGTCTCAATCAGAGTCCATTCTCTAAGTGGACATCAGGTCAGGGAAAGGATACATCCACAAATGTTTCCCACTGAGATTAAACAGCTGCGTGAAATGCACTTTCAAAGTTTACACATGAATAATTGCACACTTTAAAAGGGTGATCATATCCAGATAGTTGGGTAGTTCTGATGAAAGATTGTAACCTTTAATTTTAACTCTGTTTCTTTCTCCATAGATGATGCCTGATTTGCTGAGTATTTCCAGCATTTCATTTTCAGTAATTATTCAGGAGAATCAATGCCTGTGGAAAGAAGGGTGGGTTAAGTTCAGGAAGCAGAGGTTGAAATTAATAGATTTATAAAAGAATTTTAGACAATTTTGAAATTGCTATGTATAGTCAGCTGAGGAAATATTGTTTCCAACCAACCAACAGTGTATTTAAGTACAGATGACAACACATTTCCTAAATGTTGGAATTATCTTGTTTTGTGGAGATTCTTGGACACAAAACAGGAGAAAATTGGTCAACATTAAGTCATACAGCATGAGCACTCCCAGACAATTAAATGTTACACTTTATTTCTGCTGTTAGCCAAGATTAAAAAAATGCTGAACTTGGTAAGTGTTTCTCTACTGCTGGTACTGCTTAGTTGTGGTTTGCATTAATACGGAACTAATCTTCGAGGAGAAAGTGAGTCTGCAGATGCTGGAGATCAAAGTTGAAACTTTATTGCTGGAACAGCACAGCAGGTCAGGCAGCATCCAGGGAACAGGAGATTCGACGTTTCGGGCACAGGCCTGAAGAAGGGCCTGTGCCCGAAACGTCGAATCTCCTGTTCCCTGGATGCTGCCTGACCTGCTGTGCTGTTCCAGCAATAAAGTTTCAACATTAATACGGAACTACCACAGACTATATTGAATAAAACTGGAGCCACAGTTACCATAGTATCTGAAAACCTAGTCACTTGCTCTTGTTTGTGATGCAATAACACAAGTTTTCTACTACTTTCTTGAAGTACTTTAGTCAAGAGATTACAACAGTGAACTTTATACAGCTGTTATCCATTATGTTGTTTTCGACAGAAGGGAAAACCATGTTCTATTTTAAAGCAGTGTTCTCACCTCTTCCAGAACGTTTTGGTTAGGCTCATTGGCTCTAAAATCATTTGAGGAGATCTTCTTTGTTACCTGCCACTGTAAATTCGTCAGAGCAGAATTTTTCACTGAAAGTAAAATTTGAAACTGTGTTATGTATAACACAGAAGAAATTAGTTTGCACATGGAATTCTTCACAAAATCTCCACGGGTAACTGTTTGTGTGGATTTGCACATTCTCCCCGTGTCTGAGTGGTTTTCTTCCAGGTGCTCTGGTTTCTTCCCATAATTCAAAGATGTGCAAGTTAGTTGGATTGACCATGCTAAACTATCCTGTATTATCCAAGATGTGATGGCTAGATGGATTAGCCATGGGAAATGCAAGATTACAGGGGTGGAGGGTGGGTCTGAGTGGAATGCTCTTCAGAGGGTCAGTGTGGACTTGATGGGCTGAATGGCCTGTTTCCGCACTGTAGGGATTTTTTGATATGATATAATTCTGTGGAAATGGCAGTTGCACCATCATAGAGAAGTCAATGAAAATCTAACAGAGAGAAAAGGAATAACTTAAGCATTGATCTGGCCAGCACTTAGCATCCAACTCATTAGCCAGCCTCCTCGCCAGGAACAGTTCACAGTCAGAGGAAGCTCCAGCAAAATGAAGGACTGAAAATATTTGTTCTTCAATGAAAAATATCTCCACCTCCAAAAATAGTGAACAATTGTTAGACAGGGAGCACAGCCTCACCTGTGGAGGCAGTGGTGTAATGGTAATGTCACCGGACCAATAATCCACAGCACCAGGCTAATGATCCATGGGTAAGAATTCCAGTCCCACTATCGTTGGTGGAATTCAATAAATTTGTGACTTGTGTTACCACCCAGCCTCATCCAAATCACAGTAGTACAATGGCAATGAAAAATGGCTGCCACCACATCTGTATGCTTCAAGAGTAGTGTAATAGGTGGATTTGTCTGTCAAAGCATGCAGACTCTGCTTCTGAGTGATAAGGTCCTTCAAGGTTCAATTGCACAATACAGGTTCACAACATCTATGACCATCGAGTTCCCCATGTGAGACAAACTGTATGGGACACAAATTCTGGCCAAAAAGTAATCTTGATCATAGTCATCTCTGAAGTAGATGTTATCACAGGCAACCTTAATAATTGTCATCGGCAGGAAACAATTCACAAACGTAAATCCAAAGTCTCACGGGATGCATCGGGGCACAGAGATGGTCTCTTCTGAACTGCAAGTATTTGCCAAAATCCTCTTATGTGCAATGCTGCTATTCTCATGTAATGTATCAGAAAGGGGATGGCAGGTGAGGCAATGTTTCAGTAACCCTTTATATTTACAACTTCCTACCGTAGCCATGTGACATGACTCGTGCTGCATAAGTCAGAATAAGGTCAGCCAAGTCAAAAATTCCTGTGCATAAATTCCATGGCCCTCTTTGTTTGAGCCCTTCAATGTCCCACGAGTCCTTCAGTGTCCCACTGTATTAAGGACAATTCTAGATGTGTGTGTGTGTTTGTGTGTGTGTGTGTGATTTGAGTGCTGACTGCTCACATTACTGAAAACATACTTTTGATATTCCTCATATATGTCCATTGAAACTGTGGCCAATGGATCCAGCCACAGACTTCACTGCAATTAAGCCACAGAGAAACTGAAGTGGAACAAATGCAGGAAATATCATTGGGTTAACCTGCTGTTCATTATGTCATTTTATTACATTTTATTGAATTTATTCTGTAATTAAGGCTGTACTATTTCTGAATAAAGATATAAAAATTGCCTTTATTCTAAGTGGAATTGCACAGTTTCTCCAAGGAACACAGAAGCTGTTGTAATAAACTATGAAATCTTGCTGAAGCAGACCGCATTCCTGTTGATTATGTGACCGATCACGCAACTGAGAGACCCCTCTTGGGGGTCGAGATCTTCATGGTGAGGCCACACCTAGAATATGGTGTGCAGTTTTGGTCTCCTTTTCTGAGGAAAGATGCTCCTGATCTCGAGGGAGTGCAGCGATGGTTTACCAGGCTGATTCCGGGGATGGCGGGACTGACATTTGGGGAGAGATTGACTAGGTTAGGATTGTTTTCGCTGGACCTCAGATGACTGAGGAGGATCTTGTAGAGACTTACAAAATTCTAACTAGACTAGACAGGGTAGATGCAGGGAAGATGTTCTCGATGGTGAGTGTGTCCAAAACCAGGGATCACAGTCTAAGGATTCAGGGTAGGCCAATTAGGACAGAGATGAAGAGACACTTCTTCAACCAAAGAGTGGTGAGCCTGTACAATTCATTGCCACAGAAAGTAGTTGATGCCAAAACATTGAATGTATTCAAGAGGAAGCTAGATATAGCACTTGGGGCGAATGGGATCAAAGGTTGTGGGGAGAAAGCAGGGTTACGCTATTGAATTAGACAATCAGCTTTGAATTATTGAACGGCAGAGCAGGCTTGAAGGGCCAAATGGCCTCCTCCTGCTCCTATCCTTCTTTGATTCTATGTTTCTAAGACTGTTACCAATGCCACTGGTGCCAGATCACACCATTTCATCTCATTTGCCAGTGACAAGGTCACTGCTGCAGATTAGGCAGTAGGCTTTGCCAATAGGGCTAGCTTCCCCAACATGCTATAGTCTGTACACCCCTTGCATTGAGAGCATGATATCGACTCAGCTGATTTCAATAATAGAAAAGGATTACGTTTCCTCATGTACAAGTCGTCTGTGATGTGTACCGCAGAAGTCTGTAGCAGGCACTCTGGGAGTTACTGCAATGCCTATATAATTGAG
The DNA here is from genome assembly GCF_037043375.1 of Chiloscyllium plagiosum. Lineage (NCBI taxonomy): Eukaryota > Metazoa > Chordata > Chondrichthyes > Orectolobiformes > Hemiscylliidae > Chiloscyllium > Chiloscyllium plagiosum. The sequence continues at coordinate 224,733 of NW_028270145.1, forward strand.
AAGCTGATGGTTTTGCTCCATTTCAAAGGCTGAATGCTTAACAAGGATAGTTACTGGGAGACAAGGGCTACCATCTACAACCATGGCTGATGTGTCCATTAGGCAATCCCCTGCCAAGAACACACATAGATACCTGGAATGACAGGTCTAACATATGAGGAACGGCTGAGGATACTGGGATTGTATTCGTTGGAGTTTAGAAGATTAAGGGGAGACTTAATAGAGACGTACAAAATAATACATGGCTTGGAAAAGGTGGATACTAGGAACTTGTTTCCGTTAGACGAGGAGACTAGGACCCATGGACACAGCCTTAGAATTAGAGGGGGTCATTTCAGAACAGAAATGCGGAGACATTTCTTCAGCCAGAGAGTGGTGGGCCTGTGGAATTCATTGCCACGGAGTGCAGTGGAAGCCGGGACGCTAAATGTCTTCAAGGCCGAGATTGATAGATTCTTGTTGTTTAGAGGAATTAAGGGCTACGGGGAGAACGCTGGTAAGTGGAGCTGAAATGCGCATCAGCCATGATTGAATGGCGGAGTGGACTCGATGGGCCGAATGGCCTTACTTCCACTCCTATGTCTTATGGTCTTATGGTCTTATACTATGCAGTCCATTCATGGAGCAGATAGAAGGCCTCCTGAAGATGAGATTCAGATGGATGGATCAAATTAGTCGAGACCCAGTATTGCACTGCATACAGAATGTGCTACGTGGTACTTTCAAGCAGTGCCCTGCACTACTGATGCAGGCAAAGAATCGGTGTGATGGATGATGAGGAGCTGGGATTGTCTTCCAAGAAGGAGGGACATTACATTCACCATGATAGAGTGCTCCATGTTCAGGTGCAACAAGTCAGACAGGGTTGAATTGACATCCGTTCCAATAGATGTGAATAAAACGAATTGATCATTTCACTTACTGTAAATTAATAAAGGCCAGCAGCCTCTATTTCTTTCGAGAAGGAAGTGCACCTTTTGCTTGTTTTCTCTTTGCTTTTCCTGCTGTTCAATGAAAGTTAACATTTTCAACTATTTGAAGGCTTCCTAACATGTGACGTTTCCACAGTGAGCAACAACAAGATATTATGTCATCCATGCCACCTATGTGGCCTCAGAAAATGTTTTTTTATCATTCCACGCATACCCCCACCCATTCGAAAAGGACCATTCGAGGCTGACAGCGATTGACTTGGTGTACAACTAATCTTTATATATGCTGCTTAGGAAATCCTGGAAGGTCTTGGCTGTAGCAAGTCCTTGTGCTGTTTTTAAGTGGAGAGTATCTTGCTGAAAATGGCTGGCAAGTCTGACAAACATTTCTAAAGTAATAGAAGCTATTTCAATCTACTATTGTGGTGTTGAAATATAACCTTTTGTTCAAAGCACCAGGACAATTTGGAATACTTGATTGACTTTTAAATGTTTGAGATAATTGTACCGATTTTTGAAATGGCTGTTGCAGAGGATTAAAATGTAACAGAATGCATAAGGGCAGTGCCTCAAGCACCTCATTAAAACAATTACATCCTCTCCTTTAGTGATATACTTAAAACTTAATGGGCACATCATCACTTACTCATCTTAAGAGCAGTTGAAAGTAGTTCCTAAATATAAAATAACATTCAGCCATGCATTTCATTTAAATTGGATTTCTTGTGCCAATGCTTGAGTTGTTGGATTGTTTTAATTGAATCAAGTCAAATTTTGTTTTCTCTCCTATTTACTACATCGAATTCTAAAGCTTCTTAGACAAGTTAGAGTTGTTTCTTGCTTCCTGAGGTTAATAACTCCACCAGAAACAATAAATGATCATCTACTGCTCCATGGAGGGAGTAGAGACAACATGCAGAAAGAATCCTTCTGCACAATGCTTTAATTTCCGATGTTGTTTCAGATTTTAAGAAACAAATTTTAATTACTGTTATGTAACATTTGCAAATTTTTTTGTGAATTCTTAAGGAAAATGTTACAATATCGGATTTAAAAAATAACAATAGAACTTAATGAAACTATTATTCAAATGGAATTTTACTGGAGTATGAATTCTGTTTTCCCTGGCTAATCAGCTGCATATTTTAGATTAGATTAGCTTCCCTACAGTGTGGAAACAGGCCCTTTGGCCCAACAAGTCCACACCGATCCTCCAAAGAGTAACCCACCCAGACCCTCTGACTAATGCAGCTAACACTATGGGTAATTTAGCATGGCCAATTCACCTGACTTGCACATCTTTGGACTGTGGGAGGAAACCAGACCACCCGGAGGACACCCACGCAGACACGGGGAGAATGTGCAAACTCCACACAGACAGTCACCCTGGGACCCTGGTGCTGTGAGGCAGCAGTGCTGACCACTGAGCCACCATGCTGAATTGTAAGATACAAGCTGGCAATCTTGCTTGCTGTTTTTCAACATTAAAGTGCAATAGCATTCCACAAAAAGTGTTTAACTGCAATTAAAGATTAGAATTTGTAATTCAGCTTTTAATTTAACTAGTATTTGATTCAGTTCAAACAAATTCAAACATTCAAATCACCTGAAAGCTGAAAATCTGATTTGAGGCACTAAGAGCTAGTTTGTTTCTCTTTGCTTATAAAACAGGCATGTACAGTACTCAAATCCAATATGGTGGATGTTGTTATGTCCTTCCAACATCTCACTCAAACTTCATAAAAACTCAAGCATTCTCCATTTGTCCTGAAAAGTGTAAAACCTTATGTTAGAGTATAATTTATCTCAAGCAGTCAGCTGCATCTTTCTGTCAGCTATCATAGCTTTGAGTTTAACTTGACTTGAACTTTAATCTGATGATGGTAAATATGAGAATAGACCATTCAGCCCAATATTTCTATTACCATTCATAAGGGCAATAATCTCAGAAATATTTGTTATTCTTCTCCCAGTCCCCTTGTTTTTCTTTCTTCTGACCTGTCCTTAAATGTTGACATGGTCCTTCCTTCAATCATTCCACAGCTTTTTAACACTTTGGTCGAAATTGTTTCTCTGATTTTCTGTCTATTGATTTAATATTATGCCTGTGTTCCCTTATTCTAGACTCTTTGGAAGCAGTCTTGGGTTTACTTCAGCGATAAATGAGTTCTGTACTCATAAGTTACGCACCTGTTTGAAAGTCTGATTTCCAAGGTCTGTGTAAAGATTTTATCAGGAAATTTTGTCCTAATTGTTAACTAATTTGAACTTGCCTGGAAGTGCTAAAGCTTACATCCCCAAGTTCTCAAGTGCTTATTAGAAGTAACTTGGGTTGAGCAAGATGTTGGATTCCATTCATTCACTGTACTGAAGATGAGGGATGTGCTGGCTGGTGCATCTTGGCAGGCTTTAGGGTGACTCGGGAAGGAGGGGACATGCAGGTTCTTGAATGTGAACCTTCTTGAAACCGAACATCCGAGGGGAGAAGGTGCAGAAGACTGATGTACTGCACCTCCAATTGAGAAGAAGTCTGTTTTGACATCCTGTCTCTTGCAACAGCTGCTGCAACTCGGAACGGCCTTGTGTTCTCCTTCCCATTCCTCAGGCAAAGTTCTGAATTTCTGCTTTAAATGTTGATGAATTCTCCCAACCTGTTCAAAATCATTGGCAGCAACAGCTGGTTTTTGGTAGTAGAAAGCATTAGGTGAACTGCTATACACGAAAATATCTCTTTAAGCTGAGCTAGCAGGCAATTTAACAGTCCACCAACCCCCTAGTGTTCCTCCTGACAATAATTCCTCATGCACATTTAAATTCCTTTTTCAGGATGGTACCTTAAGCTAAGTACAGGTTAAATGAGAACTTCACCCCATGATCTCATTTTGGCCATCTCAAAGGTTCTTTACCATCTAAAGGAACTGGTAGAATAACTCCTCTTTTTTTAAAAAGCAACAATATTTCGTTCTTTCATTATTTTAGACTCTCATTAAATCCTTATATTTTTATTTGCTCGTAACAGACAGCATCCTCCTGAATCTCTGCCATACCGTACTTATTGTATCACATGTTTTCTTTATCCTGGAGGAAAAAAGATGTCAAGCTAAGATTTTGCTCATGTTTATATGGATTCGTGACTCTATCACAAGATTTATGTTTCATTATCCCCTCCATACTTTCCAACATTCCATTTGCTCTTTTTTATTTCCGACTTTATCCATTTGAGGTACTTTTTAGTGCCTTGACAAACTAAACTCCTAAATGATTTCGACATCACTGGCTTCTCCATTCAAAATCTAATTATTACAATTATAATGATGTTATATTATAAAATTTTGCACTTCACTCTGAACTGTTATTCACTTTCAATTTATAATCTGTGCCCATTTCAGTTTCTTACCATATCTTTATTTTGCTCTCAGAATTATTTTCTGTCCCTCCTAATTTAGAATCTTCTAGAAATATGAACAATACTGTCTTTAGCCTTCCATGCAAATCACTGATTTACAAAGTGAACTGGAGAATTCAGACATCAAGACCCTATGAGGCACCACTAATTAATTTCAGATACTTTCAAAAATTGCCCTTATTCCTGTCTCCTAATGAGAATTTAATCCAATTTTCTAATCTTCTCCAATTTACTAGTCTTCAATCTCCCTGCTGATGCTCTGTGCAGTACATTACCAAAGGCTTTCTGAATGCCCATGCACACCGAGCCAATTTGATTTGCATTTCTCATATGTACTATCTCTGTCATCTTCACAAACAAATCTGTTGCATATATCTACGACAAACTTCACTTTTGGAATTTAAGCTGCTTGGTCTAGTTGTTTTCTTCCCATCGAGAATTTTGTTTTTGTTTTTAATAAAAGTATCTCGGATGTGTCTCACCATAGATGTTAAACTAATATGCTAGTACTTTACCCAATTTACACTGCCTGTTGGAAATTTGTTGGCAATTCTCCAGCTCTACAAAACACATCAACTATCAATAGAACGTTGGGGTTCTTGTGGCAAAGTGGTAGTGTCCCTAACTTGGAACCCGGAAGCCCAGGTTTCAGTACCAACAGTTCCAGAAGTATGTCATAGCATGTCTGAATAGGTTGTTTTTAAAAACTCAAGAGAACTTTGAAATGTAATTTCTAAGATCTATGCTTTTTCCAACTTTACAATTGTTAGATGTTCTTATCATTGAGGGCTAGTTGAAATTTCAGTAATGCTTTCCTTTAATACATTATAATATATCTTGCCTCACTTTAACTAATTCAGGTTTTAAGTCTACCTAAAAATAATCTCTTTTGTAACTCATGTAGCTAAACATGTAATAAAAATTTCCTTATCCATAATATTGTCCTCTTCTCTCAAGTCACATTTCACAATCATCTTTTCATTGATACATTTGCAATCCTATTTTAAAAGGCTTATCCTCCAATTGCCACTGTGGAAAAGAGAAATTCGGCTACTTTGAAGCTGTTGTTGTCCAACTGATAAGGTATGTATCAATTAAAATACTTTCTGGAGAGGGGAGCAAGAAAGATTGTAGATTCCTTGATCTATCAGTTTTTGTTGACCAATTGAGACGGTAAATTTTGTGGTTATGGTAAAATTAATGATGCTTGTTTTTGTTTTAAATAAGTCTTCTATTCATTCTAAATTGCTTAACTCAGATTATCAAAAAAACTGAAATTTCGGATTTCAGAAATATATTTAATTTAACCTAGAGTTGACTATGGAGTTTTACATGACCAGCCAGTTTAAAAATGTTAAACTCAACTCCAAGATTTACTCCTGACAGATTGAACTTCGGTCCTTGAAAGTGAAAGTGGCAGGTAAAACGGGGCAGACAACAAGCTACTTGGCACGGTGGCACAGTGGTTAGCACTGCTGCCTCACAGTGCCTGAGACCTGGGTTCAATTCCCACCTCAGGTGACTGACTGTGTGGAGTTTGCACGTTCTCCCTGTGTCTGCGTGGGTTTCCTCCGGGTGCTCCAGTTTCCTCCCACAGTCCAAAGATGTGCAGGTCAGGTGAATTGGTCATGCTAAATTGCCCGTAGTGTTAGGTAAGGGATAAATGTAGGGGCATGGGTGGGTTGCGCTTCGGCATGTCGGTGTGGACTTGTTGGGCCGAAGGGCCTGTTTCCACATGGTAATGTAATCTAATCTACTTTCTCCTCGTCTTAACCTGATTAACGACTATTTTAATTTGCAACTGGAAAGGGCAGTGATTGAAAGATAGTGTTCTCTTTATTCAGATCAGATTTCTTTAATACCATCATGGCCTGATGCCACCTTAAACTGAGGTCAGTGCTTTATCTTGTGTGTTAAGCCAATACTGCTGCCTGTAAACTGAGAAAAAGGTCTGGATTATCTCTTGGCTGTGGTGCCTGGAAACCCCCTTGAGGCTGTTTGCTCCTTTTCTCAGACTCTTCAACTCCTTATATACTGTAGCACTCCTTTATTTCCAGCTGTACAGAATAGACTATCAAGTACAATTCCCTAGTGCTGTATTAAGATCTGTCTCTACACATGCCGATTCTTGCTGGTATCTAGGACATGTGATCAGTTGTATTATCATGATTTATATGGTTCTCATTATATCACAGTAGGAATGGGAGGACCAGAGCTAATTCTTACTGGTAAAGCCTGCCTGGATCTTGAAGGGACTAACTAGGGCAAGTCTTGACAGAACCTCATTTTTTTTCTGACCTTGTAGAAGCAAGCTTGTCTGTCCTGGTCCCAGAGGAAAACTTTGGGCCTCGCCTGCTCAGGATTCAATGCTCTCCTACAAACTCTGATCAGGATTACCTTCCTTGAGTATTCACCATCTGCTGGAGCCTAATCCCCTAGATCCATGGCATTAACCTAACTTCAATTCCACATTGATATTATGGCTGTTTTTGCTTAGGAAGTCATCAATGAGCATATAAATGAGACTTAGCTTTTAAATTTGCACTAATGCTCCCATTCCTGGTCCCATTCCTAGATGGGCTGGTTACTATATTCCATTCCTTCCCTGTAGTTAAAATTGCACTCAAATACTTCTTCCCTACTGTTAAATTCTCCACACACATTACTAATTCTGATCTTGCAGTGGGTCTCCAAACAAGATTGGTATCCTGATTCCAGGTTTTCCAATGAATTCAAAAGTACACCATGCCCATTTCTCACAACAGAGATTACTAGATAAGTAGATTAAGCATGTACAACCCTCCTATCAACTCTATAGATGAAAAATGCTATTCTGCTGAGTATAGGACAAAAATTACTTCTCCAGGCTAAATTACAAATGAACAAGTATGCAGAATGCTGTCACTGCCTAAAAGTCAGCAAGAACATGTAAGAACATCACAACTGGGTGCTGGGTACTTTTGACAGATGAGGGCTGCAAACTTTGTTACTGTAAACAAATGAACGTGCACTGACAATTATAACATTGTGGTTTAGCAGATCTCCATCGTAACCTTCTCCCAATTCCATGAAATCAGACATTACAATTAGCATAACAGCTATTAAACCCCTATGCTACATGCCCCTCCCAAGTGATTCATCCTACCCATAAACTATTTAAGATTTAATTCTACTTCTTCATTAAAATGCACCTCTTCCCACAATGCACTTAAAGTCACTGTCAGGGTCTCTGAGTCAGAGGCTGGGAACACAAGCATCCTATGGAAAAGGATATAAACAGCCCAGAATTATTCCTTTGGGCAGTCAAAGCCAGAAATGCAAAGATCACTTTCTATTAGACATTAAAACTGAGCAGGCTATGGTGAGTACTGACTAAGCAAGAATTAGATGAACGAAAATACTCCAAGTCCTACCTATGTTCTCCTGTGGATATGAAGAAAAGGTTTTATTTCAAAGACAACCAGTATTTTGACTTTTATGTATTTCTCTACCAACATAAAAAAAATCTGGTTACTGCCACTATCATTCGTCATGATTCCTGAGCAGAAATTGTCTGCCCTATTTTCTGCATTATAACCAGAACCACACTTCAAAGAGATTTAAATGGCTGATAAAGTCCTTTTGGAAGTTCTGAGAACATAAACGGTGTTATATAAACGTATGTTTTTCTTTCTTCCCCTCACCACATTGTCATTTCTCTGATTTAGATTCCATATTATGGAATTCTCTCTCTAAGCTCCTCCACCTCCGCACTTTGCCTTCCCTTTTAAAAAAAGCTTACATTTTAATTGGCTTTTAGTCACATTCACAAATTGTTTCCATATTATCTGTGGACTGTCCATTTTCCATATTCTTTTGTAAGGAGATTTGAAGTAAATTTTCTTGATTAAAGACATCAACTAAAGAACTTTGATTTGAATAATTTTGGTTCCCTATTCTGAACTGAAAGATCTATGGCAAACAGTATCTGTGAAGTGATTATTATGAAATGCTTTATTTAAACAATAGTAATGTATTTTTGTAGCAAATGTCAATATATAAGCTGCACAACGTATAATGAAAATTCAAAGCTCCATGTATACCAGGCAGTGTTTTCTTTGGAAGGAATGAAACATAGGCAACTTGTACAAATCAAGAAAAGAGACTGAACAAGTTCAACATCCACATTCTCAGACAATCACTGCGCATCTCGTGGCAAAAAGAAGTGCTGAATGTAAGCAAATGCTAGTGTGCGGAAATGCCAGTATATGTTCAACTTTTTTGAACTAGCGACAGCTACATTGGCTAGTTCATGTTGGGCGATTGGATGATAGCAGCCTCCAAGGTAAGGTAGCTATCAGTATGAGATGAATAGGTTGCACACATCTGTGATGCAAGGAGGTTTGCAAGCGAGACTCAAGTTGATTGGAACTGAAGCCAATGAATGAGATCTACTCGCTGCTGAGCAGATTATCTGGAAACAAGCAGTCGATAGGGGAGTTGAAAATCAGAGGACAAATGACCAGATGGTGAAAAAGAGAGACTAATGGAAGAAAAAAGAATCAGTCATCCCCAGGCCAACACTATCCATCTGTGCCATCTGCCACAGGGAATGTCACTCACGAATCAATCTCTGCAGCCACAACAGATGATATCTAAATCAATAATAATCTAGACCCTGAGTACTGTCCATCATCTCCTGAGACAGGCAAATGCCATCAAGATGCCCACAGCAGTAAAATATATTATAAACTTTATTTATGTATCAAAGACCAAAATATTCTCAGTGTTTGCATACAAATGTTCCCTGACTACAAATGTAATGGTGTAGCATCTTGACTTTACAGTATGTCATTCTGTTAGAGTTTTAGATAGAAGTTCCTGACTTAATTTCCAAACTCACATCTTCCCTGCAGATAAAGAAAATGACCTGATGACACAACTGTGAAACAATCACAAGCACTGACTAGCAACTGGTTAGAAGAAAGTATTGGCAGACTTTGGACAATAAATTGTCTCCCAATTCCCTGTTATGAAATGTAATTTGGGAAGGGATAGATTGTAAGTTAGAATGCATAGATGAAATATTGAAAATTAATTTAAAAGAAGACTTATGGAAGCAATTAGATAAAGTACATAACATATTGAGTAAATAGGCCTTTCTCAATGCCAACACTTTCAATATGATCTAATTTTTTTTTCTAAGTTAGTGTTTGCATGAATGACTGGACATTTTTGTAAGCAGGTTCTGTGGCTTGTAGGATATATGTATCACTTACACAGTTTATTACTTAATTTTTTTTGTAAAACTAGCATTCAATTATTTATTTCTATTGAACTGTAGTATTAAATATATTTATATGATTAAGGCTGTATCAGAGACTGTTTGGTTTTGTACAATATTAGGGCAATCTAAATGTTTTAAACTCCATGCCCTGTTATTGCCATTACAAATATCAATCTGTTAATTATTCACCTGTTACAGTTTTGCCAAGCTAATGCATTCATCACAACTTCAACAAATAAGATCAACACAGTTACACATTGTTGAGAGATAAAATGTGCATTAGCAACAGTTGGGTCTCTTTTTTTATTAATGTGCCATCCTTTTCATTGCCTTTAATTTGTGTACCAAAATGATACTGCATATCTTTAAAGTTTGATCACGCTTCAAGTAAACTGGTATCTGAGACCTTTATACCCTCAGGTCACATGCTATGACACAGTGATGATATCATGAGTGTATCCCTTAAAGGTACACTGACATAACTGACCATGAGAAATAGCACAACTCAATTCTCATGCTCTAATTATGGTTAGGAACAGAGTTCCATGATTTTGACTCAGCAACAATGAAGGGCCAGTAATATATTTCTGATTCAGGATGATGTGTGACTTGGAGGGGGACATCCATATGGTGGTGTCTCCACTTATTTGCATCCATTACTACTGTAGTTGGTAGAGCTCACAAGTTTGTAACATCCTATCGAGTGAGCCTTGATGAATGCATCTTGTAAATGGTGCACATTACTGCCACTGTTCTTCAGTGGTGGAGGGAGTGAATGTCTGAGCTGGTGCATGAGCTGCCAGTTGAGGGTCTGTTTTGTGTTGGACAGTGGCAAATTTCTTAAGTGTAGCTGGAGCAGTGAAAGTGAATTGTATTCTATCACACTCCTGACTAGAACCTTGCAGTTGGTGGAAAGGGTTTGGAGAGTGAGAAGCTGAGCTGTGCTGCAGAATTTTCCTTACTTGGCTTTTTCTGTGAGCACAGTAGTTATATAGTTGGTCTAGTTAAGTTTTTGGTCTGGTTGAGTTTTTGGTAAGTTTTAAATGCAGGGTGTTGATAACTTAATAACTCACTATTAATATTGCTCTCTCCTCCCTTGGGAAATGGCCATGTGAGAACTACTATCCTAACATATATAATAGTTCTCAAGCTATGACCTGGACCTTCTGGTCTCTGGATATTTAGTGGCCCAAGCCCTTCAACCACGTGGCACCATTACCCCTCATCCAGCCTATATCCTATCCCCTCACCCACATTCCACTTCTCCACTCCCAATGGTTTCCCAAAAACATTGTACCAACAGCCAAATGCTTCTCTATTGATACCTGACCAAATCCATACCATGACACCAGTAATCCCACTCCTACCCCAATAAACATCACCCTCCAACCCAAAATATGGCCTCACTCCCATATATGTGATCTAATCACCATCTCATCCACTTACCTGCCACCTGTATCACTGTATGCATCTCACCATTTTACCTTCTTACCCACCCATCTGCCACCCCTACCACCTCATCCACCTGCTGAACTACATTCTCACTAATTGCCATTCTACATTGTCAACCACCAGGCACTGTATACCAATACCCAACTTCCACCCGACAACACCAGACACCTGCCACCCATCTGACACTCTACTGCCTTAAACCACTGCGATTCTACTCCATTACCATTCTGTCACCTCACCCATCTGTCTGTTGGCACGATACTCTCTCACCCACCTGGCACTCTAACCTCTTGCTTCCTTGTCACCTTACCCCTTGCCTGTTTACTTTACATATCTTCTTTCTTCCAGTCATTGTTCAAGTTGTGTTGGGCCTTTTAAACTGTGTTTACTCACTGGAACAACACAGTCATTACTGTAAAAAGGGGGAGTGGTGGCTATGCTGATCCACTCTGATGCAACCAGCTAGTTTCCTAGACTGCTTTGTTGTGTCAGAGGTCTGGATGGACATATCCTGGAAGTATAAGAAGGCAACTATCTGTCTGATCTGGACTGGAAATATGAATTCTGACCCAAACAGAAGGTTCAAGCCAATGTAATCTTAGCAATAGAAATAAAAATGTAACATTGTGTAGTTAACATGAGTTAACTACACAATGCATCACTTGTGTAGTTAATGCATCACTTCTTTATCATTGCTTTCACATATAAATGTTGCCGTTTTACTTTGCTGATTGAAATTATTGGGAAATATGTTCAATAGATTTTGCTTTTGCTCCAATAGCTCTTTAATGTCTCCCCTCTGATATAAATCTGCATTTGAAAGGCAGGGATTGTATGAAACTACTGAAATGACTCCTTTACTTGCTACAAGTTTATTTTATCATCCTGAATTTGTAGAACTAAAACGTAGCACATTGTTTAAAGATAATCAAGCATTGCTTGCAGTAACTTCAGTCTAAGTCAAATTCCACTACAAATATTTTGTTCACATTTGTCTGAACTCCACTTTATTCCTTCTAAATAAGTACTCCAAATCTGGTCAAGTCTTACGTTGCGGTTCTTTTTTTTCTTCTACTCTCATTCTCAATCTTTATTCTTAATCTCTTTTATCGAAAAATAGCTTCTAAAACTCAGCCTTATCGTCTATCTTTAATGGAAGATAAGTCTGTAATTACACAGAGAATCATGGTTATAAATACTGGAATATTTTGCTCAGAAAATGTCCTGTAACTGTGGTATATTGGCAACCTTGAGCACAGAATTACGTGACTGTTCATCTGATCAATGTCAGAGAGCTCCAGCAAGGGCATTATTTGGCAGTAAGTGATTAAAGATCCAGCAGTTGAGAACATCAGCTTAGGTAGAGTGGAAATCAAGCTGGAATCAAATCAAGGTGAATGACAATGTGTCTATTCTGTGTGCCAAAAGATTGGCAAGCTGTACTTTTGACCAGTGAGTTATTGTACCATTAAACAGCAAATCCACTTTGAGAAAACCACCTGATGAAGGAACGACGCTCTGAAAGCTAGTGTGCTTCCAATTAAACCTGTTGGACTATAACCTGGTGTTGTGTAATTTTTAACTTTGTACATCCCAGTCCAATACCGGCATCTCCAAATCATAATTAAAGGAGTCTGTCTCCAAATTAAGTTAAAAATCACACAACACCAGGTTATAGTCCAACAGGTTTATTTGGAAGTACAAGCTTTTGGAGCATTGTTCCTTCATCAGATAGCTAGTGGGGCAGGATCATAGGACCATATTAGGTACAACTGCATTACTTTGAATCAGCTTTGAGTTGATTAACTATTATATGTGTCAAGGAATACTTAACTTAAAATATAACAGTCAGGTTTGGGAACAGGGGACTCCAACTTAACATGTACAGAGTCTGGGAAGAAGAGGTGTGAGTAGAATTTAATGATATAGAACTGATCTCTGATGGATAAAGGAACTTGATAAAGGGATGAAAAACAGAAGAGCTACGTTCAAATCATTTCTGGCAAGGACACTATGTTTTGTGCCAGAGGTGGGATATGAAGCAAGAGGGGATGAATAGGTATACAATTTTAGCAAATCCATCCCAACTCCAGAAATTTCTTGTGGAGTTGGGAGATGGGACCCAGAAGGGATTATCAATTTGCATATAACAGCGAACTGATCCAGGCTAATTCAATCCAATTAAAGGAAGCCAACTCAAAGTTTCTGTTTGATTTCCATGTTCCTGAACCAGCGGAGCCAGTTTAAGTGTCTATTGTCATGTATCTAATTCCTGACTGAGGGCAAGGTCCAGGATTTCAGGTGGTCTCATAGACCGTCTCTGCCTACTTGGGGGCAGTATCAACCAGAGGTGCTGACTGGGCTCTGCCTGGCCTTCCAACTTCGAAAGCTGGCCTGCCATCCTTAATTATAGAATCTGTCTCCATGACAATCAAAGGTAATGCTTTCATGAAAATCCCAACGCGTTACTGTGAGTCAGGGAGCAATCTCCTGTTTGGTGAAACAAAAACAACAAATCACAGAATCATTACTGTACAGAGGAGGCCATTCAGTGCATCATACCTGCATTGGTTCTATTACTGAGAGCCAATCTTCCCCCTTCCTATTCCCCTTTTTCACTCAAACCATTTTTATCGAAGTAATCATCCAGCCTCAGCTGAACATGCCTCTACCACATTTTTAGGCAGTGTGTTCTTTACCCTAACTATTCACTGTGTGAAAACATTTCATTTGCATGCCACTCTTGTAATAGGGGTATAAACTTCAGAACTTTAGTAATAAACATTCATGGATTGAAAGAATCAACAAAGAGAAATTGTTACACATTGAAAGAAGCAGCAATAATTCCACCTGGAATAAGCTGTTAAGGGACAAGGACAAGCTTACACAGGAATTGAAAGCAATTAGCCATGTCTGGAAGAAGAGGGAGTCAAAGCTATATGAACAAAATTGTTTTGACACCTGCTTGCTAACTGGCTGCTTTACACTACCAGGATAAATGACTGCCCTGATGATGAATTTAAAGAGTTAACTACAGGAAAGCTATGTCTTCCAACAGATAATTAAGGCCAACTATAACAAGAAAAAAAGAAATTACTTCTAATAAAGAAGCAAGTTTCATTCTCAAGGACTCCAAAACAATAAGTAATGTTTTGGATGTGAGGACTCCAAAGAATCATCAATAATATCACATCATGGACCTGAAGGATGGAAAACTGTATAAGAATCCAACACTAAAACCACCCTTAGCAGAACTCCAGAGAACAACTTTGCATAAGAATGGAGCCCTGGACATGTTCAGAGACAAACACTGTTGATTGGAATTGTGGCTAAATTCCACCATTATTCAGGTAAAGACCAAACCGAGTTGTGAGGCTTTATCCGCTAACTTGAGGGGTCTTATTTTGGTTGCTACATGCAGTAAACTTTAAATCATTGTGTCAGTACTTGATTGTCTGTGAGATTTCGTAATAAGTAGCTAAATTATAGGTAACTTTGGTGATTTACTCACACTTTAAATCCATGACCTCCTGCTGTTTTCTCTTTTAGGAGTGGGAACAGCTTTTCTGCATTCAGTCTAGTAATGATTTTGAAAACCTCTATCAAAGTGATATCAGTTTTCTTCTCTGCAAGGAACACAGTCGCAATTTCTTCAATCTATCCTCATGAGAGAAGTTTCTCATTCCTCGAGCCATTCTTGTAAATTGTTTCTACACTCTCTAATGCATTCACATCTTTCTTTTAAGATGGTGCCATGACAATGCATAATGCTCCAGCTGAAGTCTAACAAATACCTTGTAAAATGTCAGCATCACCTCATTACTCTTGTACCCTATGCCCTTACTGGGCCATAAGACATAGAAGGAGTATTAGGCTATTTGGCACCTTATGTTTGCTCTGCCATTTGATCGTGTTTGATATGTTTCTTAACCCCATTCTCTTGCCTTCTCCCCATGATCTTCTTGCCAATCAAGAACCGATATATCTCTGTCTTATGCACACTCAATGACTTGGCCTCCATAGTCTTCTGTGGCAATTATTTCCACAGATTAACCACGTCCTGACTGAAGAAATTGCTCCTTGTCTCAGTTCTGAAAGGTTGCTTTTTCACTCAGAAGCTCTGCCCTTGGGTCCTAGTCTCTCCTACAAGTGGAGCATATTCTCCATATCCACTCTATCCATGCCTCCCAGTTTGTAAGTTTCAATGAGATCCCCTCAACCTTCTAAACTCCATTGAGTATAGACACGTTGTCCTCAAACTTTCCTTACAAGACAAACCTTAATCCCTGCAATCATTCTTGTAAACATCCTCTGGGCCACCTCCAATGCCAGCACATCCTTCCTTAGATATGCAGCCCAAAACTGCTCACAATATTCCAGTGAGATCTGATCAGAACTTTATACAGCCTCTGCAATGCATTTCTACTCTTGTGGCCCTCTTGAAATGAATGTTAACATTGCATTTCCCTCCGAACTGCCAATTCAACCTATGTGTTATACGACTCCTAAGTCCCTTTGTCCTTCAGATTTCTGAAGCTTTTCCCCATTTAGAAGATAAATAATGCCTCTATTCTTCGTAGCAAAATGCATAGCCACATGCTTTCCCATATTGTATTCTATCTGCAACTTCTTTGTCCACTCTCCTAGCCTGTCCAATTCCTTCTGTAGCCTCCCTGCTTCCTCAGCACTACCTGTCCCTTCACCTATTTTTTATGGCATCTGCAAACTTAGCAACAGAAAGTCCTAAGTTCCTTTGTCCAGTTCTTTACTGTATAATGTGAACAGTTGTGGTCACAACACTAACTCCTGTGGAACTCTACTATTCATCAGCTGCCATCTGAAAAAGATCTCTTTATCTCAAATCTGTCTTCTGCTCATCAGCCAATCCTCTATCCATGCTAGTACCTTACCCCTAACACCATGGGCTCTTATCTTAATTAGCAGCATCCTTGAGGCACCTTGTCAAAGGCTTTCTGTTAATCCAAATAGATCACAATTTATAAATCTGAGAACCCTATATGCTCTATTAACTGCTCTTTACCTGTCCTGCCACTATCAATGATCTGTGTTAGTATACACTCTGCTCCTGCACCTGTTTTAGAATTGTATCCTCAATTCTATATTGCCTTTAAATGTTCTTCCTATCAAATCCATCACCTTACATTTCTCTGCATTGAACCTCATCTGTCATATAACCACTCACCCCATCAACTTGTCAATGTCCTATGAACTACTCTTCATAGTCTACAGTTCTTTCAAGTTTTGTGTCATCTGAAAACTTTGAAATTGTCCCCTGCAAACCAAGATTTAGATTATTAAGATACATCAGGAAAAACAAGGGTCCCAAGACCAACACCTGGGGAACTCCACTACTAAGCTTGCTCCACTCAACAAATATCCATTCACAAATATCCATCTGTTACCGTGATTGCAGGTATGTTTGCTGACCTGGGAAGTTGATTTGCAGACATTTCATCCTCTGTCTAGGTGACATCTTCAGTGCTTTAGAGCCTCCTGTGAAGCTCTGCTCTGCTGTGCTGTGTCTTCTCAAATTTATTTGGTTCCTTTCCTGCTGCTTCAGTTGCCGGTTCCGGTTGTTTGTTGCAATGGCCAGTATATTGGGTTGAGGTCGATGTGTTTGTTGATAGAGTCTGAGGATGAATGCCATGTTTTTAGAAATTCTCTGGCTGTCCTCTGTTTAGTTTGTCCTATGATCCTTGTGCTGTCCCTTTCAAATTTGTGGTCCGTGTCATCTGTGTGTGACTACTCAGGACATCTGGTCATGGCGTTTCATGGTTAGTTGGTGTTCGTTGATGTGGATTGCTAGTTGCCTGTCTGTTTATCTTATATAGTGTTTCATGTAGTCTTTGTATGGAATCTAGTAAATTACATTTGTCTTGCACATGATGGATGTAGGGTCTTTTGTTCTGGTGAGTTGTTGTCTGAGCTTGGCTGTTGGTTTATGGGCTGTCATGAATCCCAGTGTTTGGAGAAATCTGGCTGTCAGTTCCAAGGTGTTTTTTATATAAGGTAGAGTGGGTAGTGTGCTGGGTCATGGCATGTTCTCTTCGCGTTGTTTGTCTGTTAGGCACCTGCGGATGAAGTTGCGGGGATATCTGTTCTTGGTGAAGACTCTGTAGAGGTGTTCTTCTTCCCTTCACAGGTCAGGAATGCTGCAGTGTGTCGTAGCCCTTTTGAACAGGGACCTAATGCAGCTTCTTCTATATGTGCTTAGGTGGATGCTGTTGCAGTTCAGGATTTGGTCCATGTGTGTCTGCATCCACGAACACCAACTAGCCACTAAACACCACGACCAGATGTCCCTAGTAGCCATGCACACAGATGACACGGACCATATATTCAACTGGGACAACACAATGGTCAAAGGACAAGCTAAACAGAGGATAGCCAGAGAATTTCTAGAAGCATGGCACTCATCCACAGACCCCGTCAATAAGCACATTGACCTAGACCCAATATACCGGCCACTACAACGAACAACCGGAACTAGCAACCGGAAGCAGCAGGAAAGGAACGAAGTAAACTCCAGAAGACACAGTACAGCAGCGCTTCAAAGGAGGCTCCAAAGCCCTGAAGATGTCACCTAGACAGGGGACGGAACATCTGCAAATCAACTTCCCAGCTCAGTGAACATACCCACAATTGTGGCAACCAGTACCCCAGCTACTAATCCTTATGCAAACCCTGA
The DNA here is from genome assembly GCF_037043375.1 of Chiloscyllium plagiosum. Classification (NCBI taxonomy): domain Eukaryota; kingdom Metazoa; phylum Chordata; class Chondrichthyes; order Orectolobiformes; family Hemiscylliidae; genus Chiloscyllium; species Chiloscyllium plagiosum. The sequence goes on from NW_028270145.1 coordinate 242,498, forward strand.
ATATCCATCTGTTTCATATCATTTTGGACAATTTGTTATCCACACTACTACTGCCCCTTTATAAATACCATGACCTATAGCTTCCCACTCAAGTCTGTTATATGTTTTCTCAGAAAATCTATAAGCTCATTGGCAGAAGAATTGAAGTTTTGGAAGGTTACCTGAGGAGTGAGAGAGGCAGCAGGAACTGTAAGGGACCAGTGCAGAACAGGAAGATTTAAATCATGGCTGAGATGTGAGGTCTACACTACTTACTTTGGGAGATGGAGAGGCACTGGGACCTATGAAGAAGCAGTTAGTGCTGAGTTTGAAATGGAGTAATAAAAGGTGACCTCACAGGAGTGACCTCACAGGAAAACTGGAAGTTCAGTGTTTGGTAAGAAGCTGTTATTGGGGATTGTCTACAAAGTGCTGTAATTTTTCAACAAGTAGCTGTAATTGGTTTTATCTGTGAAGGTTGAGACCAACTTGGTAAACTAATAAAAGTAACATGATTTAAAGTTAAGGCTTAAAGCTTGGCCTCCTAATCCTTTGTCAAAAACCGCACTACACTGGATTATAGTTCAACAGGTTTACTTGAAACCACAAGCTTTCGGAGCTCCCGCTTCTTCTTTGGGTAGCTAGTGAGAGAGAATCTATCAGATACAGAATTATGCACTCTCTCTCATGCACACACATTCTCACACATTTATATTCCTTGACATTCCCACACACTCCCTCTCAAACACACACACACACACCCTATGGGGTGAATTTGCATTTCCAAATTTGTATTTGCAGATACATTCTACTTTGTTCAAAAAGCACACAATCTGTAGACAGTCGGTTAATGTGGCATTTTACAAATTCCTACTTTGAATATGAAACCAATCTGGCTCCAGGTTGAGATACAAACAGACTTGAAACATGACCTCCCACCGAAAATGCATTGTCTGACCTGAGGTGTCACCTTTGTTTTGATAAAACCCTAAGTTATCATGGGTCAGTGACTTGAAAGGAATTCTGGGATTTACAAATTAATTAATCGAAACCTGCACCTCCATTCTAACTGATTATAAGACTTAATAGCCATCTAGGTTTGCAGAAGTTATATGAGCCTTTGATCTTTTACTTATAAATTCAGTGTCCGATGTATTCTCTCTCGCTCGCTGCTTGAGGAAGGAGCGGGGGCTCCGAGAGCTGGCGGTTTCAAATAAACCTGAAGTATTGTGTACAGTTTTGGGCCCCATATCTCAGGAAGAATGTTCTGGCCCTGGACCGTGTTCAGAGGAGATTCATGAGAATGGTCCCAGAAATAAAAAGCTTAACATATGAAGAACGTTTGAGAACTCTGGGTTTATACTCGATTGAGTTTAAAAGGATAAGAGGAGATCTAATTGAAACATACAGAATACTAAATGGCCTGAACAGAGTAGATGTTAGAAAGATGTTTCCATTATAGGAGAGATTGGACACAAGGGCACAGCCATAGAATAAAGGAAAGACCTTTTTGAATTAAAATAAAGAGAAACTTCTTCAGCCAGAGAGTGGTGAATCTATAGAATTTATTGATACAGAATGCTTTAGAGTCCAGGTAATTGAATAGATTTAAGATTGAGATAGATAGGTTCTAGAATACCAAGGTGATCAAGGGTTACAGGGAGAAAGTGGGAGAATGGGGTCGAGGAACTTATCAGCCATGATTGAATGGCAGAGCACACTCAATGGGCTGAATGGCCTAATTTCTGCTCCTATGTCTTATGGTCTTCTAGACTATAACTTGATGTTGTATGATTTTTGACTTTGTCCACCCCAGCCCAACACCAGCACTTCCACATCCTAATCCTCAGGGCAAGGACTTGCAGTGGGAGTGTTTGAAGTGAAACTGGTCCCAAAAATAATGATTATTCTTTCAAGCTTAATCTAAAAGGAAGTCACGGAAGCAGAGTTCAGACCCATGATATTCTCCTCCTGCGACCATATGTACAAGAATGAGTTCCAGCTGCAACTACTGGCTAGTTGCATTGCAGAGCTGGTGCAAAGGGATTGGATCACTCACTGTGGAGCATCTGCAAAGCTCAGATTGTTGCAGCCAGCACATTCAGTCAGGTGGTCATACTGCAGGTAAAGATGGAACAGGCAGAAAGGGAATAGGTAAAGAACCAGGCAGAGGAGAGGAAATCAAGCAGGAGACCAAGGAGGACCATTCCCTCTCTCTCTAATAGATATATCATTTTGGATACTGTTGGGGAGATGGCTTCTTAGAGGATAGCAGAGGGAGCCAAGTCCATGTCTTCACGGGTGGCTCTAAGAACAGAGGGGAAGAAGAATGGCAGGGCTGCATTGATAGGGGATTCAATACTAAGGGGACCAGGATGGAATCTCTGTGGCCACAGTAGGGACTCCAGGATGCCTCCCTGGTGCCAAGGTCAAAGGTATCTCGAAGCAGCTGCAGGGCAAGCTGAAGGGATAGGATGAACAGCCAGTGGTCGTGGCACATGGTGGTATTCACATGCACGAATTTGAAAAAGAATGATGATGCCATACATGCATGAAACAGAAAATCAGGATGTAAATTAGAAGTCAGACCTCAAAGATAGTAATCTCAGGATTACCAACAACGCCACATGCTAGCGAGAGTGAAAGTGACAGAATATAACAGATGACTACATGGCTGGAGAAATAGTGTAGGAGGAAGAAATTCAGATTCCTGGAAAATTGGGATAATTGTTGAGCTGAAGGGCCTGTTTCCACACTGTAAGTAGGGGAAGATGAGATAAGCAGTACAGATTGTGTCCAGGCAGTACCAGGACTGATGTCCTTTTTTGCAGGGCAGTTTGCCCAGGTTGTCAGGGCAGGTTGAAACTAGAATGACAGAAAAAAACAAGGGAAAGAAACAAATAAGCCTGTAGTGCAAAAAAAGCTAAGATTACTGGCAAGGTTGAAAAGACTAGTCCAAAGGCTTTTTGTGGAAATAAGAGGACTATTTGCCATAAAGTAGAAGAACTATCAGCCCAAATAGATGTAAGCAGTTGTGATTACTGAGACCTGGCTGCAGGGTTACAAAGGATGTGAACTGAATATCCAAGATATTCATTATTTAGGAATGAAAAACTAAAAGAAAAAGATTAGATTAGATTACTTACAGTGTGGAAACAGGTCCTTCAGCCCAACAAGTCCACACCGACCCGCCACCCACCCATACCCCTACATTTACCCCTTACCTAACACTATGGGCAATTTAGCATGGCCAATTCACCTGACCTGCACATCTTTGGATTGTGGGAGGAAACCGGAGCACACCCACGCAGACACGGGGAAAACGTGCAAACTCCACACAGTTAGTCGCCTGAGGCGGGAATTGAACCCGGGTCTCTGGCGCTGTGAGGTAGCAGTGCTAACCACTGTGCCACCGTGCCACCCACCAAAAAGGATAAAGGCAAAAAGAAGAAGCATTGCTAGTAAAGGATGAAATCAATGTAACAAAGAGGAATAATGTTGGCCTTGAAAGTCACAGCATGGAATCTGTATAGTAGAGATAAAATAAAATACACCAAGGGGCGAGAGATGTTTTTGAGGGTTGCATATAATCATCCAAACAGTAGTGGGGATGTAAGGGAAAGCATGAGAGAAGAAATCAGAGACACATGCAATAACGGTATAACTGTAATCACAAGTCACTTTAATTTACATTTGGACTAGACAAACTAAATCAGCAATGGTAACGTGGAGGAGGGTTTCATGGAGTATGTACACGATGCTTTTTAGACCAATGCATTGAGAAACCGACCAGAGAAGAGGCCTTCCTAGACTTCCTACTCTTCAATGAGAAATAAATAATTAACAATCTTGCTGTGTGGGCTCCCTTGCAGAAGAGGAACCATAAAATGTTACAGTTCTTCCTGAAGGTGGAGAGTGAGGTAGTAAAATCTGAAACTAAGGTCTTGACTCTAAATAAACGAAACGACGAGAATATAAGGCATGAGTTGACAAGGATGGATTGAAGATCCTTATTAAAGGGGCTGACAGTGGAGAGGCAATGCTTGCAATTTAAATGTGTACATGAATTGTAGTGATTAATCATTCCTGTTTGGTACAAAAATAAAGCAGGAATGGTGTCACAAAACCAGTCCCTTTCTTTTCTAAACGCTGTTCCTTGGCTCAAGGGGACACTGTCCTTAATTTTTTTCAGAGGGGCAATAAACCAGGCCAGGCTCCGATTAGTCTGGTTTGGTACAGAGATGAAAAGGATTTTGAGAGGCCTTTTGTTTGTATGTAAACAGATGAGACTTCAGGCCAAAGTGGTCATGTTTTAGAAGTGACCTGTATAACGAAGAGGAAGTGGTCACCTCTCTAGTTGAGCTGAGCTGAGCAGTTTTACTTCAATCTTGAACTGGGAAGTTCAACAGGGAGCTGTGTGGAAACTCTCTCTCTGTCTCTCAATTTCACCTTGTAAGCATGTGTTCCATTTATACTGTTTTTTTAAAGGGAGTTTGCTTATTGGGACAGTTATGTATATTCGGAAAAGCATAACTAAGTCTAGTTGGATAGGTTGAATTTTGTAGGGGTTGTTTATTCTGTTCTTTGTGTTTCATTGTGTAATTTTGTGAATAATTTTTTGTCTGGTTTAACATCCAGTAGTCAACCTAGCTAACATAATCCAGATAATTTTCACTGTACACTTACTGAAACAAATTGCAAAGTTATGGTCTGGGGCTGCCTGCTTAAGAATGTTTGGAGTAGTCTGACTTAGTCCATAACAGATTGGGGCTCTTTGCGGGATTTTAAACAGCAAGTGGTAACCTCTAGTGTCTTTATTTCGGGTGTTGGTTTGGTTGAGCAGACAAAGCTTCAGATAGGAATGGCTCTTTCAGTTGACAAAAGTTTTCTGGATGTGGATGCAGTGACTTTGGAAGTTTTGCAAAAAGTGAATAAGATCAAATTGCAAGAATTAACAGAGAAGCTGGAAGTGGAACTGGCTGCTTCTATGAGGAAAGGAGAGATAATTACATCAGTAGCTCAGCGTTTAAACTTGCTGGAGAAGCCATCCAAATCTATAGAGATGGCAAGAATTCAATTGCAAATGAAGCAGCTTGAGTTAGAGGTGAGAGATAAGGAAAGGGCAGCAGAAATGAAATAGTTTGAGTTACAATTAGAAGCAGAAGAGAGGGGGAAAAGAGAGAGCAGAGAAAGAAAAAGAGAAAGCTTTTGAACTTCATAAATTGACACTTAAGAAGGAAAGTCAGCTTAAAAGTCTGGAGATAAAGGCTGAAGGTAACCTTGGTGAGAAAGGGAGTGAGGATGAGCAAGCCCCTGGTGGTCAGAAGCCCAGTGAGAAACTGTTTATGTATGTTCAAGCATTGCCTAACTGTGATGAGAAGAATGTAGGAGCCTTTTTCATCTCATTTTCAAAGGTGGCTAAACAAATGCAGTGGCCAGTGGCAATGTGGATTTTGTTGATCCAAACAAAACTTGTAGATAGGGCTAGTGAGGTATTCAAATCCCTATCAGAGCAGGTATCTGGGGAGTATGGGGAGGTGAAAAAAAGCCATTTTATGTGCATTTGAGCTTGTACCAGAAGACTGTAAACAATGTTTCAGGAATCTAAGGAGAGACCCTGGTCAAACCTATATTGAGTTTGAGAGGATCAAACAGAGTAATTTCAGTGGATGGATAAGAGCTTTGAAAATCAAGCAAACCTATGATGCCCTTAGAGAGGCAATTATTTTGGGGGAACTCAATACTGCCTGAAGTAGTGCAAACTCATGTGGAAGAGCAGAGAGTTAAAACAGCAAGTTAGCAGCTGAAATGGCTGATGATTATGAGCTGGTCATAAAACTCGGTTTGGCTTCCAGAATCAATTTCAGTTCATGAGGGATAGAATTGGGGCAAAGAAATATCCTCACGGGGAAAGGGAAAGGTAGATCTCAGTGAAGATCATAAGGATAACACACCACAAGGTAAATAAGAAACCCTTAAGGGGGGACAAATAATTTAAAAAGCTCCAGTGTTTTCATTGTAATAAAGTGGGCCACATGAAATCACAGTGTTGGTGGGCCAGGAGAAAGACAGATGTAAGAAAGCCAGACAAGGCTGGAAGTTTTGTTGGATTAGTAACAAAAAGCACAAGGGAATTTAGATAACCCCCCAGAGTGTACCAGATGATCAGAGGTTGATTAAGGAGGAAATGACAGATCTGCTTAAAAATATAAATACAAGACTAAAGTTTATTCACATAGGCCAGGAGCAGTAAGTAAGGAGGTTACAATATTAAGGGACACGGGATCCTCTCAGTGTGTAATGCTGAAGGATAAGGAGATATGCACTGCTGAGAGACTATTGCCAGAGAAGGTACTGAAAACAGGAATTCATGGTAAGACAAAAAGTGCTCAGTTATGTAAAGTGAGGCTAGAGAGTCCAGAGAAGAGTGGAGAATTTGTGGTAGGAGTACAGGACAAACTCCCAGCTCCAGGAATACAATTTGTCCTTGCAAATGATATCGCTGATTCACCAGTAGGCGTGCTGCCTACTCTAGCTGAAAAGCCAGTGGAGATGCAGGCAACTGAAGATATGGAGAATGTTTATCCAGGAATTTTCCCTGATTGTGATCACAAGATCACAGACGCAGGAGAGATCAAAAGGCACAGGTAAGGAAGCTGACATAGTGTTATCTAAAACTTTATTTGACCAGGTAAGTGGAACAGAGAAGGAGCAGATATGTAAACATGCAAGCATCTTTAGCTCTACTCAGCTGATTGAATTTCAGCAGAAAGATGAAACAGTTATAACAAAGGGTATTTACAAAGACAGAAAGTGAATGCATTCCTGTGTGTTATTACTGAACAAATGATGTCTTAATGAGGAAATGGAAACCATCACACATTCAAGCAAATGAGACATGGGCAGAGATTCATCAAATTGTTTTGCCAGTAGGGTATAGAAAGGAGGTGCTGTGAGTGGTGCATAAGCTACCACTTGGAGGTCATTTAGTGGTGAGGAAAACACAGGCTAAAATACAAAGATATTTTTACTGGCCTGAACTACACAAAGATGTAGTTGAATTTTGCCAGATGTATCATACATGTCAGCCAATCAAAAAACCACAGGCAGTAATAAAACCTGCACCATTAGTACCTATTCCAGCATTTGAGGAGCCTTACACAAGAATCTTGATTGATTGCATAGGTCCTCTACCTCAAACAAAAAGTGGTAATAGGTATTTATTAACAATAATGAATGTGTCAATTGGATGTCCAGAGGCAACCCCATTATGCAGCATCACAGTGAAAAGGGTTGTAGAAGAATTACTTACATTTTTTACAAGATATGGACTGCCAATAGGGATCCAGTCAGATCAAGGATCAAACTTCACATCCAAACAATTCGAGGAGGTTATGGATAACTTGGGAATAAAGCAACTCAAATCTATTGCAGACCATCCGGAATCGCAGGGAGTGCTAGAGAGATGACATCAAACTCTGAAGACCATGTTGAGGGCTTATGGTCAGGATTATCCAGGTGATTGGGATAAGGGAGTTCCATTTGTACTTTTAGTGATCAGAGATATACCGAATGAATCAACCAACTCAGTCCATTTGAATTATTTTTTGGATGGAGTAAGAGGACCATTAAAACTGATTAAGGAGAAATTAATAAGTCAGAATTCAGAAACCATCCATTTGGACTCTGTGTCAAATTTTAGAGAATGATTAAATAAAGCTGGAGAATTGGCTAGACAACATTTAAAAGTACCACAGCATACAATGAAACAGGAAGCGGATAAGAAATCACAAATTTGCAATTTTGCAATTGGGGATAAGGTATTGGTTTTACTCCCAGTGACAGGTGAGCCTTTAAAAGCAAAGTTTAGTGAACCTTATCAAATTGAGAAGAAATTCAGTGAGGTGAACTACTTGATAAGGACTCCAGACAGGAAGAAATCTCACAGAGTGTGTCATGTGAATATGCTCAAAAGGTATTTTGATAGGGAAGGAAAGCAAGAGGAGAAGGTTTTAATGATTACAGCACAGAAGGAAGAACCAAGTTCAGAGGATTCTAAATTGGACATTCCTCAAATCAAATCGGACAATGAGGAAGTTTCAAAAATTGGGATAAATTATTGAGTTACCTTCCACAAGAAGCTCAAATTGACCTGAAAGACCTATTACTATCACATGGGGTGATATGCAGAAATAAACTGGGAATTACTAACTGAATTGTGCATGATGTACATATAGGAGATGCTGTTCCAAATAAGCAACATAACCCTCTAAAGTTGGCACAGATTCAGAAGGAGATAATCAAAGTGACTGGAGCTCACCCAGAGTCATGGTGCCAAAGCCAGATGGTACCCAACGGTTATGTGTGGACTATTGCAAAGTCAACGCCGTTATAAAAACCAATACAATATCCAATTCCAAGGTTGCAGGATTGTATTGAAAAAGTGGGACAACCAACTTACATTTCTAAGTAGGACTTGCTCAGAGGTTACTGGCAAGTACATCTGTCAGAGAGAGCAAAGTAGTACACTTTGTTGTGAGGAACAGAAAGGAAGTCTGTAATGGTTATGTGTTGGAAAGTGTACCTGTTCAGAAGGATCCGGGTGTCCTTGTACACCAGTCAATGAGAGTAGGCAGGTCGATGCAACAAGCAAATAGGAAGGCAAATGGTCTATTGCCCTTGAAAGAGGATTTGAGTTCATCAGTAGGAATGTGCCATTTTGGTTACCTTACCTAAGAAAGGAGTTCACGAAGCTGATACCCAGGATGGCAGAAATGCTGTGTGAGGAGAGATTGATTTAACTGGGCCTGTGTTCAATAGAGTTTGCAAAGATATGAGGATATCTGATGGAATATTTTACAGTTCAAACAGGGTCAGGTGGATTAGATGCATGGAGGGTGTTTCTCACGGTTGATGAATCTAGAACCAGGGGACATAGTCTTAGGATACAGAGTAGACCATTTGGGACTGAGATGAGGAAAACATTCATCACTCAAATAGTAGTGAACCTGTGGAATTTTCTTTCCCACAAGGTTGTAGAGGCCAACTCATTGAATATGTTCATGACCGAGACAAATACATTTTTAGGTTCTGGTGGGATCGAAGATCAGCAATGATCATATTGAATGGCGAAGCAGGCTTGATGGGCTGAATGGCCTATTCCTGCTCCTAGTTTCTAATTCCTTTATCCAGTGTTGGGTTTGAGATCCAGAAACTGTGCTGACTTCTTTTTCCTACCTTCCCAAAGAGAAACTCCACCCAGTGATGCAAATTATCATGACCTAAGTTGACAGTGCAAGCCAGGAAATGCAAGGACACATTTAATGGCGCTATACTGAATATAGATATCTCTAGTTTCAGTGTGATTCATAGGCATTACAAATATTGTACATTTGCATGAATGTAAATCATTGCTATCTGAAGACCAAACATTATGTGTAAAATATAAAATATGCTAAGATCCAGTAGAAAGTTAAATTTAAATGATTTATGACTATTGACTAAATCAACATTAAAGTTTATGATGTTTTTTGCAGTTGCACAAAGCTCATCTTCATTTTGAAATGTGACTCCTCTGGAAATCTTTTCATCCTGAAGTATACGTTTACTGACAATAACAAAATGCAAATTAAGTAGACAATCATTTCACATAAGATTAAGAGTGCTGCAGTTGCCTGATACAACAGCTGTGACATTGAAAGCAACAGCAATGATCGAAATTGATGGTAGACAAATTGCTTCCTTTCTCATTTTGACTTCGATTCATTGCCTGGAGATCACATATTTCACTACCTTTTTAGTATCTAAGGTATTAATCATAAGACATGTCAAGTACATTTAACACCACAGAGGGAAACAATAACTTTGGATGTTACCACTGCTTCGTTTATCTCTGCATTGTTTATAATTTTACCAGATCTAGATAAATCCAATTTAAATAAATTTCTAAAACAAAATGTCATTATAAAGTAATGAACAAGACATTGACAATGCATTTGCTGCTACAAAGGCACAAATAACATCTTGTGGAAACCAATCCAAAGGATGGCTTGCGTTATGAATAATTCATTTGCTGTTTTCTTCTTTGCCCCTAGCAATTGCAGAGCTTTTCTAAGAGGTATGAATCAACTTATCAGGCCAAGGGAAGTATTGATTGAAGAATAGCCACACGGACTACAAATCTTAATCATGATGGCTATGACTTAGTAGCCAGCTGTTCATAATGGGGTTGAATTGACTGCAGTACCCTAGGTACTAAACCACAGAGGGTAAATCACAGGGCAATTTGCAAGATTTGACCCTCTGACACCAGACTGCGCTGTACACGCTATTCAGCAGGCATTCTGCTAAAATTTGAAGGGTTGGCTAATTTAAATATCCATTGACAACTATCAATTCTATTATGCTGGGAAAGGAGACTGAGATGCCATTGAAACACAATACAAAGTTATCTGTCTCAGAGAACTGGCTGATGGGTACCTATCATAGATAGCTAATTTTTATGAATAAATTCTCTAACAGCCTCATGAAAATGAACGCTGTTCAGGTATCATTTGGATGGTGCTGTAGCTCTGTATTGTCACCATTCCCCTTTTCCATGATTTTGTCCATAAGTTCATTACATTAGAGTTGTAATGTAGTGCTACCTAAGAAGGATTTTGTGAAGAAGCATCTGACACTCAAAAAAGGGAAAAAACCTTTCACCATTCAGTCAGGTTACTCAAGTTGGAAAAGTTCCCAATGCAATGCACCCTCCTCAGGAATAAATACACTGAATGTTGCTCACTGCCATTGACACACAGTGAAGATGGGCACAGAAATTGCTGGTTGCCAAAGTACAGTAGAAAGGCTTATGCTCAAAATGTCAGATCTGCCCAACCGACTGTGCTTTTCCAGCACCACACTTTTCGTCTCTGATTTCCAGCATCTGCAGTCCTCACTTTTTCCATACTAGTTAAAAGCCTTGCCTCAATTCCCTGGCACTTTGTCACAGTTATTTTGTTAAATATTGGGTGCCTTAGCCTTCACCCTCATACCTCTTAACCTCACTAAAACTATCCCGACGTTAATAAAGGCTTCTCATGTCCTCCATACCAGCACATTCCTACGCTCAGCCCCAAACTCCCTTACATGTCCCCAACTATTCCTGTAGACCATTATAGCCCCAGTGCCAACTCATGTTTTCCCCTCCACTCCCCTTTTCCTCTAGTCCTTCCTTTGGAATTCACACCAAGCATGCTCAGATAAAATTAAGTTGAATGATCTATAACAACTTCAATATGTGGAAGATAACCTCATTCAATTCATTTAAACCCTTCAAATACAGTGTATTCATTCCCCTGCATCAAGGTAAACTACTTCTTTAACAACCACTTAGAACTGTCAATCAAACTGTACAAGCTTATCATTTCCATCCCGACCATCTCCTCAATGTGATATAATAAATTGTGATTATGGGCGGCACGGTGGCACGGTGGTTAGCACTGCTGCCTCACAGCGCCAGAGAACCAGGTTCAATTCCTGCCTCAGGCAACTCTCTGTGTGGAGTTTGCACATTCTCCCTGTGTCTGCGTGGGTTTCCTCCGGGTAATCCGGTTTCCTCCCACAATCCAAAAATGTGCAGGTTAGGTGAATTGGCCATGCTAAATTGCCCGTAGTGTTAGGTAAAGGGGTAAATGTAGGTGAATGGGTCTGGGTGGGTTGCGCTTCAGTGGGTCGATGTGGACTTGTTGGGCTGCAGGGCCTGTTTCCACACTGTAACTAATCTAGTCTAATCTAAAAAAAACAATAGTCGAGCAATGATGATGCTATGATGATTGCATGTCAAAAACATCCAATAAAACTGCTAAAGTCTAGCAGGAGTATTTTTCCCCAAATTTGCTGGACTTCCACATCTGGATTTCCAAATAATGTCTGTCAATTGTTTCTTCAAGGAACAAATACGTTCTCTGAAATGCTTGGCATACATCCCAGAGTTTGTATTGTCAATCCCTAACCTCAAGACCTGTGCACAATTTTAATGTTGAACATTTAGCTTTTCATCGAAAATCATGAGATTCAAGTTGTGCATGTAATGCTCGGTCCCAACTGAATAACTCATTGGCTTTGCATCAACCAGTTCTCTGGCATTACAGGGTTGCTTTTGTGTGAAGAGCTCATTTCACGCCACGTATTTCTGGTGTGGCCTCAGTGCACAATTTAAGAACATATACCTAAAATAAACAAAGTAAAGAGAATGTGCTGTCAGTTACCATCAGTGTGACCAGATATCCTGGATTTTTTGGGACCATTGAGTAATTTCATGTTGGATCCTAGATCAAGCCTTTCCAGGATTTTATTTTCAGGTTTCCTCTTGTTTAGAACATAAGGTTCTCCCTTGGTACGTTCCGTGTCTATATATAGGAATCAAAATCAGTGCAGCATTGCAGTTCTATGGTTCCACACTCAGTGGGATAGATGCTTCTTACAAACTTTGGTTCCAGCGCTGTTCTGCAGAGAAAAACAATAAAGGAAAAACTGATTAAAGAGAAAGCCCTCGAGTAATCAAACCATTCTTGGAGAGGAAGGTGATGAACTCAAAGTCTCTCTCTCATGTCCATCCATAGTGCACTCTGAGCCAGGGATATAATGTGTTAGACAATAGACAATAGACAATAGACAATAGGTGCAAGAGTAGGCCATTCAGCCCTTCGAGCCTGCACCGCCATTCAACATGATCATGGCTGATCATTCCTAATCAGTATCCTGTTCCTGCCTTATCTCCATAACCCTTGATTCCACTATCTTTGAGAGCTCTATCCAACTCTTTCTTAAATGAATCCAGAGACTGGGCCTCCTCTGCCCTCTGGGGCAGAGCATTCCACACAGCCACCACTCTCTGGGTGAAGAGGTTTCTCCTCATCTCTGTCCTAAATGGTCTACCCCATATTTTTAAGCTGTGTCCTCTGGTTCGGCACTCACCCATCAGCGGAAACATGTTTCCTGCTGCCAGAGTGTCCAATCCTTTCATAATCTTATACATCTCAATCAGATCCCCTCTCAGTCTTCTAAACTCAAGGGTATACAAGCCCAGTCGCTTCAGTCTTTCAGTGTAAGGTAATCCAGCCATTCCAGGAATTGACCTCGTGAACCTACACTGCACTCCCTCAATAGCCAGAATGTCTTTCCTCAAATTTGGAGACCAGAACTGCACGCAGTACTCCAGGTGTGGTCTCACCAGGGCCCTGTACAGCTGCAGAAGCATCTCTTTGCTTCTATACTCAATTCCACAAAGTTTGTGAGAAGATTTGTACCTCGGGTGCTCGTTGCTGTGGTTCTGTTCGCCGAGCTGGAAGTTCTTGTTGCAAACGTTTCGTCCCCTGTCTAGGTGACATCCTCAGTGCTTGGGAGCCTCCTGTGAAGCGCTTCTGTGGTGTTTCCTCCAGCATTTATAGTGGCCTGTCCCTGCCGCTTCCGGTTGTCAGTTTCAGCTGTCCGCTGTAGTGGCCGGTATATTGGGTCCAGGTATATGTGTTTGTGGATGGAGTTTGTGGATGAGTGCCATGCTTCTAGGAATTCCCTGGCTGTTCTTTGTTTCGCTTGCCCTATAATGGTAGTGTTGTCCCAGTCAAATTCATGTTGCTTGTCGTCTGCGTGTGTGGCTACTAGGGATAGCTGGTCGTGTCGTTTCGTGGCTAGTTGATGTTCGTGGATGCGGATCGTTAGCTGTCTTCCTGTTTGCCCTATATAGTGTTTTGTGCAGTCCTTGCATGGGATTTTGTACACTACATTAGTTTTGCTCATGCTGGGTATCGGGTCCTTCGTTTTGAGTTGTTGTCTGAGAGTGGCTGTTGGTTTGTGTGCTGTTATAAGTCCTAGTGGTCGCAGTAGTCTGGCTGTCATTTCAGAGATGTTCTTGATGTATGGTAGTGTGGCTAGTCCTTTGGGTTGCGGCATGTCCTCGTTCTGTTGTCTTTCCCTTAGGCATCTGTTGATGAACAGATGCCTAAGGGAAAGACAACAGAATGAGGACATGCCGCAACCCAAAGGACTAGCCACACTACCATAATCAAGAACATCTCTGAAATGACAGCCAGACTACTGCGACCACTAGGACTTATAACAGCACACAAACCAACAGCTACTCTCAGACAACAACTCACCAAAACGAAGGACCCGATACCCAGCATGAGCAAAACTAATGTAGTGTACAAAATCCCATGCAAGGACTGCACAAAACACTATATAGGGCAAACAGGAAGACAGCTAACGATCCGCATCCATGAACATCAACTAGCCACGAAACGACACGACCAGCTATCCCTAGTAGCCACACACGCAGACGACAAGCAACATGAATTTGACTGGGACAACACTACCATTATAGGGCAAGCGAAACAAAGAACAGCCAGGGAATTCCTAGAAGCATGGCACTCATCCACAAACTCCATCAACAAACACATAGACCTGGACCCAATATACCGGCCACTACAGCGGACAGCTGAAACTGACAACCGGAAGCGGCAGGGACAGGCCACTATAAATGCCGGAGGAAACACCACAGAAGCGCTTCACAGGAGGCTCCCAAGCACTGAGGATGTCACCTAGACAGGGGACAAAATGTTTGCAACAAAAACTTCCAGCTCGGCGAACAGAACCACAGCATACTCAATTCCTCTTGTTATGAATGCCAGCATGCTATTAGCCTTCTTCACTACCTGCTGTACCTGCATGCTTGCCTTCATTGACTGGTGTACAAGAACACCCAGATCTCTCTGTACTGCCCCTTTACCTAAATTGATTCCATTGAGGTAGTAATCTGCCTTCCTGTTCTTGCCACCAAAGTGGATAACCATACATTTATCCACATTAAACTGCATCTGCCATGCATCTGCCCACTCACCTAACTTATCCAGGTCACCCTGTAATCTCCTAACATCCTCATCACATTTCACCCTGTCACCCAGCTTAGTATCATCAGCAAATTTGCTAATGTTATTGCTGATACCATCTTCTATATCATTAACATATATTGTAAAAAGCTGCGGTCCCAGCACGGATACCTGCGGTACCCCACTGGTCACTGCCTGCCATTCCGAAATGGAGCCGTTTATCACTACCCTTTGTTTCCTATCAGCCAACCAATTTTCAATCCAATCTAGTACTTTGCCCCCAATACCATGCGCCCGAATTTTACTCACTAACCTCCTGTGTGGGACTTTATCAAAAGCTTTCTGAAAGTCCAGGTACACTACATCCACTGGATCTCCCTTGTCCATCTTCAGAGTTACATCCTCAAAAAATTCCAGAAGATTAGTCAAGCATAATTTCCCCTTCATAAATCCATGCTGACTCTGTCCTATCCTGTTACTACTATCCAGATGTGCCGTAATTTCATCCTATATAATAGACTCCAGCATCTTTCCCACCACTGAGGTCAGACTAACTGGTCTATAATTTCCTGCTTTCTCTCTCCCACCTTTCTTAAAAAGTGGTATAACATTAGCCACCCTCCAATCCTCATGAACCGACCCCGAATCTATCGAACTCTGGAAAATGATCACCAACGCATCCACGATTTCCCGAGCCACCTCCTTCAGTACCCTGGGATGTAGACCATCAGGCCCCGGAGACTTATCAACCTTCAGACCTAACAGTCTCTCCAACACCAAATCCTGGCAAATATAAATTCCCTTAAGTTCAGGTCCTTCAGCCACTGTTACCTCAGGGAGATTGCTTGTGTCTTCCCCAGTGAACACAGATCTGAAGTACCCATTTAATTCCTCTGCCATTTCTTTGTTTCCCGTAATATATTCCCCAGTTTCTGTCTTCAAGGGCCCAATTTTAGTCCTAATCATTTTTTTGGCTTGCACATACCTAAAAAATCTTTTACTGTCCTCCTTTATATTATTGGCCAATTTACCTTCGTATCTCATTTTTCCTCTGCGTATTTCCTTCTTAGTAATCCTCTGTTGCTCTTTAAAAGCTTCCCAGTCCTCAGTTTTCCCACTTATCTTTGCTATGTTATACTTTTTCTGTTTTAACTTTATATGTTTCTTAACTTCCCTCGTCAGCCACGGCCGCCCATGCCTCCTCCTGGGATCTTTCTTCCTTTTAGGAATGAACTGATCCTGCAACTTCTGCATTATACACAGAAATATCCGTCATAGTTCCTCCACGGTCATCCCTGCTAAGGTATTGCACCATTGAACTTTGGCCAGCTCCTCCCTCATAGCTCCATAGTTCCCTTTATTCAACAGAAGTACTGTCACTTCCAACTGTACCCTCTCCCTCTCAAATTGCAGATTGAAGCTTAATGTATTATGGTCACTACTTCCCAATGGCTCCTTCACTTCGAGGTCTCTGACCAATTCTGGTTCGTTACACAATACAAGATCCAGAATTGCCTTCTCCCTGGTCGGCTCCAGCACCAGCTGTTCTAAGAATCCATCTCTGAGGCACTCCACAAAGTCTCTTTCTTGACGTCCAATACCATCCTGATTCTCCCAGATTACCTGCATGTTAAAATCCCCCATAACAACTGTAGTAACATCTTTACGACAGGCCAATTTCAGCTCCTGATTCAACTTACATCCGACATCCAGACTACTGTTTGGGGGCATGTAGATGACTCCCAAGAGGGTCTTTTTACCCTTAGTATTTCGCAGCTGTATCCACACTGACTCTACATCCCCTGACTCTAGGTCCCCCCACGCAAGGGACTGAATATCATCCCTTACCAACATGGCCACCTCACACCCCCTGCCCGTCAGTCTGTCCTTACGATAGCACGTGTAGCCTTGAATATTCATTTCCCAGGCCCTGTCCACTTGAAGCCACATCTCAGTTATCCCCACAATATCGTATCTGCCAATTTCCAAAAGAGCCTCAAGCTCATCCATCTTTTGTCTAATGCTTCGTGCATTCATGTATAGTATTTTTAATTTGTTACTGCTCTCACCCTTCCCATCAACCCCTATTTCACTCAACCTTACAGCATGATCCCTTTCCGAGTTTTCTGCCTCGTTGATACAGTTGTCTTTCTTGACTTCTCTTGTTCTAACTTTCCCTTCAATTTCCTTTTTAAACATCCAGTTTGTCCCTCCCCCCCTGCTACTTAGTTTAAATGTAGCGGTGCTGCAGTAGAAAACCTGCCTGCCAGAATGCTGGTCCCGAACCTAACCGTCTCTCTTGTAGAATTTATGCTTACCACAAAGTATACCCCAGTGATCCAAGAACTTAAATCCTTGCTTCCTGCACCAGCTCCCCAACCACACGTTCAAGTCCATTATCTCCCTGTTTCTGGCTTCACCAGCCCGAGGAACTGGAAGCAAACCGGAGATAACCAGCTTGGACGTCCTGATTTTCAGCCTTCTTCCTAGTTCTCTGAAGTCCTGCTGTAGTATGTTCCTCCTCTTCTTCCCGACATCATTTGTGTTGGCGAAAAGAAAAATGAAGAACAGTTTGAAGGCAATTCTGGAAAAGAGGCAATGAGGATTTCTCCACTGCTCAACTAGGAATTTCATTTTCTGTCAGCTTTGGTATCTCTTCCACAATTGCTTTAGCACAAGGCTTCTCCTCAGCAAACATGTTCATAAGTCCATTCGAAAGTAGAAATCTATCACCTTCATCAACATTTTAAAAAACTTCTGGATCAGAATGGAAAACTGGACAAGAGCGAAATGTTCAGAATATCTCACTTGCCCACTGGACTTAATAACAATGGACTGTTTAGACTGTTTAGGTGTTTAGGGCTTCAGTTCTGCATTTTCAATCCCATTTATTTCTAATCCATTCTTTGAAACTTCATCATAATTCTGCAGGTGATCGCTGTCATTAACAAAGACTTGCTTTTTCATGACAGTTTTCTGCAAATTCTCTTTAATATTTTGTTCTCTTCTCCACACAGCACTTTTCAAATAGAAAATGATCATCCATTGACTGTAGCAGAATATTTTTTTTCACAGTTACTAATTCACTGTGAGATTTGAGCTCTGAAAATGGCAGTAAAGGAATGGAATAATCATTTATTGTCACTTGTATTTTTTTATCCAAAAATACAAAGAAAAGTATTTAAGTCACTCTACCATGTTGCCTATATTAATAACAGAAGGCATTGATAAGGTAGCATTTTAAAAACAAAATAAAGTCCAATTTAGCTTAATTTCTGGGCTCTTAGGTTACCACTGCAAGATCGCCATGTCAAGCCATTGTAATCCCAGGCCACAAGGGTAACTTCTTACTATGTCAATTGTGTTTGAACACCATTGAGGACAAATCAGCCTGTTTGATTGGCCCCATATATACAAAGATACACTTGTTCCAACTTTGATGCTCAACAGCAGCAGAGTGTACTGTCTCGAAGATGCACTTCAGAAATTCACTAAGTTTCTTTTGACAGCAAATTCCAAACACATGACAACAACAGCAGCAGAATGCCACCATCTGCAAGTTCCTCTCCATGCTATTCACTATCATTGACTTAACAATATATTGCCATTTGTTCAGTGTCTCGTGGTCAGATTCCTGGGGCTCCCTTCTTAACCGATTACAAATGGACTGTTGCTTCAAGAAGGTGACTCACCATATGTTCTCAAGGACAGCTACGACTGGGCAATAAATTCTAGCTTAGCCAGCGACACCCAAATGCCATGAATGTATTTTTAAAAATGGCTATCTTTGTATAGGACTCGGGGAAACTTTCTGTAATCTGTTCTTTTTCTATCTCTAAGGATTGATAGCATTTTGTGATGACCAACAGTCAGGCATTTAGCAATCTATTTCAGGTAGTTAGACTGATCCAAATATTGTTTACTTCTAACATTTTTGAGCTCCTTTAAAAGCTGGACTTTTAGTTTCTCCAAGATGTGTTTCATCTCTAAACCACTATAATTATAGTGTCTACTTGTTAACTGAAAAAGCATTTAGGTGTTTCCACATTTTGTTGACAAGACTCAGTTGTTAACTTCTGTTGTTATTAATGGACATAAATAATTTCTGACAGTACAATATTGGCACAATCCAATTTGGACTTAACCATATATTTTTCTCTGGATAGCTTGTTTTCCTCATTCCTGTAAAGACCTCCAATCTATAGTAATGAATCATTCATTGTGGCCGACTGATTTATTTGCAGCTTGGTTCATTCTGTGCTGTGGGCTTTTTCTGTGCTTTGTCAACATTGTACAGGGTTTTCAACTCCACAGTCTGGTGCCGTAATGGGCCCTGATTTCCTTCAATTGCAACACTATCCTGCCACTGGGCAACTCCTAGGATTTTATACCACTTCTATATTCGGATCACTAGGCTAGCCCCATCCTCCATCCGTCACCGTTGTATTACCACTGGGCTTCACCTTAGATACTGTTTGCCAAATGTCTCTGGTTTTGTGGATCTGGTCAGCATTTCCAACCTGTTGTCAGATCAGCTTTAGATTCAGTGATTGGACATTAACAGACTTTATTAAATGTGATTCTGTGCAACAGATGGTAAGAGAGCAATTTGCTGTGATCTTACAGATTCAAATCCTTGTTCCACTTAACAATGTCAGTGGTAGCGAACTCATACGCTGCCATCTTCCTGTCTCCACCTGAATTAGGTTCTGGACAGGAAGGTTCACAGTCAGCCTTTACATCTTGTCATCAATTGAAGGTCTTGGGTCCGATAAGGTTCTAATTACGGACCTCATTCTGCCATTACTAGGATTAACCAAGCTGCAGGAAGCTTTGTTACCATTCGGTGTGATAGCAGCTGAAACCTAGCTCTGTATCATGTCTCAGCGTGTGGTGGTGGATCCCAATCAAATGCTCTCAGGTGCTTGATCCAGAAAGTGGACAGTAGGTTGGGGATTGCTGACTATGAATCAACTCCTGCCCTTTCTTCTCAATCCCATGACCCCTCTTTCCATGATCCTTAAGCTGAGCACTTTGACTTCTGCATCAATTGTCTTTTGCCTGGGTTCTCCATGATCCTGGGACTTTGGGGATGCTTTTCCATAACTTCTGCTGAGGGCAGCTGCTGATTGACTGGAAGTGGTCATTAGATAGAACCTGCCCTGTCTGGGTCTTGATTCCAGTGGCCTGAGCACTGCCTGAGTGACATGTTTCAATGGACCATCCTTGGTAGAGATAATGGAGATGTCTCCCTGACTGTCCAATTGGCAGGTAAAACCCAATGCTTCAAGAAGAGTAAATGAAGTATAATGTGGGAAAATGTTCAAAATTATTTACTTTAGCAGGAAAAATATAAAAAAGCAAGTGGTTATTTAAATGGAGAACAACTACAGAATTCCTAAGTGTGGCAAGATCTAAGCATGCTACTGCACGAATTTAAAAAAGGATAGTCTGCAAGTTTTTCAGGTAAGTAAGGAGGTTAACAGAATGCTTTCTTTTATTATGAAAGGTGTTGAACACAAAAAGTGCTATGTTTTAGTTATACAAGATATTGATAAAGGCATATCTTAATTATTGCGCACAGTTGTAGTCTCTTATTTAAGGAAGGATACAAATATATTGGAGGTGGTTTAGAGGTAAATTACTATATTGATATCTGGAATGGATGGGCTGTCTTATGAGAAACGCTTGAATAGACTGGCCTTGTTTCCACTGGAATTTGTAAGAGTGAGTGGTAACTTGATTGACGTATATAATCTCCAGAATGATCTTGAAAAGCCAGGATGTGGAAAGGATGTTTCCTCCTGAGACTCAGCACAGAGCTAAGAGGGAGTGTTTAAAAATTAGGATACACCCTATCAGGATGGAAACAAGGGGAATATTTTCTCCCAGAGGCTGTTCAGTTTTAGGAATCTTTACCAGTGAATCCTTAGAAGAGTATAAAAAAGTTAGGAGTATACTTAAGAGGGAAATCAGGCTGGCAAAATAAAAGAGGACATGAGATAACTTTCGGAAATAGAATTAAGGAGAATCCAGAAGGGTTTTTACAAATACATTAAGGACAAAATGGTAACTAGATAGAGAATAGAGCCCCTCAAACATCAACAAGGCGGCCTTTGGGTGGAGCCGCAGAAAATGGGGGAGATACTAAGTGAATATTTTGCATCAGTATTTACTGTGGAAAAGGATATGGAAGATATAGACTGTAGGGAAATAGATGGTGACATCTTGCAAAATGTCCAGATTACAGAGGAGGAAGTGCTGGATGTCTTGAAATGGGTAAAGGTGGATAAATCCCCAGGACCTGATCAGTTGCACCCTAGAATTCTGTGGGAAGCTAGAGAAGTGATTGCTGGGCCTCTTGCTGAGATATTTGTGTCATCAATAGTCACAGGTGAGGTGCCGGAAGACTGGAGGTTGGCTAACATGGTGCCACTGTTTAAGAAGGGTGGTAAAGACAAGCCAGGGACTTATAGACCGGTGAGCCTGATGTTGATGGTGGGCAAGTTGTTGGAGGGAATCCTGAGGGACAGGATGTACATGTATTTGGAAAGGCAAGGACTGATTAAGGATAGTCAACATGGGTTTGTGCGTGGGAAATCATGTCTCACAAACTTGATGGGAGTTTTGGAGGAAGTAACAAAGAGGATTGATGAGGGCAGAGCGGTAGATGTGATCTATATGGACTTCAGTAAGGTGCTCGACAAAGTTCCCCATGGGAGACTGATTAGCAAGATTAGATCTCATGGAATACAGGGAGAACTAGCCATTTGGATACAGAACTGGCTCAAAGGTAGAAGACTGAGGGTGGTGGTGGAGGGTTGTTTTTCATACTGGAGGCCTGAAACCAGTGGAGTGTCACAAGGATCGGTGCTGGGCCCTCTACTTTTTGTCATTTATATAAATGATTTGGATGCAAGCATAAGAGGTACAGTTAGTAAGTTTGCAGCTGACACTAAAATTGGAGGTGTAATGGACAGCGAAGAGGGCTACCACAGATTACAACAGGCTACAATGGGCTGAGAAGTGGCAGATGGAGTTTAATTCAGATAAATGCGAGGTGCTGCATTTTGGGAAAGCAAATCTTAGCAGAACTTATACACTTAATGGTAAGGTCCGAGGCAGTGTCTCTGAACAAAGAGACCTTGGAGTGCAGGTTCATAGCTCCTTGAAAGTGGAGTCGCAGGTAGATAGGATAGTGAAGAAGGCATTTGGTATGCTTTCCTTTATTGGTCAGAGTATTGAGTACATGAGTTGGGAGGTCATGTTGCGGCTGTACAGGGCATTGGTTAGGCCACTGTTGGAATATTGCGTGCAATTCTGATCTCCTTCCTATCAGAAAGGATGTTGTGAAACTTGAAAGGGTTCAGAAAAGATTTACAAGGATGTTGCCAGGGCTGGAAGATTTGAGCTATAGGGAGAGGCTGAACAGACTGGGACTGTTTTCCCTGGAGCGTCAGAGGCTGAGGGGTGACCTTATAGATGTTTACAAAATTATGAGGGGCATGGATAGGATAAATAGACAAAGTCTTTTCCCTGGGGTGGAAGAGTCCAGAACTAGAGGGCATAGGTTTAGGGTGAGAGGGGAAAGATATAAAAGAGACCTATGGGGGCAACCTTTTCACACAGAGCTTGGTACGTGTATGGAATGAACTACCAGAGGAAGTGGTGGAGGCTGGTACAATTGCAACATTTAAGAGGCATTTAGATGGGTATATGAATAGGAAGGGTTTGGAGGGATATGGGCTGGGTGCTGACAGGTAGGACTAGATTGGGTTGAGATATCTGGTCGGCATGGACGGGTTGGACTGAAGAGTCTGTTTCCATGCTGTATATGGAAGGTGATGGAGTCATAGACTCCTTTAAGGCAGGCAAGATTCTTGTAGAGCAAGGGAATCAAAGGTTGGGGGGCAAATGGGGGCATCAAATTTAAAACAAACAGCTCAGCCACGAGGGATAATAAACATTAACCTGACACTAACATCCCATACACAAATAAAAAAAGAAGAGAAAATGATAAACAAAAACAGTCTGAACCAAAATTAACATTGAAAGATACTGAAACCAGTCAATTTAGTTACTTGTACTTAACACAAATTAACAATTTTGACTTACACCTGTCTGATAAATTTTCTATTCTGGAGATAAAAAGTACTACTACCTGCAACTATCAAGCTTTTAAGCAATGAACTGAGGCACAAATAAAAATACAAATAAGCTTGTAGTTGGGGGTGGCACAGTGGCTCAGTGGTTAGCACTGCTGCCCCACAGCGCCAGGGACCCGGGTTCGATTTCAGCCTCGGGTGAATGTCTGTCTGGAGTTTGCAGATTCTCCCCTTAGTTACGTGGGTTTCCTCCGGGTGCTCCGCTTTTCTCCCACAGTCCAAAGATGTGGAGATTAGGTGAATTGGTCACACTAAATTGCCCATAGAGTTAGATGCATTAGTTAGGGGGAATGGGTCTGGGTGGGTTAATTTTCGGTGGGTCGGTGTGGACTAGTTGGGCCAAAGAGCCTGTTTCCACATTGTAGGGAAGCTAATCTAACCTAAAGGAACCTCTTTCGCCAGAGCAGAATGATGGATGTTTGACAGCAGCCAGAATAAGCTGGAAAAAGTGTACTCTTGGGCTCTCAGAAAGGAACCTTGTCTAGTAATAGAAGAACTGATTGAAAAGGAAACATCAAAGAACACCAAGGATTCAAAAGACAATTAAAATATTCACTCATGCTGATGATTCCAGACATCAAACAAACAACTGTGGTCTCAAGTTAAAATCTTACACACAAAAGACATCTAACAGACTTTAAATTGTCCATTGATTTCATCTTTTTCATGTGCTGGACAGTATTCCTTTCTAACTTTTGTACCTGTGTGCATATATGCTTGATCCTGTGTGTCTGTTACTTTTCTTTGGATAATACATAATAAATTTGGTCTTTCTTTCACTCAAGAAAGCATTGTAATTGACTCCTCTCTGATGCAGCAGTCATTGGGTGACTACATTTTTTTCAAAGAGAGATACAACCAGAGAGAGATATGCTAGAAGAGAATTTTAAATATTTATTGAGACCAATTGAGACACTGAAAAGAGGAGTGCCAATTCATTCCTCCTCACCTTGACTTAATAAATATTTTAAAGTTGTTTTTAACTTGGCTCCAAATTTTCATTGTGCAAAGTAGAACATCCAATTGGGAAATAGAAATAAGCTTGACTGACATGTTATGACTGAAGTTGGAAAGATTGAACTGATTCCTTTCAGATTCCCATTCCTCCACTAGTCATACCTAAACTTATATTGAAGAAAGACAGTAAAATTGCCAGCTAGACTTTATTTACTTCATTATAGGTAACAATTCAGCCAAGATTTTTTTCAGTTAAACTAAAATAACAATATGTAAATTCTACAGACTATCATAGAGCAGTGCTTTGGCTAAGTGATAGATAAACTCAGAAGAAATTCATAAACTGCCTCAAATGTTAATCTGTGACCAAAGTCACATTTCAGTCACAACTGTTGGCACTGAGGTATCCTTCTAGATTAGCTGTGGCTGGCTGCATCCTTTTTGCTGGAGACCGATTCTAAAACCTTTAGGAATCTTTAACAAACAGCGAAATGGCCTCTCATGAGTTTTCAGCTTGTACACTTTGATGGCAGGAGTTTTCAGAGGACAAAGGACTATTGTTCTTCAAGCAAACTCTCCTAGATCTACTTATCTTCATTTATATAAATGATTTGGATGTGAGCATAAGGGGTATAGTTTGCAGATGACACCAAAATTGGAGATGTAGTAGACATCGAAGAAGGCTACCTCAGATTACAACAGGATCTTGATCAGATGGGCCAATGGGCTGAGAAATGGTAGATGAAGTTTAATTCAGATAAATGCAGGTGCTGCATTTTGGGAAAGCAAATCTTAGCAGGACTTATATACTTAATGGTAAGGTCCTAGGGAATGTTGCTGAACAAAGAGACCTTGGAGTGCAGGTACATAGCTCCTTGAAAGTGGAGTCGCAGGTAGATAGGATAGTAAAGAAGGTGTTTGGTATGCTTTCCTTTATTGGTCAGAGCATTCAGTACAAGCATTGGGAGGTCATGTTGTGGCTGTACAGGACATTGGTTAGGCCACTGTTTGAATATTGCGTGCAATTCAGGTCTCCTTCCTATCGGAAAGATGTTGTAAAACTTGAAAGGGTTCAGAAAAGATTTACACGGATGTTGCCAGGGTTGGAGGATTTGAGCTATAGGGCAAGGTTGAATAGGCTACGGCTGTTTTCCCTGGAGCGTTGAAGGATGAGGGGTGACCTTATAGAGGTTTAGAAAATCATTAGAGGGATGGATAGGATAAATAGACAAAGTCTCTTTCCTGTGCTGGGGAGTCCAGAACTAGAGGGCATAGGTTTAGGGTGAGAGGGGAAAGATATAAAAGAGACCTACAGGGCAACTTTTTCACACAGAGTTTGGTACGTGTATGGAGTGAGCTGCCAGAGGAAGTGGCAGAGTCTGGTACAATTGCAACATTTAAGAGGCATTTGGATGAGTATATGAATAGGAAGGGTTTGGAGGGATATGGGCCAAGTGCTGGCAAGTGGGACTAGATCGGATTTGGATAGCATGGACGAGTTGGGCCAAAGGATCTGTTTCTGTGCTGTACATCTCTATGACTCTATGATTCTGACCACTTGTGTTTTTTTTAATCACAAAAAACTGAGTCAAGTGATTTCTCTCTGAAGAAGACTAGATGGCTCCATCTTAATACCTGAAGGATTCCACCCGAAATGTTGATATCTCCACCTCCTGATGCTGCCTGGTTTGCAGTGTTCTTCCAGCCTCCTGCCTGTCTACTTTGGATTCCCACATCTGCTTTTTTTTCTCCATCTTAACACTTGGCTTCTTACATCGTCATTGTTGTAACAAGTGATCTCTTTTTACTTTGCAAAATTACCTTTTTAAAATGTTCATAGATATATATAAATCTTCACATACAAATGTCACAATCAGAATTCGAAATAGTCAATCAAAAGTATTTGCTGCAAACATAAAGGTGAAAGACCCAAATTCCTAATTCTTGGTCTCACACTATGTCTCCATCTAGAAGTATCTTGAATTCTGTGTGAGTCACTCTCTTCCACAGAAACTGTCTCTAAAATCACTTTGAATCTAGAATCAGGTACAACAAGCAGGATTGTTAGTGCCAAATTCTTTTTACAGCTGTCCCTACCACCAATGTTAGTTCATGTTTACCTAAGTTTGGCTCAGAAGGTGAAAGTCCAACAAGCTGTCTAATTAACCTATCAAAGAGCAATTGTCTGCTTTGGTGGATACCTTTAGGGCCTGTGCCAAATGTACACTGACAAGAAATGAGGCCCTTGAAGAAATAATCCAAATAAATGTTCTGTTTGATGACTTCTGACCCAAAAGCAGTAATAGTAAGGAAAACTTGTAAATTAAAATGCATGGGAAATCTTAACTGATTTTAAAAATACTTGAAAAGGAATTTCAAAAGTCTGTATCACACTTAAAGACATCAATAGTGATGCTCTTGTATATTAAAACACTGCTACATGTGACCTGAAAATTCTCGACTTGGATGTAGGAATGTTGTTAAGATATGTAGCTAGACAGAATGTATGCAGACCAGGACCAGAAAGGCTGGAGAAAAGATAAGAAGGTTCTGGAAGAGCATGTGTCATACAGAGAAAATTACATGGAGTGAACACTGTTTACCCATCCAGTCAAGGATGTTATTAAACTGGAAAAGGTGCACAAAAAGATTTTCAAGGATGTTACCAAGACTGAAAGTTTTGAGTTATAAGGACAAGCCGGATAGGCTGGGACCTTTTTCACTGGAGCATATGTGGTTACAAAGGTTCATGAGAGGCATAGATATGGTGAACAACAAAGGTCTTTTCCCTAGGGTAGGGGGGTTCAAAACTAGAGAGCTTAGGTTTAAGGTGGGGAGGAAAGATTTGCAAGGGACAACTTTTTCACTTGTTGCGTGTGTGTAACAAGCTGATAGAGGAAGTGGTACAGGCAAGTACAATTACAACATTTAAAAAACATTTGAACAGGTACATGTCTAAGAAAGGTTTAGAGGGATATGGGCCAAACACAGGCAAATGAGACTAGTCCAGTTTAAGAAGCCTGGTTGGCATGGGCAAGTTGAGCCAAAGGGCCTGGTTCCATGCTTGTATGAGTCTCTAATGGTAATTGCTACCCCTGGGGAATTAGTCACAGCTTAAATGGAATGGATTGGAATTCCACCTCCTATTTGTATGCAGCTGCAGTATCAGTTTGGCATCATTGTCCATCTCCATCGTCAAATTTGGACTCCTCCAAATTTGTTTCTTGACTGTCCTTTTAAATTTCTGCATACTTTTGTGATTGAAATCTTGGAAGTCAAATGAATCAATATAATTGAGTCAAGATTGCAGATTCTGATAAATTTTGCTTACTTTGGATTTCAGTTATACAATTCTATCCTCCAAGCCATCCCATGGAAGCTGCCTTCATACAAAATGTATATGCTTTGTTTTAATGTATATGCTTGAACTTATTTTCAACATATTTGGACAAATATTTGTCGAAGCCTTGGAAACATGGAATAAAATTATCAACTTCCATAAATAACAGTGCAATGCAAAATCCAAAGGCTTTGCACTCATTTAGCAGACACAAATGGTTGAGCTGTAGAGATGTTCTAATCAACCTGGAATTTTAGCATGGAGAATAAATGTACTACTGAAGCAGGTGGGACTTGAACATAAACCTCCTAGCTCAGAGGTAGTGAGCACTTCTCTGCAAGAGCCCTTATCGATCTTTCATGTTGAATTTATTCCCCAATGATGAATACTTTCAATTATCTGCACTATCTGCATAAGTGAAAGAAATGGCATTAGTAAAGTTCACAATAGTGGCCTACACCCAACAGGATCAATCCTGCCATCGAAGAACAACCCATCCCCTCCACAAATGGAATTTGAAGGACAGCCCAGCATGTGGCTATGGTTATTAGCTTCACACTGTTTAACACATTATGTATGAATATGGCCAAAGATTTACATCAAACTTCAGGTCATCCGCATTTCTTAACAATCCATTTAACAAAACATTGTGCTGTGAATGGGGTGTCTAACATGATCTTGTATTTATAAAGGTGCAAGATGTCATATGCAGGAAGGAAAACTATTATCTCTTCATATTTTTCATTATTTTCAACTATTATCTGTTAGATTTGTTTTCATTAGTACATTATCTGTAATTTGGCATGTTCTGTACTAGATGAAGAAACAATATTGAAACTGTAAGCAATAATATCTCTATTTTGAAAATAATGTAAAGATAATTGTTTTCTTACATAAACTGGACCAGACAAACATGTTGAGCATGATTTGGAATAGATTGCTAGGATTTATGTACTTAACTTTGATTGCAAAATGTTCTATGAACTAAAGCAAGTTGACTTGATGATTTAGTGATTAAATCTAGTGAGGTTGTGAATTTGTACTGGTGCCGTGAATGCCCAACATATAAAAATATTAAGTGGTTCCACTCTGCTGTTAATTAACTATTAATAAATGTTTACTTTAAATGCTAAGTGATCAGACGAAAATGATCAAAGTGAGAGTAACACTAAAGGGACACTTAGTGCTAAGCAGTTTTCCGGTTGTCAATAATTCAATAGTATTACTCTTGTCATCTCAAATCCAGCACTTGCTTGAAACTGTGGAGCTATCATTGTGTCCTGTTGAATGGATTTGTGATTTATGTCATGGTTAATAAATCCTGTTTCATTATTTTAAGTGTGAACACATGTTCAAAGTCATTGGTCAGTTTCTGAAGTTTGGTTTATTCCTGATGTATGGCATAGTTATTCAGTGGTTATGTTACAGGACAAATAACACAATAAGTTGCAATTTGAGTCATGGAGTCCTACAGCATGGAGACAGGCCCTTTGGCCCATGCCGACCAAAAATGTCCATCCATGCTAATTCCATCATACAACAGCTATTCTACAATCATAGTTTGGGAATTTGGATAAATTTCAATAAAATGCCAGGAATAGAAAGCTACTATTAGTAAAATTGACAATGAAGATAGAAAATTATTGCTAAATTCCACTTGGTTCACAGATATCTTTATAGGACAGATACAAGCTACTCTTACTGGCTAGCTTTCTAAATGACTCCAGTTGCATGCCAGTATTGTACACTCTTAACTGTGTTCAGAAGTGACCTCGCAAACCAACCATTTGCAAAAAGACAAAAGTGCAATAAATGCTGACTTTGCCATTAATCCCCTGAGTCTAAGAATAAGACAGATAGTGAAATAATTATTTTAAGTCTTCAGTTCAGAGGTGATTGTAAACGGGGAATTAAATACTGTGAATTTCTAAACTATCTTTTGCAAAGCAGTGGTTCATGTGGTTAAATGCAACCAGTTGGCAGTGTTAACAATGAATTACTTTTTGGAACTGAAAGTTAACTCTCCAGGGGCTCCATTAATTGAAACTAGCAGCTGACAAATTAAACTAATTTTAAAAAATGCATTGAATTGCGAATCAGTTGTGCCAAACCATGATGCAGGCTGCAGGGACTTCTTCAGTGTACATTTGTTCTCCATGCTAAAATTCCAAGCCTGATTGAGTTAAAATTATGGGCATCACAAATTCTCATTTGCATTAATATTAACAAACTTCCATGTTCATTCCCAACAGTGTTAAAGTTATTTTATGCTAACATATAAGCCTTCTCAGCGTCTGGTAATAAATGGATATTTACAAATAAACATCAAGCATAGAAAATATCCGTGGCAGATCTAATTATTAGCATTAATAAATTGCTCCATTTCAGACTTCTTTCTTGACCAGAATTTCTCATTACCAGCATTGTTTTATTGCATTACTTACTATTTGTGTTGGATCGATTTGCATGCTTGTTAGTGTTTGTTGGTGTGGGTGATGTAGCAATGTGTTGAAACAGTGGCATTAATTGATATTGGAGTTATACACACTACTAATAATTCACATCCTTTCCAAAGTTATATTCAGATGAGATTTCAAACTTGCTCCAAAGACCCTTGTATATCCATTAGCACATTGGGAAAATATCTGGAAAATCCCTGAAGACTCCACCGAAAAAGACTAAGTGCTACGTAATCTGTTCCCTGTATCAGATTGACATCTGAGAAGAGGGGAAAGGGACTACGTATCACAGGCTTCCTGCTTTGGGGTTCTCTGGCTTTCTGCAGGAATGGGAGAAGGACCTTAGGCCATGCAACACTACACTAGCTGCAGGAAGAGAAGAGGACAGAAAAGCACGATCGACACCTTCCTCTCTATGGTTCAAGGGTATCACCTCCATTAGGAAATTACAAAGAGTTGTGAATATAACCCAGGTGTTTCAGAAAAACCAGTCTTCCAACCATTGACTCTGTCTACACTTCCTGCTATCTCGGGAAAGCAGCCACCATAATCAAAGACCCCTTCTACAATGCTTATACTCTCTTCCATCCTCTTCCATCGGGCAGAAGTTACACAAGTTTGAAAACACATTCCAACAGGTTTAAGAACAGCTTTTTCCTGCTGTTATCAGACTTATGAACAGGCTACTCATAGATTACAGTTGATCTTTCTCTACATCTGAAACACTATATTCTGCATTCTCACAAACCCCTAGAGTGTGGAAGCAGGCCATTTGGTGTATCAAATCTACACCAACGTTCTGAAGAGAATCCCACCCAGACCCACACCCACTACCTTATGACCCTGCATTTCCCATGGCTCATCCAACTAGCCTGCACATTGCTGGACACTGTGGGCAATTTACCATGGCCAATCCACCTAACCTGCACATCTTTGGAGGAAACCAAAGCACTCATAGGAAATCCATGCAGACACAGGGAGAGTATACAAACTCCACACAGACAGTTGCTCAAGGGTGGAATCGCACTCTGAGGCAGCAGTGCGAACCACTGAGTCACCATGCTACCCCACATTCTGTTCTATTACCCTAATGTATTTATGTAGGGTATGATTGGTCTGGTTAGCATGCAAACCAATACTTTTCAATATATTTTAGTACATGTGGTAATAACATTAAATCAAACCAAATCAAAATCAGGAATCGCTGTGTGCCCTCTCACTTACATATATCTCTTAACCAATATGCCATACAATGTGGTCGGGTAAGTGGGTGACAAAAGCCCACATATATTGTTTCATGAAAATTTTGTACAGCTAATGCTTGAGTGTTTTGCCAGTTTCGGGTTTATCATTTCCAAGCAAATTCAAATTATGTCGATCAGCTAACAGGCCCGAGTAATAGTTTTAAAACCAGGCTTTCACATAGGTTTATCGTATGAACATCCACTTTTTGATTCTTTTCACATTTTTACCAGAATAGCTCCCACAAGACTTGCGCAATGATCGTTAATGTTCTACACATGTTTTAGTTAATTAGCAAACATGATCTAAGGTATATACACAGGATTGAAGGCAAGTGCTCATATAAAAATATACACAACTAACCCAAGGGAGATTTACTGATGGCATAAATGCATGAATGAGGAAAGTCAAATCAAACCAGGAAATTAGAGCATTACGATAGATGATTTTCCTCAAGAATTGTTCTAGAAATCATGCTCAGGAGATCAAGAAGTTCTTTCATGCATAAAGATAATCCCCATGTATTTTGCTGCGAAGACTATGAAAACAAATATGTGGTGACTTATCCTAACCTCATAACTCGTTTAACGTGTAGGAAATGAGGCAATTTCTAAGAATGGTATGTGTCAATCTGTGTAGATAGATTCACATAATTGGCAAATAATCAAATAAGCACAGTCACTTGGCAAAATTTGCTAATGCAATGGAAACATTTACCCAATTGACATTTTGCATTTCCAAATTTGTAAAATGTGCATCAGCTGATTTTTCAATCTCACAATGATTCACTAGTACTTTGTCTGCATATAAGAATATTGCTATTCAGATTCCTCAGAGCTGTCAATTAAAAGTATTACATTTTTTTGTCTTATCAATCCTCTCAGTTTTGATGTTATATAAAATGGTCTCACCAAAGGTATTTGCTGAATGAGAAACAGTGCACTCATCATTTAAATTAAGAAATTTGGCTGAGTTATTTCAAAAGCAGTAAATTTATACCTTGCTTTTCTATTCATATCCCTTAACATAAATTATTTTTTAATTCAATTTCTACAAAAGCAGTTTTGAATTGGTAAGAGCAAAGTTCAATGCATAGAAGAGCAAAATTAATTAAGATCAAGAAACGAAATGTATTTGCTGATATTGAAACCTTCACTCATCCAGACTACATTACAAATATCTTTAGATATAAGAAGACACAAATGATTTTGAGGTTTCTTATTATTTTAGTGGAGAGCTATAAACTTAGTAAACTAACCTGGGAAAACTATAATAAATCCCACAAGTAATTGAAATGTTAGGGAACCAGTGAGAAGATAGTGGAAAGTGATAAAAGTATTATTGACCATCATCCTTAATAAACGATTACAATTGGGCATGAGCCACCTAACCAATCTGGGACTGATCATGTGTTGTTCATGCATTCATATGTCAAGCAGAGCACAGAAATGCAACTGGCCATGCACAAATGTAGTGGATAACTCAGGTTAGAAAGCAATAACTCTTAGCATCGAGGCATACAGTAATAGAGAAGATAGAAAAAGCACTTTGGTTAATCTAAGACAACAGAATAGGAGACATGCACTCAGTCAGCTAGAAGTCATGAGCCAATATCCCATTGTGGACTGACGGAATCCACTACCTTAATCTTTTGTACTTATTATGCTAAACTAAATAAGTTCTGTAAAACTTTTGAAAACATGTTAATACCCATCCTGGTCTTGTAAAGCTAGTTAGCACAGAAAAATCTTTACATCAGCTCTCTCAACTCAATCTATGATTGTAATTGACTTAAGTCTTACAATTAGAGTTAAATAGAAAACTCTAAAACCTTACATGTCCACCATCACTAGAGTTAAATAGAAAACTCTAAAACCTTACATGTCCACCATCACACTTTCCAGGGTAAATTGGCAGAAAAGTAGAACATGGTTGAAAGAGTGGTGCTGGAAAAGCACAGCAGGTCAGGCAGCCTCCGAGGAGCAGGATGATTGACATTTCAGGCAAAAGCCCTTCATTTTTCTCTTGTAAATGGAAAGTTTGGAGTCATTCGTCATGGTGGGTGGATGTGTACAGGGACTGGATGTCTATGATGAAGATGAGGCAATGGGAGCTGGGGAAACAAAAGTCTTGGAGGAGGTGAAGGGTCCGGGTGGTGTCCTGAACGTAGGTGGTGAGTTCCTGGACTAAGACAGGACTGTATTAAGGTAGGCAGAGGTGAGTTCAATAGGACAGGCACAGGCTAAAACAATGAGTCGACCGGGGAAGTCAGGTTTGTGAATCTTTGGTAGGAGGTAGAATTGGGCAGTGCAGGTTCACGGACAATGAGGTTGGAGGCTGTGGATGGGAGATGCCCAGAGGTGATGAGTTTGTGAATGGTCTGGGAGATGATGGTTTAGTGATGGTGTGTGAGATCGTGGTCAGGTAAGCAGTAGGAGGTGGTGTCTATGAGTTGGTGCCTGGCTTCAGTGTGTAGAGGTTGTGGCGCCAAACTACCACTGCACTCCCCTTGTCTGCTGGTATGGTTGGGGTTGGAGCAGAGGGAGTAGAGGGCTGTGTGTTGTGAGGGTGGGAGGTTAGAGTGGGTGAGAGGGGTGGAAAGGTTGAGGCAGTTGATGTCACGGCAGCAGTTAGAAATGAAGAGGTCAAGGTTGGGCAACAGGCCAGCATGGGGTGTCCAGGTGGATGGGATATGTTGGAGGTGGGAGAAGGGATAGTCAGTGGGTGGGTGGGAGTCTTGATTGAAAAAGTGGGCCCAGAGGCAGAGGTGGCAGAAGAAGTGTTCAAGGTTGCGACATGTGTCAAATGCATTCGGGAGCATAGAGGGATGAATGTGAGGCCTTTGTTGAGGACTAAACATTCATCCTCAGTCAGGGGAGCTCTGCGGGAATAGTAAAGACATAGGAGGGGCTGGGAGCTAGAACCTGGGGTGAGGTTGGAGCTGGGTGTGGGGCGGAGACAGTCACTTGAGTGGGCATGATTGTAAGGTGAGGAGTGACGTCATCAACAAAAGTAATGCTCACAATGGGGACAGAGGTGGGTCTTACTGCAGCGTACATGGGGGTGGAAGTGACGTTGCACGTGATGGCAGCAATGTTACAGACTGGTTTTTGATGAGTGAAGTCATTGGTGGTGGACATGATGTTGGCGTTGAAATCATCCGTGTCCAGGTGACTGACATCTTTCAGGATGGAAGTGGCTATGGTGGCGGCAACTGTGGGGGTAGTTTTCCGTATCCATAGTATTTTGCTTTCATTTCAGAAACAAGAATGTTTGATCTAATGCCTATCTAGCAACTCATTTATTTGGTAATTAGTTTCTTGATGATAGTCCTCCAGGTAGTCATTCTGAGAGTAAACTTCAACCCATTTACTGAAATGATATTGACTCTAACTGCAATCTAATCTGCTGTTCTAGCTGAAAGGTCCATCTTGGCACCTCAGAGATTCTTCAGAGTCTGAGCAAGCCAACAGAAAACCATTCCCTGACTGTCTGCAAATCTGTAATAAAACAGAAGCAGGAGAAGTGATAATCACATAATCTACGTACACTTTATACCTGTAATATCACAACCAAGAAATGTACAGGTGAATACATTACTAAGAATAAAAGCAGTACTGGAATAACTCAGCAAGACTGGCAGCACTTGTGGAGAGAAATCAGTTAACTTTAAATTTCAAGATGAATAGAATTAAACTTTGAATGTTGTCAGAGTTCCCAAGAGAGTCATATTTTAAAATGTTAATTTTGTTTCTCCACAAGTGCTACCAGACTTGTTGGGTTTTCCTAGCATTTCCCATCTTTATTTCACTTTTCAGTATCCACAGTATTTTGCTTTCAGTTCAGGGACAAAAATGATTAACTGATAGGCTGAAATGAATGTTAAAATTACCAGTGAAACACCTAACTTATTAAATTTAATTAAATTCATAGTAGCTTGATTTAATCCATCGTTAAGGAGGAGTGAATAAGTCAAGGAAAACTAGCCAATCAATTTGGTCAACTTTCAGAACTGATCATTTACGAATAAGCCAGTTTATTTGCTTATAATTTTAAAACTTCAAAAAGTGAGAACAAAGACATGACAATTATGGGTCTTAAATACTAATAAATATATCAATAAAAGGAAAGCTTTGCTGAAACTGCAAATCTGAAATAAAAACAGGAAGTCCAGGAGAAATTCTGCAGGTCTTGTGTTCTGATCCGAAGAAGAGTCATATTGGACTCAAAATGGTAACTCTGTTTTTCTCTCTCCCCACAGAAGCTGCAAAACCCAACATGAATCTGTGTAATAAATTTGGTAATTAATGTTAGAGAGCTACAAAATACTTCTAAGATATAGGCCTATCTTTTTTGAAGATGGGAAAGAAGTAGTAGATTTTGATATTTGTCCAAACATGTTCAAATTCAGTAACAAAGTAGCTAGAAATTAGTTTGAAGTAAAAAAAACACAGGAAGTGCTGGCAAGTCTCAGCAGGTTTGTGGTATCTGTTGGGGGAGGAATCGGAGTTCTGAAGAAGATAGGACTTAAAACATTAACTTTGGGTCTCTCTCCAAAGTTACTTCCAGACCCGGAAATACTTTTTCCAGCACTTTCTCTTTTCATTTCTTCTGTCAGCATCTATAGTTTTTCGAGTCAGAGAGACATACAGTTTGGAAACAGGTCCAACTCGTTCTATCCTGATTAGACATCCTGAATAAATCTAGTTCCATTTGCCAGCATTTGGCCATTTTCCCTCCAAATCCTTTCTGTTCATATATGCATCCAGATATCTTTCAAATGTTGTCATTGTACCAGCCTGTACCACTTCCACTGGCAGTCCATTCCATACATGCACCACCCTCTGAGTGAAAAAGTTGCCCTTTAGGTTCCTTTTAAATCTTTCTCCTCTCACCTTAAACTTATACCCTCTAGTTTTAGACTCCCCTATCCCAGGGAAAAGACTTTGTCTATTTACCTTATCCATGCTCCTCGTGATTTTATAAACCTTTATAAGGTCACCCCTCAGCTGCTGACGCTCCATGGAAACATCCCCAGCCTATTCAGCCTCTCCCTATAGCTCAAATCCTCCAACCCTGGCAACATCCTTGTAAATCTTTTCTGAAGTTCAAGTTTCAAGTTTCGCAACATCCTTCCTGTTGCAGGGAGACCAAATTTGCATGTAGTATTTCAATAATGGCCTAACCAATGTCCTGTACAGCTGTAACATGACCTCCCAACTCTGATACCTAATGCAATGACAAATAAAGGCAAGCATACCAAATGCTTTCTTCACTATCCTTTTTACCTGCAACTCTACTTCCAAGGAACTATAAACCTGCAATCCAAGGTCTCTTTGTTCAGCAACAGGCCCCAAGACCTTACCATTAAATGTATACATCCTGCCCTGATTTGCCTTTCCAAAATTCAGCACCTCACATTTACCTAAATCAAACTCCATCTGCTATTCCTCAACCCTTTGGCCCATCTGATCAAGATCCCATTGTACTTTGAGGTAACCTTCTTCGCTATCCACTACACCTCCAATTTTGGTGTCATTTGCAAACTTACTAACCATACTGCTTATGTTCACATCCAAATCATTTATGTCAATGATGAAAAGCAGCAGACCCAGTACTGATTCTTGTGGCACACTGCTGGTCACAGGCCTCCAGTCTGAAAAACAACCCTCCACCACCACCCTCTGTCCTCTACCTTCAAGCCAGTTCTGTATCCAAATAGCTAGTTCTCCCTGTATTCTGTGGAATCCAACTTTGCTAACCAGTCTACCATGATGAACCTTGACGAATGCCTTACTGAAGTCCACCGCTCTACCCTCATCAATCCTTTTCAATGCTTCTTCAAAAAACGTAATCAAATTTGTGAGACATGATTTCCCACACACAAAGCTATGTTTGCTACCCCTAATCAGTTCTTGTCTTTCCAATACATATAAATCCTGTCCCTCAGGATTCCCTCCAACAACTTGCCCACCACTGACATCAGGCTCACTGGTCTATACTTCCCTGGTTTTTCCTTACAATCTTTCTTAAATAGTGGCAACCTCCAGTCTTCCAGCACCTCACCTGTGGCTATTGATGATACAAATATCTCAGCAAGGGGCCCAGCAATCACTTCCTTAGCTTCCCACAGAGTTCTAGGATATACCTGATCAGGTCCTGGGGATTTATCCACCTTTATGTGTTTTAATTTGTCCAGCACCTCCTCCTCTGTATTATCAACATTCTTTTTCAAAATGTCACTATTTATTTCCCTACTTTCTTTATCTTATAGAAGTTGGTTTAGAATTACATTCGTACAATGGAACATTTTGAATATCATATTTTTAAAGTGTCGTTTTCATGACAGATAGAAAGGATAGTTCTGTGCATTTCAATAAGAACACAGGAATCAGGAGATGATCATGAATTATATTAAGCTTACTCCAATATTCAATCTGATCTTGGCTGATCTACAATTCCACTCTCCTGCCTGTTCTCGATATTCTTTGATTCACTGAGAAAACAAATATCTGTCAATCTCAGCCTTAAATTTATTCAATGATGGTGCATCTGGTGTCAAGAGAATTCTGAAGTGAGTGAGATTTCTCCTTGCTTCAGTCAAAAATGACAAACCACTTATCCCAAAACTGTGTCCATGTCTTTTACATTCCCTGACCAGCAGAAACAAAGTATTCGTACCTACCCTATGTGGCCTCTTCATGATCTTGAATGCTTCAATGCAACCACCTCTAAATTCCAGAGAGTATTTATTTAGTTTCTTATCAGAGAATAAGCCCCTCATCCCAACATCTATTCTAATAAACCTGAGCTGTACTACCTCCAATGTAAGTATATCCTTCCCTAAATATGAACATTTTAAACAGTAACTCAAATGTGTTTTCACCAAACCCTGATACAATTATATCAGGACAGAATTATTCTTATACTCTAATCCCTTTGCAGTAAAGGTGATTGTGTCATTTGCTCCATTTGGGATGAGAGATTAACTTATTCTAATGTCCCCAATATATGCACAATGTAACGTTTACCTTTCATCGCCTTGATCTTATCTGTATCAATTATATATCTTTCTGTGTACCAGAAGGTTGTGTAATCATTTTAACTTTCCAGGCTATCTGCAATTATTCTTTTAAAAACTTGTTTTCTTTCAATCCATTTTTTACCATGTTTCACTTTCCATCTTCAACTGTGTTTGTGTTCTATCTTTAAAAAATGTATATCCCTTTAATTTATCTGCGTCTCAGTTATCTCTATGTTTTATCACTCACTGGTTCTTTGTTTATCGATCTTGTAGCTATTTATCTCTGCCTCGTGCATTTTTTGGCTATGTCTCCATCTTGTCATCACATCTGATTTTCTCTGTCCTTTTCTGTTTTCAATCTGTATCTCACCTTTGTATTTTATTTGTTTATTGCTTTCTCATATGTTTTACCTTTTATCTTGTATATCGCTAATTTGTTTTCTTGGGTCTTTTTTATCTTATTTCTGCTCTGTCTGAGCTATATCTTATTGTTTTGTATCTTCTTTGTTCTCCTCTCCATGTACACTTTGTCTCTTTTCAGAATTACATCTTTTCTTCAATGATATTATTTTTCCGTACCAGTGTCTCTTTTGTTATCTTCCCTCTTTTACTTACATATTGAATTAGAATCCCTGTGTGGAAACTGGCCCTTCGGCCCAACAAGTGCACACCAACCCTCCAGAGAGTAAATCCCCCTACATTTACCCCTGACTCATGCACCCAACCTACAATCCCTGAACACTATGAGCAATTTGACATGTCCAATTCACCTAACCTGCACATCTTTGGAGAGTGGGAGGAAACCAGAGCACCCGTAGGAAACCCAAGCAGACACAGGGAGAATGTGCAAACTCCATAAAGACAGTTGCCTGAGGCTGGAATCAAACCCACGTCACTGGCGCTGTGAGGCAGCAGTGCTAACCATTGAGCCACCGTATCACCCTTTTCTTTTGGACTCTCTTGTATCTCATTGTTAGTATTGCTTCTCTGCCACATCTCACATTCCATTTTCTTGTTCTTACCCATTCAAACGTTTTCTGTGTTAGAAAGAGTCATAGAGTCATAGAGATGTACAGCATGGAAACAGACCCTTCAGTCCAACCCATCCATGCCGACCAGATATCCCAATCCAATCTAGTCCCACCTGCCAGAACCGGCCCATATCCCTCCAAACCCTTCCTATTCATATACCCATCCAAATTTCTCTTAAATGTTGCAATTGTACTAGCCTCCACCACTTCCTCTGGCAGCATGTGCCACCCTCTGTGTGAAAATGTTACCCTGTGCCCTTTAGATCTCTTTTATATCTTGCCCCTCTCACCCTAAACCTATGCCCTCTAGTTCTGGACTCCCGCACCCCAGGAAAAAGACTTTGCCTATTTACCCTATCCATGCCCCTCATAATTTTGTAAACATCTATAAGGTCACCCCTCAACCTCCGATGCTCCAGGGAAAACAGCCCCAGCATGTTCAGCCTCTCCCTATAGCTCAAATCCTCCAAACCTGGCAACATCCTTGTAAATCTTTTCTGAACCCTTTCAAGTTTCACAACATCTTTCCAATAGGAAGGAGACCAGAATTGCACACAATATTCCAACAGTGGCCTAACCAATGTCCTGTACAGCTGCAACATGACCTCCCAATTCCTGTACTCAATACTCTGACCAATAAAGGAAAGCATACCAAACGCCTTCTTCACTATCCTATCATAGCTCCACTTTCAAAGAGCTATGAACCTGCACTTCAAGGTCTCTTTGTTCAGCAACACTCCCTAGGACCTTACCATTAAGTGTATAAATCCTGCAAAGATTTGCTTTCCCAAAATGCAGCACCTCATTGAGTAGTACAAATCAAATAGTTTATAAGTCTTGTGAACAATCCGTAATCAAAACACCAATAGACACTGGATTTTATAATATAATTTATTGCCAATTTGAAAATAATATATGAACTGATAAAATATTTCAGCTTGTATAATAACAATCATTTTAACTTACTCTCGTAAGGACAGAGAAGAAATAAAATAAGGGAATCAGATAAAAGAACAAGGGGTGAGAAATTTATATGTTTTATGACATGGGGGTTGCAATTCATGGCCCATCCATTTCATTTCCAATTAAGGTGAACAGCACGGGAATTTGATAAATCCCCCTTATTTGTTTCGGATGGCATGTGTTCAGCACAGACATGGTAGGCTGAAGATGTGTAGCTTAGGTGAATTGGCCATTCTAAATTGGCTATGGTGATTAGATTAGATTCCCTACAATGTGGAAACAGGCCCTTTGGCCCAACCAGTCCACACTGACTCTCCGAAGAGTAACCCACCCAGACCCATTTCCCTCTGACTAATGCACCTAACACCATGGGCAATTTAGCATGACCAATTCACCTGGCCCGCACATCTTTGGACTGTGGGAGGAAACCAGAGCACCTGGAGGAAGCCCACGCAGACACGGGGAGAATGTGCCAACTCCATACAGACAGTCGCCCGAGGCTAGATTCGAACCTGGAATCCTAGTCCTGTGAGGCAGCAGGTGCTAACCTCTGAGCCACCATGCCACCCATAGTGTTAGGTGCATTCGTTGGGGGTAAATGGAGGGGAATGTGTCTGGGTGCATTACTTTTCAGAGGGTCGGTGTGGACTTGTTGGGCCTGTTTCCATATTGTAGGGAATCTAATCTATTCTGGCCTTTATTTTTTGGGAGGGAACGGAGTATTAAAAAAGGAAAGTCTTGCTAAAACTACACAAGGCACTAGTGAGACCACAGCTGGAATATTGTGAACAGGTTTGGTCCTTTATCTACAGAATGATGTATTGGCATTGGAGAAGATTCACTATATACTAATCCTGGGTAAGGAGGAGACACTTTATGAGGAGTGGTTGAGTAGATTGGACTAGCATTCATTGGAATTTAAAAGAATAAGAGGAAATCTTATTGAAATACATAAGATTGTTAGGGGACTTGAAAGACTGTTGCCCTTGTGGGAGAGTCTAGGATCAGAAGGCAAATCGAAGATGAAGAGGAGTAAATTTGTGCATTTCTTTTACTGCAGAGGGCTGTAGAGTCTTAATTATTAAGTATATTCAAGGTTGAGAGAGACTGATTTTTAATCATTAAGGAAATCAAGGGTTATGGGGGAGAAATAAGAAAGTTGAGTTGAAGATTGCAATGTTGATTGCATTGATTGGCCTATCAGACACCAATCTATTATTATCAAAATTCCGGCACTTGGTCCACCTTGCATCTCTGCAGCTTTTGGTTGCAGAAAGATGGAGGAATACAGCCTAGACCCTTGTATTTAGTATTGCAGTACCACATCTGTTATGAAGTTGATCCATTATTGTTGTTTATTTTATTTATTTAAATACTTATTAAACAGTTCATTTGAAAGACTGAGGATTTGCCTGGACATTTTTTTATAAAAAGGTTATTCAAAGGACACCAAGCATTTTGTATTAGAAACATTTGCTATACGAAGTACTTTCCTATTATCTGGCATTCCATCCACCTGGCACACTATCCTGCTCTTATTCCCCTGGCACCCTAAGCCCACACTTACCTTCCACACTGTCAGACAGGAGCTGTCAACCTCTGGCTGTGATGCTGAGCATTTAAGTCACAGAACTCAGCACACTGAATGCTGCAATAGGAGGCATCGATGCTCTCTGCCGCTGGATGTGTAAATTCCTGAGGTAAAAACAATGACTGCAGATGCTGGAAACCAGATTCTGGATTAGTGGTGCTGGAAGAGCACAGCAGTTCAGGCAGCATCCAAGGAGCAGCGAAATCGACGTTTCGGGCAAAAGCCCTTAATCTGGACAGGTTGATAACAGGATAGCCCTATCCAGGAATCTCCACCACAGTGAACACCTAAAGGTAAATGGATAATTTTTAATCTGATGAGGGCTGGAAGTAGAGTTTTGACTCGGATTGAAATATCTGGCCCATGGTTTCATACCTTCCAGTATATGCAGGGAATACCCCTCGCTTACATCATTTCAGTCATGGAACACCACATAGGCTGTGTGGAAAGTGGGAGAGGGTGCATTGTGGCCCATTAAGGTGATACTCGAGCAGCATTACAGATTTCAGATACTTACTTGAGACCTTCAGCATTCACCTTATTTGTTTTCACTATGAGGCTCACACTCAGGAGCTTTACTTAGGTTAAAAAAAATCAGTGAGGAATAAAATCAATGGCGTTCCATGTGTTCAACTACAATTCCAGATTTGTTCTATTGCTTTTCAAAGTAAAAACTGTGCAAGAGCTCTTACAAAACAAAAAACCACCATCGACATAATAGTTACTTCTCCTAAAACAAGTTGAACTGATGAGCACCATAGAAAGTTGCAGGAGTTTCAATTTAAAGTTTGCTGACCTAATTCATAAAGTATGTGTACAAAAGTGAAATGCCTGATGGGGGTTGCCAAGAAAGTTCCTATTCATTTGATCATAGATAATCTAATTCAAAACAGATGAATACTTGTATAGGAATATTTGACACATTCTGGAGAAATCATTTGAGCAGCATTGATAATCTTTCTAATCCAAAGAACTTTTTGCATTTCTGTGAATGAGGCCATAGTGGAAACGATCAGTGCCAATAAAGTAAAGATTTGCTCTATTTTGTAAAATATATAACTTGCTTTTCAGCAAAATGGTGTAGAATGACAGAAAAATGATGTATAATTGATTATATTAATAAATATTACCTTTGCATAAAACATAGAGTTGGATTTTCACTAAATTGGCAGACTGACCTTGGCTTAAAGAGCCCTAATACACTCAACTGCTTTTTCAGGTGTGGGAGGATGGGATAGAGTTGGCCCTGCTAACCCCTGAAACAGCCACAGAAGGAGGTAAGTGCTGAAATGGGCTGCTTAGAAAGTGTGCCTTGACTATCTAGGATTCATCCTTAGTTATGTTAGATGGTGCTTGATCTTCTAGTCTTCATCCTTCACAACATCTCACCAACCCACCCACTCCCCATGTCTCCTCCATACTATCTCATGCCTCTGAGCCATTGTCTATGACACCTCCGTGGATAGATTAGATTCCCCACAGTGTGGAAACAGGCCCTTCGGCCCAACCAGTCCACATCGAACCTCCAAAAAGTAACCCACCCAGACCCACTTCCCTCTGACTAAGGCACCTAACACTATGGACAATTTAGCATGTCCAATTCACCTGGCCCGCACATCTTTGATTTCAGCACTAATGCCAAATGGTTGTGCTGAATTTGGGTTTCCCACCTGTGTGATTCACACCCCTCCTCCTTCCACCTGGAGACAAAAATAGGATCTATTGG
The DNA here is from genome assembly GCF_037043375.1 of Chiloscyllium plagiosum. Classification (NCBI taxonomy): domain Eukaryota; kingdom Metazoa; phylum Chordata; class Chondrichthyes; order Orectolobiformes; family Hemiscylliidae; genus Chiloscyllium; species Chiloscyllium plagiosum. Next base: position 285,845 of record NW_028270145.1, read on the forward strand.
CGTGGGATTTTCACATTCAGTTCCCATTCATCACGCTTAAAGGTTTGAGGAGGTCGACAACTTCATAAAAAAGCAGGCCCGCAGTTTCAGATACCCCTCAAGACCTTCTCATTAAAAATAGGCAGGAGAATCAATTTCTTTGATAATATCTTCCAGCTGCTGAATTGGATCTGTCAGCATTGTTGTGAGTACTTAATTTTAATACAGAAGTGAATCCTGCTGCATGCAACTTGAGCAAATGTGCGATGCTCTGTTGATTGCAAATGGAGCCATGCTGTCTGTTTACCTAATGCTGGGAAGAGAAATTCCAAACATAAAGGAGCTCTTAAAATGACAGTGTTTTGTTTAAGTGAACAGATTTATTCTGGCATTTTCTTTGCTGTTTCAATTCTTTTTTGTAAGGTATGTATGTTCATATATTAATTTTTTCCTCTAGTTTGCCTTTTTGTGAACATTTATGGAAATGATAATGGCTGAAAATTAACATAGAGAATGTTAACATACAGGCACTTAGGAAGTAAATAGCACGTTTACATTCCTTGCAAGGGGGTTGGAGTAGGAGCATAACGGCATTCTGCTAACATTGTACAGAGCTCCAATAGGAATACATTTGAAGGACTGTGTATAATCTTTGGTCACTTTTTTTTAAGGAGGAATGTATTTGTTGCGGAGGACAAAATGTAAAATTCATTGGAATGCTCCAAGGCTGATCAGGCAGTCCTGGGATGATGAATTGGGTAGAATGGACCCATACTCTCTGCAGTTCAGGACAAGGTGAACTGATCTGACTGAACCATGTATGACTTTGAGAGAGCTTAACAAGGGAGATGCAAAATGGCTGTTTCCCCTAGCTTCAGGACAAAAAGAAGGCACTCATTGGAAACTGAGCGGAGGAGGGATTTATTTACTTAGAGTATCAAGACTGCAAGGGAACAGAAGATGGAAAAAGACTGAATTCAAACAAAACATATTACAATATCAATTTTTCCTTAAAGAATGACATTTAAGCCTATTCCTCCCCAGTTCTTATGCAAAGTTACAACGTAACAAATAAACAATTGGGTTTTAACTTGTGCTTAAATTGCAGTAAAGGTTTATAAGATGATGGTCAAGGTTTTCTATTTTGTTGTTGAAGTATAGTAGTGAGCATCACAGGTGATGCCGGATCTACCAGTGCCTGGGGTGAGCTGTGTCATACAACCAAACATTTTTCAGCTCTCGATCCAGCTGAGGGAGAAGTTGTGTGAGGTAGTTGAGAATCTCAAGTGGTGAGTGAATCTGAATTCCTCACTGCTTTAGAGGTGAAAGATGCTGGCACCATATATAATGCTAATTAGGAAACACTTCACTTGCTGCAAGACAGGAGCTTCCCATGAGCTTGCCTTGGCCACCCCTAGAAACTTAACGAGAATCATAGAAGCCCTACAGTGTGGAAACAGGCCATTTGGCCCAACAGGTCCACACCAACCCTCCTAAGAGTAACCCACCCAGATCCATTTCCCTACCCTATTACTCTAAACTTACCCCTGATTAATGCACCTGACCTACACATTCCTAAACACTATGGGCAGTTGATCATGGCCAATTCACCTAATCTGCATATCTTTGGATTGTGGGAGTAAACCAAAGTGCCCGGAGGAAACCCACGCAGACACGGGGAGAATGTGTAAACTCTACACAGGCAGTCACTCAAGGCTGGAATTGAACCCATGTCTCTGGCACTGTGAGGCAGCTGTGCTAACCACTGAGCCACTGAGCCGAAGACTATGATGGTCAGAGGCACACCAACAAGGCTTTCAGCTTTGTTACCCACCACCATAGGGACATTTACCTCTAGCTAGATTAGACACAGGGACACAATCAAATAAGCAGTGCACCACACATGTCTTTGAAATTAGCTGCAAGTCACATGGCTGACTTATTGAGAGAGGTAAAGAACCTCAGGGAGCTATCCCCATGACCATCAGTGTACTGGAATGCGAGGTGTAGGACTCCATCCTCTTTCTCATGACTCCAGCATGCAAGCACTTGGCGACCTCCAGGGAAAAAGTAGCAACCCAGGTCTCCAGCAGAATGCTCAGTGACTGCCACATCTGTGCTCTGGCCCATACTCCATCACTCTAGCAATGGGATTTAACATCAATGGAAAGGTGAGGGGGAGAAAACACGTCAAACTCACTCCATGGTCCCTTCTTCTCAAGTAAGGGAATCCAGAGGGGGCTTCTTCTCACAACCGTCCAGAGGTGGCCTGTCACCTCCCCTCTGTCAGTGACCACACAGCCTTCAGCAGCTCAGACCAACAAAGCTGTCCCTGCACCCATTCAGGATGCTCTCAGCAGATCAGCAACCACCAGGCCCAGAGCCCCCAGCAGAGGCCTGCCAAAGATTGCAAAGTGACCAGTGCATGCCAGTCAGCTGTGGACATCAGGCCTGTTTCTGGGTGGAGTGGGAAGAAAATGGAAAGGTAACTTCTAACATCACAGTTGTGTCATGGGTGCTCAATCATTGCGTGTAACCTGCACTTTTGTAAATACAACTTCACTTAAACTGTACTAATGTCTCTTGTAATCTTACTGTCCCAAAAAGACATGATAAGCTTCTTTGAAATAATGGATGAGGTGGGAAATGGAAAATGGGAAAGTCACACGTCAGTTTATGATAATAGAAGAGGTGAATGGAGGGAAACGTCTTTAAGCAAAATGTGCTACATTTTAGCAGGATACCTTGGAACTGATAACTAGTGAGGTGGAGAACACAACTATCCATTGGGGATTGCAGTTAGAGTGCTACAGTTGAACCTCAGTGATATTGAGGAGAATAATAAGCGTGAGATGGTGGTGGTGATGGAACCAGGCCAGAATGTCCACTTGCTGGACTATGGACCCTGCGTATGGATCTCGTGGGAGCAGTGGTGGAATCTATCACAGGCCCCAGGAAAGAAAGGTCTGTCACATGTCTGGGGTTCTCAACACCTTGCTATCACATTTGTGACTGCAAGGTGGGAAACGGGAAATGGTAATTCATGATAATGGTGGAACTGTAAGGACAGGACAGGTCTGCACTTTTTACCAACAGTAGCGGTACCTCAGTGAGTTAGCTCTGGCATCACAAGGATTACAGCAAATGCTGGGATAGTGATGGTGTAAAGCGTATGAAGAAAAATCTCAGAATGTGGGACTAGTTGGCAACTGCTCTGCCCAAGACTGCAAGAAATTATAGAGATTTGTGAATGCAGCCCAGTCCATCGTAAAAACCAGCCTTTCACCCAGTGACTCTGTCCACACTTCCTGCTGCCTTGGGAAAGCAATCAACATAATTAAAGACCCATTCCACCCTGGTTATACTCTCTTCCACCCTCTTCCACCCGGCAGGAGATACAAAAGTTTGAAAACACATACCAACAACCTAAGATCAGGTTCTTCCCCACTGTTGTCAGACTTATAAACAGACCTCTCATATATTAGAGTTCATCTTTCACTTCTCTGTAGCTGTAACACTAGATTCTGTATTCTGTTCTTTAACTCTGATGTCATTATGTAACATATGTGGGCGGCACGGTGGCCCAGTGGTTAGCACTGCTGCCTCGCAGCGCCAGAGACCCGGGTTCATTTCCCGACTCAGGCGACTGACTGTGTGGAGTTTGCACATTCTCTCCATGTCTGCGTGGGTTTCCTCCGGGTGCTCCGGTTTCCTCCCACAGTCCAAAGATGTGCAGGTCAGGTGAATTGGCCGTACTAAATTGCCCGTAGTGTTAGGTCCCGTAGTGTTAGGTAAGGGGTAAATGTAGGGGTGTGGGTGGGTTTCGCTTCGGCGGGTCGGTGTGGACTTGTTGGGCCGAAGGGCCTGTTTCCACACTGTAATCTAATCTAATCTAAAAAAAAAATATGATTTGTTTGGGTGGCACAATGTTTTCCCTGTATCTCAGTACACACAACAATAATAAAATCAAATCATGATGTGACACGTATGTCTTTGGCACAAGGTCCAAATATCTAGGAGCATGAGGTAGAGAAGGTGTTCACTGTATAACAGATGCTTTAGCACTAATGTTGGTCCAGGGCACGGTTTGAACATGGACTTTAACATTGATACTGGTGAAGGTATCAGAGCCTAAGTTGAAGTTTATTGCATTGAGAATCAATAGAAATACTACTGAGTCATTGCAGGCAGAGTGCTGAGAGCCAGCAGCATGAATTAAATTCTAAACAAGAACTGAAAGTGTCTCAAGCAGTCTCAGTTGTGCTGGAAATGGGAAGCTATAAGGCTGTCTGCAGCCTCTCTCTCTCAGTGGAGTTCAAATCAGCCATGGTTTCAATGAAGAGTGGAGAAATCCTGATGGGCTGAAAGACCTACTCTTGCTGCTATGTCTCCCTCTGCCAGATCTGCAGCAGTTGCTGGCCGATGTTGGTGCTGCTGTTAAGATGGCAGGTACTTTATAGGAGTGCAGTCACAAGATTTCTGCCATGCCTCAGCTGCTATAAGCAGTAGTGTATTTATCCCTCACAGCAGTGTGGCCATTAGATTAGCTGCTAGCAGCCTGCATATGGAGGTCTGGTGATGTCAGCGGGCTGTGACAGAATCCAGGAATCAGCTGTGCATACATTGCTGCCCTCACCACATTCCATGCACAGTAACCCCCACACCAGGGCATGCACTGATTTCCACAGCCCACTCCTAGCTCCTCATGCCAATTCAGTCCAGAACGGCATCTGGGGAAGAGGAGCAAGCAGCTACTCAGAAGGAAGGGAAGCCTTAGTGAGCCAAGATTCTGGTGTCATGCCATGATACCAGCAGTGCTATATTAGTGACAAACACTGCTGACACTTGGCACTTTATAGTGGCATTGCACTGCATTGCTGTGTCCCTCCAAGTCAATGCTCATTGCTCCACCTGGTGGTCAAATTTTAAAAATCACACAACACCAGGTTATAGTCCAACAGGTTTACATGTATTTGGAAGCACTAGCTTTCAGAGGGCTGCTCCTTCATCAAGTAGCTGTGGAGCAGGATCATAGGACACAGAGATTATAGCAAAAGATTACATTGTCATGTAACTGAAACAATATATTGAACAAACTTAGATTGCTGTTAAGTTTTTCATCTTTTAAAATGGGTTGCAGGTTTTGGTTCATTAATATGTAAATCCCAGAACTTCTTTTAAGTCACATTCCCAAGATAACATAAGGTTTTATTTAAAAAAGGTAACATCTCAGCTCAGACAATGCATTAAAGGTATGAGGTTAGAATCCGTCTATATCTCCAGTTTATCAACTAAGCCTTTGGATGACTTTATATTCCAGCCCTGAACTCCACTCTGATTCAAAATATCTGGAAGGAGAAAGCACGCTAAGGTGCATCACACTTCTTGTCTATCTTTACCAAGGGTGAAAATGTGTTGCTGGAAAAGCGCAGCAGGTCAGGCAGCTTCCAAGGAGCAGGAGAATCGACGTTTCAGGCATAAGCCCTTCTCCATTCCTGAAGAAGGGCTTATGCCCGAAACGTCGATTCTCCTGTTCTTGGATGCTGCCTGACCTGCTGCGCTTTTCCAGCAACACATTTTCAGCTCTGATCTCCAGCATCTGCAGCCCTCACTTTCTCTCATATCTTTACCAAGGGGATGGGTACTACCAATTTCATAGTTATTCAAAGAAGTAGTTGGGAGAATTGATGAGGAAAACATAGATGAAGTGGAGCACCAGAAAGTAGGCTGCCCTTAAAGTTGGTACTCCCCAAGCCCAGCTGGGATACACTGGAGAATGAGGATGGAAGCAAAGGTGAAAACCGCAAAGGTACTGGTCCTAATTTTCCAACATTTCTGGGATACAGTTCCTGTGGTCTGAGGAGCTGTCAATGATATATCCTTGATCAAAACAGGGCAAAAAAGAAAACTATCAACTCGAGAAATAATAATTTGTGGTAAAAGCAACAGTCATTAGACAAGTGTGGATGAATTGAGAAAGCCAGAAGTAAATCATAGAATCAGAGTTAACAAAAACAGTTGATGCAGGCAATGTAGTTAATGTATGACTTTTTTTCTATGTCATGGTATGTGAGCAGAGCAGTTGCCCATCCCGAAATGTCATTGTGAAGGTAATGCGAACCTTCTTGGAGTCATTGCAGTCCAACTGGTTTCAGGACACAATGGTGCTGTTCAGATGGGAGGCTCAAATGTTTGACACAAAGGGCAGTGACATAGCGCAGCATTAGGAAACCACAAGGTGCTGGTATTCCTATGCATCTGTTACTATTGTTCTATTTGGTAGGATTTGAGCTTTTGAGAGGTGTTGTTGAAGGTTTGGCAAGTTGCTAGAGTAAGTCTTGTCCATGGCATACTATTGCTACTAATTTCTGGTGGTGAAAGGAATGAAGTTGAAGGTTGAGAATTGATGCCAATCAGGTGGACTGCTTTGTCCTGCATGGATTCAAGCTTCCTGAGTATTGTTGGCATTGCACTCATCCAGACAATAGGGGCATTTTCTATCACACATTCCACCAATCCCAGAGGATACTTCAATGGATTTCCAAAAAGCTTGTCAGCAAAATTGAAACTAATTAAATATAGACGTCAGTAGTGTATGAATAAGTTACAGGAAACATAGAATAGTGAAGAATGGCTGTATTTCAGACAGGAGAAAGGTATACAGTGAATTTCCACAGGGGTCAGGACTAGGATCACTGCTTTGTTTCATCTCTATTCATGACTTCAGCTTTGGTGTGCAATACACAACTTCAAAGTATGTGGATGAGACAAAAGTTGGAAGGAGTGTGAACTGTGAGGAGAATAGTGATGGACATCAAGAGAACACAGACAGCTTGCGATGAATATGTGACAGGTATAATTTAATGCAGAGCAGACCACACAGGACCCTGAGCTTTATAGAAGCTCAGAGACCAAAAGCAAGGAACTTAAGAAGAGAAGAATAATTTGGTTTAGCCTCCATTGGAGTATTTTATTTAATTTTACCCTTGAGGGAGGTTTCAGAAAGGTTCCAATAAAGAATGACAAAGATGGTTTTGCAGATGCAGGGCTTCAGTTACATGGGAAACTTGGAGAAGCTGTAATTTTCCTCACAGAAGAAAGGTTTGAAGGGAGATTTGATTGAGATGTTTCTCAATGTAAATTGAGAAAAGCTGTTCTCAGTGATGGTTGGGTCAAAAACCAGAGGGCTCAGGGATAAAGTGATTTCAAAGAAACCATCAACATCAGGAAAGAAGATTTGTTTTGCACAGTGGGTGCTCACAACTTGGAATGAAGTGCCTGGAAGCATGTTGAAAGTCGATTCACTTAAACCTTTCAAACAGAATTAAACAAACATCTGAAGAAGTTACACAACATAGAAGGGTGATGAAGAAGGATGTCAGGGAGTGGAATAAGATAAACGGCTGTTGCAGACAGCCAACAGATGAAACAGGCTGAGGAGCTACTTACTGAACTGTAACCATTCTGTGGTGGGAAAATATGACGCCATCATGCAACAGATACTCAAAGAAGACTTCCCTTTGTCATACTTTGGAGATGAGATTGACCTCATTTAATTTTCTATTTCAATTTATCCTCTCCCACACACTCTACCAATGAATTAAACTCAAATACGCATGCAATTAATTGAACGCAATTGCCACGTATGCTTACAGTAGAAATTGAGTAAAAGCTATCCTAATGCCATCCTAGATTGAAACCGACTAACTGATTTTGGATGAAATATATTTTAGGTTTCCAAGGGAAGAAATACTGGAGGTTCTAACTAAAAGGGGAGAAAAGGTAAAGTTGAAACTTTATTGCTGGAACAGCACAGCAGGTCAGGCAGCATCCAGGGAACAGGAGATTCGACGTTTCGGGCACAGGCCCTTCTTCAGGAAAGGTAAAGCTATATTCCCAAAACTGCTCTGTGCTTCAAGGTATGGTAATCGTTTGAACTTTGACTCTGCTTGAAGCTTAACTATTTCATACTTGGAATGAATGGAATTGAACCCCTTAGGAGAACACTCCTGGCAGAAGCACAACTGAAAGTGAATGAAATAGAAAAAGTTAACAGCTGGCTAAATTTTCAAATGTTTTATTTGCTTAGTAAAGCATTTTGCTAATATGATGGCCCATGGTTAGAATTTTATGTTTTTGGTTATGTGTTAGGTTTGCCAAGTTTCATGGATGGTTTCATTCTGCGAGGCCTAGCAAGATCTCTCACCGTATCTTATCCATAAACTCATACCATTAACTGCCTACCATATACGTACAATGTACCTCTCACTCATATTTAACCCCATTCTACCATCTGTCTTTCACTAGATATTTACCAAAAGATCAGCATCCCTAGGGTCAATGCCACCTACAAAAGGCTACTGTGTACCTGGACAAGCATTGGCAATCTGATGTTACCCTTCACTGGCAATATAATGGCACAACAGCCACAAAACCACACTGCGGATTGCTAACATGGCTGGCACTCCCTCATGCATACAGCTCCCATTCTCTCAGACTAATCCAAATAGGTTCCCTGTACTTATCTATATCCTATCTAAACACCAGTCATCACTACTCTGTCCATAATGCCCATTGGACACTCAAATCTTATTGTTGTTCAGTAAGGGAGCATCACATCCAGAATAGCAACTAGACACGTTCAAGCATATTGACAGTTAGTTAAAGCAAATACAATAATATGAATGAAAGTTTCAGTTCACCCCACAGTGAAAACCAAATAATGGTCAATGGCTATTTTACATTCCACGATTGCTTGTTGCCCCCAGCTGTCTTCTACTGGGGCCTGGTATCAATCAGACTCATGAGAGGTTGGCACTTCTCGAATGCCAATGTCTGTGGATGAGAGGTGAATGAGGCTGTGCCCTTAAATAATGCCCTGACATGCTGCTGGGTGGTGATCAACATAGAGATTCTTCACAGCCAGTGACAAGCTTAGGTCACCACATATCTGCTCTGATTTCCAAGTTGAGAATTCCCTGCATCTAGCTTGCTCGCACAGTGAATCATAGGAAAGAAATCTGGACACTAATGAAGTGAGATGTACAGTTAATAATCCTCAAACAAGTAATTTGCTGGTGCCTCATAAGGGTCTATCCTTGACATCTGGAATTTAATTTCAAGATGCAGCAAGTTTCTCCCAATGTAAAGAAAGGCTTTGTCAGATCTCTCACATGATTCTGTCACATTTCTTCACATACCCTCATGTCTCAAAACATTTCAATGTTTAGGCTATAAGGACCATTATTTTGTGCAAGGAAATGTAAATAACACATCTTTAAAAGCATTAGAAGGCATCTACATCAGAAGATATGACCTTTAGAAATATGAACATCTTGTTGTATATTTCTTAATTCACTTTAAGTACATTGACTACTGCAGAAAGATTAACTGTGGAAAATGTTCTGTCCTTATTATGGTCTACCTTATATTTGAACTTACTACAATGACAGATCAAAAGAAAATGTTGATTCAGCAAACAAAATGCTAGATAGTATCTATGTAGTTATTTTGATGAATTGATCAAATAATAGTGCACTTTATCCATACATTTTGAAGTATTCCAGTTATGTCATGAAGTGTTTGTGCAACAATGTGAGTGTGTTCTTTAAAGGACGGCATCATGTTGCAGAATTTATGAGAAGAAATCAAATAAAAACTGATGGAATTATCACAGATGCCACCAATACTCTTGGGAGTCAAGAAATATGGAGTCACTTAGGCATTTTATAAAGTTCTGTACAAAAGTTAAGGACACCATCAAGGTTCTTTGTAAGTTTTCAGAAATACTAAGAATACATTTCTGAATTTTGAATTATCTGATTGCACCTAAAAACATAGGTGATAGACACAGAATTGGTGACTAAGACTGTTTACATGAATTTATGAGATGAGAAATAGGCTTGCAAGCCTGTTACTAAGACATAAAAGCTGGTTACACTCTTTAACAGTCCATATAGGTGGATATAGACATTAACTGCTTATGTCGAATGAGTCTTACTTTTTTGTCGAAGTGTCAGTTTTGTCAAGTTTCATGGAGGGTTTCTCTCTGTGAGACCTAATGAGATTTCTTGCCACGACTTACCAAAACTTGCCTCATTCACTACCTGCCCCAATCCCATGGCATTCCAATTCTAGCCCAGTTCTACTACCTTGCTGAATGTAAAGCATCTTGTCACTGCTGGGATTTCCTGGAATGGACTGGCATCCCTGGCATTGGCATCATCTTTAGAAGGCCATTGTGTAACTGGTCAGACACTGTTAGTTCAGAGCTGCGTTACACCCAGTTTCTGACACTTGTCCTGGAAATTGCAGACAAGGGAAAATTTACTTTGCAGAGAGCTAGAGGTCCTGGTGAATATGGTGGTGCATAAACAGAACATCCTCTTCCCCCACGATGAGTAGAGGAAACCCAGGTCAATGCAGTACCAGTTGTCTGGATGAATGCAAGCATTGTAGGGGAAGGGTCAATGACCTTTAACTTGCACAAGTGTCTGTAGAATCATCGTTTTGTCCAATGCCTCACACTACTTTATCTCTGCTACTGTACCATCTCCCACCAAGAGCTTTGGTCTATCACTCTCACTATTAGCTGAAACATTTTTCCTTACTCAGGATCACTACTCCAACACCCATCATCAGCCAATCCTGCGTGACCTATGCACTGCCAATTCACTCACTTGAGCTAACTCCCCACTTGCAGCAATGTTAACAGCAGAGGTACCCATTTACATCTCCTTTAATACTTGACTTAATACCCCCTGACTGAAGGCTTTCTCCCTGACTTGACAGAGGACTGCTGGCAACCATGACAATCCTATTGGCTTTGTGTCTGTGCTAAATAGAAAGGCAAAACAATGGTACTGTGAGCCTGGTATCTCTGGATGAAGGGCGAGATAAGGCAGAGATGCTGTGACCGTCCAGGTAGGCTCTCACTGAGTGAGCAAGTGAATAACCCAGAAATGCAGCTTGGCCCAGTTCATGATATGAGCATGTGTCCCTGAGCACACAATGCCCTTCCAACAGCAGGTAAAGTCACTCTGATCCCTCTTTTATCACCATGCCTCAGGCAAGGTTGAGAATGCAGGACTTCAGCCTCTGCAGGGATTGAAGCCATGTTGTTGGCATTACAAACCAGCCATCCAGCCAACCAAGCTAATGAACCTTTTATTTCACACCAGCTTATCAAGCGGTCTATGGATTTGGTAAGATTTTGACTAAATAACATGAAATTGAGTCAATGAATGAGGAAGTTTAATCTGCTTCTGAATTTGTCTCATATTATTTCCAATATTTTTTGAGATCTTTTACCTCTTTGGCTGTCAGTTCTGATAATAAGTCTGTGCATAACGCCATTCCTAACTTGTAAGCAAATCACAATGTTTTGTTTTCCTGCATCAGATACACCTGAATCTAGAACTCACAGCTCTGAAAACTATTTAAACATTAACATTCTGTTCGAACATCTGCTGTGTTCCAATTTAATCTTTGTACTTTATGAATATCTGACAATAAGCCTCTAATCTATCCTTACTTGCTATTGATTCAACACACATACTGATCACTTATCATTCTCAAGTGAGCTAAACTGTCTTCTCAGTCAGAATTTTTCTGCTTACCAGGAGGCTGTCTCAAACACTTTAGATGGTCGACAATCTAAGATAGTCGACTATGTGTTTCACTTTAGAATATCTTGCTTTCTTACTACTCAAGCATCATAGGCTTCATCAGTACAGTGCTTTCCACTGCTGTTTACCATGTTATGTGAATGATGATGGTCTAAACAATCACTCATCTGGGAGTGATGAACTTCATGAGTTACATTATCTAAAACAGGAAAACACATTGCAGGTTATGAAGAAGACGTTATGGCAAACCAACTAATTTTTTTATTAGCAGTTTGCAGAACCAAGAATTAACTGCCAAGCAAAGTCACAACATTGTGTTAACACAGCACATGATGTTCTTAAAGGTGGACTCTGTTAAAGGCAAGGAAGTCATCCAACAGATTTTGGCGCATTGCAGTCCAAAAGGTAAGTCTTGTATGTGGATCAACACCACCAGGTATAAGTGGGGTGCAGAGAGATAAATGCAGATAGGTTGGCATATATGTAAACACCACAGACAATCAGGTTACAGTTGAGTTTTACTCCAAAAAAATACAAACTGCGACCATGGTGAAATGGAAAGCGCACCAGGCAATCTCCAGTCATTGGCTGGGGACATGGAAAGGTTTAGATGCACTATGGCACAGGACAATATCCCAGACTGGAACCTTTCCTTGCCATGATGGAAGAATTAGGTGTCAGCGAGCTGCTAACTCACTTCCACTTCTGCATAGGTAGGGGCCTCAGGAATTTTCAGATCCTCAGTGAAACCTCAAAACTGTGTAGAAACACTCACCTGCATTACACTGTGAGCAATAAAGTTGATGTTTTTACCCCTGCTTTAACTGAGGTCCCAGCTAACATTTGTCTTTCATGTAGCCTCCATGTCTGCTCCTAAGTTGAATTACTTTGTTTCTGTGAGCAAAAACACACACACAAAAAAAACACACTTTATATTCGTCGATCTGGAAACTACATGAATATTTAAATTATTTTTCAAATTAAATGGAAACATCCTCTCCCCACCAAGCTCAGAAGGGTCTTTCATTGTTTTAGTTCCACTTCCAAAGCTGACCTTATTAAATAAACACAAGCTGTTCTGCGAACTGTAAGTATCTCAGTTTTATTTATTAGTTCTTCAAATGGGTTTTTCCATTTACCTGCATTCAAATTCAATTCCCAAACTAAAGGTCATTTTCTAAACCATATGAATTATGGAACCAGATATTCACAGCACCCATGCGATACACTTATAAGAAGCTGATTATAAAGTCTACAAATGTCACCAGCAATCCCCGAAAGGAGCTGAATGCAAAGAAATTCATGGCTTTGACAAACTTGATGACCATGAGCAATGTGCATATACTTGGAAGAAGATTCTTCTCCCTACTGCAAATTTATCACAAATATCAAGAAGATATTGGTGTCAGTCATGTCCAGACCGCTTATTGCTTTCCATTGCCATAATTTTGTCCTCTTCAATTTCATAGCTTTCTGTTTTGTGTATTACCTCTACATAGACAAAGCACTGCTGGGACATTTTTCAATGCAGCATTATGATTCATAACCAGGAGGTGTGAGAAATGGACAGAAATAATTCTCTTGAATTTGTTTTCCTTGGTTATGAGAAAGTTTTGATTTCCACTTGTTCGTTCTCTCAAAATCTAAGTTGTTCTCCCCCAAGCCCATGAGGCATCTTCATGATGTATGGTTCCTCAGCCACTCTTTAGCTGTGGAAGATGTGATGACAAGGAAATCATGTTAATTACTTACACTATTAGTCTGTTCAAAACAGATGTTACAGACCATACAAACTTATGAAAAGTGATGGATAAGAAATAACATACAAGTCCATCCAGTCTGACCCATTCTGTTTAGAAGCTTTAAGCATTCTAATACCCACAGTCTCCCAGAGTTTCTGAGAGGAGCAGAAAGGGAAAACAGAACAAAAACAGTATAGCAATAAGTACAAGAAACACTGGTTAATTCAGCATCATTACAAAGATTATCAAGAACCAAGGAAAAAATGAATAACTCCATTGGGATCTAGAGCCGGACTGTCCCAAGATGTGGGACATCGTCAGATTGGGTGGTGCCTTATGCAGTCTTCAACCTTTCAGAACAGTGACCTGTTCCATAAGTCCACTATCCCCGAACAAGGAGCTTGATTATCAGCATGGGCAGAAAATAGCGCAGCATTTTAAAAGGGAAGACCGAGGGACTGATAAAACTCTTCAAACGTATGACAGTACTTGATTGAGTAGATATTTCACTTGTGGTTGAGACCAGAATTAAAGACCAGACATATAAGATAATAATACACCCATCAGGAAATTTAGGAGAAACATTTTACCCTAATAGTAGTTGCAATTTTGACCTCATTGCAGGAATGATTAAGGCAAACATGTTGGATGCATTTAAGGGAATACCAGATAAGGACATGAGGGAGAAAGGCACAGAATGATATACTAATGGGCTTCATTGAAGTGTAATGGGAGGATGGCAGCATGGAGCGTAACTCCACCATACTGCTATTGGGATGAAAAACCTGTTTCTCTGCTGTAATATTTTGAAATAACTTATGAAAACTGTTGTATTAGCAGGTGAAACATCTGAAAGGGTTAATGCTGAAGAGTGGCTGAAGAACCACACATCATGAAGATGCCTTATGGGCTTGGGGGAGAACAACTTAGATTTTAAGAGTAAGATATGCCATCTGGGTCTTCCTCATAGTCTCTGTAACAATATCTATTATATCAATTTAACTTGTACCTAATTGCTTTCATGCAATAAACTCCGTCTTGATTAAGACAACAGCCTCTTCTTGTTAGACTGCCAAGTGATTTCTCTTCACCACATTAGGCCAAGCAGACCCTATGGATTATTACCTTACAAGTGGATGGTAGCAGCAAATTAGCCAGATATTTGGCAACAGCACCGAGAGCTCATAAAATATGATGAGGCGTAGTACAGATTGCTCACATATTAACAGGAACTGTGTAGCTACAGCTCTTAAAGTCTACTGCTACTGTGTTGAGAGCTCAATATTTCTTGCTCAACAAGAACACCTCAGTTTGGTAATGGTTCATGTGCAAATTTTGTAACATAAGAGGGGTTCACAGTTAGGAATATCAAAGCAACAACCAATGAAATTGAAAGCAGTTAAGGAAAAATATCAGCCTAACATACCTGCTGAACTGAAGCTCAACCAGTATTGTACAATGTCAAGGAGATAGGTAAATTATGCATGCCACAATTGCTTAGCCCTTATGTTGCTTAGCAACAGAATTCAAGATACATGCCGAGGGGTCACAAAACAGTTTCACATATTTTTCTGTACTACAGCAGGATTCACTTCATTAGCATCACTACAAGCCAAGACTATTTTCTTTTAAGCTCATGTCCATCTACACATGTATAGGTTGTAGAGCAAAAAATTTAAGTTTAATTTTTGTTTCTCTTCCAATTCACAGCAGTTCATTACTTCTTTGCAAAATCTGGGGCTGCAATAACAGAATACTTAACAGCAGTTCCCCAAATTTTAAACTATTGAATCAGTCTGAACACACCATACTTAAAATCCTGGGTGTGAGAACAAAGGGAAGATGGTCCAGAGTGATGCTGACAGTTGCCTGAAGCAGCACAATAGTATCATCTTTCCTCTGTTCATTCAGTCTCTTATACACCTTCCAGCAGAGCTCCATAATGTATCTTATAAGCAATGCAACAGCTTATAAACAGATATTTTATAGCCTGCACTGTAATATATTTTCCTGTTCTGTTTCTGTAGGTTTACCCATTGGAGTTGGTGACTGTGCCTGCAGGGGCACAGATGTTCATATTGATGGACTGAAATTTGGGCTAATCTGCAAAAAGAAAACAAAATTTCTCTGTTTCTACTTCCTTGTCTACCTCTGTCACTTGTCCCCAGGATGATGATGGATCTATTCCTTGTGTTGAGCATTTCATTAATTGAATTGACTGACCTTACTCTGGAGGAAGAGTGAAATCATTGGAGGCATGAAAGTTTTGGGCAGTGGTTATTTTCATTGGTACCGGCAGTGGCATTCCTGTGCATTGTGGGCTCTCTATTGATTATCTTTAACCAGAGAGCACAACACATACATTTTTTTGTGTGGGCAATAAACTCTACAAAGGCTGTTTTAATTGGACATTGTATATACACGTGCCTGAGTACACAGACACTGCACTGAATCTTATGATATTTTGCTTACATGTCAGTTCCAGCAAGTTTCATAGAAAGTTTCTCTCCACAAGGCCCAATGAGTTTTCTTACACTAACGTCCCAATCATGCTTCATTAACTACATAACCCCTTACTGTGGCACCCCTCTTGTCCGATGCTAGTCCAATTCTACTACTTGCCATGTCCAAGGAACTCTCTGTAGCTGGGATATCCTAAAATAGACCTGGCATCCATGGCCCTGGCACCATATTTCTAACTCCATTACACATTCAGACAAGCATTGAAGTAACATGATAATGTGCAGCAACATGTCGACCCCCTTGACTAGTTACTGCTAACACTATGTGTCTGTAATGAAAGGAATGGCTTAGTCAACTACAGCAGGACAAGGTAAAGCACAGGAAGGAAAAGATGCTGTGCGCAAGGTCAGTGAATGGGAAAACTGCAATCAAGCATTCCTTTGATGCAGCGTGGTCCAATCCAATAGCTGGGCGCCTGTCCCTGCATACAAAATATCTTTGCAACAGCAAACAATGACATGTGCCAGGGAGCTCCAAATTGGAGCGATCAAATGCAGAGTGATACTGTAAGTGGATCAGAGATGTGCCATGATGGTGCAGAGAGGTTGCTTTGTGTGGGATGCCAAGATTCACTGACATGGGGTGGCCCTTGTGCTTGTAGCGTGCCCTGACATTGATGCCAGGTATCCAAGATAACAGCACTGAGAAGCTGGAATTGCTAGGTGTCTGCTTTGACTTCTATGTTAAGAATATTTGGCACCCAATTCCTGCTGGTACATTGTAGAATAGGAGAAAGCATATTCAACCATACGCATTTGTGTTTTTTTAATTAAAATAAGGTGCTTATCCTTTTGGATAAGTTAACTGTAGATTGGCAAATCACTAGTGAGTGGCACAGAATAAAGCCAGCAAAACAATCTCTACCTGAACTTGTGGCATCTTTTTGCCTATTCTGTGTTAGTGCCATTAGCCATATAAACAGAACCCATGCCCTGTTCAAATGCAAAATATTGGGGATTTCAGATATCTGAAATAAAAGCAAAGAGTCTGGAAATACTCTCCGGTCTGGTAGCATTTGGGGATTGAGAAACAGCTCCACCATTCAATGTTCTAATTCTAAAGCAATAGACTTATTATGGAGCCAGTTTCCATAAGGAACTAACTTCATTTAATACCTCTGAAACTTTAGCATGAGAAAATGTCTGAGAATGTCCAGGCACATTTTTCCAATTTATATAATTAATGCAAATATAAAAATTTGACAAAGGAAATGATTGGTTGTTTCAATTCAGTTGCATTAAACTGATTACTAGCCATATCGATGATCGTGGTCACTTGCCAAATTACATTCAAAACCACTAGCATGGCATAAAAATGTGACCAGGATTCACAGTAGCATTGCTGAGTAGCTGAACTCCTAGATTTATTAGTAATTCTTTTAATGGTTGAACTGTACAAAAATAAAAATAAAAATGAGGATGCAATTAACAAATGGCTCTTGACATACACCTTACCAATTATGTTTACTACTAACTTGCAGCAACATTTTATTCAAATAAATGTGTGAGATGCGGGTTTCTATACTAAGCAGGCATTGCGTGGAGAAGCAGTCAATATTGTAGTTTTCTGAACTGAAAAATAAGATTTGGGTTATGCCCATGCCATCACAATTTTCTGGATCCAGCTCCTTACATGTAGATTTGATTCCCGACAGTATGGAAACAGGCCATTTGGCCCAACAAGTCCACACCAACCCTCCAAAGAGTAACCCAGCCACACCCATTCCCCTACCCTATATTTATCCCTGACTAATGCACCTAACACTATGGGCAATTTAGCATGGCCAATTCACCTGACCTGCAGTTCTTTGGACTGTGGGAGGAAACCCGTGCAGACATAGGGCAAATGTGCAAACTCCACGCAAACAGTCCCCTGAGGCTGGAATTGAACTCAGGTCCCCGGCACTATGAGGTAGCAGTGCTAAACGCTGAGCCACCATACTATCCAGTACTGAAATACATTTCAATATTTTACAAAAGCTGATTTGGTATATTGCTGCTCTAGTGTCACAAAGTGTTAGGAGATTGATTTGTGCAACATCATTTGATAAACTCCATGAATTCTTGATCTGTGTGCAGCAGTTTATTACCAATATCCCACACATTTGAATAATAGAAGCAGCAGAAAGCTCAGTTTTGAAGTGGATTTGAGCAATAACCTATCACTGCAACAAATCACTTGCCTTAGGATAGACTTTCACAAGCCAGAATGAGAATTTAAATGATGGGTCTTTGTAGATCTCCTTCTTGTATATGAGGCTGATTATTGAATCTGAAAATAAAAAGTGGTTTAATGCAACCTAGAATGGAAAAAGGAAGACCATTTTCAGTTTTTGATATTTTTATTTTCTTCAGCAGAATTTGAGATTGAGCTATGTTTGAGAGTTATATTTTAAAATAAAATAAAATTGCGCATCTTAAAATGAAGGGTTACAGGGATTGATGATGCAATAAAGCCAAATGAGCCAGTTTTTGAACTGTCACAACTCCGTCTATTTCAAGCTGGTACAATGAGAATCTATCATTTTGTCAAGGCTGTTCATCTTAGCTGACTGGGAATATTAAGCAATTTATCATCTCATCTTGATTGGCCATTACCATTCCCATCTATTCTGATAGCGGTGATTATATCCATGCATCACGACACAAGTGTGTACAGGGATATATGCCGAAAAGTGGAAATAGTTTGTTTTTATAACAGTCTGATTGTGAAACCACGCTTGGGAAGATTTCAGAGATATCAACCATCTGAATCTTGTTGTCAGAATTAAACAAAATAGGAGGTCCAGAAACAGTCAGGTTTTGAAAGGAAATGTCAATAGTAACCTAAAAATGGGATAAAGTAGGTGGATTATTACTTTTGATGGAACAAGAATAAGAAGGAATGAAGTTAAGAAGAAACAGATTTTATGCAGAAATACAAATTGCAGTTGAAACAATGGATCCTTTTATTTTCTTTCTAGACTCCTTCTAGTACTCACATACATAATACACTTAATTGGAGAAAGTGCACAGTGCAATTCACAAGAGACAATAACGCTCCCTTTCATTATAAATGAGAAGCATAGCATGCTTCAATGGTGTGTTTTCAGAAGTGGAGACAACAAATATAAACACTACACTGTTGCAAATTCCAACTTTTGTGTTAATTTGGCTATGTACAGCCATGAAGTAAACTTGACACATTCTCCAGATATGATATAGATTACAATATTTATTCTTAGTTAAAAATCACACAACACCAGATTATAGTCCAACAGGTTTAATTGGAAGCGCACTATCTTTCGGAGTGTCGCTCCTTCATCAGGTGGTTGTCATGAATATTTATTCTGTTCTTTTTGAATGAGATTCGCATAACAAAAGTTCTGAGAACTTTCAGTGTTCCTTAATATTGTAAGGGAATATTTATGTATTCCTGACATGTATTATGTATTATGTTGACAAATGCTCCTGTATCTATTACCAAATAACCACGTCATACATAGCTGGTTGCTTTTGCCCAATGAGAGTAGAAAAGTATATTCAGAGCCATTCAGTTCTACAGTGGCTACATCTTTCACTCTCATGTGTATGTATACATGGCATCTTTCTGGTTGTAATGGTAAGTCATCCTCATTGGACATTACTCTGTATAACGTTAGAGTCACAGAGCCTTTCAGCATAGAAACAGGCTCTCTGGTCATCATTTATTTAAATGATTCGGATGTGAACATATGAAGTACAGATAGTAAGTTTGTATTGGAGGCATAGTGGACAGCGAAGAAGATTACCTCAGGGTACAACAGGGATGTTGATCAGATGGGCCAATAGGCTGAGGAGTGACAGATGGAGTTTTTATTTTAAGATTAGATTCCCCACAGTGTGGAAACAGGCCCTTCGGCCCAACAAGTCCACACTGAACCTCCGAAGAGTAACACACCCAAATTCATTTCCCCCTAACTAATGCATTGAACACAATGGGCAATTCACCTAACTTGCACATGTTTGGAATGTGGGAGGAAACTGGAGCACCCAGCAGAAACCCACGCAGACACGGGGAGATGTGCAAACTCCACACAGAGAGTCACCCAAGGCGGGAATTGAATGCAGATCCCTGGCACTCTGAGGCAGCAGTGCTAACCACTGAGCCACCATGTTGCCCTTAGCCTACTGCACCTGGCATTCCCAGGCAGTCTCCTATCTAAGTACTGACCAGGTCTGAGCCTCCGTAGCTTCCGAGATCAGACAAGATCGGGCTTTCTCAGACTAGTATGGTCATATTTAATTTAGATAAATGTGAGGTGCTGCATTTTGGAAAAGCAAATCATAGCAGGACTTATACACTTAATGGTAAGGTCCTGGGGATTGTTGGTGAACAAAAAGACCTTGGAGGGCCAGTTCAAAATTCCTTGAAAGTAAAGTCACAGGTCGATACTTCTGTTGTAGGAAAGGTTTTGGAAAGGATTATAAGGGATAGGATTTATAATCATCTAGCAAGCAACAATTTGATTTCAGATAGTCAACATGGTTTCGTCAACATGGCAGGTCATGTCTCACAAACCTCATTGTGTTTTTTGAGAAGGTGACGAAGCATGTAAATGAGGGTAGGGCAGTTGACGTGGTATACATGAACTTCAGTAAAACCTTTGATAATGTTCCACATGGTAAGCTGTTGGAGAAAATACAGAGGCATGGAATTGAGGGTGATTTAGCAGTTTGGATTAGAAACTGGCTTTCTGAAAGAAGGCAGCAAGTGGTGGTTGATGGAAAATATTCAGCCTGGAGTCCAGTTACAGGTGGTGTGCCACAAGGATCCGTTTTAGGACCATTGCTGTTTGTCAGTTTTATAAATGACTTAGACGCAGGCATAGGTGGATGGGTTAGTAAATTTGCAGACGACACTAAAGTCGGCGGAGTAATGGACAGTGTGGAAGAGTGTTACAGGTTGTAGGGGACTTGGATAAACTGCAGAATTGAGCTGAGAGGTGGCAAATGGAGTTCAATGCAGCTAAATGTGAGGTGATGCACTTTGGGAAAAATAACAGGAAAGCAGAGTACTGGGTCAATGGAAAGATTCTTGGTAGTGTGGATGTGCAGAGGGATCTTGGAGTCCATGTACATAGATCCCTGAAAGTTGCCACCCAGGTGGATAGTGCTGTTAAGAAGGCATATGGTGTGTTCGTTTTCATTCGTAGAGGGATTGAGTTCCGGGGCCGCAATATCATGCTGCAACTATACAAAACGCTGGTGCGGCCAGACTTGGAATTTGGGTACAGTTCTGGTCGCCATATTTGGGGAAGGATGTGGAAGCATTGGAAAAGGTGCAGATGAGATTTACCAGGATGTTGCCTGGTCTGGAGGGAAGGTCTTATGAGGAAAGGCTGAGAGACTTGAACCTATTCTCATTGGAAAGAAAAAGGTTAAGGGGGGATTTGATAGAGACATACAAGATGATCAGAGGATTAGAAATGGTAGACAGTGAAAGTTTTTTTCCTAGGATGATGACGTCAGCTTGTACAAGGGGGCATAGGTACTAATTGAGGGGTGATAGATTTAAGACAGATGTCAGAGGCAAGTTCTTTACGCAGAGAGTGGTAAGGGTGTGGAATGCCCTACCTGCTAATGTAGTCAACTCAGCCACATTAGGGAGATTTAAACAATCCTTAAGTAATCACATAGATGATTTTGGGATAGTGTTGGGGGACGAGCTGAGAATAGTTCACAGGTCGGCGCAACATCAAGGGCTGAAGGGCCTGTTCTGTGCTGTATTATTCTATGTTCTTTGTTCTATGATAGGATAGTGAAGAAGGTGTTTGCTATGCTTTTCTTTATTGGTCAGGCATTGACTAAAGGAGTTGGGAGGTCATGTTGCAGCTGTACAGGATGTTGGTTGGGCCACATTTGGAATATTGTGTGCAATTCTGGTCTCCTTCCTATCGGAAAGATGTTATGGAAGTTGAAAAGGTTCAGAAAAGAATTACAAGAATGTTGCCAGGTTTGGAGGATTTGAGCTATAGTGACAGGCTGAATAGGCTGTGGCTATTTTCCTGGACCATCAGAGGCTGAGGGGTGACCTTATAGAGGTTTATAAAATCATGAGGGGCATGGATAGGATAAGTAGACAAAGTCTTTTCCCTCGGGTGGGGGAGTCCAGAACTAGAAGGCATAGGTTAGGGTGAGAGGGGAAAGATATAAATGTGACCTAAGGGGCAACCTTTTCACACAGAGGGTGGCGCATCTATGAAATGAGCTGCCAGAGGAAGTGGTGGAGGCTAGTACAATAGCAGCATTTAAAAGGCATCTGGATGGGTATATAAATAGGAAGGCCTGAGAGGGATATGGGCTGGGAGCTGGCAAATAGGACTAGATTGGGTTGGGATATCTGGTTGGCATGGATAAGCTGGAATGAAGGGTCTGTTTCCGTGCTGTACATCTCTATGACTCTATGCCTTCACCAACCAACAAACACCAAACTTCACTAAATCCCATCTACCTGCACATTGTCTGTAGTCTATTTGCTCTGGCATTTTAAGTACTCATACAGATGCTTCTTAACTTGTTGTGCGAGTACCTGCCTCCAGTATATGCAAGTTCCATATTTTGGCCACTCTCTTAGTGGATTTTTATTTCTCAGATCTCCTCCAAACTACTTGCTCCTCACTATAACTCTTCCCCTCTTGTCTTAGACATATCAGCTACGTGGAAGAGATTCTCACAATCTACTCTGGCTGTGCTCCTCATAATTTTGCATTCATCAATGAGATCCCCTTAGCATCAAGAAAAATGTTAACCTACTATTTGTTCCAAAGCTTGTTCCTTTAAATTGCTCTGGCATTTCCAGTTTTGTGTATTGCCAATCACTGTGTCATCCTGCATTAGAATCATCAGATTGCATGAAGCGATTGCACCATGACAACTCCGAGCAAAACAGAGGTTTTACGAGTTTCACATTTGCCACATTACCCCACTGCTGCACTTCTAAAAATATTAAATGTATTGGTCAGATCAGCTCTGATAAATGAATCAACACATAACATGTAAATCTCCTTTCTTTTTGTCTCTAGCCATGTTATCACCGTTGTTTTCGATTATTCCGTTTGGTGGCATTTCTTTTCTGATCAATCTATCTTCTGATTCTGTGGCCTTAAATGTTGTAACATTTTCAAACATATTGAACGCAAGGTTGGAGATTCAAAGCATTAAATAAATTAATATCTTTGTCTTTAGAAAAAAAAATGCATTTCTTGCCTCCTCCTTAATTGAAATCAATGTCATCATTTCTTCAGCCTTTGAAACTGACAAGATTTCACTTCCAAACCAGATAGATGAACATACAAAGTAGCAGCTGGAGTAAGCTATTCAGCCCCTTTGTTCTGCAACTTAATAAAGTCATGGCTGATCTGATTGTAACCTCAAATCCACACTAATAACATTTTCACCCCTTACTTAATTAGAACATATTTACGTCTGTCTTAAAAATATTCACGGTCTCAGCTTCCACCACCTTTCAGGGATGGAGTTCCAAACACTCCAACCTTCTGAGAGAGAAAACTAAATAGCTAAAACTTTGTTTTAAATGGGCCACCTCTGATCCCTAGTTATGGATTCTCCCATAAAGGGAAACTCCTTTCCGAATCTACCCTGACAAAACTCTTCACGACTTTATATGTTTCAATCAAGTTGCCTTTTACTCTTCTAAACTCGGCTAGGTATAAGCCCAACCTGCCCAACCTGTCCTCAAAAGACATGCTGCTCATCATTTAGTAATCGTTCCCTGAACTGTCTCCAATCCCTTTACATCTTTCCTTGTGTAGGAGTATAAACTGCCTCTTACTGGGGATGGAGACTCAGGAGGAGAAAGTGAGGTCTGCAGACGCTGGAGATCAAAGCTGAAACTTTATTGCTGGAACAGCACAGCAGGTCAGGCAGCATCTAGGGAACAGAAGATTCGACGTTTCGGGCACATGCCCTTCTTCAGGAATGAGCAGAGAGTGTTCAGCAGGAGAAGATAAAAGGTAGGGAGGAGGGACTTGGAGGAGGAGCGTTGGAAATGTGATAGGTGGAAAGAGGTCAAGGTGAGGGTGATAGGTCGGAGTAGGGTGGAGGCGGAGAGGTCAAGAAGAAGACTGCAGGTCAGGAAGGCGGTGCCGGGCTGGAGGGATTCGGCTGAGACAAGATGGGGGGAGGGGGGATGAAGAAACTGGTGAAGTCCAAGTTCATCCCCTGTGGTTGGAGGGTTCCCAGTCGGAAGATAAGACGCTCCTCCTCCGACCGTCGCGTTGTTGTGGTTTGGCGGTGGATGAGTCCAATGACCTGCATATCCTCGGTGGAGTGGGAGGGGGAGTTGAAATGCTGTGCTACAGGGTGATTGGGTTGGTTCGTCCGGGTGGCCCAGAGGTGCTCTCTGAATCGCTCCGCAAGTAGGCGGCCTGTCTCCCCAATATAGAGGAGGCCACACCGGCTGCAGCGGATGCAGTAGATGATGTGTGTGGAGGTGCAGGTGAATCTGTGGCGGATATGGAAGTTTCCTTTGGGGCCTTGGAGAGAAGTGAGGGGGGAGGCGTGGGCGCAAGTGTTGTATCTCCTGCGGTTGCAAGGGAAGGTGCCGGGAGTGGAGGTTGGGTTGGTGGGGGGTGTGGATCTGACAAGGGAGTCGCGGAGGGAGTGGTCTCTACGGAAAGCTGATAGAGGAGGGGAGGGAAATATATCCTTGGTGGTGGGGTCCGTTTGGAGGTGGCGGAAGTGACGGCAGATGATGCGCTGTACATGGAGATTGGTGGGGTGGTAGGTGAGGACCAGTGGGGTTCTGTCCTGGTGGCGGTTGGAGGGGCGGGGCTCAAGGGCGGAGGAGCGGGAAGTGGAGGAGATGCGGTGGAGGGCATCGTCGATCACGTCGGGGGGGAAATTGCGGTCCTTGAAGAAGGAGGCCGTCTGTGTTGTGCGTATTCAAACCAGCTGAAGTTCCAACCCCAACCTCACCATCAAACCAGCAGACAAGGGAGGCGCAGTAGTAGTTTGGCGCACCGACCTCTACACCGCTGAGGCCAAACGCCAGCTCGCAGATACCTCCTCCTACTGCCCCCTTGACCATGACCCCACCCCCCACCACCAAACCATCATCTCCCAGACCATCCATAACCTCATCACCTCAGGGGACCTCCCATCCACCGCCTCCAACCTCATAGTACCACAACCCCGAACCGCCCGTTTCTACCTCCTGCCCAAAATCCACAAACCTGACTGCCCCGGACGACCCATTGTCTCAGCCTGCTCCTGCCCCACCGAACTCATCTCCTCCTACCTCGACACGGTCCTGTCCCCATTAGTCCAAGAACTCCCCACCTACGTCCGTGACACCACCCACGCCCTCCACCTCCTCCAGGATTTCCGCTTCCCCGGTCCCCAACGCCTCATCTTTACCATGGACATCCAGTCCCTCTACACCTCCATCCCCCATCACGAAGGACTCAAAGTACTCCGCTTCTTCCTTTCCCGCCGTACCACCCAGTACCCTTCCACCGACACCCTCCTTCGACTGACTGAACTGGTCCTCACCCTGAACAACTTTTCTTTCCAATCCTCCCACTTTCTCCAAACAAAAGGAGTAGCCATGGGCACCCGCATGGGCCCCAGCTATGCCTGCCTCTTCGTAGGGTATGTGGAACAATCCATCTTCCGCAACTACACTGGCCCCACCCCCCATCTTTTCCTCCGCTACATTGATGACTGTATCGGCACTACTTCGTGCTCCCACGAGGAGGTTGAACAGTTCATCCACTACACTAACACCTTCCACCCCGACCTCAAATTCACCTGGACAGTCTCGGACTCCTCCCTCCCCTTCCTAGACCTTTCTGTTTCTATCTCAGACGACCGAATCAACACAGACATCTACTACAAACCGACCGACTCCCACAGCTACCTGGACTACACCTCCTCTCACCCCGCCCCCTGTAAAACCGCCATCCCATTCTCCCAATTCCTTCGTCTCCGCCGCATCTGCTCCCAGGAGGACCAGTTCAAAATACGCACAACACAGACGGCCTCCTTCTTCAAGGACCGCAATTTCCCCCCCGACGTGATCGACGATGCCCTCCACCGCATCTCCTCCACTTCCCGCTCCTCCGCCCTTGAGCCCCGCCCCTCCAACCGCCACCAGGACAGAACCCCACTGGTCCTCACCTACCACCCCACCAATCTCCATGTACAGCGCATCATCCGCCGTCACTTCCGCCCCCTCCAAACGGACCCCACCACCAAGGATATATTTCCCTCCCCTCCTCTATCAGCTTTCCGTAGAGACCACTCCCTCCGCGACTCCCTTGTCAGATCCACACCCCCCACCGACCCAACCTCCACTCCCGGCACCTTCTCTTGCAACCGCAGGAGGTGCAACACTTGCGCCCACACCTCCCCCCTCACTTCTCTCCAAGGCCCCAAAGGAAACTTCCATATCCGCCACAGATTCACCTGCACCTCCACCCACATTATCTACTGCATCCGCTGCAGCCGGTGTGGCCTCCTCTATATTGGGGAGACAGGCCGCCTACTTGCGGAGCGATTCAGAGAGCACCTCTGGGCCACCCGGACGAACCAACCCAATCACCCTGTAGCACAGCATTTCAACTCCCCCTCCCACTCCACCGAGGATATGCAGGTCATTGGACTCATCCACCGCCAAACCACAACAACGCGACGGTCGGAGGAGGAGCGTCTTATCTTCCGACTGGGAACCCTCCAACCACAGGGACTTGGACTTCACCAGTTTCTTCATCCCCCCTCCCCCCATCTTGTCTCAGCCGAATCCCTCCAGCCCGGCACCGCCTTCCTGACCTGCAGTCTTCTTCTTGACCTCTCCGCCTCCACCCTACTCCGACCTATCACCCTCACCTTGACCTCTTTCCACCTATCACATTTCCAACGCCCCTCCTCCAAGTCCCTCCTCCCTACCTTTTATCTTCTCCTGCTGAACACTCTCTGCTCATTCCTGAAGAAGGGCATGTGCCCGAAACGTCGAATCTTCTGTTCCCTAGATGCTGCCTGACCTGCTGTGCTGTTCCAGCAATAAAGTTTCAAGATGGAGACTCAGGAGGCAGGCAGGATTCATGCAGACTTTATTGGGCTTTTGCCCGAAACGTCGATTCTCCTGCTCCTCGGATGCTGCCTGGCCTGCTGTGTTTTTCCAGCACCACATTTTTCAACTCTGGTCTCCAGCATCTGCAGTCCTCACTTTCTCCCAGACTTTATTCTTATTCAAGCAGCAACCAGTTAATGCAGGGGGAGGGCCAAAAGTCTTCCCCCAATCTGGCCTCGAAGTGAGAACCCAGTCATTCTTTGAATCTTACATGCAGATCAGAAGAGAGATCAATACACTCTCTGGTTTTTACAGTGAAATACAGCATTTTTATACATTTTGTGTTGTAATAATCACATACAATATGGGCACTGTGTTCTTCCCCGTATTCTATACATCCAATCGTATGAAACATTTAATTGACATCTCCAGGTTCCCATGATCTCATGGTGTTTAACAGACATTGTAATCTTCAGGCCTTGAGATCTTTCTATGTATCCTATTAATCCACATTCCAAAGTTACTGGTTATACTCCTTCAGACCTTCCCAGACTTGCTTATCTCTAAGGACTACTTGAATTCTGTTATTATCGTATTCCATGTGCTATCTCTATCAAATTCTGTTATTCCTCTTATATTTTGCACTTCCCAGTTATATATATATAATGTATATATATAAAAGAAAGTTGGTTCTAACTAACTGCTATAAGATTTGTAATATTAATTTCTACAGTTATATGTGAAGTTATACAGTTACGTCTACTGTTAGCACTTTTTAACTGCGAATAATCTATTTTGTTAAAAATCACAAGTACAAATAAATCCATTTGACTAGAACCTGGTGTTGTGTGATTTTTAACTGTCCACCATAGTCCAACACCAACACCCCCACATCATAGCTACAATCTACTTTGTGCCATACATTTTTGTTAAGAGATAAGGAAAGTGTTTCCTGAGATGAATTTTCACATCTATGTTTTAATGTTTTTCCTTTATGCTCCTATTATATTTTGGTTATATATGTATCTATAAATACGTTTCTGTGATTATCTGATGAATCTTTAACTGGAACCTATTTCTTATTATTGTGAGTAACTTCAAAGAAACAATTGCTTAGTACAAAACAATTTTTCAGCTGTTGCTTTCACAGTCAAGCTGACTGTTTCATGGACTGAGATTTATACCCCTCATTCCAACTTATGTTGTTCACCTAATGGGACAACATCCTTTTATTAATGAGGGTGTAATCAATCACTTATTATAGTTTAATGAACTTGCATCTATCCTTCGACATCTTTTTCTGAAACTGTCTCGGATAGTTGTTTGAAGTAACCCAGTTCAAAGGTACCATTGTGCTTCACTTAAATGCAGGAGCAGGCATTTAATTCTGTTTATCCCTTGTTGGCCATTTTGTGTTTTTCAAACATAGGCAGCCCTTACACCTTGAATAAGATGACCAATACTGTGCTCCCGGTGCAATCTCACCAGTGCCCTGTATAACTGAAATACAATCTCACCACTTCTTTATTTAGTTCCCCTCATGATCTATGATAACATTCTGTTCACATTTCTAAACAGCTTTTCTATTTGCATACTAACCTTTTGCAATTCATGCATGGCAGATCCCACTGCATTTCAGAGCTCTGTAATATCTCACCTTTTAGATAACATGTTTTTCTCTTCTTCCTGTCAAAATGGACAAGTTCACATTTTCTTACATTATATTATTTCCATCACATCTTTACCCACTAATTTAATTTTTTAATATATTTTTCAACTTCGTTTGTTTTCTCTTCACAACTTAATTGCGTACCTATCTAGCAACCATGTCTTCTGTCCTTTCTTCCAAGTCATGGAGTCCTAGAATTATGCAACATAGAAACAGACCCTTCAGTCCAACTAGTCCACGCGAGGATGTTCCCAAACTAAACTGGTCCCACATGCCTGCATTTGACCCATATCCCTCCAAACCTTTCCTATTGATGTATTTATCCAAATGTCTTTTAAGTGTTGTAACTGTACCTGTATCCATCACTTCCTCTGGTAGTTCATTCAACACATAAACCACTCTGTGTAAAAAAGTTGTCCCTCATATCCTTTTCAAAACTTTCTCTTCTCACCTTAAAAATATGCTGCCTAGCTTTGAACTCCCTGACCCTAGGGAAAAGACCTATGCTGGTCACCTTATTTATATTCCTCTCATTTAATAAATCTCTATAAGGTCATCCCTCAACCTCCTAAGCTCCAATGAAAAAAGTCCCAGCCTATTCCTCCTGTTCTTATATCTCAAACCCTCCATTCCCAGAAACATCCTGGTAAATCATTTGTGAACCCTCTCCAATTTAATAATATCCTTCCTATAGCAGAGCAACCAGAGCTACACACAGTACTCCAGAAGAGGCCTCACCAAAGTCCTGTACAAACTCAATATGACATCCCAACACCTATCGTCAAAGGTCTGAGTAATGAGTGCAAGCATGCTAAGTGCCTTCTTAACCACCTTGCCTAACTATTATTTAAATACATTGTAAATATTTGAGATTTCAGCACTGATCCCTATGGGATATGATTCATTACATCTTGACAATCTGAAAAAAATTTAGACCTATTCACTGCTTCATGTTAGGCAACCAATCATCTGTCCATATCAATATGTTGCCATCTACACTATGAGTTTTTTTAAATTTCCTGCAATAACTTTTTGATTTGGTACCTTATCAAATGCTTCTGAAACTCTAAGCACAGTGCATCCACTGGTTCCACTTTACAGCCCAATTACCTTCTCAAAGAACGATACAGTGGCCTAACATGATCTCCATTTCACAGAACCATGTTGACTCTGCCTGATTACTTTGAACTTAATCAAAAATCCTGTTATATGTTCTTCAATAATAGCTTCTAATGTTTTCCTTTTACAGATGTTATACTAAATAGACTTGCAGTTTCCTGCTTTCTGTGTCCCCTCCCGTGTTGAATAAAGGAGTTACAATCGCTATCATTTAATCTAATGGGCCCTTCACCAAATCTGGAAAATTAAAACCAATGCATCAACTGTCTCACTGACCATTTCTTTTCGGACTGTAGAATGAAGTCCATCAGGCCCAGGACTTTTGTCAACTTGCATCTCCAACAATTTACTCAATATCACTTCTCTGGTGATTGTGATGTTCCTGTGTTCCTGCCTTCTTTCCATTTTCTGATTTATTGCTGCTTCTGGGCTGTCACTTATATCCTCCATAGCGAAGACAGATGCAGATACTTGTTATTATAGCTCTTTCATTGAGTGATTTTTAGGACCACACTTAAGAGTTTGGTTTCAAGACAGACTGATCAAGAAGAAGGCAAAGACAAGCACTGTCTTCAAACCTAGGCTTTTAAATAAGTCTTGTTTAGTACATGTTAACACCACATACAATGCATAGTAATCTGAGATCTACCATATTCTGGTCTAAATGTTACATTGTTATGAGACTGTTATTTCTGTGTGCTGTCCTCTTCAAATCTAATTAACTCCTCCTATACTATTATATTCATGCCCGTTCCCTTTGACATCTTTGTAAGGATGTTAAAACATGCTAAACCTTGACACAACACCCCTCTGCAACCTTATTTTCCCTCTGTCACAAACATTGTTTAACATTTTTATACATCCTCACGAGTTACGTGATTTTGTTTACATTTGTTTTCACAATGTTCTTTTCTTTATGTATCACATCTCTCCCCAAGTCGTTGGCTTTATTCATCTGTGGTCACAGGTAGCCATTTAATGTCTATGACAGGGTATAAACATATATGAGGTAAATTTACTGATCTTTCTGTTCCTCTTCTGGTTTCCATTAGATATTTAATCAATCTGATAGCCTGATCACATGGCCTGAATGGGTATTCTTTGCATTGATGTGAATGCAGAAATATGTGGGTGGTTAGGTTGTTTAGACCATAAGACAAGAAGAAATGGGAACTGAAGTAGGCCATTCAGCCCCTTGAGCCTGCCCTGCCAATCAATACGATCATGGCTGATCTGACAATCCTCCTGTCAACTTTCCTGCCCTTTCCCCGTAACCCTTAATCCCCTGACTGATCAAGAATCTATTGGGTGAAAGTGAGGATTGCAGATGCTGGAGATTAGGGTCGAGAGTGTGGTGCTGGAAAAGCACAGCAGGTCAGGCAGCATCTGAGGAGCAGTAAAATCGACGATTCAGGCAAAAGCCTTTCATCAGGAATCTGAGAATCTATCTCAACCTTTGATATACATAAGGAATCTGTCTCCACAGCTGTCTGTGGCAAAAGTTCCAAAGACTCACAACTTTCCGAGAAGAAATTTCTCCTCATTTCAATCTTAAATTGGCATCCCTCCATTCTGAGACTATGCCCCTGATTTAGATTTTAGATTTTATTTTCATGTGTACACAAATACAAACGTGTATAATGTTGCCACATCCTAGGTACCTTGACCTAGGTAGAAAACAAAGTAATAAGAGAAATGAGAGTTAAAAAGTTAATCACTACTTCATAAAATAGTAGAAAAATTAAAGAAATAGGTAATAGTTTACATTAAAATCTTTCATAGTTTACACCAGGAAAACAATGGAATAAGTTAAAAGTTCAACAGTCTTTGATGAGTCCTCTGCTTGTCTCACTATGATGTCTGTTAATAATGTTCTCTGGTCCTAGACTTTCCCGTAAGGGGAAATATCCTCTCAGCATTACCCTGTCAATCCCCTTAAGAATCCTATATATTTCAATGAGATCACCTCTCATTCTTCGAAACTCCATTAAATAGAGCCCCAACTGCAGCAGCATGGTGGCTCAATGGTTAGCAGTGCTGCCTCACAGCGCCAGGGACCTGGGTTTGATCCCAGCCTCGGGTGACTGTCTGTGTGGAGTTTGACATTCTCTCCATGTCTGCGTGGGTTTCCTCCGCGTGCTCCAGTTTCCTCCCACAGTCCAAAGATGTGCAAGTTAGGTGAGTTAACTGTGCTAAATTGCCCATACTGTTCAGAGATGTATAGGTTAGATGCATTAGTCAGTGGTCTGGGTCTGGATTGGTTACTCTTCGAGTGTCAGTGTGGACTTGTTGAGCCGAAGGGCCTGTTTCCACACTATAGGGATTCTATAAATAAAACCTGTTTAACCTTTGCTCATAAGATAATTCTTTCAGACCAGAAATCTTCTCAATGAACCTTCTCTGAACCACCTTAATGAAATGATGTCTTTTTTAGATAAGGGGTCCAAACTGCCCACTGTACTCCAGATATGGTCTCACCAGCACCTTATGCCATTACATTAAGATGTCCTTACTACCATGCTTGAACCCTTTTGAAATAAGGGTCAATATTTCATTAGCCTTCCTGAGTACCTACTGCCTATGTAGGCTGTCTCTATGTTTTATGCTGACCCCTAAGTCCCAAGTCCCCTTCTACTGTTATTCTTTTTCCAGTTAAATAATAGCCTGTTCTTTTGTTCTCCCTTCCAAAATGAACAACTTCACATTTTCCCACCTTCTATTCCATTTGCCAACATTTTGTCAATCTATTTAATATTTCTCTGTAAACTGTTTGTATCCTTCTTACAATTCATTTGCCACCTGGTTTTGTGTCAGGTGCAAATTTGACTACAGTACACTCACTTCCTTCCTTCAAGTCATTAATATGTATTTTAAACCGTTGCAGCAGTTTCTTCTTCATCATTAGCATCTAGATCAGTTGATGGTGTTACTCCTGCAAGAAAAGAGTGATGTTATTCATCCATAGGTAGTTGTTCCCATATGCCCCATTATAGTAATGACTTGTTCTTTAAGATTCTGTTCCAATGCACAATTATACATGTTAGCTTGGGAACTATTTAGCTCAATGTTTATGTATTCTTTAGGCTGCAGCACATCTCTGAGAAGTAATCTCCTTTCCTGCATTAAACACCTTGTTGGACTAAAGCTGAACAATTTCTGACTTCATTGATGTGAAATTTTGCAACTACACCTGTGACAGGATACTGTTACATTGACTTGCTTAGAACTTTGAATGCAAATTCTCAGACACAGTATATTTTTGAAACATGAGTTCTGTTTCCTCTGGTCAAATACTCTATTGTTC
Source organism: Chiloscyllium plagiosum (assembly GCF_037043375.1). Lineage (NCBI taxonomy): Eukaryota > Metazoa > Chordata > Chondrichthyes > Orectolobiformes > Hemiscylliidae > Chiloscyllium > Chiloscyllium plagiosum. The sequence continues at coordinate 318,860 of NW_028270145.1, forward strand.
TTCAGTCAACTCTTTCTGTAGAACGTGTGGAAGATTTGGTGTATAATACTTCTTGAACAAAGTTCTAGACTCTGTATCCACTGATATTTGAACTGTTCATTCCAGAGTAGATCCTTTGTTGACTGAAAAAGTTAAGTGATAGATTTATCTAATTAATCAAACATGATTTTATCATAAATAAGATTGTCATATGTATCCATGCTTACATGGTTGAATGGTACACAAAGTTCATTGATTAAGCTATCCACAGTTTATTTAAGAGTGGTATTTGTTAACTATGATATCACCAGGGTTAGCTTCATTCTTGATGTGAAAAATTGATCAAAAGCTGTTATGAGACTGTTAAATGATATTTGCTTCTCACTGGTCTATTGCTTGTGTAACGCAGGATCTAATATTCTTCCCATATAATGGAGAAGTGGGCTAACCTGTTCTGCCTTTGATTTAGCATCCAATTCTAAAGCTGTCCAAAACATGAGGAATTGAGCTTTCCTTATTTGTCAAGTTGCTGTTTTATCTCATAGAGTCACAGAGATATACATGGAAACAGGGCCTTTGGTCCAATTCGTCTTTACCAACCAGAAATCCCAAATTAATCTGGTCGCATTTGCCAGCAATTAGTCCATATCCTTCCAATTCATATAAACATCCAGATGCCTTTTAAACATTATAATTATACCAGCCTCCATCAGGTCACCGATCAGCCTCAGATACTCCAGGGAAAACAGCCCCAGCCTATTCAACCTCTCCCTATTGCTCAAACCCTCCAACCCTGGCATTCTTGTAAATCTTTCTGAACTCTACCAAGTTTCATAACAGCCTTCCCATAACAGGGAGACTAAAATTGCACACAAAAGTGGCTTAACCAATGTCCTGTATAGCTGCAAAATGACTTCCCAACTCCAAAACCCCTCAATGCATTGACCAATAAAGGCAAGCATACCAAATGCCTTCTTCACTATCCAATGTGCCTGAGACTCTACTTTCAAAGAACTATGAATGTGCACTCCAAGATCTCTTTGTTCAGCAAATTCCCCAGGACCTTACCATTAAGTGCATTAAATGAATCCAATATCTTGGATTCCTCTGATGATAAGATTGGTACTGGTGAGATTTGCTGATAGTAGCACAACTCCCTGGGGATACTGTGCTGTAATTTAGTCCCCACTCTTCCTTGAGACATCCACAAATATGAAAACTTGTTTAAACCACTGGATTTCCCAAAACTACCTCGCTATTTTTGGTTAAACATTATGCACATAAGATTTTTTTTCCATTTACAAGTAAGTAACTGATTACTACAATTTTTCTTAAGCATTAGCAAAACATAGACAAGTTAAATTGCTAATCTATAACTGTATAGCTGAAATTTTACACCTTTTAAAAATTCCCACACACCTATGGAGAGATGGAATGTTCGGCTGAAATATCTTTATTGGTTTTTTAAGTTCTGATGAAAATGAATACATGACACATGCGTTCTCATAAAATGCAAATTTATTAGTTTCAACTACTTAATTTATATTAAGATTACTTACTAGCTTAATAAAGTGATTACTTTGATATATCCCATGTGATAGCCAGCACTTGGAGCTTGATACGAATTTCCACAGCATCAATCACCAATCACCCAGTCCGATAGTGAATTCCGACAAACTGTCAAAAGTCCCTGATATTAATAGTATACTGGATTAGATACTGAATTGCCCGTTGGGAGTACTTTTCCCAAGCATTTCTGGTGTCATGCACTACAACAGACACACAAAGGTGGACAAGACATAATATTATAGTGGATGACAAAACAAATCAGGGAACAGCAGCTTGAAGTATCATGGTGATTGAGTGGTTAGCACTGCTGTCTCATAGCACCAGGAACCAGAATTCAAATCCTGGCTTAGGTTACCTAGTGTGGAAACAGGCCCTTTGGCCCCACAAGTCCCCACACAGATCCTCCAAAGAGCAACCCACCCAGACCCATTTCCCTCTGACAAATGCACCTAACACTATAGGCAATTTAGCATGTCCAATTCACCTGACCTGCATATCTGTGGGAGGGAACTGGAGCACCCGGAGGAAACCCGCACAGAGAGAATGTGCATACTCCACACAGACAGTCACCCGAGGCTGGAATCGAACCTGGGACACTGGTACTGTGAGGCAGCAGTGCTAACCACTGAATCACCGTTTGACTCTGGCTTAGGTGACTGTATGTGTGGAGTTTATACATTCTCCATGTGTCTGCCTGGGTTTCCTCTGGGTCCTCTGCTTTCCTCCCATAGTCCAAAGATGTGTAGGTTAGGTGAGTTGTCCATAGTGTTGGTTGCATTAGTTAGGGGAAGGGGGCTGGGTGGGTTACACTTCAGAGGGTCGGTGTGGACTTGTTGGATCAAAGGGCCTGTTTCCACTCTTTAGGTAATCTAATTATTTCAGATCACAGATATTGATGAATTATTTCCTTTTGCTTTCTTTCAATTCTTTCTTAAATGTTGCTGATGACATGAGGTTGTTGCTACCCTGATTCTTGATTTTCCCTTTACCCATTGACAATTGACACTTTCAGTGCCTCTGAATGTGGTTTTCCCTTTGCCTTGTGACAGAGTATTTGCAGAGTGAGTAGCTTACAGAAGGAAGGTAAGAGAGAGTAACTAGCTGCTAGGGATTTTCATTTAATTTGCCGTCCAGGAGGGAGAGAAGGAGAATTGCTGCTTTCTCTTTCCACACCAGGTTTTTCTACTTCATTGTCCACACAAAAGGCTGTGTGTCACCTTCCCAGAAACTAATCAGGAAGTTGTTACTATGTTGAACTCTCATAACCCCACAACAACTGGTGCTAATTGAAAAGCTAATCAAAAGACCGACTCAGGACAGAGTCACACAAACACACGCAGGTACTGCCAACTTGTCCGGAAATCTCCCTCACTGTTTCAGTAAGGTAACATTATCGATAGAACTCACAACGTGCTGCAGTAACTTGTTTTCTTTAAACTGCAGTTATCTTCTGACAGTTTCCTTGGCTTAAAGCAGAATCATTTTTCATTTTTCACTCTACGATCCAAAAGATAAACCTTACTTGAGGTTGCTGATTCGTTTCTGGATTAGAAGATGATTATTAGAAATTTGATTTCCTTGAACTATGTTAATTTTATTGCATATGTTTGCATTTTTTGTGGATTAAAGGTATTTTTATAAAGATTGTTGCTGACGTACTAAAGGTGAAAGTCGTTGAAGCTTCTGTTCATTTAAATGCTGTTAGGTAAAGGTATCTTTCCATCTTTCCTTTACCAAAATGGTGTCCTCATAGAGATGGATAAAGATATTCCTTTTAAAAGATGTTACAGGATTTTCAAAGGCTCGGTGGGTAGAATTTCTCAACATGGCTTCAATCAATAAAATTCATAGACATTTTCAGGAAATCGCAGACAGTTACCATGACTTCAATCACACCATTATTTTCTAATCTGATATATTTTTGCACCGAGTTCAGCACAATATGATCAGATCAATGCTGTGTTTGTTTGTATTCAGTGCAGTTTTATAAACAATTAAACTTGATAAACTCATAACTACTTGTTCAAAGTTTGTGCGAAGATTTGTAGCTCGGGTGCTCGTTGTTGTGGTTCTGTTCGCCGAGCTGGAAGTTTTTGTTGCAAACGTTTCGTCCCCTGGCTAGGCGACATCATCAGTGCTTGGGAGCCTCCTGCGAAGCGCTCCTTTGATGTTTCCTCCGGTGTTTATAGTGGTCTGTCCCTGCCGCTTCCGGTTGACAGTTTCAGCTGTCCGCTGTAGTGGTTGGTATATTGGGTCCAGGTCGATGTGTTTGTTGATGGAGTTTGTGGATGAATGCCATGCCTCTAGGAATTCCCTGGCTGTTCTCTGTCTGGCTTGCCCTATGATAGTAGTGTTGTCCCAGTCGAATTCATGTTGCTTGTTGTCTGCGTGTGTAGCTACTAAGGATAGCTGGTCGTGTCGTTTCGTGGCTAGTTGATGTTCATGTATGCGGATTGTTAGCTGTCTTCCTGTTTGTCCTATATAGTGTTTTGTGCAGTCCTTGCATGGTATTTTGTACACTACATTCGTTTTGCTCATGTTGGGTATTGGGTCCTTCGTTCTGGTGAGTTGTTGTCTGAGCGTAGCTGTTGGTTTGTGTGCCGTTATGAGTCCTAGGGGTCGCAGTAGTCTGGCTGTCAGTTCCGAGATGCTCCTGATGTATGGTAGTGTGGCTAGTCCTTTTGGTTGTGGTATGTCCTCGTTCTGTGGTCTTTCTCTTAGGCATCTGTTGATGAAGTTGCGCGGGTATCCGTTTTTGGCGAATACCTTGTATACAGGAAAGCCACACACACAGACCAAGTCCTAAACTATGAAAGTAACCACCCCAACACACACAAACGAAGCTGCATCAGGACACTATTCAGAAGGGCCACAACACACTGCAGTACACCAGAACTGCAAAAAGAAGAAGAGGAACACCTATACAAGGTATTCGCCAAAAACGGATACGCGCGAAACTCCATCAACAGATGCCTAAGAGAAAGACCACAGAACGAGGACATACCATAACCAAAAGGACTAGCCACACTACCATACATCAGGAGCATCTCGGAACTGACAGCCAGACTATTGCGACCCCTAGGACTCATAACGGCACACAAACCAACAGCCACGCTCAGACAACAACTCACCAGAACGAAGGACCCGATACCCAACATGAGCAAAACGAATGTAGTGTACAAAATACCATGCAAGGACTGCACAAAACACTATATAGGACAAACAGGAAGACAGCTAACAATCCGCATACATGAACATCAACTAGCCACGAAACGACACGACCAGCTATCCTTAGTAGCCACACACGCAGACAACAAGCAACATGAATTCGACTGGGACAACACTACTATCATAGGGCAAGCCAGACAGAGAACAGCCAGGGAATTCCTAGAGGCATGGCATTCATCCACAAACTCCATCAACAAACACATCGACCTGGACCCAATATATCAACCACTACAGCGGACAGCTGAAACTGTCAACCGGAAGCGGCAGGGACAGACCACTATAAACACCGGAGGAAACATCAAAGGAACGCTTCGCAGGAGGCTCCTAAGCACTGATGATGTCGCCTAGCCAGGGGATGAAACGTTTGCAACAAAAACCTCCAGCTCGGCGAACAAAATCATAACTACTTGCATCCTTCTACCCAAAACCTTGAACGTTAACAATTTAGCTCGCTTCACTATTAAGGCTTTAATAACTTCAGTCTTGCAAACAATTTTTACTTGCAAATTTTCTTCAATCAATCAATCAATGTACTTTACATCTGTCACTGAATAATTTTCCCGACTTGCTTATAAATTTTCCATCAGACAAATAGTCTAAAGCCATTAAATGACTACTAAAATCCTTACCTGTACTGCCCAGACTAGTTTCTTGTGTTCTTCTGTAAGGTTGGTCTAAAATCCTGAAACCGCAAAGCAACACACCTCCCCAAGCTTTTTTCTCCCTATCATAAACAAGGCTTAAGCTGCAAAAAATGTTACAAATTGGAAGGTAGTTTCATAGATATTTTCCAGTTCTCTACCCACATAGTGGAGAGATGAAGACGTTTTCATCTCTTCTATGATTGCAAATTGTGCCATTGTGCTTTGAAGTATCATAGCTACTTTTGCCAATATGAGAACACAGATGATTGGGCTCTTAATGCACTTCAAAATGTGATAGATATGTGATAGTACCACTTTGATCAGCAGTAGAATGATAGAGCATGATCAAGGATCTAGGATTGCATTACTTTAAAAGAAACATTTCTCTGTAATGATCTGAGATATTTCTTTTTCCAATTAGATGGTTATTTTTATGAAGGGCTGTGTGTGTGTGCGTGTGTGTGTGCGTGCGTGTATGTACACACTCTGAAGGCCTATCCTGTTGTTCAACCCCAGCTGGAGTGCCTCAGGTGTGTGGAACGAAGTGGCGAGAGCTGCAAATTGTTCCCAAAATTCCCAGTTTAAAACAATGTCCTCAGAAACACCATCAAAACATTTTAAACCTTCAAGTAATGTTCCATATTTTCACAATGTTCTTCACCATTGTGTAGTTTTTGGGAATGATTCAATAAGAGGCATTCAGGAACAGAAACAGACTCCCCTCACCTGTACATGTGTACAATAGATTTAAATAGACAAGTCCACTGTACACTACAGAAAGTAAAACTTTAAATTTTCACCACCTTAGGATATTCCAAAGTGCTTTAGAACCAAGGAAGTTCTTTTGGAGCATAGTCTCTGTTGAACGCAGTACAGTGGCAAAGTTGCAGTCAGCAAAGTCACACAGACAACAAGCTAAGACATCAAGTGAAGTTGACACCTCACCCATAAAATTGCACATCAACATATCTGTGAGGCAAGGGAAGAAAATCAGAAATAGAGGGTAGATAAACGTGCACCAATCTGAATTTTCCTGCATTAGTCACAATCCTGACATTAACCTTAAATCTGGTTTGAGAATTTGGAAATGACCATGGCAGATCTTCACTTCTGATCTTTCTGGGTGTGGCCAATTCTAAAGTTGCTCCCAGATGCTCCATCCAATTCAAGCTGACCAAGAAAATAGGAGGTCCTAATGGAGGGACTGCAGCAAAGACCAGCTGCCAGTCTGACAGGTGTTATGACTATGGCAACGAACCCTTCTGTTAATTAAAGTAAACACCCAGAAAAGCTCACCTCGCCTCATAATCTATTAAAATATGAAAGACAGAGAACTCCCAAATTCCACTATTTGTAGAAAATAATCTCAATTTATTCTTTACCTCCAAAAGTGAACATTAAACAACAACCATTCACAAATCTAAGCCCCCTTCCCCACTTTCTGTTAACTACTTATTACCTGCCTCCAACTCTACAACACTGTTCCAACAAAATGCTTACTAAAATTACATCAACTTGATTTCAAAGCCAAACAGCAGCTGTCATCTTTGGTGTTTGTCTTCTTTCAGCTGAAGATCTCCCTGGGTTGTCTTCTTTATTTTTACTGGGAAGATGTTTCATATGAAAATGTAACTTTGATAGAGAGTGCTTCAATATTTTGGGCCTCTCTCTTGAAAGCAGTGAATCCTCAATGGAGTTATTCTGTCTGACTTACAAACTACCTGCCTATTTTATACTCCAATTTCAGATCGTCTCATTGGTTTGATGCTGACAAAACAATAAATTCAAACTCGATTGGGTTTTAGTTTCCTGGGGCATAATTTAAATAGATTGGTTAAATTTGAATTGTTGAAACAGCAATCAACTCAGGTATCTATTTCACAGCCACATATTACATATTTTCAATTTTCCAGGACACTCTGAGACTGCTAGTTAGTCATATGACAGGTGCTTGTCAGCTCGCAGTTCAAAACAGCATTCACTGTCTCTTACAGGTACAGTACACGCCTTCAACTTCATTACACATGGAACAGTGGCTAATATCAAGACAGATTCAAGATTGTGAGGGTGCCTTAGAGTTAAGGTGAAGTATGCGGCAATGGGGAGAAATTTAAACAATACATAGCCATAGCTGTTAAGCCATTATAGTTCAGGGACTTGCTGTTGGAGTCCTCATGTTTCAATAAGTCTATCCTGTGGTGAGTGAAAGGAGATGTCAATGATCCTATAGCCAGTGATTGGGAGGCCACGGCAAGTTAATTGGAACCAGTCCAGTGGGAAGCTCATTCACCGTTCATAAGTTCCTTGTGGAACAATGGCCTTATAACAAGTGGCCAGTTAATGGGCCTAATTAGCTACCTGGCACGGTTGGGCACTTAACCACTGTCACATTGACCCGACCACTGGCAAAAACCTCTTGAAATGGAAATGTGTTGGATGGCTGACTTGTTGTTTTATTTTACAACTTTGCTTCCAGTCCTGCCTCCAAACTGACCTTCCCAGGTTGGAAAATTGCAGCGAGCAGTTTCTGTTCCAGTTGTCATGCTCTAGGATGATTTAGATTTTTTTTGCAGAAGGTATGTGCTGCCATTTGTTATTTCCAAAATGTGTGAGTTCGTCAGGGACATGGATGATCTAGTGTTCATGAGGATCACCAGGATCCGGTCTAACAAAAGGAGTTTTGTCAAGTACACAAGGTGTCATTTATTGCATCCTTGTGAGTATGTACAGGTTATGAGAATTGGCTCAACATTACCACAAAAACTATGAATCCTCAGACATTTGAGAGGTAGTTAATGTGTTTGGTGCAAGTAGTTTTTCCAGCAGTCCGCTAAGTAGTTTGTGAACATTAGGGATAATAACATTGGGAGCGTTTTATTTTCTGATGTTTGTGCACTGTACCAGTCTTAGGTCTGCCTCTCTCGAAATCCTACTCTACTTTCCCCCATCTCATCACAGTAGGTGGTGCATATTGTAATCAGACTCTTTCAGATTCATATACAATTGGATGTGGTGGAATATGAGCTATTTTAAAGTATATGTTGAACTGAATCTTAATGTGCTTAAGTTCACAGGACAGCCCCATAGTGGGAAATGAATCCACAGACATTTGAAAGGTAGTTAATGTGTTTTGTGCAAGTAGATTTACAGCAGTCCACTTATGTGTCCATTAGGGATAATAATGTTGGGAGTATCTTATCTCCTGATGATTGCATACTGTCTGAAATTAGGTAGAGTCTCAACACTGAAAACATATAACCTAGAATTTGGAAATGGAAGTGCTCAGGAAGGCAGTGCAGTAGAAAAGTTTAAAAAATAAGAGGCACAAAAGATATAATTCTGTCATGGGCTGTAGGACAAAATACAAAGACATTGTCCCAGATATTCTGAGCTGGATTGAAAACCCTATTCCAATCCTGGATTGGATTAAATTTTACTCACTTAACCTTTGGTGACTTCTGCGCAAAAGTGTCCTGGACAGGGGCTTTCTGTTATAAACCTACCCAGGAATCCAAAACAGAATTAGCCTAACTACTATAGCTTTTGCAATTGTCCATGTACACAGTTCTGCAATTTAAATATCCAGCAACACAGCCAACCACTTTGAAAGCTCCTATGGTGGTGTTGGGTTCCAATGTGGTAGAGATGGGAGAGGTATCATCCAGTGTGTCTGTGTGTGTGTGTGTTTGTGTGCACGCATGTGTGCATGCATGAGTGTGTGTGTGCGTGTCCTCAAGAGTGTGAGGTGTGTGTGCAAATGTGTGTCGTCGTGTGTACATGTGTGCGTCTGTGTGTATGTGTGCGTGCATGCATGGTTGAATAGTGAATGTAATGTTTAGTTTAATAGCCACCCAAGGGTTAGACTAGGTTTTCAATCCTGTCACCTTTTCTGGGTAACTAAAAGTTTAGGTGCATCTGTGCCCTCTCTATGATTCACTTGGTTGGCTCCATATATACAGACGTCTCCCATCGGAGTCAGCTGCATCTTGGATTCCTAATGCTACTGATGAACAACCATTCCATGTTGCAGACAAAACTCTCTGCCCTTTGGAATAGCTGGGTCCATATTTTCTCAGAATTAAATGCAGTAGACCATCGAGATGGTTCAATCTTCTCTCTCTTTTAGCTACATACATTGTTCCAAATAAACTCAAAGAACTGCTAATGTGAGTGAGGCAAGAGCAGGCTTTGGGTTAATCCTGCCTTTTTTTAGCTTAACTTGAGCATATTTCCAGGTGAATGGGAACTCATTTGGAAAGTTTGAAATTTTTACATCCCAAATTAACTCAGGATTCAACTCCAGTTTCTGGCTTTAATAGTTAGCAGAGATTTTTTTTTTTAGATTCCCTACAGTGTGGAAACAGGCCCTTCGGCCCAACAAGTCCACACTGACCCTCCGAAGAGTAACCCACCCATTTCCCTCTGACTAAAGCACCTAACACTATGGGCAATTTAGCATGGCCAATTCACCTGATCTGCACATCTTTGGACTGTGGGAGGAAACTGGAGCACCCAGAGGCAATCCACACAGACAAGGGAAGAATGTGCAAACTCCACACAGACAGTTGCCGAGGCTGGAATCGAACCTGGAACCCTGGTGCTGTGAGGCAGTAGTGCTAATCACTGAGCCACCGTGCCCCCCCCAAAAGATTTGCTGAGATGTGTAGAAATTACCTGGATCAATCAGGTGAGTGCAAGGTGGAAAAATGCTTCTTCAATGAAACTGACACGTTGGGAAGCCTTTAAAGAGTGAAACTGAATAACTTCATCCCTGTTGTGGGAGAGTCTGTTACGACAGCACTTCTTCTGAGAGTGTTTTCACTGCTTCACAGTTGTTTTCTAGCTTTTTGGAATTCACTTTAGACTTCACTCACCCTGATCTGACATTTCCTGTATTCAGCCTTCACTGTCCCGTGGCAGTAGATTATACAGCTCAATGTTGGACTCTGATTAAGAATTAGAGGAGCAGCCACAGCAGCAGCACCGACAATCCCAGAAGAATTGTAGCAGCCTTCTCCTCAGGCAGATGATGTTCTATCGGAAAAGGAATGGGACAGATATCCAGCTCAGAAAAAGTGAAATTCCCCAACACAGAGTCTAGCCAGAGGATCAGCCCCCTTAACATGTGCACCTATCAGTATCTCCAAGGCATAACCTTCCATGGCAAAGTGGCACCTGCAGCCATCTTCCCAATGGACCTGGAAGGCAAGTGTTGCCAATTTTTTATCATTATGGCAATAACTGGGGAGCCACTAAGCCAGTTACTCTCCATGGATGTCTGCAGTTTGACCTCCTGGAAGGAGAGAAAGCTGAGAGTTGTGAGTACACTAAATAGATTCTGTGGAGAGCAGGGATAAACAGAAGTCAGGGAAGGTGACTGTTGAGCATGGGTGTAAGATAGCATAAAGATGGGATTGATTGTGACTGTTGGAGAGAGATGAATGAATGGAGCTATACAAGTTGTTGTCCTGCTATGTGGGAGTTATTGGAGAGGTTAGGGTGAGAAATGATACATTAAAATGGCATGCCAAGCATCTTTCCAACTCTCCTGAGATCTCTGAATCTCTAGCAACACTACATATGTAAAAATAAAGTTTTAAAATTTATGCAGCACATTTATGACTACCGGTTGTCTAAAAGTGCATTATAACCAATTACATATCTTAATTTTAGGTTATAGTTACTGTTGAAATGTAGGAAATGTGGTCACTAATGATTGCTAAGTAAACACTCAGAATCTAAGGGTCTATTTCTTAATTGTGATAGCCTGAATCCTGGAGATAATAAGTCAGGGTAGTCAGGATTTATTGAGAAAGCCAGCAAGTGGGACACTAATGCCTGACTGCGTTTCAGTGTCATGACAAAGCTTGTTTTAAGTACAGACAAATTTTCTATCTGACATTGCCCCACATTCCACTGGCTATGGTGGATCGATGAGAAGAGTCACAGTCCGTACAAATGTTCCACTCCAAATGTAATCTGTAGCCTTCAGTGGTACCTTGCCCCATTCATGTCTGTACCTTTATTCATTTCCCCTGTGAAGAGAAGAAGAAAGGGAAGCCAATAAAATTGGACAATAAAAAGTGACAAGTTAAGACGAGTGAAAAAGTAGAGAAAAGAACAAAAATGACAGCAACCAAAAGACATTGTGTCAATGAGAGATTGACACATACAATGTCATGGGAGGTGGACTAGCAATAAGTCATTTTAATTACACATGAAGAAAAATTTAAGACAAATGTAATTAATCTAACAGTGGTGTAACAGTGATTCATAGTTCCACAATGAATAATATCCTGGAACTATGAAGATGATATTTCGCACACCTATACTCAGGTTACCACTGAAATTATAACAGTGGTCATTTTTTTATTTATTCATCGTTATAGCTCACTTTGAACAGTGAGATATCACCTCGCACTAACTGAAAATACTCTACAGTGCCACAATCATCTATTAGAAATCACAAAGAGCAGAACATTTTGCTTACTCCTTGATCATAGGTCCTTGTACCACTTTGACATTTTCCTGCAGACCTTTGAAGAAGTTGCCAGCAATATAAACCATTTAGCAACAATTTACACGAACCAGTACTCCAGCAGAGTGAGTGCATCTATTGTCATAAACATGGAAATGTTCTCTTTGAATCTCCACAAAAATTATTCATTTTTTCCCATTTAACTTCTCTTCATTATTTGATTTGACTTAAATATTACAAGATGGACTAGCATTTGTTGTCAATCGCAAATTATCCTTTGAGAAGAGGATGATGAGTTGCTTTCTTGAACTGCTGCATCCATCTGAGGCAGGTATCCCCACAGTGCTGCTAGATGGGGATCATCAGGGTTTTGTTACCATAACTGTGAAGGAACAGTGATATGGTTCCACATCAGAGTGGTTTATGGCTTCAAGGGAACATGCAGGTGGTGGTATTCTTTTTAATTTGCTGCCCTTGTTCTTCGAGACTATAAAAAGAATGGGTTGGGAATATGCAGATGAAGGAGCCTTGCTGAGTTAATGCAGTGCATCACAGGTATGGTACACACCCCTATCACTGTGCATTGCTGGTGGACGGAATAAATGTTTACAGTCCTGGATGTGGTCTTAAAAATGTGTTGCTGGAAAAGCGCTTGGCTTATGCCCGAAACTTCGATTCTCCTTCTCCTTTGATGCTGCCTGACCTGCTGCGCTTTTCCAGCAACACATTTTTAAGCTCTGATCTCCAGTATCTGCAGTCCTCACTTTCTCCTAGTCCTGGATGTGGTGCCTATCAAGCAGACTACTTTGATTTGGAATGGTGTCAAGCTTTTTGAGTATTGCTGGAGTTACACTCATCCAGGCAAAAGGACAGTATTCCATTATAATTCCTCACATGTGTGTTAAAGATGGTTAACAGGCTTTTGGGGTCACAAAATAAGTACTTGCCTTAGAATTCCTCGCCTCTGAACCTGCACTTGCAACCATGCCATTTACATAGATGGTGCGATTCAATTTCTGGTCATTTAGAAAGCCCATGATGTTAATACTCAGGGATTCAATGATGGTAATGCTATTGAATGTAAAAAAAGATGGTTAGATATTGCAGAGGATTATTGCCTGGCTCTTGCCTGGCTGATTTGTCAAGCTACTCTTTGGGATTGGGGGCTGCAAGCTGAGAGGAGGCCATGGGTGACTAATGTGAAGGGCATCAGCAATATCTGCAAGGGGGTGATATGGTAAAGCATGGATGGGAAGGGGCATGCAGAAGGTGGGGGGGGAGGGGGAGGGGGGACTCGTCCACAGTCAATTGGAGCCTGGCTTTAAGGGGGTGAGGTAATGAATTTGGCATGGCGATCTTATATACCAGGAAGGACATCAGCCCTCCTTTGCACCACCATCTCGATCATGATTTCACTGTCTGACATATTAAGAACCTGTTCATGCTTGAGCAGGTCACCTTTCTGATGAGGAATCATTCTGAGTGCTATTAATCTTCAGTCACAACACTGGACAGTTTTCCTCCATAAAAAGCATAAGACAGAGGAGCAGACGTAGGCCACTTAGAAATCTTTGATCTTTGGAATCAAGGGTTTCATTTGTGCCACGTAAATACATACATATGCATCATATTTCCATTGACGATTACCCATTCTGATAAACATTTCTCAGCTTTGGGTCAGTGGTGGTCCCTGTTCCCATCTGCTTTTCAAAACAGACAACTTCTTCAGGACAGATTTCTTCTTCCATTTAAACACTTTTGATTTACGAACACAAAGATCCCTCACTGCAGAAGTTATTAGACAAGTTAGTAAATGCTGCGACCTCCAACTGGAAACCAAACTTCACACTTCATGCTTTTTGCCGGAGAATGTCATAAGCCACATATCAATCTTCTTGCCAACACAGCCTGTAAGTGGCATGCCTATGGCAGTTCAGTATTGAGTGCAATGAAACTGAATGCTTAAATCTAGAAATTTGTTAAATAATGTAAGTTTGCAAAGTGAAGGAACTTGGAGGGAGGAGATCCTATTCTGACCTTTTACAGAAAACAGTGGATTGGGAGAGAGATAAAAGAGATAATGACACCTGAGAACTGAAGCTCATAGGGACAAATTAAGTGTATAAGATGATAATTAGTGAGTTGTAAATTTTCTTTCCTTTTCTAAAATTGGGCAGTATTTTAAACTAGAACAGAGGAGATATACTGAATGTTTAAACTAATACTTGAACAAGTTATACTTCATTATATATCTATGGATAATCATTGAGTGATATTCTAAACTGCAATCCAATTAGTGAAATAAATATAAAATAAAAATGGCAGGTGACGTGATATGATGCACGTTTAGCATGAAAGTCCCAATGGACTTTTCACTATTTATGCGCCTATAGAAGACTTTATTAGCTGCCAGCACTTTTTCATAATGTTTCTTTACTTTTCTTCTTTGCTTTTTTCTGAAATTCTGTATTCAGTTTGAATCTAAATTGTATTTTCTACCTGGCACCTGTCAAAAGCATATATTTTCTTTATCTTCATCTCTATCTCCTTTATCAAGGAAGCTCTAGACTTGTCTGGTCTTCATTTCCTTTTTGAGGGAGCATATATTGACTGTATCTAAATTGTCTCTTCTTAAAGAAACCCCATTGTTCAGCTATGGTTTTACCTGCCAATCTTTAGCTCCAGTCTATCTGGCATGTCTTAGTTATTGAAGTTAGCTCTCACACAGTTAATCATTTTTACTCTAGGTTGTCCATTGTACTTTATCATAGTCATTCTAAATATGATTGAATTATGACTCTCCCCTAAATGTGCTCCTATTGACACCTTATCTACTTGGTCCACTTCATTCCCAAAAACCATGTCTAATAATTATTTCTTTCTCGTAGGACTTGACACTAGTTTATGGTCTGTATACTACAACACACTCTGATCTCCAGCATCTGCAAACCTCACTGTCTCCTCAGTGTTAAGGACCTAACCTGTGGTGTAGCTCAATGGATAAATTGTTTTCATTCTGAATAATTGGTAGCAAATTCCTCACAGTCATGAACGCCAACTATGTCAAACTTCTGAGGGAGGTTTAGAGTGTCTTAGAAGTGTTTTCTTTGTCTTTCCCTGAAACGTTACAAAGATGGTTTTGACATTCCAGACACAGCCTCCAGTTCATCATTGCAGATTTTGCAATGATTTTGCAAAAACATTTCTCCACATGAACTTTTGTGGAGCTGGCTTCAAGAAGGACACTAGCATTTGTGTGATGGTCCTCCCATTGAGCTAGGAAAATGTGGTAGGAGCAGTGCTGATTGATCTTCTGTAGGATACACTATAAATCAAGAAAAAAATGGGGTTTTGCATAATCCTGGGAGAATTTAACTTCGTACAAAGCGTATTGGTAAAAGTAGACTGGAGGATGAGCTCATAGAGTGTATTCAGGACATTTTCTCAGAATAATATATTGCAGAAGCAACCAGGAAACTAATAATTTTGGACCTGGTAACTATTAGACAGGATTAATACATGTTCTTATAGTAAATGGCCCTCTTGGTAAGTGTGCTCATAACATGATAGAATTTTAAATTCAGTTTGAAAGCGAATGTATTAGTCTGAAACTCACATCTTAAATTTAAATAAAGGCAATTACAAAGGTATGAAGACAGAGTTGGTTGATGTGGTTTCGAAAAAACGCTCATAAGAGGTTAAGATAATGAAGAAGCAAAAGCATAAAAATAAGGGACTACTCCATAACTCTCAACAAAAACACATTTTATTGAATAAGACAACTCTGAAAAGGATATACCATTCATGACTGACCAAGGAAGATAAGAATGGCTAAGATTGAAAGAAAATATTAAAAATTAGTGATAGAAGATTGAGAATAAGACCATAATACATAGGAGCAGAAATTATGCCATTCAGCCCATTGATTCTGCTCCATCATTCAATCATGGCTGATGCATTTCTCCACCCCATTCTCCTGCTTTCTCCCTGTAACCCTTGATCCCTTTGACAATCAAGAACCTATCTATCTCCATCTTAAATATACTCAATAACCTGGCCTTCACAGCCTTTTGTGGCAATGAATTCCATAGATTCACCACTCCTCCTTATCTCCATTCTAAAAGGTCTTCCCTTTAGCCTAAGGCTGTGGTAGGAGAGAATTTTCCTAGTCTCTCCTACCAATGGAAATATCTTCCCGACATCTACTATGTCCAGGCCATTCAGTATTCTGTAAATTTCAATTAAATTCCCCATCTTCCTTCCCAACTCCATCAAGTATAGACCCAGAATCCTCAAATGTTCCTCACAAGTTAAGCTTTTCATCCCTGGAACCTTTCCTGTGAACCTCACCTGTACCCACTTCAAACCAATATAGCATTACTATAAAAAAAAGTTCAAGTATGAGAAAAAAAACTAGCATTGAATATAAAAATAGAAAGTGAATTCTTCTTTAAGTATATTAAAAGGAAATTAATGATGACAGAGAGCATTAGTCCCTGAGAGGATGGGACCAGGGAACTAATAATGGAAAATAAGGAAATAAACTTTGAACTGGTATTTTATATCTAACTTCATAGGAAAAGATTAAATAAAATCCTGAGAAACAGTAGAAAAATAGGGATAAATGGAAGGTAGGAACTTAAAATAATCACTCCTAATAGAGAAAATGTGTAGAAAACAAAATTAAGACTAAAAAGTGCCAAGCCCCCTGGATCTGATGGCCTGCACCCAAGGATCCAAAGGCTGCAAAAATGATCGATGTATTTCCTGTAGTTTTCCCAAGCTTCTGAGATTATGGAAAGTTCCCAGCTGATCTATAAGTGCAAATAGAATGCAACTATTCAAGAAAAGAGGAAGACAAAAATCAGGAAACTGTAGGGCAAATGATCTAACATCTGTCATTGGAAAAAAGGGAATTGAAGCAAGGAAATTCCAAAATCATAATACAAACCAAAATGGTCAACATGGTTTTGTGAAAGGAAATGCATGTTTGAGAAATGTATTAGTGTTCTTTGAAGATGTAACAATCACGATGGATAAACAGATAGAGTGGGTGTACTGTATTTGCACTTCCAAAGGTAATTGACAAAGTGGCACATCAGGTCACTGCAGAAGGCTCATGATGTTGATGCTAATAAATTGGCACACATAGAAGATTACAGGAAACAGAGACTTGGCATAAATGGATCATTTTGAGAGAGATAAACTGTATTGGTGCTGTGGCCTCCACTATTTGCAATTTATTTTAGTGATCTGGATGGAGACACTGCCCATGTTTAATGCTACAAAAATAGGTAAAACATGCATTTCAGATGTAAAATAAAATTGGAGCTGCATCCTGCGGCAAGGATAAAATTTTCCAGCAGAAATGTGAGGTGATTTATACACTAAGTATTGGCTTAAACCTAATTTTTGGCATTAAAAAGGTTGCCCAATACAAAAAGTTAACTTAAGCACCACGGTCCATCCTATCTTCCTATCTCAGGTATTAGCTGAAGTTTGATCTTGCATTCTCACATTTCAAAAATTGTGTCATTGGCTGTGAACTGCTTTAGTTATGTTAACATGCTTACAGATTATTTGCCTAAAGATTCAAAGTAAATAAAACTTTTCATGTTGTTTCTAGCTAACTGAAATATTTTAAAGAAAAATGTTACAAAGTAAAATAATCAGGAAAGAATCAGAATTTTCCTGAAGTGGGAATTCAAAAGCTCGTTTTAGGAAGTGGATTAAGAAAGCAGTAAAACTGTACTAAGTAATGTTCTTTTGTTTGGAAGGCCAATGCTAACAATCTAATAGAAGCGTAACACAATCTATTTCTCTTGCACAATCTGCTTAGGACACTAAAGTAATCAATATAATTGTTATGTGAACATCAAATATTGTAAAAGCATGAATAATGTTAGTAACAATGCAAACTATTATTTGTATCTCCAAGGAAAATGTTACACACAAAGGTGAGCCTATAATTTCCTTTTAAGGTACAGGTGATAGTATAAACGATTAAAACTCAAAATTAAGTAGAAATTTATAGCTTTGAACTTGAGTACAGCAGCCAATCAATGTATTACAAAAATACTACATGCTTTCTTTATACTCTCAGTCACATTTTCTACCAAATATTTATGCAATATCCTTTTAAGTTATCTGAAGCTAAACTCTTAGCTTGCTCACCTGTCTTATTCGGAGTTTTTGATATGTTGGAATTTGTGCTCATGCCATAAAGCTTTCCATACCTTGAGCACAAGTTACATCTTCTCATCTGGGAAAACAGAACATTATTGTGAGGCACCCTCATCTCAGAATTCCTATAGTGAATTTGTATTATGTGATAAGGTATCCTAAAAGCAATCAATCATTAACATAGACATCTTAGAACATGTGATGTTTTGCTTTTGTTGCGGGGGGGGTAGCGGTGTTTGCTGTCCCTGTAGCCCATTACCTTTAAATCTCCCCTCGTTCTTTGAACCTCTTTTACATAACTCTTAATGACCCCACATTAACCCAATCAACTTATGAATTTGGAAACTTCAACGCACTCATTGGCTCTACATCCTCCCCACATGGATGCGAGAGTAATCCTGACCTGTTTACACCTCCCTCAACTTTCCACAACACCTTGCTTCCTCCCATTCACATGTGTCCCAACCAAGCATCTACATTTTCCCCCCTATGACCATTGCCTCAGATATTGAGTACAATGAAACAGACTTCAAACATATGTAGCTCCCAGGGCTGCTCATATTAAGACCATTATCAACCTCACCCCAATATTTTTAAGGTGAGAGGAGAAAGATTTACAAAAGACAAAAGGGGCAACGTTTTTACACAGAGGGTGGTTTGTATGTGAAATGAAATACAGAGAAAGTGGTGGATGCATGTATACTTACAACATTTAGAAGATATTTGGATAGGTTCATGAATAGGTAAGGTTTCGAGGGATATGGGCCATGTGCAGGCAGGAGGGACTAATTTAGTTTGGGATTATATTCGACACGGACTGGTTGGACCGAACGGTCTGTTTCCATGCTGTATCACTGTATGACTCTATAACTGACCACTCTCCAGAATGATGTCTCAATAGCACCCTGACTAACCTACCCGTTTCTTTGAACTGGAGGCAGTTAAACTGCAGACCTGACTGTAGTTCACTCCCTGAACTGCGAGGACATGGATACCTGCACTTTGGGAGGACCTGACTGACAACGGCCAATGACCTGCAGTGTAAACAAATAAACACTTTGACTGACTGTAGTTCCCCATTCATCCCATTAAGGATTGCTTCTACCTGATTCATACTCAGTTATTTGCTTGAGGCACATGCAGTGTTTTAACTAAATAGCCTACTGGCACATGCTGCAGCTCTGGCATAACAGTGCTGCACTGCAACATGGGGTCCATCATTATCTGACAGATAGATTGACTCTTCATTGCTCCCTACCATCACAATCTTCCTGACTGTCCTTTCAATGATAAAAAGTAATGCAAGCCCTAGAGTCTGACAGACTGTATCTGAGCAATAAAGGCCTTGTGTATTACAAAATTAATGTGAAACAGATGTTGTGGTGCACTGGTAGGGTCCTTATCTCTAGTTCTGAAAGTCCAGGATCCAATTCAACCCATCACAGAGGTTTGTCGTAACATGCCCCAATAGACTGAGCTTTTAAAAAAAACACAGCAACGTGAACATCATTGAAGTTGGATAGCTGTATGTTTGTGCTGAAGTCAGTGCGTAGTAGGAAAGCAGTATGAAATGGAGAGAGGCTGACAACAAGTAACTAAGCACTAAAGACCATGTGCACTATGAAATGCATACAACTGATGCAGAGGCACCCCTCCAAATAAGTGCTAAAATGTGAGAGTGCTAGGAAAGCTAACCAATAGTCGTAAGCTGCATGTTTCTTAGACAGATGCACGAGATGCTTATGTGTCCCTGCACCCAAAGTGACGTAGCAGAATATACAAGTGCTCCTGAGCTCCAAAGAAAGTGCTGAATGTCAAAAACCCAAGCGTGATGTTGCGTTGAGTTTGGTGGTTTGCCGATGCTGAATCACAAGGATGAAATGTCAAAGAGGTTGGGAATCATATAGCACGCAGGAATGCCTGAGGAAGCAGTCCATGAACTGCAGCCAGGAGGTGCCTGCTCTATTTTAAGGATAGAGAACTTGCACTGAATAGTTTCTCAGTGGAGGAGAATTAGAAATAACACATAAGTAAAACAAGTTAGGATTTTAATCAGATGCAGATGCATGGAAACGATGTTGTTACTGCTCAATGGTGAGATTTTGATGTCACCATTTAAGCCTTAAAGGGAAAATCAGAACATGAATCTTGATGTTGAGAATCTGACTTTCTTCATTGTCATCATATTTTCCCACTCTTCTCACCATTTCTTATTACACTAAGGAGGAGAAATCTCTGTCCTATGAAAAGGAATGAACCTGGTGTGACCTGGGTTGTACAGATCCTTTAACCAAGAGCACTTTGCACAGAATGTTTGTTAAGTGTCACGTTTTTGTTTGTAGGACCTTGGAAGGAAAGGATTAGCGGACAGGGGATTTCAGAGCAGTCATGCAGAACCCAGATGGTGTTTAAACGGTGATATAAGGTGCCATGACTTAACTAGAAAGAGACCTCCGATAATCAGTTTCAGCCTCGTCTGGGTGACATTTGCACATTCTCCCCATGTCTGTGTGGGTTTCCTCTGGGTGCTCCAATTTCCTCCTACAATCCAAAGATGTGCAGGTTAAGTGGATTGACCATACTAAATGACCCACTGTATCTGGGGGTGTGCAGGCTAGATGGATTAGCCATGGGATGTACAGGGTTGCAGGGATGGGTCTGGAAGGGATGTCCATCGGAGGATTGGTGTGGACTCGATGGACCGAATGGCCTGCTTCCACACTGTAGTGACTCTACGATTTCAGAGATCAGTTAATAGTCAAGCATATTCAGAGAGCAGTTAAGAGTCAAACTGTTGCTCATTGACCAGACTAGGTAGTGACAGCAGGTGGGCAGAAAGCTTTTTCCTGTATGAAGTTTTTCTTTTTAACTTTCTTAGTTTTTCTGTATACTGTATTCTTCACAGGAAAGAGAGAGAAAGGGAGAGATGGGTGGATCCTGTCTGAAGGCTCTGAATACTCCCCCTCTGCTGCTCATAGCACTTGCGGCATTTTAGCACTCTGCTTAACCAATCAGAAGCCAAAATCCTTAACGGGAAAATCCTTTGGATGGGCTCCGTCTTGAATTCTTCCTCTTATTGCTTCAAAAGGCAACATAATATTGTGCAACTGCACAATATATGTAGCACTTGACTTTTTATAAGTTGCAAAGCAGAGATGATATTTTAATGATATCTATCTAACTTCTATTTCAGTTTATAGTGGTAAAAAAAGAAAAAAATGTATTCTCTTTCAGAAGTGAATCAAATAAAACAGTTTAGACTGAATAGGACAGTTCACACTGAATTGACAATTCACACTAAATGTGGCAATTTCCACTTAATAGCGCAATTTACATTGAATAGGACAATTTGAATTGAAATAGAATAGCTAATTGCAGGAAAAGAATCAAAACCAGAGGTAATCGCAGTGAGACAAAAGTCTCTTTATCTAGCTAAGCTTGTGCAGAACAAATTTTGGAATACACTAACCAAACAACTACAATCATGTAGGAGGAAGAAGGGCTCATGCCCAAAACGTCGATTCTCCTGCTCCTTGGATGCTGCCCGACCTGCTGCGCTTTTCCAGCAACACATTTTTAACTACAATCATGTAGCCAACCTACAAATCTACACACCCAAAGAGTATTGTGCTTTTGCTCATTCATATACATTTCTCATGATGTTTGCAGACCCCTTGCCAGATGACACAGACAGAAGTTAGGAATCAGTATGAAAAGTCCAGATGAACCAAAACAGGAAGATACAGGTCTTGCCCAGGCCAATCACCTGAAGCATAATTGCCTGATGGAATTGAAATTGTTTTGTTTAAATTTCTATTTAATTACAATAAGGATGTTGGATTTAATTTGTCAATTGTTAGTCTCGGAATTTAGGAAACAGGTGAAATCATCTCCAGCTTTGCTGCGCACAAGTTGCTGTCTGCAATTCCCACTTACAAAATCATTGCAATTCAATTTGATTTTCTTATCGCATTTCAGAGATCTTGAGGTCCGATCTACTGTTGAGAGGTCTTGTTGTGTGATGTTGTATTTTGGGGGGTTGGAGTGGTGGTGCTGCTGCAATTCCCTCAATGGAAGAGGGAGAGGTCCACACAATAGCTGAAACATGTTGAAGGTATGCAATTGCAGTCCCTCTGGCTCTGTTTTCCAGTAGGCAGGTGGAGTACACACTAAGGAGAGAGCAAGCTCTGCACAATGCTCTTTGCCAACTTGGAGGGAGTTCTCCTTCATTCTCCATCATGACTGTCACCCAGAGATGGTGAATGCATTGGTTGTAATTTTTCAAAAATCCTTGGATTCTAGAAATGGACCAAAGGACTGGAAAACTGCCAAAATGACAGTTTTGAGAGGCAAAAAGTGGGTAACTGTAGGCTGATTAGCCTGAAATCTATTGTTGGAAATATGTTACATTAATAATTAAGGAAGTAACAGCAGACCATTTGGAAACTCATAATCTAATCAAGCAGATTCAATAAAGCGGGAAAATCATCTGACTAATTTATTAGCATTATAACCATAGATCTCAACCAGACTGGACAAAGAGGAACCAGTGGATGTGTTGTATTTGAACTTCCAAAAGGCATTCAAAAAGGTACCTCATAAAGGATTAAGTTATAAGATAAGAGCCAATTGTGTTGGAGTAGTATATTGGCATGGATTGAGAATTGGGTAATAGCAGGAAACAGTGAGTGGGGATGTTGATGCATATTTTGATCCACAAGTTTCTGTACAATGGTAGATGCTTTATTATCCGACAGCCGGCAAGAGATTCTCAATGTCCCCAAAAGTAACTGGGTGTCCACTTGTGTGACACTTCTCCACAAATCTCTGCTCTACACACAAAGGCAGTACTTTTTATAGGAATAATGCAAAAGGTCTATAAGTCACATGATTGATTATCATTACATTGTTTAAGATAGGCAATTATAATTTTACAAGGGCTGGTGAATGTCAATGTCCTGTAATAACGAGTGAATGGATTACAGGGACTGATTTTCATATTCTTCATGATCATGTGTTGATGGGAAGAGATTAAAACAGAAGGGTTTTACCTGTTCTCAATGGGGATTCACATACCTATGCTAACACGGAGGGGAAGCAAGATAATGGGAGCAAGAGGCAGTTTAACAGCATTGTGGCCAAGGTTATCAGACTTGTCTGGGGAGGACAAATGCCTCTGTCTAAGGCTGCAGAAGAATCCACATGTGTGGCTTCAATGGATACCTTTGCTAAGGTTCAGTCAGCCTCCTCCCTACTCAGATGTTCTGTCTATTCTGTAAGAGGACAGACATGCATCTGATATTGCAGTGAGTCTCTTTGGTAGTGGAATGTTTAACCCTTGAAGCTCCAGTATGCCTTGAAAGAGAAGTAAAACATGGAACTGGTCCCCTTGTGGCTTTCTAACTTCCTCAGGGATAAGGGTTTTTATTCTCTAGGTTGGTAACCCATAACCAATGGGCTTCCACAGGGGGCAGTGTTAGCTACTATTAACAATATATTAGTGACTTCGAGTAAGGAAGCACTGTAGCCAGATATGCAAACAATATAAAAATAAATGGAAAGCAGGTTGTGAAAGAGTACAAGCCATTTACAGAGATATATTGATATGTTTAACTTAAGTGGGGCAAAAGTTGACAAATGATGTATGATACAGGAAAATGGAAAGTTGTTCATTTTGCAAGGGAGAACAAAAGAACAGAGTTTTATTTAAGTGGAGAAAAGCTGCAGAAAGTTGCAGTATAAAGGGACTTGAGGGGTAGCAGTGAATGAAACACAATTCTTGATGACCTGCACACAGAATGTTGACCCTTATTTCAAGGAAATTGGTGTATAAGAATAAGAAAGTCTTCCTGCAGCTGGACAAGGTGCTGGTAAGGCCACACTGGAGTTATGTGAATAGCGTTAGTCCCCTTATTTAAGAAAAAGATATTATTTCATTGGAAGCAGATCAAACAAGGTTCACTAAGATGGTACCCTGCATGTATGGATTGTGTTATGAGCAAGATATAAACAGGTTGGGACTCAACTCACTGGAATTTAGAAGAATGAAACATGATCTCATTCTTAAGGGATTAGACAGGGTAAATGTTGAGAGGATCTTTCCCCTCATGGGAATGTCTAGGACCAGAGGGCATAGTCTCAACAAAAAGGACACCAATTTAAGACTGAAATAAGGAGGAATTTCATTTCTCAGAGGGTTGTGAGTCTTTGAAACTCCTTGCCTCATAAAGCTGTGGGTGCAGAGTCCTTGTGTATACTTAAGGCTGAGGTAGATAAGTAGATGCTTGATCAGTAGGGAAATCAAGAGTTATGGGGAAAGGACAGGATAGCAGACATGAGGAATGTCAGATCAGTCATGATCCTATTGATTGACAGAGCAGACTCAATGGGCTAAGTGGCGTCCTCCTGTTATTATTTATTATGCTGTTATCTTCGTGTTCATGATACTCAGTACTCCCCTGCCTGCATCAAGTTCCTTTTCTGAGATCTCTGCAACAGAACCTATCCCTGCCCTCAGTTTACTGTGGGCTGGTCAACGAACCAGTTTTCCTCCTGATCAGGCTGCAGCTCACTCAACCTAGATATTCAACAGGAGCAGCGCAAGTGCATTTACCTCCTTGGGCAAGGATATGCATGTGTCCTTGATCCCTGGTAGCTCTGCTCTGCTCACTTTTATTTTGTAAACATTGACTGTAGGAGCAGGAGTAGCCATTCAGCTCTTCAAGTTTAGACTGCCATTCAATATTGTCATGGCTGATACTCCATGCCAGACTCCTGCCTTTTCTTCATACCTTTCGATATCTTTAATATCTAAAAATGTATCAATCTCTTAAAGAGTGTTAATAGATGTCTAGTATACTGTTTGAAGAATGTTTCTGCCCTGACTGAATACTTAAAGAATGTAGAGATAAAAAGAGATGGGTGTGAGCCTGCAGAATTGAATACTGTTAGGATATCATACAGTATCTGGATTTTAAGCACAAGTCCTAAGTTCTGTACATTGTTGCTGGCTGAAGGATGGGGATGTGGTGGATTGAACAGAGAAAAGCTGGTATTCATGTTGGTAATATGTGTCACGTGAAATGCAATCACTGATTTTTGACACTCGTGAATTCTTTCAACATTTTATGGCACAACTGCAGGTCATTGGGTCGAGATACTGTAAATTGATCTTGTTGATCACATCCTTTCAGAGAGCTGGGATCCATGAAGCAGTTCCTGGGCCCCTGGGAAATGACTGTCCTCTTGCATCGTAATGGCACATTTCCCACATCTAAGAATTGGGAACCTCCCTCTGGTGTTCAAATTTTCTTCTTTAGAATCACGATAACAGTAATCGCTGATGGCATCCTGATGGTCAGTTCCGATGGACTGACTGCCTTGAGGAACAGAAGGCTGGCTGCACCATGGAATATCACTGAACATTCCCCTAATCCTTGTTAAATGCACAAGTAGCAGCACAGGAGAACTCTGTTCCAAGACACAATAATTGAAATGTGCTGCCTACCACTAGGATTGGCATGAGCAGGTTACGAATCTTAATTCCTCCACCCAAAAGATGACAGTTTTTAGTCAGTTATCATTTCTTCTTGCTGTACATCATAAGATATTCATTTGGTTTTTGTGAGCTATTTTCTGACCCTGCATCTTTATATGTTTACTTCATAATTTTCACAAATTGCTCCCCTTTCCAGTCTCATTACTTTTCGCTTATCCATATTAAATGGTCAGTTACTTGTCAATATAACTTCTGAAATGATCTAAGTTTCTCTCAGCTGCATAGGACTGCTCTCACATTCTTATTGAGCTGATCATAACCTGATAATCACTTTTAATGATTCCCTTCCTATTTCCTCATTACTTCCGCTGTCTGCTATGGACTAACCCTTGATCCCTCCTATTTCTCATCTATATGATGCGCTTTGGCAACATTGTGTGAAGGCACAGCATTAGTTTTCACATGACCACTGAAGACACTCAGCTATATCTCAACACTACATGCTTCCACTCCTCCACTGTTGCTCTGTTATCAGACTGCTTAACGACCATCGAGTATTGGATGAGCAGAGACTGTATGCCATTTTAAGGTCAAAACCATTATTTTTATTCCCTGCTCCAAACTGTATTTCTTAACTCCTGACTGCATTCTTTCCATAGTAAGAGTCTGAGATGAAGCCAGTTCACTCACAACCCTGGTGTCCCATGTGATCCTGAGAAAACCTTCCAACCTCATACTCATGCCTCCAAGACTGCCTGTTTTCACCTCTGCAACAGTGTTTGACTTCACTCCTGTCTCTGTTTATTTGCTGATGAAATCCAAATCCATGCCTTCAATACCTCAAGTCTTGGCCATTCAATGTCATTCTAACTGGCCTCCCACATTCCATCGTCTATACACTGAGGTCACACCAAAATACAGCAGCCAATATCTTAACTTGCAACAAGTCCCATTGGCATTTCACCCCAATCTTGCTGACATACATTGACTCTCAAAGACTTAATTGGAAAGTTCTCATTCTTGTGTTCAAATTGAGACATTGTCCTGCCCCTCTGATCTCTGTAATCTCTTTCAATCCTCTCACTGTCCAAGTTATCTTTGCTCTTCTAATTCTGGATTGGATCCCCAATCATGATTGCTCCACCATTGGCAGCCAGGCTTTCAGTTAAGCTCCAAACTCTGGAATTCACTTCCTACACCTCTACGATTCCATACCTCACTTGTCTTCTTTAAGACACTTAAAACACTTTTTCAATAATGTTTTTGGTCATCAAAAGTAATGTCTTTGCATCTTCTTGTGAAGTGTCACAGGACAGCTCATTATTTTTGAAGTTGCTTTACAAATATAATACCTTATTATTATTGTTACACTCCCAAAATCCTCATCTCCTCCATCCTGCTCTCTAGATCACAGCCAACTTTAGCAGCTTTGTTTTTGCCCTTTTTACAATGCACGCATCTGCATTATACAACAATGGCCGGTATATTGACCCCGAGGGACTTTGCAGGTCACTTACTTCTCAGTTGATACATGTTCATGTACTTCTCATTTGCGTTCATCTGGTTTTGTTAATCTCTCAGTTAATCATTTCCACAACATTCTTCCCATTCCTCCATATCTACTAACCTTCTGTGTACCACAGTAATTATAAAATTATTACAGGTGGATGGCATAGTGGCTCAGTAGTCAGCACTGCTACCTCACAGTGCCAGGGACCTGGGTTCAATTCCTGTCTCGGGCAACTGTCTGTGTGGAGTTTCCACATTCTCCCCGTGTCTGCGTGGGTTTCTTCCCAGAATCCAAAAAAGTGCAGGCCAGGTGAATTGACCATACTAAATTGCCCATTAGCTGTATTAGTCAGAGAGAAATGGGTCTGGGTGGGTTACTCTTTGGAGGATTGGTGTGGACTTGTTGGGCTGAAGGGCCTGTTTCCATACTGTAGGGAATCTAATCTAAATGTGTAACGTACACTGAACTCTTCTTGTCAGGTTTGGCAGACAATGCCATATTTTCCAAAAAAGCTACTGTCACTCTCTTTCATAATTTCTAGATATCTCTTTATAGCCATTATTTTTAGCTTTTCACAGTATCATGTTCAATACAGTAGTGTGTATTTCAGAAGGTTCTCTTTATATTCCTCCCTAATAAACTAATTTCAAATCCTTGGGTAACACTTGTGTTTCTTCCGATTCACTGACAATACCCACAAGGATGTGACTGATTTCATTAGCTGCTTCCTCAATTATCCTAGCAAGTTGACCTTCTCCAGTCATCAGATTCCATGCTTATTTCCAATGAATACTCAAAGACCACTACAGGATGTGGTCAGATTCATTAGTTGTTTCCTTGATTGCTTTATTGTTCTTGCAGCTGTCTTGTCCTCTTTCAATGTACTCAGTCCATCATCTCTTTAATTTATTTTGAATAGTTCCCTTTCTTGCCCTGAAAATTCATCGATGTTGAGAAAACAATGCTCATGGACATGACATAAAGAATTATCTTATTATAATTATCTTCAATAGTTTGCTTCAGGGAAACAATTGTATTCTGAAGTCCTTCCTTGTTTGCACTAAATTCATAAAAGTCTTGTACGTTATGCTGTTCAGTTCTGAAAGGTTACTATTCCTCTATTTTAGCTGTCCTGATCACTTCCATAACCATCAGTATATTTCACTTCAGCTCTTGATTCCTTGATCTATACTAGAAGTAAGGATGCTTTTGCCCCTTTCTCCTATGATGGTTTCCTGTTGTATACATTCAATTTTTTGTATTCTTTCTTATCAAGCTATAATGACCATACATTTAGTTTCCTTCTTACTTTCTCATAATCCACTTCTTTAAAGTTGGAAATTTCTGTAAAATTTCTCTATTGTGAGCTTGAATTCAAACTCTACCATAAGGGGATTACCATTTCCAAGGTGTTCACCCATTAGAAAGTTGTTTAACACCATTTGATTGTTATCCAGATCAGGAACAGTATTCCAGCACCAGCTTCCTCTACTCATCCTTGTATACGTTCCTTAACCATTTGATTTATAAAGCAAAACAGCATCTTGCCAAGATAATAATTTTGTTTTGTTCTCTTTGCTCCATTATAGTGCTCCCAATCCTTCCCTGGTAAGTTGAAGTCTCTCACAATTGCTTTCTACGTGTGTTTCTATGACTTGAATATTGAGTTCCGAGCTCAGTTTCTATTTCTGCTCTAGTAGCCTATGAATAAAAAAGAATCTAAGTTTATATTCGACAATACCTTTGGAATAATTGATACTCCTCTAAGCTTACCTACCAACCTACATTATTCATGTTGGAATCAACCAGTACAGGTCAATTAACATCTCTGGAGAGTGAAGCAGGGTTAACGTTACAATTCAATAACCTTCCAGCACTGACAAAGTTATAAAATATGAAGCAATTCCTTGCAATTTTAAATTTTCGTAAATCAAAATAATTCCCATGCAAATTATTTTTCTTTAAATGTTTAGCAGTCACATTTTAAAAACATACATTACTCTTCTAGAATGCATTAAATATTATAATTAATTCCTGGAAAATGAAAAATTTCAATAAGAATACACAAAAAATCATTTTAAAAAGGAATCATACGATTTCCCAAATTCTTTTACAATCACAAGAAAAAGAAATCCACCAGCAGCAACAATGGTATTTTCATGTCTAAAGCTTTCAAATACAAAATAAACTTGAAATGAATTTTAGAAAGAAAAGCTGTTTGGAATAAGTCCTTGTCAAGGTTTTAATCCAGTCTCGGAGTTGGAGAAAGGTCAAAATCCATTTCACATTCATCATTAAAAATCAATTCTGAAAACCTCAGTTAGATCAAAGCCTTATAGTCACACCCTGGTAGTATGATTTTTTTCACTCTGTGTTTCAATATAATGTGAGCAATAGAGATTGTTTCACTGATGCATGAACAAGTAGCTTTTTTTTAAGTCCAGACATTATTTTCCTTTGTGAGAATGAGATTCCATAATTAAACAGCTGTAAAATGAAGGCAGATTCATTGAACATAGTTTAACTGCAAGACGTCCACAAACAGTAAATGACCTTGTATTTTAATGTGACGCGACTTAAGTATTTCTACATTAGTATGCTGAGTAGAGTGCCCATGGTTACGTTAAATAGAATGATTTGAATATTTCTTGAACTGTTTACAAAGCAGACTTTCAATATAATTGACCTGCATGCAACAAGGGGGCTTGTCACACATCAGGAAGACGTCTAAGAAAGAAATTGTCTTTGCCATAGTTCTTTTACTCGTTAAACATTCCCTCCCACAAATATTGTCATTGTCTCATTTCCACTTCTAACACTGATAACACTTCCCTTTCTCTCCTTGCAGGAATATGAGAGCAACTAATTCCTGAGAAAGACAGCTCTTGTCAGGGGAAGTGGGAAGGTAACCCTTCAATTATATCCAGCAATCTACCAATCTGGCCCACCAGAAAGGAGATCTTCTTCATGCAGATCACTTGCCATAAATCATAGAATCTCTGCAGTATGGAAGCAGGCCATTGGGCCCATCGAGTCCACATCACCCCTCTAATGAACACCCCACCCAGACCACCCCCTGACCCCAGCCCTGTAACCCTGCATTTTCTCATGCCAACTCACCTAGCCTGCACATACCCGGACACTAACTTAACGTGGCTAATCCACCTAACCTGCACATCAGTGGACTATTGTGAGAAACATGAGCACCCAGAGGGTGCTCCTCACAGACCTGGGAAAATGTGTAATCTCCACATAGTCAATCATCTTAGGTTGGAATCCAACCTGGGCCCCTGGCACTGTGAGGCAGCGGTGCTAACCACTGAGCCACCACACCACCGCCTGATGTTTGAGCCTCCTGAGGCACTCAGGAACATCCAGGAATTTGATCCTTCACTTGTAGAGTCAGTGTTATACTCAACATTCCGTATTGGTAGACCTCAGGATGTTATTTAAATGGACATTAAAAGAATTAACAGGGTTTCATACTTAATGATCCTTAATATGATTTTGTTTCAATTCTTAGAAGCTATTCAAAATGCAAACACATTCTTGATTGATCTGCCATATCAAACAGATGATCATTTAATAAACTCATCAGAGTCTGAACATGGTCCTTTGATGGGATAGATCATTGAGATCCCTAACCTTTATGAAACATAGTTGTGGTCGAGAACCATGTGCCCAAAATTGACCCATGGCCCGAAAAATCAATTCTGACAGAAAATTGACCAAACTAAGTTGAACAGGAGCCAGCAGCTACTGGTGACAGATAACAGTGAAATCCAACATCAAACAGGTTACAAAGGTTCAAGGGGAACCAGTTACATTGAGCTGGAGAAGTATCAATCAGACTTTCTGGCATTTTGACTGCCTGAGTATGTGCACATTATACTTCCCAGCATGGCAACAGTGCAAAGTGTTGGTGCAACCTTATTGAATAATTTGAACCCAGCTCATGACTGCATTGACCCAAGGCCAAAGAGCAGTCTGGAAGGTCCTGTGTGAGGGTGGAGAAGAACATACACCTGGACACCACTGTCTCAGTGAAGATGCAGTGAAGACTCGCAAAGACTCGACCTGGCCTAGTAATGGAACTCCGACCATCTGGAGAGACAGACAGAGAGATAGCTACCCTGACCTGAGAGACCTATATTCATGGAAGAGAGTCAGACCCACAGAGGAGAGGAAGGAGATTATAACCGGCTAGCTCAAACGCACACATCATTGCGGGTAATATCCTTAGTCAGAAGGATACAGCTAGAGATAGAGAGCAAGTACTGTGGAAAGCTTAGGAAATGTTCAAATGATATTTTTAGTAAGGAACATTTTGTGAATAAATCCAGTTGAATTGCAAAATGATTTCTGTGACCCTTTGTCCGCCTCATTGAGAACAGCGCTGAGGTAAAGTGTTTTAAATACATAAAATGATTGATGCATCCAATGCCTAGACAACACAGTCCAGCATCCATACTAATCCTGGTTATACCAAAACACTAGGAAATGTAAAAGAAACGAGTTCATTAAAACTGAAAAATCAATTGGCTTTGTTTTGAGCTGCATATGTGTTTAATTTCCATTTCAAATTGCCTGTGAATCAACTGAGTAGTATATGCTTAGATTATTTTGTACTTTCAACAGCATTGCAATTTTTTTTCAAAATAAGTGAACTCTGTACATTTAAATATCAGATTGAAATATGACGGGTGAATTTCTCAGCATATTCTTCTCTAGTCTGGAATGTATATTGGCTCTTTCTCCATTTAGAATAAGACTGTAACACATTTCAACGTTTTCACAATAGTTGTCAATGTGGTGGCCATTTTATCTCTGCAGGAGTGAGCATTCACTGTTTTAAAACACATATACATTGGAATATAACACCTAATTATTGCATTTAAAGGTGCAAAAATATTTAACACATATCTGTAAGAATATTCCAGACTCCTTTCAGGCTGATTGCAATAGTCACAAACTCTCAAACCTTGGGAATAATTTTCAGGGCTTCCAAAACCTACAAAAGTGCATAAAAAGATCCGATAAATATCCCAACCTCAGTAGGGCTGCGAAAGGGGTTCACACTCAATGTTTTACTGTACATCAAAAGGCCATACAAAACGAGTACAGCCTTGGGAGGTATTGCAAATTGGAATTTATTATTAATATTGCAATAATTATTGTATTAATCAACAATATTTTTAAACGTTTTTTCAGAAGGTGCAAGGTTGCTGGCTAGGCCAGCATTTATTACCCATCTATAAGAGTCAACCACATTACTGTGGATCAGGAGTTACATGCAGGCCAGAGCAGGTCAGGACTGCAGGTTTTCTTCCCCAAAGGACAAAAGTGAACCAGATTGGATTTTGTAACAGTCAACAATAGTTACATGGTTGCCATGAGGACATTTCTCCATTCCAGGTTCTATTGAGTTAAAGTTTCACCATGTTCCCTAGTTTTTAATCAAGGCTAAGCTTTGAAAGTTATGTTTAATTTTACCCATTTAACTAAATGCATTGTTAATAATCTTGAGAATCCCTTTGGAATCCATAAATTTGATATATCATTTATTTTCCAATTTTATAATAATAGGTACAGTCTGCAAGAAATATAAATTCAAACTACAAAAATAAAGAATTATAATGCTACCTGATCTGGAAAGAACAGCCTAGAAAATTAACAGGGTATCTGCTCCAAAGCCTATGCTAATGTTGTTTGGAAGATAAATAGACGACAGGCAAATCACAGAAAGACATAAAAATAAAAGAAAACAAAAAAAAATTGCATTCATCTATCAGCTTTCGTGACTTCAGGACATCCTAAAGTGCTTTATAGCCAATTAAGCGCTTTTTTGACATGCAGTTACTCTTAATATAGAAAATATGCTGCTAATGTGCCCTGCCAACTGTAATGTGATGTATTTTAGTGATGTTAGTTCAGGAATAAAAAGAACTGGTGGCTGCAAGGGACACTTGACAAAGAAATATTAGAATTTCAGTTAGCAAGTAACGAAAATGACAATGACCTTGCAACATACAGGTGAATTATGAAGTTATTTTACATGTGAAGCATTTTGAAGACATAAATGTCTTAGCATTTCATTAAGTCTTTCCAAGTAAAGCAGTCAACATCATGTAGAGATGGCATGAAATACTGACTGTCAATTTTTTTCACATTTATCAAACCCATGATAACACCCACCCTCACCACATCCCAAAGCATATACCCTCACAACTCTTTCCATGTTTATAATCCATGGGATTGACGGAGCAGGAGGTGGATCTCAAGGAGGAGATGAGCCCAAAGAGAGCATGAGGTGACATCAAAAAAGAAACTAAAGCAAGATGTGAGTTCAGAGCAAGGACAGGGTGGGTGTGTACGTGTGTGTGTGTGTGTATGGAGGCAGGGTGTGAGCCCTCAGAGGAAGTTAAATAAAAGCAAAATACTGTGCATTACTGGAAATCTGAAACACAAAGAACTGGAGGCATGTAGCAGGTCTGTCAACATCTGTGGAGAGACAGAGTTAACATTTCGAGTCCACTATGATTCTTCTTCAACTGCCTCTAAAATGACCTTCTGACCATTTAAAAAGAAAAAAAAATCACCTTCCCAGAACTTAAAAACAAGAACCCAATTAACTCCAAAAACTAAATTCCCAAACACAAATAACATATGACAACAACCTCCCCACCCCCCCCCCCCCCCCCCCCCCCATTCCCCATCATATTATTTGTATGTCCATGTGAAAGTTTATTATGAAAACCTTCTTCCCATTCTGCTAAGGTTTTGGAATTACTTCAATTATAGTTTGCTTTCTTGGAATAAGTGTAACATTTAAACTTTATATAATCAAACAAATCCAAATTTTGTGTCAAAAATAATGGTGCAACCATCAGTGCTCACTGCGAAGAATTTTCCTCACCATCATGTGGTAAGAATATTGGTGAGAAACATGGAAAAATACTGTGAGTGAAAAGAATTGGATTCTCAACATCAAGCAAACTTGTTCCCGATTTTCTCTTCAAATCTTAAAATTGCATCATCAGAATCTCATCATTGAGTGGTGACTACTTTATGTCCATTGACTTGTCTCTCTTAAAACTCGAGCTCCACTTTTTTAGAGGCCATTTCTGATTCCCCTCTCCTTCACCAGAAAACCAGGGTGCAAATTCTCATTGAATAAGTCAAACTGAGTGCCTGCCAGCTGCGGTTTGCCATATACTGGTCTTAGCCATCTTAAAATTGCTTCCTCAGTCATCCCTGCATGCTCCATGGCCTCCCTAATCCTTGATCATCGCAATTCCACATTATCAAGCCTGTTCTTGCAGGAAGTGTAAAGGTCAGGAAGGATTATTATCTTATGATGATGAAGCAGGTCATTGAGCAGACATGATGCATGCAAGTTGTGAGAGATATAATCTGACACACACCTGGTTGTTGGAGGTCAGTCAGCTCAGCTCTAGGGTCTCTCTGATAGAGTTCGTCAGGATAGTGTCCAAGGCCCAAGTATCTTTAGCTGCTTCATCAATGACCTTCCCTCCATCATAAGACCAGAAGTGGCAATGTTGGCTGATGATTCAACAATATTCAACACCATATGAGACTCCTCAGATACTGAAGCAGTCCATGTTCAAATGCAACAACAGCTGGACAATATCCAGGCTTGGGCTAAAAAGTGCCATATAACATTTGTGCCATGTGAATGCCAAGCAATGTCCATCTCCAATCAGAGATGATCTAATCAATGCCCCTTGACATTCAATGTGAATCCCCTGATCAACAACCTGAGGGCCACTATTCACCAGAAATTCAACTGGACTCACCATATAAATATACTGACGATAAGAACAGGTCAGGAGCTAGGAACACTGCAGCAAGTAACTCCCCTCCTGACTCTCCAAAGCATGTCCACCATTTACAAAGCACAAGTCAGGAGTGTGATAGAATATTCCACACTTGCTTGGATGAATGCAGTTCCAGCAGTACTCAAGAAGCTTGACACCATCCAGCACCTTCCAAACTCACATCCACTTCCATCTAGAAGATCAAGGACAGCAGATATGTGGGATCACCACCACATGCAAGCTCCCCTCCAAGCCGCTCACCACCCTGACTTGGAAATATATCGCCTTCACTGTCATTGGGTCTAAAGCCTGGAATTCCTGCCCTAAAGGCATTGTGGGTCAGCCTCTAACACATGGATGGCAGCAGTACCAGAAGGCAACACATCACCACTTTCTCAAGGGCAACAAGGGATGGACAATAAATGCAGGCCAGCTAGCAATGTCCAAATTCCACATGGGAATAAAAGAAAATCATTGGTGAGGTGTGCGTGCCAGTGGCAGAGCAATTGGTGATCCTGTCAGTGTAAGGTAGATGATGGCACTTAGTGTTGTAGAGCGCAGATTATCATTGCAGCACTGCTGGGCACCTCACTTTACTGGGGATGTGGCACTGGACTGGGCTCCATTCTGTAGCTTATCTGCCAAGGTATGGTGGCTTGGCTTTATATGACAACCAGCTGGAAAAAGGCCTGCCCTTCTCTCCACAAATCAATGCACCATTACCTCTCGGTATTGTCTGTGAAACAGGGAATAGGTTTTCCTTTTATCTATGTCATGTGATGAATGTTGAGCCTCACACACGACAGTATGAGGGCCAGTTCCCGCACTGTGGTGTCTCAAGTGATTTCTGTCTGGGCTTTACTATGTTGCCAGAGGTATCAGCAGCAGTGAGCATTTTGCCTTTCCGGCCATCTGATTCATAGAGGGAGATGCCCAGGAGTTCAGTTGTACAACTAATAAGGTGAAAGATAGAAGCTTATGTAAGAAAAGTCCCTCCAAATTATGGCAGACTGAGCACCATGAATCTCATTCAACATAGCACTTTAACTGAAAATGAGACAACTCAAACCATTGTTCCTGATGAGTAAATTACACAGGTATATCCAACAATGACATAATCACAGTTAAAAACAATAGTGAAGAAGTTGCTGTCCAATTTCCCCTGCTCTTCCAGATTGCTCTTCACAATATCAGTACCTCACATCAAAAGCTGCATGAAGTCAGGCAGCTTACATGTACAACGACAGATACTCACTAAAACTCACCAGAATGTTTCGCACATATCCATTTGTGTGAAGAAACATTTAATGGCATAACATTTCTGAATGACTGTCAACTTCTCTAAGACTTTAGTAAGTTTAGTTTTAAAGTTTAGTATGTGTTGTTCCATTCCTTTGATGGCAATTATTCGTGGGAAACTAACAAATCAAAAAATGTAAACACTCTTTGAGCATTTTACCTGCCTCATTAATTTAAACTTATATTTGGCACACTTTCTTTATTTTGCTTTAGTTGATAACCTGACATTAAAGTAAATGTTCTACTGAGTACTTCCTGGCTCAGAATGAACTGGTGAATGAAACAGTCTTTATTTGGATAACATCAAGAAGATGTTATTTTGTTCATTCAGATCCTGCGTTGCCTGCAGAGGGCACTATGTCGAAACAGTTCACTAATTATTGCGAATTCCAAAGTTCACAAAACATTCGTTTGGCAGTCTCCTCATGTGGTTGTTTCAACACAAACAAAATGCCTGTGGGAGCATAAAAAGGCCCTTAATTGGCAACGTAATTGACTCAAAGGGCTGCATTGTTTCCTGCCACTAGCAATATACTATGAAGGTGGGAGGATATTTGCAAGGCACTTTTAATATCTCTTGTGTTTCTGTTTTTAAGTAACTGTAATTGGTTGTAATGTATACCAACGTGTGGAGCGCAACATTGAATGGGAGGAACATTGAGTGCAGATGATGACGGGAGAAGGATTCCAATTGAAGACATCATTACTGGGAGTCATGCCTTTTTTAAAAAAATAGTTGTGGGTGAACAGGAACACTGATGCAGACATGTCAAGACATATCAGTGAAACAGTAATGCACGAGAAGACACTCCGTCAACAATAACTCGGCCAAACACAGGCAGGTGGGACTAGTTTAGTTTGGGATTATGGTCGACATGGACTGGTTACACTGAAGTGTCTATTTCTATGCTATATGACTCTATAACCCACAGACAATGACATAATAATGCAAAGAACTGTAGATGCTGGAGATCTGAAACAAAACAGAAAGTGCTGGACTCAGCAAATCTGACAGCAGCTATGGGGAGAGAAACAATTTGCTGAGAACTTTTAGCTTGCTTGTTATATTCAATTACATTTGGGGATTTTCTTTTAGGAGACCATGTTGGGATATGTAAAGAACTGACCAAAAGATTTCACTTCATGTCACGTATGACAATCTGTGGCATGAATCTGAACCAGATTGCCCAACATGAGGTGAATTATTCATTGGCACAGCTATGCACTAGGCCATAATATTTGAAAAACAGACTCCAGTAACAACTACTGAAAAAAATTATGATTTATTCCCTCCAATATTCTTGTTTGATTGTTTCTATTTTCGAAGTTAATCTTTTTATAGTCCTTCATTTTTTTTGTTCCTTCTGCCTTTTTAACATTCCATCAATTACCTGATTACTCTACTCTTTCCACTTCCAATTTATCGACAGTCTGTGGTCATCTGATTTATTCAGTCTTTTCACAGTATCACCTTTCATCTTCTTTCACCAAGCATCAGTTATAAAAGTCAGACATCTGTGCACATTGCGTACACAGATTCTGACTATGCAGAAAATTAATTCTCTCCATCAAACAACGTGTAGACAGAAACCTGACAGCGCCATCAAAATGGATCATCTTTCTTCAGATGAATTTCACGATCTTCTTCAGATATCCAGAAATCAATATCTGGTCAAAATATAGGAAAGGTGAAAAGGTGCCAGTGAAAAAAATTGCCCAGTCAATCAAATACTGCAATTTTCGATAACATTTTAGCATATGTCAAGA
Organism: Chiloscyllium plagiosum; assembly: GCF_037043375.1. Lineage (NCBI taxonomy): Eukaryota > Metazoa > Chordata > Chondrichthyes > Orectolobiformes > Hemiscylliidae > Chiloscyllium > Chiloscyllium plagiosum. Next base: position 356,853 of record NW_028270145.1, read on the forward strand.
ACTGTTCATTGAACAGGCGAGCAAATAGTTGTATAACTGAAGATCCAATGGATGCAATATGTTCTAAATGATTTGGATGCGAGCATAAGAGGTACAGTTAGTAAGTTTGCAGATGACACCAAAATTGGAGGTGTAGTGGACGGCGAAGAGGGTTACCTCAGATTACAACAGGATCGTGACCAGATGGGCCAATGGGCTGAGAAGTGGCAGATGGTGTTTAATTCAGATAAATGTGAGGTGCTGCATTTTGGAAAGCAAATCTTAGCAGGACTTATACACTTAATGGTAAGGTCCTAGGGAGTGTTGCTGAATAAAGAGACCTTGGAGGCAGGTTCATAGCTCCTTGAAAGTGGAGTCGCAGATAGGTAGGATAGTGAAGAAAGCATTTGGTATCTTTCCTTTATTGGTCAGAGTATTGAATACAGGAGTTAGGAGGTCATGTCGTGGCTGTACAGGACATTGGTTTGGCCACTGTTGAAATATTGTGTGCAATTCTGATCTCCTTCCTATTGGAAAGATGTTGTGAAACTTGAAAGGGTTCAGAAAAGATTTACAAGGATGTTGCCAGTGTTGGAGGATTTGAGCTACAGGGAGAGGCTGAACAGACTGGGGCTGTTTTCTCTGGAGCGTCGGAGGCTGAGGGGTGACCTTATAGAGGTTTACAAAATTATGAGGGGCATGGATAGGATAAATCGACAAAGTCTTTTTCCTGGGGTTGGGGAGTCCAGAAATAGAGGGCATAGGTTTAGGGTGAGAGGGGAAAGATATAAAAGAGACCTAAGGGGCAATGTTTTCACGCAGAGGGTGGTACGTGTATGGAATGAGCTGCCAGAGGATGTGGTGGAGGCTGGTACAATTGCAACACTTAAGAGGCATTTGGATCGGTATATGAATAGGAAGGGTTTGGAGGAATATGGGCTGGGTGCTGGCAGGTGGGACTAGATTGGGTTAGGATATCTGGTCAGCATGGACGGGTTGGACCGAAGGGTCTGTTTCCATGCTGTACATCTCTATGACTCTAAAACACTGATCCCCTATAAAGTCCACCTTACACACAGATAAACAGACAGGGTAAAATCAGTTGTCGGGCAAAGGGGAAAGACTGGAAAGACAGTTGTGTAGTCTTTGTTCTCAGGTACTGTTGTTAAAATTTTCTTTATGATTCTTCTGCCGGCCAGCTCATTGTTTCACTTGTCTTCCTCTGAATGCTTCCACTGCTTGGTAAGAGATGCAAGGTGGTTGGTTCATGACAAAAAGTATCGGACTTATCAGTTAAAAGTCCCAGCATTCAACAAGTGCTGCAGGAATGAGTTTTACAATGACCTTTGACAGCAAGGAACAGGGAGACTCCTCCTGAGTTGGGGAAGAATTGAAAATGTCTCTTTCTTTCTTTCTCTCTCTCTCTCTGTAACTTGTTCCCAGTTCCAAGCTGTTCAGTTACCTGAGAACCAATTAGCCAAAATCTCCTTTATCCTGCAATAATAGTTTGTTTGGAATAAACTGAGAAATGATGCAACAATCTGGTAAAGCTCATTAAAAGTGTAAACTTCTTCCTAGCTGCATGGCTTCCAGAAACAGAAGTCATGCAGTGGCATGATGATCAGTGTGCTCACAGAGAGGGACTATGGAGAGAGCCTCTGCAATCAACCAATCAAATACAATGCATTTGTTGGTGACCAGGGACTTAGACATTCATTGGAATTACCATTGCTGAAATCTTCATCGTTGATATCTTGAGGGTCACTATCAAACAGCAACTTGGACCAATCACATAAATACTTCAGTTACAGAGAAGGTCAACACGAGAGTTTTCACCTCCTGGCTCCCCAAAGTCTTTCCACTATCTATAAGGCAGAATACAGGAGTGTGATGGAACACTGTCTACTGGCCTGAATAGGTGAAGCACCAACAACACAGATGAAGCTCAACACTATCCAGGGCAAAGCAGTCTACCTGATTGGCATATGCTACAGCAGGACTACAACCACAGCACAATCTGTGCGGCACACAATCTTTAAAATATACCACAATCATGTGGGGTAGAAAATTCTAAACATTCACAACTTTTTAATGATCAACTCCTTAACCTAAGAATAGAATGTAGAAATGTTGTAGCTGCTGGATCATTTGGCTGGATGGTTGGTTTGTGAAGCAGTGTGATGTCATAAAATGTGGGTTCAATTCCCACACTGGCTGAAGTTACCATGAAGGACTCTCATTCTCAACATCTCCCCTCATCTGAAGTGTGGTGACCCTCAGGTTAAATCACTCAGTTCGCTCTCTCTGATGAGAGAGCAGCCCTGTGGTCTCATAGGACAATGGTGACTTGGCAACGATAGTTGCTGCTATGGTCTGAGATGCAGCATTGAAGTGCAGAAACATACTGTAAATAGATTGGAAAGTGCCTTGGTGCATGAGGCACATGTAGTCATTGCCCATGCAGTATACTCTGAAATGAGTGTGCCCGCTTGCTAAAATAGGAAGTCGTTTGGAGCAAACAGTGAGCTATAATCACCAGGTCAAGAGTGTAGTGCTGGAAAAGCACAGCACGTCAGGCAGCTTCCGAGGAGCAGGTGAAGCAACATTTCGGGCATAAGTCCTTCATAGGAAGTCCACATTTTCTCACAGTGGGAAGCTCCGTCTTAATGAGGTAAGAACATCCCCTCCATATTCCCGTAACCCCACCATTTCCCATGGCTAACCCATCTAGCCTGTACATTCCTAAACACTATGGGCAATCTAGCATGGTCAATTCACCTAACATTGAACTGTTGGAGGAAACCAGAACATCCAGAGGAAACCCACGCAGACACAGGGAGAATATGCAAACTCCACACAGACAGTTGTGCAAGGCTGGAATCGAACCTAGGTCCCTGGCATTGTGAGGCAGCAGTGCTGCCCTAAGAGAATTTGGAGGACAGTTAGGTTTAAGGCAACTAATAAGTTCACTAGGGGTTTAGAGGGATGTGGGCCAAATGCTGGCAAATGGGACTGAATTAATTTAGGGTATCTGGTGGGCATGGATAAGTTGGACTGAAGGGTCTATTTCTGTGCTGTACATTTCTATCAGCAAAGTAACCCAAAATATTTGCTTACTAAAAGGACAGTCATTTTCTTCCAGCACATTTTTGTTTAATGAAGCATGTTTTTTGGAACATTGTAGCATGTCTAATGAGGGATAGCTGGATTCTTATTAGGACAAAATTTGCTGGCAGCTCATGATGTAACCCCTTGAGTAAATCTTTCTGTCACCATTTAAGCTCAAAAAATTGGTGTTGCAAATTATTGAAAGTACAAAATAATAATGATGTAGCAAAGTCAACAATGCATTTAAGATTTTGGTAAATAAAGGGGCCAGAAAGTGCACTTTCTTACGCAATTTAATTTGCAAGATACCGAAGAATATGGCCAAGGGAAATGGGGTTAAGCAGCCTCTGATGAGATACAGGAAAAAGAATAAAGACATGGAAAGAAAGATTGGATGAAAAGATAGAAAGTAAAAGTAATAAGACAAAATTTTAAAAATCTGTAAAATCTCAGGAATTAGACTTCACTATTTTAATTGTACTCATTTTAGGTCAGATATTGAGTTGCATTACAGGACTATAAAACTCAGAATAAAAAAGAAAGCATCTTTGCATCATTAAGAACCAGTCCCAATTAATTGTTGTGGGTTAAAATCATATTATCAGAGTAAATGCAGTAATTTATGGAGTTTCACATAAAAATTGATGACCAGCTGCTATTATTGTGAGGCTTATGATGAGTGGGATAAATTTTGCAGAAATCTGCATGGATTTGCAACTCAGAACATGTTTCTTCCATATTACAAATTATACATCAATATCAGAAAGTATATTTAATCAAGAGGAACTTAGAAAGTTATGTTATCATGTTACAACTGACATTTAACTGATGAATTGAAGAAAGGTACATGTGTTTACCATTTTAATATGTCAGTGGTTTTCAAAGAATGGCTTTTAGTTGGATTGTTATTTCACATATGTGGCATAAACTCAATCTTAGCAAATTAAGTTTTGATCTCAGGAGATCTTAAGTTTATAAAATTTGACCACTAAGGCCTCAAAAAATTCCACACGTCAATTGTGTTATTTGAGTATTGCACAATAGTTTGGAATTTAACACTTTAGACAGCATAACCAAGATTACCAAAAAAACCACATTAACAAAAGTACAGAATAAATTTATGATTGAAAATGAAGCCGTGATGAACCCCATTTTTACTCTTATACAACACAGTCTCATTTTGTAATCAGGCTACTTTCTAGCTTTAAAAATGATTTAAAAATAATATTTTTCAAATATCAGTGTTACTCTCCAAATTCTTGTTGCTGTCAGTAGAAACCAAGGATGTGAAATAAACATAGGCATTTTTATTATTTTCTATTTTCTTCCAGGAACCATATTCCCACCCTTCAGTTTTGCTTGTGTTTGGGGTTAGGCTTCCTGTCTGATCCAGAATCACATACTGGCTTGTTAATAGAGTGAAAGTTCAGAAAGCTTCAACTTCTCACTGACATTTTGCCTTGCCAGGAAGTAAGTTTGTATGTGTTTCTGCGTACATGCATATTTGTGTATACTTCTCCCTCTCCTCTATTTACTTTTAGATACATGGCATTTTTGTCAGGGAAGTGAAAAAAATGAATGCATGATTTCTGAGCTTGCAATTCTGTGTGCAGTAATTCCATCAGAAATATAGCATAATATAGCATTGTTCAGGAGTTCATTTTTTATTTTCTCTATTTGAGAAATTTTTGCCAATTCAACATTTGTAAATATTTCATAAATGCTTTTGCATTAACTAAAAGTTAAAGGCTTAAATTACAAGGCAGAGATTGCAAAACCTTGTTGCCAATGCAATGCTTCACTTGACATGAGTTAATGATCAAACTAGAGTGTTAGATTAGATCACTTACAGTGTGGAAACAGGCCCTTTGGCCCAACAAGTCCACACCGACCCTCCGTAGAGCAACCCACCCAGACCCATTCCCCTACATTTACCCCTTCACCTAACACTACGGGCAATTTAGCACGACCAATTTGCCTAACCTGCACATTTGTTTTGGACTGTGGGAGGAAACCCACGCAGACACGGGGAGAATGTGCAAACTCCACACAGTCGCCTGAGGCGGGAATTGAACCCGGGTCTCTGGCGCTGCGAGGCAGCAGTACTAACCACTGTGCCACCGTGCTGCCCCCAAAAAAAGAAAAAAAATCTACAGTGTGGAAACAGGCCCTTCGGCCCAACTAGTCCACACCGACCCTCCAAAGAGTAACCCACCCAAATCCATTTCCCCTAACTAATGCATCTAACTCTATGGGCAATTTAACATGGCCAATTCACCTAACCTGCACATCTTTGGACTGCGGGAGGAAACCGGAGCACACCCACGCAGACACGGGGAGAATATGCAAACTCCACACACAGTCGCCCGAGGCTGGAATCAAACCCAGGACCCTGGCACTGTGAGGCAGCAGTGCTAACCACTGAGCCACCATGCCGCACTGTGTTGTATTGCAACTCTGTGGCAAGAGGCATTGATATGTATTGGTTTTCTGCAACATCATGAAATCTTTGTAATATCTGCTCTTGGGTTTTTATTATGGCAGATGTAGAGGAAAATCTACAAAATTACTGACAGATAATTGTATCAGATATGGGTTAACATTAATAAAAGAAATATGCTGCAGATGCTGGAAATTTGAAACAAACACAGAGAATGGTGGAGAAACTCAGCAGGTCTGGCAGAATAGGTGGAAAGAGAAACAGAATATGCATTTTGAGTCTGGTATAAATCTTCTTCAGAACTGAATGGTGTTGGACTTTTAAAAATATTTTTGACACAGGTGGAGGCCCAGTACAAAAGACAAAGAAAGAGAAAATAAAGTGCCAAGTGGGTGTAAAGTAAGGTATGAAAGGGAGGAATAATATCAAGTTAAACAAGACACAGACAAGGCTGTGTGTATGTTTGTGGAGAGGTGGGGCAAGTGGGGTAACAGAGTGTAAGAAAATGGATAACAAACAATGGTAAGATGCCCCTTGTCCTTACTTTCTACCACACTCATCGCCACCTTTAAAGGATTATCATCTGCCAATTGTACCACGTTTGAAACGATGCCATCACCAAACACATCTTCCCCTCCTCACCATTGTCAACATTCCACTCCCACTGAAACCATTCCCTCTGCGATTTTCTGATACTGTCCACTTCTCAAACCCTTCAACCCTGCTTGCTCACTCCCTGTGGCACCTTCCCAGGAAAAAGGTGTAATGCTCGCCTCCTTTCTCATTGTTCAAAGACCCAAACATATCTTCCACTTGAAGCACCATTTTACTTGTACTTCTTTCAATCTGGTCTACTGCATTTGCTGCTCACACTGCGGTCTCCTTTATATTGGCGAGACTAAATGCAGGTTGAGTGATAGTAGGAATCTGGAGGGATGATCCTGACCTCCCAACAGTTTGCCATTTCATTGCATCACCTTGCTCTCATGCTAATATTTCTGACCTGGGACTACTGCAATATTCCAACAAAGCAAACTTCAGGAACAATACCTCATTTTCTGTTTAGACACTTTATAGTCTTGACGTCTCAATATTGAATTCAATAACTTCAGAAACTGATTACATTATATCTCTTTTCTATTTTTCTTACATTCTCCTCTGCGTGCCCTTTCCACACTTACCCTGCCCACCACACACACATAAGGCATGTCTTGTTTGTGTCTCATTTACTTTGCTCCTAGTTTATAGGACCCATTCTTCCCCTTTCACATCTTAATTTATATCCACTTTACATTTCTTTTTCTCTTTCTGCACCATTCACTTTGTCTTTTGTACTGGGTCTCTGCCTCTGTCAAAATTATATATTAAAAAAACAATTTCCAACATCTTTTAGTTTCAATACTGGATTCAAAGGGTAAATCTGTTTCTCTCTGTGCAGATTCTTCCAGACCTGCCGAGTGTCTCCAGCATGCTGTATGTTTGTTAATTGTTATCATTAAACTCAGCAAATCAATATGCATGGCCATGTAAAAGAAAATAATTATACATAAATATAAAATAACAGTGGAACAGAAAAAATCAAAACAACTGAAACCATTTCCTTACCTGAGAAACCTAATAACATCTGATGGGTAAACTGTTCAAGACACCAGGAAGTGCTCAGCAGTACAATAAAACTGTATCAAAAATAAATGGAAAGGGAACAGAGATGCAGTTTCTGAGATGTATAATTGAGATTGTTTGGTCAACACACACAATTGATGAGGAAATTTGGAAGATTGTTGATGTACAAGAACAATTTTTGAAGAGAGTCACCAAGAGGCATCAATAATTCTTTGGGCACATAATTGCAAAGAAACTAGAACATCTGACGGTGACTGGTAAAATTGAGGGTAATGGAGCAAGGAGGAAATCAAAGCAGAAATAAACTGGCAATTTAAGAAGCAGAACAGATATAACATTTAGAAGGAAAACGCAATGATGTTGGACAATATCGAGGGCTTTGAAAATTGGAGAGCTAAGATCGTGATGTTGTAAACAATGGTGCCCGAAGGAGAATGACCTCTATTGCACCACCGAAATGCACCTTAACAGACTTAACTGACTTCAACTCATAATATTTTGTTCTTAATCTGTGAAATCTCAAATTTAGACAAATGTTCCAACATTTAATTTGCTTAGCTTTGATGTATTTTAGGCAATTACTTTACATATTTCTCTCTCATAGCATAATATTAGCTTATTTAAAAAAAGTAAATTTTAAAGGATGTCTTAAAAACATTTGTAGCCAGTCAAGTGGTTTCCAAATTTAGTAACTATTGCAAAGTAGGAAGCATGGTAACCAATTAGTATATAAGCAGTCTCCTACAAGAATGACACTGTTTACCAGACAAGCTATCTTATGTAGATTGAGCAATCAATATTGACCAAGATATCCTGCTGTTCGTTGAAAAGTGTCATGGATATTTTACATCCATCGAAGTGGGTGATAAAGGCTTCAATTAAATGTATTGTCATCTGTCCCTCAATTTTACACTGATGTATCAGCAGAGACCATGTGCCTAACTGACTGAATTTGGATGTGAAGCTACAACCACTGATTCAGAAGAGAGCGTGTCACCTAATAGAATGGTGGAGCAGATCACGGATCATCTGTGTATTAACAAGATTCAGGGGTTAGATGGGCCCTTTCCTTTCCAAGCTTTTTCTTTATATACCTACAGATAGAATTTTGGTCTGGAATTTGAGTTGGTAATGTTAGCAAAACTGCCAAAATTGTTATTACAGTGAAGAGGCTGACAACAAATACTGACATAACATCTACACATATGCACTTAAAAGTGCAAATTCAGAAATTGCCATCAATGTTTTCCCACTCATCCAGAGGGTTTAATGTTGAGACTCCCACTGATATAAACCACTTCAACTGGCATTACCTTCTATTTTTATGTGGTCTTTTTACTGTAAAACTCCTGAAACATTCTACCTTCTTTAACACGGTGCAAGTTGTCTTTTAACATAGTACTAAATTCGTAATCACTTCTGAACAATCTAAAAAATTAAGTTTATATTCTGAAATGTCAAATTTCCTCATTATGCTAAAAATATTACATGGTGTTTTGATAAGAAAACTCTGCACTTTAAAGTCATATTATGACATTATAATTCCATACTTAATCTATATGTATATATATCCCAAAGTTTATTTTATTTTCCATTAAATTTATAAAATGTGAAGTATAATCACTGCACTACACATTCTGTATTGTTGTACCTTGGAATTCATCAATGTGACTTGCTGCTTAGCCTGTTTTATGATACTTATGTTGCTGGACTCCAAATAATTGGCATCAAAATCAAATCAAATTAATATCAGGAAAGATGAAATCTACATCACAGAGATAGCCAGATCCTACTGGGCAACTTAATTCAAGATCAGTGTTGAGTACATCACTTTGCCCTTGATTGCAAAATCTATTACATTGTTGCATCATGTACCAGGTTATGAACCAAACTAGATGAATATTGATCTCATTTCATAGGATCTTTTTTGTTTCTGTTCATGTTGAAAACAAGCTCTACGGGTATACACTTAACATTGATTCTTTTAATTAAATAACATCATTATAGTCTTGAAGTGAAACAGTAGGAAAGACATAATTTACAGATGATATACTTCGCTAATTGTCAGCTATTTCTGATTGATCATAACAATTCCCTAATAACTCTGTACTACAAGTGCTGGCATTTAGTTTACTAACTAAAGCAATTATGTTGATTGACATGATCTGACAATGTTTGACAGTTGCAATTAGTTTACTCCAAAAGTAATTTGAACAGATACAAAATGAAGTGTCCCTGACATTTTAATTTCCAATGGCTTTAAATATTGTACCATGAACTATAACTATAATATACAGTTGAGAAATCGTTGCCTCCTGTTCTAGTCATTAGCAGTCAGTGGGTGAAAAAATCTAATTAAAAATTTGATTAACTGGTCAACAATTATGAGTCTTATAGAACAGACTATTTTATAGTGACATCCAAAGAGCAAATTATAATAAAATATGATGAAATAATAAAGCATAAATATTATCCTCTATCATTACACATGAATCATAGAAAGTCATGCATAGATGACAGTTATTCAGCTGGAGTTATCATTACTAATTTTAATGCCTTACCCGATCTTTTAATGAATTTCCTTTTCAGGTGCGATTTAAAATTTAATTTTAAATGATTTAATCACTGCCTCAATAGTTACCTATGTTCTCATAACATTATGTGTGAAACAATTTTTTCTAGTATCCGTCTTCCCTTCCTTTGATCACATTCCTTAGTCTATGCTTCCTTGTCGCTAACTAGTTGAAACAGAAGAAACAATCATAATAATTATATCACAATACTTCAAATTTAATTTGAAAACCTGATATGTTTCTTGCCTAATCTTCCATGCTCTCATGGAAGAAGACCAAATTTTGAAATTTTCTTCATAAATATAACTTATCTTGGCCAGTCATCTTAGTGCATTTTCTCAACACATTTTGCATTACTTAAATATATTTCAATAAAGGGGGGGGGGCGGGGGGTTGGCACAGAACAACTTAGACGTTTTGTATTAAACAACAACAAAAATAGCGATTACTGGAAAATCTCAGCAGCTGTGGCAGCATCTGTGGAGAGAAATCAGAGTGAACTTTCCAGGTCAAGTGGCTCACTCAACCCAAAACATTAACTCTGATTTCTCTCTACAGACGCTGCAGGACCTGGTCAGCTTTTCCAGCCATCTCTATTTTTCTTTCTGAGTTACAACATCCATAGCTCTTTCAGTTTTTATTTTGTATTAACCAATGTCTTGTATAAATTGATCATTACTTCCTTGCGCTCAGTGTACTACTCAAGTTCTCAATTACTTTGTCCATTGTATTAATAACTGAACTCCAATCTTGAAAGCTGAATATATCTGAGCGAAATCCCAGCTCTGTGATCCATGCCTTTAAAAATGGACATATTATACATGAGGGAGAGAAATTGGCTAAGATAACTGTTGAGTCAGAAGACCCTAGAAGGGTCAAAGATGCAGTCAGCTCCTGGGGATGGTGGAGAGCCTTTCTGGCAGATCTAACACGGTGTTTAAAGTTTATAAATAAAGTTTTAAGATAAATGAGACCCCTCATGCTCTGATACCTGCTACCTCCTCTCATTCTCTATGCCATACTCATGTCAAATATCTGTGCCACCTTATGTCCAATTACCTATCTCAATGGCCTCTCATTCCTTGTGCACTCCCAAATATTTTCATTCTCTTATAAACGCCTATTACAACTCAGTGCTAACTCATATTTCCCCTCCACCCCTTCCTTTTCCATAATCGCCTATCACAACTCAGTGCTAACTCATATTTCCCCTCCACCCCTTCCTTTTCCATAATCGCCTATCACAACTCAGTACTAACTCATATTTCCCCACCCACCCCTTCCTTTTCCATGTCAACACAACAGTTATTCATCACAGGCATTGACCATGCCTCACCTATGCCAATACATGCAACCTGATCCCCTCTAGCCATCCCCCTATGGTCCCTCACACCCCTATTCCAACTTAATACCTACTTCCACCTACCATCCTTTTCCCTATCACCTACCATACCAACACATTGAATATCCATGTGTCTATTCACATAGGAGAACAAAACATAACTCCATTACTTAAAGTTCTATTTTTCAAATTATCCTCTAGTGAGAAAAGCACTCTTATTTGCAAGAACACATTCCAACACTTGTGAATATGTTTCGACAGATTAACAGTTCTTGACAGGCCCTAGCAAGTTGCAAGGGTTTATATATATATATTTTATTTCAACCCGCTCCACAGTTAAAAGGCATCTGACACCCCACAAATGACAAAGAAGGTGAAGAAACATTTGTTTTCAATGTCACAGTGATGTTCATTTAAACCACTTAAAGCGTTTTTGCCAAACAGTGTTTTCTTCAGTCTTAAATGCATTTCCAATCAGAAAAGATGCTCCAATGTATTTCAGCATTTACACATTGCTGCTGAATTTAGTGGTCACATTACCTTTATAAAACAGAGTCATGAAACATCTACTTTAATTGCAGAATTTAACTATTAACACTAAAACGTAGAGTTGTTTAAAGAATGTCTTTGAGAGAAATGCAAGTTTTTTTTTGGGTTCCACAATTTCCGCATGGTTCATTACTCCCCTAAGGAACCATGGAATATGTATTCTGACAGAATGGACTCATCTTCTCAAAAATTGTGACAGGAAAGTTCAAAATACTCACACTCACAATGGAGCAGGCAAAGCTAATACTGATACTTACGCGAGGGCTATCTGCATCCTTATTATGCACTGACAAAAATTGCCATAAACATGATTTTGAGTAGGAATCTTGGGAATTGGGTCCTTCTTTTCTTAGAGGGCCATTTTTAGAGTGCTTATACATGAGCCTGACTCAGTGAAAATCTGGCCCTCACATCAATGCATTGTGCATTGATACTGTGTTTGATTATGTTTACATAGTTTACAATTGATGTTCATTGGCCTTGATTAGTTAAGCATGATTATGGTTTGAGTGAAAAGTAAACTTGGCTGGTTGTCCTGGTTGAAGCACAGGGAATAAAACCTGTTACACACATAGAAAATAGTCTCATCTCTGCCTCATTTTGAGATCAGCATTAAATGATGCACTGCCACCTGGTACATAAGAATTACTCATGTTAAATTCTACAAAGGCAGAACCGTCATATTAACTACGCGAATGTTGTATGCATCCTTTTTCAGTCATCACTAACTCATGGTTTTCAGATCTTCGAGGTCCTACACATATGATGACTGAGATAATGAATGACCCACAGCCCAAAGAGAACTCAGAAGGGACGAAGTACTCTATGGGTGTGAGAATAAAATTAATATTCACTCTCCAGCAGCTCAGGTACATGGGTTGTGATGGGTACAAAAAGGTAATTGCTATGTGGAAGCACATCAAATATGGGCGGCACGGTGGCACAGTGGTTAGCACTGCTGCCTCACAGCGCCAGAGACCCGGGTTCAATCCCCGACCCAGGCAACTGACTGTGTGGAGTTTGCACATTCTCCCCGTGTCTGTGTGGGTTTCCTCCGGGTGCTCCGGTTTCCTCCCACAGTCCAAAGATGTGCAGGTCAGGTGAATTGGCCATGCTAAATTGCACGTAGTGTTAGGTAAGGGGTAAATGTAGGGGTATGGGTGGGTTGCGCTTCGGCGAGTCGGTGTGGACTTGTTGGGCCGAAGGGCCTGTTTCCACACTGTAAGTAATCTAATATGCAGAATCTGGTTCTGGAATCTGAGCAGCATTGGAACATCCCAGTCAGATGAGGATGGGTTTGGGGAATGGTAGGGCTGTGTTAGGGAGTAGGGAAGGACGTGCCATGATTATCTGCTTAGGGTAGATCTACAATGTCTGAGAGTCACTCATGAAAACAGAACTTGTGAAGCAGCAATGGAAAATGTGTGATGCCATCTGTATTTCCAATGTGGAGAATAGACAAGTCTGTGTCATGATGTCCCGGGAGATTGTGTTGATTCTCATGAATACAATGGAGAATCAGTTACTTTTAATCAATTCCCAACCCAGTGTGTGGGCATTGCTGGCTCGGCCAACATTTGTTGCCCATCCCTAATTGCCCAGAAGCCTGTTTAGAGTCAACCACATTGCTGGTGGTCTGAAGTCATAGGCACGCTAGACCATGTATGGATGGCAGTTTCCTTTCCTAAAGAACATTAGTGAACCAGATAGGTTTTTCCTCAACACTGCTCATCATTGGAATTTTAATTCAAGATTTGTACTAATTTCAAATTCCATCATCTGCCATGGTCCCCAGAAAATCATCTGGATCTAGTGATAATAATACAGCGGCATTGTCATCCATGCAATGGGGAGATTGGCAGTATTTGGCAGATGCTCACAGACAGTTCAAAATCCAGAGGATATCCGTCATGGGAATTTTACGTGATAAAGGAGTAGATCAAGAGGCCAGCCTCCAGCCCCACTAAAGCCACAGACCATGCTGCACTCCAGCTCTCCTCTACTGTAGCCTCACTCCTCTCTACAGCAGGCAGAACAGACACCACAATCCTTGAGACCCTTGATGAAGAGTATGGAAAGAAGGGAACCTCCAGATCTATCCGGACACCTGAACTGCAAATAGAGCACCCCACCAACTTGCTCTCTTATTGCCATTTGAAAGGAACTCAGGAAATCATTCTCAGAAAGTTGCGGTTGACAGAAATATTCCTCAAAATTCAGGCCTTTATTTGTGGCTAATTACCAGCCTGGCAATTTTAGTATCTGAAGCCTTCCCAAAATGTCACTTTCAGTAAGCAATTACTGTCTGCTGCATTTTTGCCTGTTGCACCCTGATCCGACACAAAGATTATGAAACGCAATGTCCTTGCTGTTAAAGCTGGAATGCAGAATTAGAGAGACACTGAAATAGCTCTTTGAACATTTTAATTAGCTTGCTGCGAGCTGCATGGGGCCTCCACATTCACCTCCAAACTCGTTCAGGTCCAATCCAGAAGTATGAGATACGATGCCAGGTTCTTAAACCAACACCATTTTAAAGGCATTTCACCCTGTGTTAATATCTGTGTCAACTGCCCCCTTTCTGTTAAAATTCTCCCCAACATTTCTCTCATGTTTTAAACCTTATTCACTTACAAGAAGTGTAAATAAAAAGGTTTGAACGTAGATCACTGGAGCATACAAGTATCTCATCCAGAAACAATATTCAACTATCTTTACTTCTTCCTCCAGCCATCACTCTAGTCTAGGCATCTACATTATTTCAATACTGCCTTCATTTTCATGAGAAGCCTTTTAACATAGCACCTTATCATACATCTTCTGAAAATCCATTCCTCAAATATCCACTGCATTCTCTTTATCAATGCATGTGATGTCTTCAAAAAATTAAATGAAATCAGTCAAACTTAATTTTCTGTTGTATGCAAGAAGAGATGAAACATCCCATGTTAAGGAACAATGGGAGGATGTACTCAATTACCAAACTAAACTACATACTCATAACCTGAGAATTTGAATATTGATTTTTGCTGCAAATTATATTGGGCTTTTCAGAAATATATTTTCAGTATAATTAAACTTTCACTCGACTGTTGATTGGCAGTAATTGAAGATACCACAGTGAAAAAACACAGCTCACATTTTGGTGATTATATACTGGTTTTCAGTGCCAGGGGATCTGAACATTCTGCATTATAGTGAGCATTACCTCACACTGAAATGATAAATACATGAGGCTGAAGACACTGAGTTTCAGAAAATGCTTTCATTATGTGAATGTGCAACAGGCATCACTAAGTGATATGAGAAAGACAGACAACAAAAATACAAAAAGAAGATAGCACAGTGTGTTATTGCTTTGAGATCTGAATTCAAATATAATTTGGACTAGAGTGATCGTCTTCAGTCTGTGGTAGAGAGCCAACCCGATCCAATTCAGCCTGATCATGAAGAAAAATAGAAATTGCTGGAAGAGCTCAGCAGGTCTGGCAGCATCTGAGCCTGATCATGAAATTGTTTTGTGCACCCTTCATCTAGGACTATCTGGCTCTGTACATCAAAGTTTTGTTTTTCAAATTTATTCTACATTAATATTCACAATCATCGGGCCACAAGGAGTACTGCAATACTGATTTCAAAAAGAAGTAGCATAGCAGCACGCATTGTAGAAACAAAAGAATTTTTACAGTGCAGAATAAGTCTATTTGGTCTATTATGTCTGCACCACTCTCTGAATGAGCAATTCACTTAGCACCATTCCCCTGCCCTTTCCCATAACCTTGCGCATTTCTCCATTTCAGATAATGCCTAGTTTCACTTTTCTTTAAATGCTGGATTATTAACTATATTTCTTGGTATAAAAACTTTAGCATCCACTTTCTGTTTTATTCATTCTTTTTCAGGGATTTGGATGTCACTGACCAGGCCAAGATTATTGTCCTTCCCATAAGTGCTCTTAAGAAGGTGATAGTGGGCTGTCTTCTTGAACTGTTGCAGTCCATGTGTTGTACATACATCAATAGTGTAGTTAGGAAGGATGGTGAAAATTTTTGAATTTATTTCAGTGAAAAAACAATGATTTAATTCCAAGCCATGATGACTTGGAGGCAAATATGCAAGTGACAGTGTTTCAATGTGTTTCCTATCCTTATCCTTCCAGGTTTTGAGAGATGGTGTAAATACTAAGTAATGCTGTAGCATTTGTGGAGATAGAAACAGAGTTAACACTTTAGGCATGTGACATTTTATCATTCCAATGCTTCTCTGCCTTCATTTCAGCTTTCCAGCATCTTCAGCAATTGCTTTTAAACAGTACAGGGCCCTTGCATGAAGACATAGTCAGCCTGCTCCCAGTATGGACTTCGTCGTGCATTTTTTTCAGACTATAGGCTTGAGACGTCTCTCACTCCATTGGTTCACACAAGGGCTGCAATTACCTAAAACTTAACTTCTGCTACTATGTATATTGCACTCTTGCATGTCTTCCACTGTAGTATTTCAAGCAAGATAGATCTCATTGATTATGAGATCCTTGATTGAAATTGCTAACCTAGGGCAATCGGGAAGCCCTGGCTGACCAATATAACCAGGAGATTTACAATCTCCTCACTTCAGGGATTGACTCCGAGCTGACTGGCCACAGTGCACAATTTACTGGCACAAGTAAATAAAGGGTGACTTGGTGATGGGAACCAGCCTGTGTGCAGTTATTTCACCTACTTAACATTACAAAATTCTTGTATTCCTTTCCAGCCACATTAATGTCAGATATGGCTCTTTTGGTTGTAATTTTGCCTTTGAGTCAGAAGGTTATGTTTCCTGTTATATAAGACAGTTGGTATTTGAAGGGGTTAATTGACATCACAGGATAACCTCCGCCCTTCAGAATTGTTGCATCAAGGAGGTTAACAGTGTTACAGATTGTAGTCTATAAACTATTGTTCCAGTGTTAAACCTATATAACTAATAATAATTTGAGCTTACATTGACCCTGATATCTCACAAGATGCAACCACATATCTCAGATGTAATGTAAGTCACTATTGAGTACTATGTAACAAATCTTTTCTGTGTAATCAACATTGAGCCAAACTTTTGCTAAAGATTTTCTCAGGCATCCTTCTACAGTTAGTATCAGCAACTAAGACTAATACCAATGAGGAGCAATGGTTTAGAGATGCCTGTGTTGGACTGGGGTGTACAAAGATAAAAATCACACAACACCAGGTTATAGTCCAACAGGTTTAATTGGAAACACTAGCTTTCAGAACGCTGCTCCTTCATCAACCACCTGATGAAGGAGCAGCGCTCCGAAAGCTAGTGCTTCCAATTAAATCTGTTGGACTATAACCTGGTGTTGTGTGATTTTTAGTTGAAACTTTATTGCTGGAACAGCACAGCAGGTCAGGCAGCATCCAGGGAACAGGAAATTCGACGTTTCGGGCACAGGCCCTTCTTCAGGAATTCCTGAAGAAGGGCCTGTGCCCGAAACGTCAAATCTCCTGTTCCCTGGATGCTGCCTGACCTGCTGTGCTGTTCCAGAAATAAAGTTTCAACTTTGATCTCCAGCATCTGCAGACCTCACTTTCTCCTTGTGTGATTTTTAACCAATGACAAAAATTGGTAACTGAGAATCTACCCACAACTTCTCAGATGATTCTGAAGAATTAGAGATATATGGGCCAAATGCTGGCAAATGGGACTAGATCAGTTTAGGATATGTGGTGGGCATGGACAAGTTGGACTAAAGGGTCTGTTTCTGTGCTATGTAACTCTATGACTCTATAACATGACCACACACTTAAGGTGGTAGCAGTGTTGAGCAGTATTATTGCTTATTAGAATTTTAAGACCTAATACATGACTAGGCAAAAAAAATTAAGGCTGATTCTCCAGTGCTGTGCTGAGAAATGATGCACTGTTGAAGCATCTGCCTCCATAAATGTCTCACTACTTTGAACAAGAGAAGGGGAGTCATCCCGGACATCCTTGTCAATATTTATGCCTCAAACAATATCACAACAAATGGGTATCTTGCTATAATCCTATTGCTGTTTATGGGAGGTTGCTGAGTGCAAATTGACTGCTGGATTTCCAACAGCACCACAGTGACTGCAATTCAAAAATACTTTAAGGGCAGCAAAGTGTTTTGAGAAGCCTGGTGGTCATGAAAGATGCTATATTAGTGCTAACCTTTCTCTTTCTTTTAATTTTCAATGAGTTTTGAAGCCTAATTATAAGTAATAGCTGTTTGTTGAATGGATCTCCTTTGCCTTGTACCCTACGGGTGGAACACATCTACAATCATAGCTGAGCACAGCTGGTGGTATTGGAGATTATAGCCTCAAAATCCCAAAGGGGAAAATTAGCATATTAACTAGATCAGTTCAAGATTGCCTGGCTAACTGCCTCAGGCTTTTTAAGTGCTGCATGCAAACAATCAAGCTGACTTGAGAAACAGATAAACATCACAATCTGTAATGGTTGACCCGTTGGGAATCTTCTTGAAAGGAAGGCCACTGTCGGTTCATCAGATAACTTTACTGACATGAAAAGTTTTGTTTTGCCGAGTAAATGCTTCTCTGGACAAACACAGGATTACAGTCCACTTCATTATCTACTTATAAAATGGTAATATTATAATATTTACTGTTCAAAAAGAAGTGAAGACATTTTCAAAGTAGCTGGCTTCTACTTCAAAGCAAATGAGCAGTGTATCTGAGCAGCAGCACCCCCACCCCCCCCCGGGGTTGTTTTGTTGATTCAGATTAACCTTTCTTCACTCCCTGTAATTGCACTGTAAAGGAACATCCTTGGGGATTGGTTTTTCTATTTAAAAGTGATCAAAAGACTCTGAAGTAGGGGAAAACAAAAAGGGCTCCACCTACTTGATAATGGAAGAGCATATCAACCATAGTGCTGTAGCATGAGTCTCAACATTCCTCTTAGATAGCCTTCAGCTAATTCTTTGAAAATCTGAATGGCTCTTCCCACTGTGCAAAAGGGAAAAACTGTGAGCATGCTACAGCTGCATACACCATTGACCTGCGGGACTGTGCAGCCTGAGATTGAAGCAGTTTCAATTCAGCATCAAAGAAGAAAGAGCTTCAATTTGTTTTGAAGAGATTTAATTTTCAAAATGTCCAAATGGATTTAAAATCAACATCACCGGTTGGTAAATGTGAAAAGATGGTTAAAATTATATTCACGGGTATAGGACATCATTGGCTAGCCTAGTCACTAATTGCCTTCTTGAACAGCTACAGTCCATACAGTGTAGCAACTTTCAGTTTTGACAGGAAGAATTTAGGTTGGGATCTAGCTTGGAAGGGTATTTGCAAGTGTCAGTGCTATCCTTGTCCTTCAGGGTAGTATAGGTTGCAGTTTGAAAGGAGCTGTTGGAAGAGCTTCTGTGGGTTAATGAAGTGCAGCTTGCAGATGGCACACCATGTGCACTACTGGTGCACGGTGTAATATTGAAGTTGGTAGATAGGAGTTTCAATTACATGGACTATTTTTCCTGATAGTTATGTTTTGTGAGTATTGATGGAGCTGCACAGATCCAACCAAGTGGAGGTATTCCATCACATTCCTGACTCATGGCCTTTGGCTGGTGGATAGCGACTGAAGAGTCAGCAGGTGGGTTACTTGTCATAGAATTCCTAGCCTCTGACCTTCTTTTATTGGCACAGTATTCATATGGTTGATGCATCTGAGTTTCTGGCCAATGGCAACTCTAGCCAGATGAGTTGAGGGTGTTGATTAGTACATGAGGGTCTGACATCATTGCGATCACAGAGACATACTGAGGAATTGGCAGGACAGGCAGGTCAGTGTTCCAGGGATTAGAAACTTCAGGGAAGACTGAGGTGTGGGTTGTAAAAGAGGATGTACCATTGTAATATTGAGCAAAGAGTCAATTATTCAATAAAGATAATTTGCAGAGGACAGTCACCAGGATATTGCCATGGCAGGTGCATTTCTGCTGTGAAGAGAGAATGAGATTGAGTGGGGTTATATTTCTTCGAGCAGAGAAGGTTGAAATTAGACCTAATTGAAGTATACAATATTATGAGAGACTTAGATAGGGAAATAAGAAAAAAACTCTTTTCTCCTTAGTAGAGATGTCAAGAGGCTATTATTAAACTTGCTCCTGCAATTATACATTTAAAATAAAAGGGAGTTCAGAATCTGAGGAGAGTTTACAGTGATCAATCCACAGGTCAAATTACTCTGAACAAATTGTTACATACCATTTTATTTTAATTACTCAGTTCTTGTAATTCGTAAAACAAAAGAAGCAAGTTGCTTTTAAGCTGCATCTAGGTGACAGTTATCCAGGTAAAAGAAACGTTGTTTGTCCATATCTCAGGGATTTTGTCATTAGAAATCTTGCTATGATTGTGGTAATAATAGAATATCACTTTCCAATTTCAGTAACCTGATATTATTAGCATCTGGAACCTTAATCAGAAATCTTAATAGTTTTTTGAAAAGAAAAACAAACACTCAAATATGTGCAGCTATCAGCTAAAAGCAGGTTGAGCCAACTTGTGAAAATGTCAATAACCAAGAACCAGTTTGAGTTGAAATTAACCTTATTATTTGAAGGCATTGAATTCAGATCTGCATCTCCTGTTTAACTTCCATATTTATGGATACGTTTAATATAATGGGATGAAAGCCTCACCGGAAAATTATCCAGCTTGGAGGAATAATGAAGGCAGACATTGGAACACATAAGTGAATTGTATTTCCAATGGCTGTTTTGGCCACTGATCAAATAATAAGCTGAGAGGTAAACATCAATTTTAAACAGTAGAACTGCAAGACTCTCTCTCTCTTTCCACTTTCTGGTAGTCTTTTAAAAACACAAAAACCATTGATAAATCAAAATTGAGAGACATCCATTCACCGAGAACTCCAACACTTGCTGCTGTTGAGGATACAACACAAAAATTAAACAATTGTGGGCAACAAGCGTCTCAGGTTAAAATCCAGCCTTTCCAAGACTTTGAGGTCTTTAAGCAGTTCATTTGTTTTTTTTACCAGATACTGATGCCTTTTAAAAACTTTAGATGTATATATGTGAGTGTATGTGTGTGTTTGGTATTGAGACTATTTTTAGAGATTAGGTTAGTAAGTAATAAAATTTATTTCATTCCAGAAAACTTCATAATTAACTCATGTTTAATTCAGGCAAACTAATGAATTACATTTTAATTTAAGTGAGAGACAGCTGTGAGCTGAAAAGAAATAAAATGTTTGTTACTGACAACAAAGGGAGTTAAAAAGAGGAGAGTTAATTCACCCCTGTTGTTTATTTAGAAGCACAATAAGATAAAATTAAGCATTTCCCTTACCTGGCAATCTGAATTACTTTCTTTGCTCTTTTTGCTAGTCTCCTCTATCCTTCCTGCTCTTTCGTCTTTTAAGTATTTGAACATATTTGACACATGATGTGATATGCAAACACTTCAATAAAGCTTTTAAGGCATTTGAATGACGTATCTTCTGCAATAAACCCAGTGACAGATTGTTAAAAAAATCACACAACACCAGGTCATAATCCAACAGGTTTATTTGGTAGCACTAGCTTTCGAAGCACTGTTTCTTCATCAGCTGGTGAAGAAGCAGCGCTTCAAAAGCTAGTGATTCCAAATAAACCTGTTGGACTATAACCTAGTGTTGTGTGATTTTTAACAATCTGTCACTGGGTTTATTGCAGAAGACGTGTGACAGATTGAATGTGTATTGCTAACTGATTTCTAGTAACTACACTCGTTTAAGACTAAACGAGATTTGGTTTACATTTTCTGTTTATCGGGGTTCAAAGCTTGGAAGATGAAAAGAATATCTGAAACAAAGACATAGGAATGAATGCAGTAAATATGGGGGTGGGAGGTGGTGGGAGGGTGTAGTCCTTTTTTTCTAATGGGAGCCAAACAAAATTGTTTTGTTTTTCCTAATGTTGAGCTAATGGATGATATAAATTGTCTCAGACTTGGTGTGGTTTGTAAGAAATGTGTTACAAGGTGTGTGTTACAAGGATATAATTTCATAGGCAGTGCTTCTGGATCAAGGCTAACTTGCTACCACGCCCATGTGTTACGCATTGCTCCGTCCAACGCTTGACAGGTTGAGTAGATGGCACGCTTGGAAGCTTGTTTACTTTCTTTGATACCTTCATCTCACCACAGTATTCAGCACCTTCCTGAATTAGCGTTCTCTACTTTGGTCAGCCATATGGCAGGGATAGGTATGCTTGACCTCTTCCTGAATGTTTTGAGGATATCACTTATGCAATTCTGCTGTTTGCTCAAGAGTCTCATGCATGACTGAGTTCCATGTGGAGGATTTGCTCTGGAATTTGGTGTCAGGCATACAAAATACATGTCCTAACCAGCAAAGCTAGTTTTGTGTGATTAGTGCCTCAAGACAGTCAAATTGGCTTAGCAAAGATACCATCTTTCCTTCCAATTAGATTTTTGGTGATCTTGTGAAGACTTCTCAGGAGGCTCTTACAATGTTTTTGAGATGCAGTTGTCAAAGTCTCTAAAGCGGTTAGGGGCTTGAGGTTACTCCTGCAACTAAAACATGACTTTTGGCTTGAGTTTGACATCCTGGTCCTCTGATACTCTTTTCCTCCGTTGGCCTCAGGCTGAGCTGGCACATTGAAGGTAATGATGAATTTTGTCATCTACATATGCTTTTATTGAGAAAAGGCTTCCAAGATAAAGAAAATAGTCAGCATTTCCCATGATCTTGCTGTTGATCTAAATTAACATTGTGAGGTGTTGCACTGTGCAAGTTATTGGGAGAAGATTTTTCAGTTTTCAGTACTTATAATACTGCTTGGCAGTGCATAAAAATGATATCACTGATGAATATAATGTAAACAATGAAAAGTAGAGGCCTTACCATTATTATCAATATGAAGGCTGGAGGATAAGTCATTGCAGGAAATAGTGTCAAAAAGTGGGAGAGCGGATAGGTGGGTAGGAAGATAAACAGACCCTCCCTACTGACCTAACATAACCATCTCCTTCATGTATCCACCTCTCGCCATCCCAGCTACCTTCCCCCCAGCCATACCACCACCCCCACTTCCCTATTTATCTCTCATCCCCCTCCCCGCAACCCCTCACCACATTCCTGATGAAGGACTGACGCCCGAAACATCGACTCTCCTGTTCTTTGGATAGTCCCTGACCTGCTGTGCTTTTCCAGTGCCATACTTTTCGACTCAGACTCTCTAGCATCTGCAGTCCTCACCTTCTCCAAATTGCAAGAAATAGTCAGACAAAAGTGAAACCAGGCAAAAATATTGGATTGTAAAGGATAGATAATACAAGAGGATAAAGTGAACTATGTTAAAAACTCTTATGAATGTCAAAGTGAATACGGAATCCTGGATACAGCCACAGAGATAAAATAGATAAATTTTATCTGAGTGGTCTTGATGGTGAAGACAGAGTAAAATCTGATTGAAAGAATTCAATGTACTGGTAGAGGTGGTAGCTAATGCATGACCAAGAAATGAAGAGAGGAGTGAAAGTTTGGAGGCAGATCAATAATTGGGAAGAAAGAGCTTTTGAGAAGAGACTGATAGCAATCACTTTGAAAGGTGAAGAGGACAGAACTCAAAGTGACAGAGCTGATAATTTCAGCAAACGGTAGGTGGAACAAACGTGTGATGAGAAGTTGGACCTGGGGACCATAGAGGGTTGCATGAAGGTAATGAGCTTGGTGAGAGCAGGGGAGCGGACAGGAGAGATATAGCAAAGTAACTCTGCTGAGACAAAGCTATTGGAGTGCATGATCGAGTCTCCAAAAGTGCAATTTCATTAATGTCAGTCTCCCTACTGTCTTCATGACCCTG
Source organism: Chiloscyllium plagiosum (assembly GCF_037043375.1). Classification (NCBI taxonomy): domain Eukaryota; kingdom Metazoa; phylum Chordata; class Chondrichthyes; order Orectolobiformes; family Hemiscylliidae; genus Chiloscyllium; species Chiloscyllium plagiosum. Next base: position 380,348 of record NW_028270145.1, read on the forward strand.
CACATTGTAGCTTTTCACATGTCTTAATTCCCTTTGAATCCTTGAATTATCCTGCCTCCACCACACTCTCGGGCAGTGCATTTCAGACTGATTGTTTGAAAAACTTTTGATCATGTAACTTTTGCTTCTGTTGCTAATTACTTCAAATTTGTGCCCTCTCAGTCTCTATCCTTTCAGAGTGGGAACAGCTTCTCCCTGTCTATCTGTCTAGATCCCTAAATTTTGAATACTTTATCAAAGTTACCTCAGATTACAACAGGTTCTTGACCAGATGGGCCAAGGGCTGAGAAGTGGCAGACCGAGTTTAATTCAGATAAATGCGAGGTGCTGCATTTTGAGAAAGCAAATCTTAGCAAGACTTATACACTTAATGGTAAGGTCCTAGAGAGTGTTGCTGAACAAAGAGACCTTGGAGTGCTGGTTCATGATTTCTTGAAAGTGGAATTGCAGGTAGATAGGATAGTGAAGAAGACGTTTGGTATGCTTTCCTTTATTGGTCAGAGTATTGAGTACAGGAGTTGGGAGGTCATGTTGCGGCTGTTCAGGACATTGGTTCGGCCGCTGTTGGAATATTGCGTGCAATTCTGGTCTCCTTCCTATTGCAAAGATGTTGTGAAATTTGAAAGGGTTCAGAGAAGATTTACAAGGATGTTGCCAGGGTTGGAGGAGCTAAGCTATAATAGGGAGAGGTCGAACAGGCTGGGGCTGTTTTCCCTGGAGCGTCGGAGGCAGAGGGGTGACCTTATAGGCATTTACAAAATCATGAGGGGCGTAGATAGGATAAATAGACAAAGTCTTTTCCCAGGGATCGGGGAGTCCAGAACTAGAGGGCATAGGTTTAGTGTGAGAGGGGAAAGATATAAAAGAGACCTAAGTGGCAACTTTTTCACACAGAGGGTGGTACATGTATGGAATGAGCTGCCAGAGAAAGTGGTGGAGGCTGGTACAATTGCAACATTTAAGAGGCATTTGGATGGGTATATGAATAGGAAGGATTTGGAGGGATATGGGCCACGTGCTGGTAGTTGGGACTAGATTGGGTTGGGATATCTGGTCGGCATGGACGGGTTGGATCGAAAGGTCTGTTTCCATGCTGTACATTTCTATGATTATGACTCTATAAATCTGTACTCAGCCTTCTCTTGTCCAAGAAAAATAAGCCCAACCTCTGCATAACAAGAGCTCCTCATCCTTGAACCATTCTTATAAATCTTTTCCACACTCTTTCCAATGCTTTCACAACTTTCCTAAATTGCAGCATTCAGAATTGTTTTAGGAAATATCAACATACTCTCCTCTACACTGGTGAGCTGAAACACACACCGAGTGGTTGCTTTACAGATATATCGGTGAAAATGACCTGAGCTTCTAGTTGCCTGCCACTTCAACGCATCACCATGTTCCCACACCAACATTTCAGTCTCAGGTTGGCTTCAGTGCTCCAACAGAAACAATATCACATCTTTCACAAAGATACTTTACAGATCTCAGGTCTCAAAATTGAGTTTTACAATTTCAGAGGTGAACAACTTCCTCCATGTTCATTACCCATTTGCACGCTCCTAGGTCCTGTTCTCTGTGGGTTGCTCCCAGCCCAGCCAACCCACTTTCAATTATTCACGCTTCCTGTTAGCTTTCATGCAGTATTTACCTCTTTCCTGGATTATCATCGAAATAGAACATAGAACAATACAGCACAGAACAGGCCCTTCGGCCCACGATGTTGTGCCGAACATTTGTCCTAGCTTAAGCACCTATCCATGTACCTATCCAATTGCCGCTTAAAGGTCACCAATGATTCTGACTCTGCCACTCCCACAGGCAGCGCATTCCATGCTCCCATCACTCTCTGGGTAAAGAACCTACCCCTGACATCCCCCCTATACCTTCCACCCTTCACCTTAAATTTATGTCCCCTTGTAACACTCTGTTGTACCCGGGGAAAAAGTTTCTGACTGTCTACTCTATCCTTTCCTCTGATCATCTTGTAAACCTCTATCAAGTCACCCCTCATCCTTCGCTGTTCCAATGAGAAAAGGCCTAGCACTCTCAACCTATCCTCGTACGACCTGTTCTCCATTCCAGGCAACATCCTGGTAAATCTTCTCTGCACCCTCTCCAAAGTTTCCACATCTTTCCTAAAGTGAGGCGACCAGAACTGCACACAGTACTCCAAATGTGGCCTAACCAAGCTGCAACATCACTTCACGACTCTTGAATTCAATCCCTCTGCTAATGAACGCTAATGCACCATAGGCCTTCTTACAAGCTCTATCCACCTGAGTGGCAACTTTCAAAGATCTATGAACATAGACCCCAAGATCCCTCTGCTCCTCTACCTTACTAAGAACCCTACCATTAACCCTGTATTCCGCATTCTTATTTGTCCTTCCAAAGTGGACAACCTCACACTTGACAGGGTTGAACTCCATCTGCCACTCCTCAGCCCAGCTCTGTATCATATCTAAGTCTCTTTGCAGCCAACAACAGCCCTCCTCACTATCCACAACTCCACCAATCTTCGTATCATCTGCAAATTTACCGACCCACCCTTCGACTCCCTCATCCAAGTCATTAATAAAAATTACAAACAGCAGAGGACCCAGAACTGATCCCTGCAGAACTCCACTTGTAACTGGGCTCCAGGCTGAATATTTACCATCTACCACCACTCTCTGACTTCGACCGGTTAGCCAGTTTTCTATCCAACTGGCCAAATTTCCCTCTATCCCCATGCCTCCTGACTTTCCGCATAAGAAAACCCTTTGTCTGCATCATCAGCAAACCCTTTGTCTGCTTCGCCTTCCTTTTCTCTCTCTGGACACAATGTCTATCAATTCGACTCAGTTCCTCTTCCCTCCAACCCCACCCCATCATCAGAACAAAGACCATCAATTCCCAGCTGCTTTCAATTCTTGAAAAGGGTCATTAGACTCGAACCATTAACTCTGGTTTTCTCTCTACAAATGCTGCCCCGACCCTCTGTGTTTCTCCAGTACTGTCTATTTTAATTTCAGATCTCCAACATTTGTAGTTCTTTGTTTTACATTACTCCATGCCTCTAATAATAAAGCAGAGGATAGTATAAGATTTGTTAACCTCTCTCTTAAACCATCCTGCCACCTTCAATGGCTAATGCACACGTATAAACAGGTTATGTTAAAGCAAAATACTGCGCATGATGGAAATCTGAAACAAATATGCTGGAAAATCTCAGCAGATCTGGCAGCATCTGTGAAGAGAAAGCAGAGTTAACGTTTCAACTCTGGTATGTTTTTCCTCAGAAATGTGCCATTCAAATGGGTTCAATGCTCCTGCATCCTCTTTAGATTTATACCCTTTATATTCTCCACAAAATGAATCACAATCGAGCCAGGTCTGGCCATAGATAATCAGGCTTGTTCTGCACCAGGTTCATACATAGAACATTACAGCTCAGTGCAGGCCCTTCGGCCCTCGATGTTCCTCCCACCTGTGAAACCAAACGATCTAACCTACACTATTCCATTTTTGTCCATATGTATGTCCAATGCCCATTTAAATGCCCTTAATGTTGGTGAGTCTACTACTGTTGCAGGCAATGTGTTCCGTGCTCTGACTACTCTCTGAGTAAAGAAATTACCTCTGATATCTGTCCTATGTCTATCACCCCTCAATTTAAAGCTATGTCCCCTCCTGCTAGCCATCACTATCTGAGGAAAAAGGCTCTCATTGTCCAACCTATCAAACCCTCTGATTATCTTATATGCCTCAATTAAGTCACCTCTCAACCTTCTTCTCCCTAACGAAAACAACCTCAAGTCCCTCAGCCTTTTTTCATAAGACCTTCCCTCCATACCAGGCAACATCCTAGTAAATCTCCACTGAAACCTTTCCAAAGCTTCCACATCCTTCCTATAATGCGGTGACCAGAACTGTACGCAATACACCAAGTGCGGCCGCACCAGAGCTTTGCACAGCAGCAGCATGACCTCATGGTTCTGAAACTCAATCCCTCTACCAATAAAAGCTAAAACACTGTATGCCTTCTTAACAACCCTATCAACCTGTGTGGCAACTTTCAAGGATCTATGTACATGGACACTGAGATCTCTCTGTTCAACTACACTACCAAGAATCTTACCATTAGCCCAGTACTCTGTATTCCTATTATTCCTTCCAAAGTGAATCACCTCACACTTTTCTACATTAAACTCCATTTGCCATCTCTCAGCCCACATCTGCAACTTATCCACATCTCTCTGTAACCTACAACATCCTTTATCACTATCCACAACTGTACCAATCTTAGTGTCATTCTCAAATTTACTAACCCATCCTTCCATGCCCTCATTCAGGTTATTTATAAAAATGACAAATAGCAGTGGACCCAAAACAGATCCAAGTGGTACGCCACACCTAATTGAACTCCAAGATGAACATTTCCCATCAACCACCACCCCTGTATTCTTTCTGCTAGCCAATTTCTGATCCAAACTGCTAAATCATCCTCAATCCCAAGCGTCCGTATTTTGTGCAATAGCCTACCATGATGAACCTTATCAAACAACTTACTGGAATCCATATACACTCCATCAACTGCTTTACACTCATCTACTGGTTTGGTCACCTTCTCAAAGAACTCAATAAGGTTTGTGAGGCATGACCTACCCATCACAAAACCGTGTTGACTATCCCTAATCAACTTATTCCTTTTTGGATGAATACAAATCCTATCTCTTATATCCGTTTCCAACACTTTACCCACAACTGAATTAGGGCTCACAGGTCTATAATTTCCAGGGTTGTCTCTACTCCCCTTCTTGAACAAGGGAACATTTGCTCTCCCTCAGTTTTCTGGCACTATTCCTGTAGACAATGACAACATAAAGATCAAAGCCAAAGGCTCAGCAGTCTCCTCCCCGACTTCCCAGAGAACCTGAGGATAAATCCCATCCAGCCCAGGGGACTTATCTATTTTTATACTTTCCAGAATTGCTAACACTTCCTCCTTGTGAACCTCAATCCCATCTTGTCTAGTAACCTGTATCTTAGTATTTCACCTCGACCACATTGTCTTTTTCTAGTATGAATGCTGATGAAAAGGATTGATTTAGTGCATCCCCATCTCCTCTGACTCCATGCACAACTTCCCACCACTATCCTTGATTGGCCCTAATCTTACTCAAGTCATTCTTTTATTCCTGATATAGCTATAGAAAGCCTTAGGGTTTTCCTTGATCCTATCCACTAATGACTTCTCATGTCCTCTCCTGGCTCTTCTTAGCTCTCTCTTTAGTTCCTTCCTGGCTAACTTGTAACTCTCTAGTGCCCGAAATGAGCCTTCACGTCACATCCTAACATAAGACGTCTTCTTCCTCTTGACAAGTGATTCAACTTCCTTAGTAAACCACGGTCTCGCACTTGACAACTTCCTCCCTGTTTGACCGGTACGTACTTATCAAGGACACACAGTAGCTGTTCCTTGAATAAGTTCCACATTTCAATTGTGCCCATCCCCTGCAGTTTCCTTCCCCATCCTATGCATCCTAAATCTTGCCTAATTGCATCATAATTGCCTTTCTCCCAGCAATAAATCTTGCCCTGCATTACATACCTATCCCTTTCCATCGCTAAAGTAAACATAACTTAATTGTGATCACTACCACCAGAGTGCTCACCTACCTCCAAATCCAACACCTGGCTGGTTTCATTACCCAGTACCAAATCTAATGTGGCCTCTCCCCTTGTTGGCCTGTCTACATACTGCGTCAGGAAACCCTCCTGCATACATTGGACAAAAACTGACCTAACTAAAGTACTTTAACTATAGAATTCCCTGTCAATATTTGGAAAGTTAAAGTTCCCCCATAACAACTACCCTGTCAGTCTCGCTCCTATCGAGGATCATCTTTGCTATCCTATCCTCCACATCTCTGGAACTATTCAGAGGCCTGTAGAAAATTCCCAAAAGGGTAACCTCTCCTTTCCTGTTTCTAATCTCAGCCCATACTACCTCAGTAGACGAGTCCTCACATGTTCTTTCTGCAACTGTAATACTGTCTTTGACTAACAATGCCAAGCCACCCCCTCTTTTACTATCTTCTCAGTTCTTACTCAAACATCTAAAACCCGGAACCTGCAACAACCATTCCTGTCCCTGCGTTACCCTTGCAGAATCATAGATTTATAGAGGTGTACAGCATGGAAACAGACCCTTCGGTCCAACCTGTCCATGCCGACCAGATATCCCAACCCAATCTAGTCCCACCTGCCAGCACCCGGCCCATATCCCTCCAAACCCTTCCTATTCATATACCCATCCAAATGCCTTTTAAATGTTGCAAATGTACCAGCCTCCCCACTTTCTCTGGCAGCTCATTCCATACTCGTACCACCCTGTGTGAAAATGTTGCCCCTTAGGACTCTTTTATATCTTTCCCCTCTCACCCTAAACCTATGCCCTCTAGTTCTGGACTCCCCGACCCCATGGAAAATACTTTGTCTATTTATCCTATCCATACCCCTCATAATTTTGTAAACCTCTATAAGGTCACCCATCAGCCTCCAACGCTGCAGGGAAAACAGCCCCAGCCTGTTTAGCCTCTCCCTACAGCTCAAATCCTCCAACCCTGGCAATATCCTTGTAAATCTTTCCTGAACCCTTTCAGGTTTGACAACATCTTTCCGATAGGAAGGAGACCAGAATTGCACGCAATATTCCAACAGTGGCCTAACCAATGTCCTGTACAGCCGCAACATGACCTCCCAACTCCTGTACTCAATTCTCTGGCCAATAAATGCCTTCTTCACTATTCTATCTACCTGCGACTCCACTTTCAAGGAGCTATAAACTTGAACTCCAAGGTCTCTTTGTTCAGCAACACTCCCTAGGACCTTACCATTAAGTGTATAAGTCCTGCTAAGATTTCCTTTCCCAAAATGCAGCACCTCGCATTTATCTAAATTAAACACCATCTACCACTTCTCATCATATTGGCCTATCTGATCAAGATCCTGTTGTAATCTGAGGTAACCTTCTTTGCTGTCCATTACACCTCCAATTTTGGTGTCATCTGCAAACTTACTAACTATACCTCTTGTGCTCACAACCAAATCATTTATATAAATGACGAAAGGTAGAGGACCTAGCACCGATTCTTGTGAGACTCCACTGTTCACAGTACTCCATTCTGAGAAACAACCCTCCACCACCACCCTTTGTCTTCTACCTTTGAACCAGTTCTGTATCCAAATGGCTAGCTCTCCCTGTATTCTGTGAGATCTAACCTTACTAAACAGTCTCCCATGGGGAACCTTGTCGAATGCCTGACTGAAGTCCATATAAACCACATCTACCACTCTGCCCTCATCAATCCTCTTTGTTACTACTTCAAAAAACTCAATCAAGTTTGTGAGACATGATTTCCCACGCACAAAGCCATGTTGACTATCCCTAACCAGCTCTTGTCTTTCCAAATACATGTACATCCTGTCCCTCAGGATTGCCTCCAACAACGTGCCCACCACCGACGTCAGGCTCACTGGTCTATAGTTCCCTGGCTTGTCCTTACAACCGTTCTTAAACAGTGGCACCATGTTAGCCAGCCTCCAGTCTTCACCTGTGAATATCAATGATACAAATATCTCAGCAAGGGGCCCAGCAATCACTTCCCTCGCTTCCCACAGAGTTCTATGGCACACCTGATCAGGTTCTGGGGATTTATCCACTTTTATGTGTTTTAAGACATCCAGCACTTCCTCCTCTGTAATATAGACATTTTTCAAGATGTCACCATCTATTTCCCTACATTCTATATCTTCCATGTCTTTTTCCACAGTAAATACTGATGCAAAATACTCGATTAGTATCTCCTCCCTTTTCTGCGGCTCCACACAAAAAATGTCTCTGAAATGGCCATTCCGGATTCTCCTGGCATTGAAGTAGACACATTTCAAACCAACTTCTTGTTTGCCGGTGACTTCTTGTGGCCATGGAACCTTCGTTCTGACCTCACTAGTCTCAACGTCCTGTATACTCAAACTACAATTTCGGTTCCCATCCCCGTGCTGAATTAGCTTAAACCCACCTGAAGAGCATTAGCAAATTCCCCCCCCCCCAGGATATTAGTACCCCTCTGGTTCAGGTGAAGACCATCCTGTTTGTAGAGGTCCCACCTACCCCAGGAAGAGCCCCAATTATCCAGGAATCCAAACCCCTCCCTCCTGCACCATTCCTGTAACTATATGTTCAACTTCTCTCTCTCTCTCTCTCTTCCTCGCCTCACTAGCACATGGTATGGGCAACAAACCAGAGACAACAACTCTGTTTGTTCTAGCTCTAAGCTTCCACCCAAGCTCCCTGAATTTCTGCCTTAAATCTCCAATCTCTTCCTCCCTATGTCGTTTCAAGTCTGCAATTTTCATATCTAAGGGATAAAGAACTGGGAATTTTACTGAGCTGAAATTTGGATGAGCCAGTGAGGGACTTAGTGACAACAAGAGAGTTGAAGACAAAGTCAGGGAACAAAGTAGGATTGAAATAGCTCTTGGATCCAAATGGCACAATTTAGAAGGGTCGTAAACATTCTGTAAGGCTACTAAACAACAGTAACGGAGGTGACAAACAAACACAAAAAGATAAATATAAATGAATGATGCTAAAGTAGAAAACTAAAAGTAACAACAAACAGAAAAGAAACTGCACGTGTAACTCACATTATTCCTTTTATCTGATGAAGCAAATCTAAAACATTCACAGAAAATATTGTAATACCCAGTAGGTTTTAGGCAAAGGTTGAGGTGGAAGCAATGGTCTCTTGTCTGCCAAGACTGATGGGCACCATAGGACATGATGGGAGGGGATAGCAATATTATTATTGAATTTAAAACTGTTGTCTTTGATTTATTTACTTTTAGATTATTTGTTGTAGTGATGATTTGTCTCAGGGCGGGTCTGCTTATGTCTGCGTGTTATTTGTACCCTTTCTAAGATGAAGAGTCATCTGGACTCGAAATGTTAGCTTGCTCTCTCTCCGTGGATGCTGTCTGACCCGCTGTGATCCCCAGCATCAGTACAGATTGCAGCATCTGCAGTAGTTTGTTCCTGGTCTTTTGACAGTTCTTTTTTAAAAAGAGTTTCACAGATCTTGGCCAACCCAATATCTCCTGATCATTCAATTAAAAATATAGCATCTGGCAGGAGGAGACAAGTCAACGTTTTGGCAATATTTACGCTAGCTCCTTGCAATCCTCAGAATGACTCTTCTGATATTGCCCTCCATTTATGGCAGCCTTTCAAATAATGTGAATGAGAATTCAAGCGCAGGGGTTTTCTACTCGGACGAGACGACCCAGCATGATTTTGTGTTCTCCCGGGTGATTGATCAAGCGCCGTGACGCCTTTTCCCAGCAACATCCAGCAAACGCGAAGTCGCGGATATAACAGGACACTGGATGCTATGCAGATGGTCACATTGGGAGGTCAGCCTTTCACCCTCTTTAAACGGAATGCACACTGTGGATTTTGAAGCTGGCGCCTTGTGTACAAAGTGTGCTGGCCGGCTTTACGTCATTCAACTTTCCAACCTCAGAGATTCCGGAGGGAAGGGGAAACACTGGTAAACCTAGCAACAACCAAAAAAAAGAGGGGCGCTGCGAATCATCCAAAAGAACAAGACTGAGACAAAGTAGGCGCTACTTACAACTTGCTTTAAGAAAAATCTTTTAGTAGTTGACTTCTAGTATTGGAAAGAGTTGTTGTTGCATTGAGATATTCGTTGAAACTGTCCTCTGTGTGTGTTGTGTGTATCTGTGAGAGAGAGTGGAAGAGAGCGACTGCAGTCAAGTCCACTGCTTGAAACTTGGGGTTAACACCGATTGGGAACAAGTGCAGCACGGAAGAGGGCAGTCTGTCTGGGCTCTGTTTATCTCCAGCGCTGGTCTGTTTGGGCAGGAGGAGGCCACTGGCTGGACAGGGCGACACGCCTGAAGATGAAAACACGGAGAGAGAGAGAGAAACTTCTGCGAGATATGCCTTTAGCTGTCTCCAGCTCCTTCACACAGAAACTTACCCGGACACTGCGCTTCTCTCTGCTTTAGACTCTAAAACTTTAACTACCCTCACACTTTTTAACTTTTGTAGCACGGAAGCTATTTTTTTAAATCTCGGAGAATTCGCGGTGATGAGCTTTCTGCGTGAACGCGCGTGTGTTGAAGCGCGCCCCCTAGCCCATGCCCGTGTCCGGGAGGGAAGCTGCCTATGAAAACTGGGGAGCTCAGCTCAGTGTGTGCGGCTAGGGGTCCTCACATACTCTAACCTGCTCGCTTCTTAGTGCATTGTTTAAGGGACCTGCATAAAGTGGCTTTCACGTCCGCGAGGACTGGCTAGTTCTGACGGCTGTGCTATTAAGTTCAGAACCTTTTTTTTTTGGAATTACAGTTTCGCTAAGAGGTACTGGAATGTCGTTTCTGCTTATAACTGAAGTCTGCGAAATTAAATGGCCTCTGTTCTTTGCTTAATTAATGCATATATTTGTCAAATGGACTTGAGGCAGTCTGGAATGAAAGCTTGTAGCAATCTATATTCGATAATGTTAAGACTAATAGAGGGTGGGTCTATTCAAGACTTGTACTTCGTTGGCGCCTGCAATTGATGGAGCTTAAACTGTTTATAGAGCCAATGTTTGTGTTATAAGTGAAACAGTTACTCCTGCGTTGTTTCAGATTGTTTGTTTATTTCAAAACTGTTGGAAAAGCTCTCTTAACCAGCATTTTGGGGTTATTTTTGCAGTGAAGAAGGTTTAGTTACTGGCATGGGAATTGCTGGCCTTTTGATGTTGACCATTTACAGCAATGATTAATCATTATCCGTCAAGGGATTGATTCTGCATTCATTCTGATTTTTAGCCTGTCAGTGTCAGGAAGAGTTATCACAGTGCTGATGTATGTCAGGAGACTAACCTCGAAGTACCTTTGCTTTGCTTTTGTCAGCTTCTAATGGTGTTGATGTAATTTTTAGTTTCTTAGACATGCTTTTTTTTAACAAAAGCATTGTTCTACAGAGTGCAGAGGTAGACATGAGTTTCAGTCTCATAGTCCTGTTGATCATAGTCTTTTGGTTTACACAGTACTCTCTGTAAGCCCCACTTTACATTGCAACCCTGCAGCATAAAGAAGGCAGCACATGTATCTCCAGACACTGTCAATATAATCTCGCATAATGGTTCATTCCCTGTTTCTGTGCGTAAGTTACTGGTAGCAGTAAAAGTAAATAATTGCTGCTGGTGCCCCTCGCTGTGTGTTGCTCTCTGTTAAAATTACATATCAGAAAAGTAATTTTTCGCCAACTGCCCCCTTTTACATCAGACTGATGGAGGAGCAGATATTTAGTGGCTGTCATTCAGTGTATAATCACTTTGGATAGTGCTATTTTCAGCCACAAGAAAATGCCCAGATGGGGAGTTTTCTTTTCTCATCAGTAGCAAACATTTCCCTGGCTTTTGATATTTTGTTGTGACTGGAAATTACTTACAATGATTCAAGCTCAAAGAGAGATGCTGGTTTCTGCTACCCAGATGTCAGGTCTTCGTTTCTTTGTGACTGTTAAATTGAATGCTGAAAGATTTATACATAGAACTGATGAAACCAAGGAGAGTGAAATTTAGAAAGATGTCTTGCTTAGTTGGGTAGCTGGAGACAAAACTGATTGTGATGGAGCAAAGAGGAAGAGCTCTCCCAATAGGTTGACCAGAAGAGGCTGAGTGACCTTAAGCTTGTGGGGCTTGTGGAGAGTTTCTGGTGGTGGGATTCGTCATGTTTGCTCTGTTGGGACAGTTTTCAGCTTCTATCTTTGTTTCTTGATTCTAATCCATGCTGGATTGTTAATGTACATTTTGTTTGAATAGTTCAACATAAACTACTTGGATTGTGCCAACATAAACTACCTGACGTGAGCACAATAATTGAAAAATTCAATAAGGTTACTTATCTTGTGGAAACAATCCTTCTACATTGGTCTATTTGATCTCTTTGCACTGGTATCTATAATTTAACTCTAGCCTGAACTGGAATTATTTTCAACTCAAAACATTTCCTTTAATAATTGTGGTATTTTGCTATATTTTAAAACATCAACAGTAAAATCAAGCTTATTCCCTTAAGTTTAGTTTTGTTAGTTACACAGAGAGGGAATTGGCACTGATTTTACTTTCAATATTCAAACAGTGATATTGTGCATATTGCATGTTTGTAGCTTTTGAATTGGTAGGAAATCCTGGGAGGTTTGGTTGTTCTGGTTAATGGGTGCACAAGAAACAAATTGTGCACAGTTCTCCAGGTAAGACTTTGGAAATACCTCAATAGGGTGAGATTTGGAATTTGGGACTTGGGTGGCTCAGCTTTTACATATTACAAACCTTGAATAACCGTCTCAGAGCAAATAGTAGAACAAAACATTGGAACAGCTGAACTTTGATATTCAGTGGACAATCAGTGAAGTTGCATTTATGTTTGTCATAAATCTGTTTGCCCTGATTTTGAGTTTATACTGTGAATTTGAAATCTGTTCATTCATGGATTTATAAGAGTGTGTTTCAAGTCTGCCTTCTGTAAGAATAACAACATTGTAGCATTTATTTGCTCACAATATCACATTGTAAGATAGTAAGTGACAAAGAACTGGTAGATTAACATGTGTAATATATTTATGAGAACTTCTGTACTTATAGTGGGTATCAATAGAGCAAATAATGAAAACAAGGAATGGGTATGATCTGTATCTCTGTTCACAGATGCTGCAAGAGCTACAGTTGTGTTTCTCTTGTGCTTTCTGCATTGCATCCATTTCAGATCTGCAGCATCGACAGTAGTTTGCTTTCATATTATTGTTTTATAATTTCTTTCATTATGCTTCATGAGATCTTGGGCACTCCAGTTTGTAAGCAACGTGAGGTCAATTGATGAGCGAGACCAGGGAAGTTATGCAGGAAAATGTTCGTTGCAAAACCTAAAGCTACCACCACAACTTATGTTCTAGTTTTCTTCACGCCGCCACCATAAGAATATGCTTTTTACTCAATTTTGATTGTTTCTTGACTGAAATTCTTTCACTGATCTGTTTTCAACATCTGATATAGTTGGCTTAACAGTTTATGATAAGTACTGCGACATTTTCAGATGACTTACTATTGTTTCATTGGATTTTTATAATAGAACCATACACATTTACAATAGTCCAAAATGCTGCACTGTATATTTTGTCCCTGCCAACTCTGTTCATCCATAATTAATCCAACTATCAAAGTTCTTTCCCATTATTCTGTGTCTTCCTATACTGCAAACGTTTAACTATTTTTCTCATAAAACAGCAATGGTCTTTGGATTAATTGTTCCCAGTTGGACATTCAATGCTTCAGCAAACGTTTGCATGAAAAAAATTATCCTTGCCTCTTTCTTAACGGCTCATCAATTTAAAACTGTCACTGGCATTAAAATGCCAAAACATTATTTCACTATTTGCTCTGTGGACAGTCTTAACTTTTAAAAACTCTTATGAGTTTGTATGTATTAATATTCCAGTTCAATTTTACTTGGCTGTTTTACTAGTGACAATTTGGGCAATCTGCCTTTTTTATTGTGCTCCTTCAAGATGTAACAGTTGTATTTGATATTCTGAGCAGTCATTATTTATCCAGTTCCTGAATATCTGTGAATATCTTGGGATCACCTTTCATCTCCTGTATATAAATTGCTTCATCTTTAGTGCCTTTAATTAACATGAAAAATAAATGTCCAAGATCATATCTTTCAAATGTAGTGTTTGGAACTTTTTTTTTCATGTTGAACCAAATAGAGTCATAGAGACATACAGCATGGGAACAGAGCCTTCGGTCCAACTCGTACATGCTGACCAGAGATCCTAACCTAATCTCTTCCCATTTGCCAGCACTTGGCTGATACTCCTCTAAATCCTTCCTATTTATATACCTATCTTGATGCCTTTTAAATGTTGCAATTGTATGAGCCTCTGCCACTTCCTCTGGCAGTGCAACACGCACCACCCTCTGCCAGAAAAAGTAGTCCCTTTTATATCTTTCCCCTCTCACCCTGAACCTATGCCCTCTAATTCGAGACTGCGAGACTGCCCCACCTCAGGGAAAAGACCTTGTCTGTTTACCCTATCCATGCCACTCATGATTTTATAAACCTCTATAAGGTCACCCCTCAGCCTTCAATGCCCCAGGGAAAACAGCCCCAGCCTGTTCAGCCTCTCCGTATAGCTCAAGTCCTCAAAACCTGGCAACATCCTTGTAAATCTTTTCTCAACCCTTTCAAGTTTCACAACATCCTTCCAATAGGAAGAAGGGCAGAATTGCACACAATATTCCAAAAATGACCGAACTAATGTCCTGCACAGCCACAACATGACATCCTAATTCAGATAGTCAACACTGACCAATAAAGGAAAGCATACCAAATGCCTTCTTCACAATGCTGTCTACCTGCGACTCCACTTTCAAGGAATTATTCAGCAACACTCCATAGGATCTTACCATTAAATGTATAAGTCCTGCTCTGATTTGCTATTCCAGAATGCAGCACCTCACATTTTATCTAAATTAAACTCCACCTACCCCTTCTCAGCATATTGTCCCATCTGATCAAGATCCTATTGTAATCTGAGGTAACCTTCTTCGTTGTGCACTATATCTCCAATTTTGGTGTCATCTACAAACTTACTAACTGTACCTCCTATGCTCACAACCAAATCATTTACACAAATTATGAAAAACAGTGGACCCTGCACCTATCCTTGTGGCACACCACTGATCATAGGCCTCCAGTCTGAAAAACAATCCTCCACCATTACCCTCTGTCTTCTACCTTTGAGCCAGTTCTGTACCCAAATGGCTACTTCTCCCTGTATTCCATGAAATCTAACCTTGCTAGCCAGTCTTCCATGGGGAACCTTGTCGAATGCCTGACTGAAGTCCATATAAACCACATCTACCACTCTGCCCTCATCAATCTTCTTTGTTACTACTTCAAAAAACTCAATCAAGTTTGTGAGACATGATTTCCCACGCACAAAGCCATGTTGACTATCCCTAATCAGTCCTTGCCTTTCCAAATACATGTACATCCTGTCCCTCAGGATTCCCTCCAACACCTTGCCCAATTGACGTCAGGGTCACTGGTCTATAGTTCCCTGGCTTGTCGTTACCACCCTTCTTAAACAGTGGCACCATGTTAGCCAACCTCCAGTCTTCTGGCACCTCACCTGTGACTATTGGTGATACAAATATCTCAGCAAGAGGCCCAGCAATCACATCCCTAGCTTCCCATAGAGTTCTAGGGTGCACTGATCATGTCCTGGGGATTTATCCACTTTTATGCATTTCAAGACATCCAGCACTCCCTCCTTTGTAATATGGACATTTTCCAAGATGTCATCATCTATTTCCTACATTATATGTCTTCCATGTCCTTTTCCACAGTAAATACTGATGCAAAATACTCATTTAGTATCTGCCTCATTTCCTGTAGCTCCGCACAAAGGCCGCCTTGCTGATATTTGAGGGGCCCTATTCTATCCCTAGTTACTCTTTTGTCCTTAATGATTTTGTAAAAACCCTTTGGATTCTCCTTCACTCTGTTTACCAAAGCTTTCTCATGTCCTCTATTTTCCCTCCTGATTTCTCTCTTAAGTATACTCCTACTGCCTTTATACTCTTTCTCCAATTTAGAACTTCAACTTTTAGATCTGGTCTATCCTTTTCCATCACTATTTTAAAACTAATAGAATTATGGTTGCTGGCCGCAAAGTGCTCCCCCAG
The DNA here is from genome assembly GCF_037043375.1 of Chiloscyllium plagiosum. NCBI lineage: Eukaryota > Metazoa > Chordata > Chondrichthyes > Orectolobiformes > Hemiscylliidae > Chiloscyllium > Chiloscyllium plagiosum. Next base: position 396,163 of record NW_028270145.1, read on the forward strand.
TGACACCTCAGTCACCTGCCCTGCCTTATTTCCCAGTGGGTCAAGGTTTGCATCTTCTCCAGTAGGTACATCCACATTCCGAATCAGAACATTTTCTTATACTCACTTAACAAATTCCTCTCCATCTAAACCCTTAACACTATGGCAGTCCCAGTCTATGTTCGGAAAGTTAAAATCACCTGCTATAACCACCCTATTATTCTTACAGATAACTGAGATCTCCTTACAAATTTGTTTCTCAATTTCCCTCTGACTATTGGGGGGTCTATAATACAATCCCAATAAGGTGCTCATCCCTTTTCTATTTCTCAGTTCCACCAAATAACGTCTCTGGATGTATTTCTGGGAATATCCTCCCTCAGTACAGCTGTAATGCTATCCCTTGTCAAAAATACCACTCCCCTTCCTCTCATGCCTCCCTTTCTAACCTTCCCTGAGCCATATTTCTGTAATTGCTATGATATCCCAGTCCCATGTTCCTAACCATGCCCTAAGTTCATCTGCCTTCCCTGTTAGGCCTCTTGCATTGAAATAAATGCAGTTAAATTTTTCGGTCCTACCTTGTCCCTGCTTGTCTTGACTGTTTGTTTGACTCTCCTTTCCTTTCAACTGTACCCGTCTCAGATTGAAATCTTTCCTCACTATCACCCTGGGTCCCAGCCCACCTTTATTAGTTTAAATCCTCTCAAGCAGCTCTAGCAAATCTCCCTGCCAGTAAATTAGTCCCCATCCAATTTAGGTGCAATCCGTGCTTCTTGTACAGGTCACTTCTACCCCAAAAGAGATTCCAATGATCCAAAAATATGAATCCTCCTCCCATACATTCATCCTCCTCAGCCATGCATTCATCTGCTCTATCCTCCTATTCCTGCTCTCACTAGCTCGTAGCAACGGGTGTAATCCAGATATTACTACTCCCGAGGACCTTCTTTTTAAATTCCTGCCTAACTCTCTAATCTCCCTTCAGAATCTCAATCTTTTCCCTTCCTATGGCGTTGTCCACATTCGAACCAATGACCTCCTGCTGGCCATTCTCCTCCTTAAGAACATCCTGCACACTCTGTGAGACATCCTTGATCCTGGCACCAGGGAAGCAATGCACTATTCTGATTTTACGCTACTGGCCGCAGAAACGTCTGTCTGTACCTCAGACTAAAGAGTCACCTAAGATAATCGATTGCTTGGAACCTGACGTATCTCTCATTACATCAGAGGCAGTCTCAATACCAGAGACTTGGCTGTTCATGCTGCATTCCCCTGAGAATCCATCACCCCCTACATTTTCCAAAACTGCATACTTGTTTGAAATGGGGATAACCATTGAAGACTCCTGCCTACCTCTCTTACCTTTCCTGGAGTTAACCCATCTATAGGACTGTATCTGAGACTTTCCCTCCTTCCTACAACTGCCATCCATCACATCCTCTTGCTCTTGTAAATTCCTCATTGCCTCTAACTGCCTCTCCAACTGATCCACTTCATCTGATAGAATTCACAACCAACGGAATTTAATGCAGATATTAATCCTCAGTAACCCGTAAACTCTCCCTAAGCTCCTAAATAGCACTCTACTAAGGGCCATTTTTGCTTCTTTCAATCTACAGACCCAGAAAATAGCACTGTCTTATTCCTCTACAAAACACTGCTCCAGGTTAAATTAATACCATGGGGTGGCAAGGTGGCTCAGTGGTTAACACTGTTGCCTCACAGCACCAAGGTCCCAGGTTTAATTCCAGCTTTGGGTGACTGTCTGTCTGTGTGAACTTTGCACGTTCTCCCTGTTTCTGTGTGGGTTTCCTCCGGGTGCTCTGGTTTCCTCCCACAGTCCAAAGATGTGCAGGTCAAGTGAATTGGCCATACTAAATTGCCCATAGTGTTAGGTGCATTAGTCAGAGGGAAATGGGTCTGGGGGAGCTACTCTTCGGAAGGTCGTTGTGGAATTGTTGGGTTGAAGGGCCTGTTTCCACACTGTAGGGATTCTAATCTAATATGTATGGCTTATATTTTAAGTTTAATCAAGAGACATAGCTCAATAAAGCATATAATCAAGAAAGAACCCACTCTACTCACTACTGCAGAGGCTCACTCAAATTTGGTCCTCTTGCTCTTATCATCAGATTAACAGTGAGCTGTGAACATACACTGTAATAGGTTCCTGGAGGAAGCTCACTCTTCCCCAGGGTGTATTGGTTCAGCTGTCTCACAGGTCATCGGGACACCAGCAAACGTATCATAAGTTATCCCTTCGCCCACGTTTCCTAATTGCTCAAGTTGTTCTTTTTTTGTTTTCAGCAGTGTGCTAGTTACTTTTTCTTACATCCATTTAATGATGAGATCTTTTAATCTACTTTAACCTTGTTCTTTTTCTTTTGGCCTTTGCTGTGCAATGGAAATTCAAACATAAACTTGGCAGCGTTAACTGTTTGGTTTGGTTGATTTCCACTTTCTGTTGTTTCATGACGTACAATTTTCTGATAATATATTGAACAGTATTTACTTTTCATGGTCTTGCTCTCCAAAGTAATGAATGGCAAATTTTGATTTGGAGTATGCAAAGCTGTGTTGATGTAGATGGAATAGCATTGAATTTCCTCCCTACTTGCCTTGACAAGCAAAACAAATTCTGAAACCTAAAAGATTGTGGTATCTTGGTTCAGAGTTGCACATGTCGCTATACTATGCCAAGCAGTCCTCGATCCTATCAGGTCGGCTGTCGATCTTTCTTTCTTTCTACTCAAAATTAAAGTACATCTGTGGCATAAGAGCAGGTAGATATTGTGAATTCTGTGGCAAGTAACTCTCTCAAGGCCTATCCATCACCAGGAGCAAGTCAGGATTGTAAAATACTCTCGACTTGTCTGATTGAGTGCAGCTCCAACACCATCCAGTACGATGTAACTGATTAATCAGCACTCCATTTAAGAGCTTCAATATTCATTCCTTCTACTATGAAACACAATGGCAGCAGAGAGTACCATCTACAAGATGTGCCGCAACAACTCATCAAGGCTCTTGTGAACACACCATCTAATCGCAAGCCTAAGGGAAGCAGAAACATGACAACATCACCACCCTTCCCTTTAGGCCATTGTGACATGGAAATATATTAGAATCATAGAGATGTACAGCACGGAAGTAGACCCATCGGTCCAACCTGTCCATGCCGACCAGATATCCCAAGCTAAACTCGTTCCACCTGCCAGCACCCGGCCCATATCCCTACAAACCTTTCCTATTCATATATGCATCCAGATGCATTAGCCTCCACCACTTCCTGGCAGTTCATTCCATACATGTACCACCTTCTGCATGAAAACGTTGCCCCTTAGGTTTCTTTTATATCTTTCCCCTCTCACCCTAAACCTATGCCCTCTGGTTCTGCACTCCCCCACTCCAGGGAAGAGACTTTGTCTATTTATCCTAATAATGCCCCTCATGATTTTATAAACCTCTACAAGGTCACCCCTCAGCCTCCGATGCTCCAGGGAAAACAGCCCCAGCCTATTCACCCTCTCCCTGTAGCTCAAATCCTCCAACCCTGGCAACATCCTTGAACCCTTTCATGTTTTACAACATCTTTCCGATAGGATGGAGACCAGAATTGCACGCAATATTTCAATACAGGCCTAACCAATGTCCTGTACAGCTGCAACATGACCTCCTAATCCTTGTATTCAATACTCTGACCAATAAAAGAAAGCATACCAAACATCATCTTCACTACCTTATCTACCTGCAACTGTACTTTCAAGTAGGTATGAAGCTGCACTCCAAGGTCTCTTTGTTCAGCAACACTCCCGAGGACCTTACCATTAAGTGTATAAGTCCTACTAAGATTTGCTTTCCCAAAACACAGCACCTCACGTTTATTGAAATTAAACACCAAATGCCACTTCTCATCCCATTGGCCCATCTGATCAAGATCCCATTGTAATCTGAGGTAACTTTCTCCACTGTCCACTACACCTCCAATTTTAGTGTCATCTGCGAACTTACTAACTATACCTCTTATGCTCATATCCAAATCATTTATATAAATGATGAAAAGTAGTGGACCCAGCACTCCATTCCTTCACTGCTGTTGGGTCAAAATCTTAGAACCCCATTCTTAACATGCACTATTTGAACAGTGTGCAACACACTGATTGTAGTGGTTCAGGAATTCTGCTGTCAACCAGCTTCTCCAGGGCAATTGAAAATGTTAATGCTAGCCTAACATCCCATGACTGAATTAAAGAAAACTCTATAGCTCACTCAGCCTTTAAGATCAGCTTCTTAGGATAGTGCTTGTTCAAAGATGCTACTACAATTGTGGCCAGATTTTCAGGCTCAGCACAAAACAAATTTTCGCCAGCTTTTTAAAGCATTCATCCTCACTTATTCTTGTGTGTTTTTTTTCTCTTTTGATGCATTTTTATGCCCTTTTGCATAATCCCGAATTTAAAGATGATAAAGCTCCTTTAACTGTGTGGAGTGATAAATAAAAGATGGAGGTTCTTAATGGAAGACGAGTCAACGTTATGGGGTGAAGCCTGGAAATAGATCTGAAACCACGTTTACGAATGGACCACCCTTGATCCTCCGAGTTCCTAAATGGTAGTTGAGACTTTCATCTTTGTATTTTTCAGATATTAAAGGTGTAACTTTAGTGCTTTCCTTGGGACTTAGTTGTTTGTACTGTCATATGGTCATTTTTGTGTTTAAACATATTCTAATGTGACTCACAGTAAATTTGAATGTAAACATTTCACTGAGACAGAGTGGACATAGAAATGAAGCACATTTACAGGTCCAATATTTTGTGTTGTTTTTATGGAGGAAATTCCAGGCCAATAAACTAGCCCTATGAGTGGTTGGAAACTGGCAAGTATGTTTCAGCCCATTAACATGGAACATAGAACATTACAGCGCAGTACAGGCCCTTCGGCCCTTGATGTTGCGCTGATCTGTCATACCAATCTGAAGCCCATCTAACCTACACTATTCCATGTACGTCCATATGCTTGTCCAATGACGACTTAAATGTACATAAAGTTAGCGAATCTACTACCTTTGTAGGCAAAGCATTCCATTCCCTTACTACTCTGAGTAAAGAAACTACCTCTGACATCTGTCCTATATCTACCACCCCTCAATTTAAAGCTATGCCCCCTCGTGCTCGCCGTCACCATACTTGGAAAAAGGCTCTCCCTGCCCACCCTATCTAACCCTCTGATTATCTTTTATGTCTCTATTAAGTCACCTCTAAACCTTCTTCCTTCTAACAAAAACAGCTTCAAGTCCCTCAGCCTTTCCTCATAAAGGCCTTCCCTCCATATCAGGCAACATCCTAGTAAATCTCCTCTGCATCCTTTCCAAAGCTTCCACATCCTTCTTAGAAAAGAATAATTTGATGAGGGATAGTCAGCCCGGTTTTGTGAAGGGTAGGTCATGCCTCACAAACCTGATTGAGTTCTTTGAACTGTACACAATATTCCAAGTGCGGCCGCACTAGAGTTTTGTACAGCTATAGCATAACCTCATGGTTCCGGAATGCAATCTCTCTATTAATAAAAGCTAAAACACTGTATGCCTTCTTAACAACCCTGTTAATCTGGGTGGCAACTTTCAAGGATCTGTGTACATGGACACCGAGATCTCTCTGCTCATCTACCATTAGCCCAGTACTTTGCATTCTGGTTACTACGACCAAAGTGAACCTCCTCACACTTGTCCGCATTAAACTCCATTTTCCACCTCTCAGCCCAACTCTGCAGCTTATCTATATCTCTCTGTAACCTACAACATCCTTCGTCACTATCCACAACTCCACCGACCTTAGTGTCATCTGCAAATTTACTAACCCACCCTTCTACGCCCTCATCCAGGTCGTTTATAAAAATGATGAACAGCAGTGGACCCAACACCGACCCTTGCGGTACACCACTGGTAACTGGCCTCCAGGATGAACATTTCCCATCAACCACCACCCTCTTGTCTTCTTTCAGCAAGCCAATTACTGATCCAAACTGCTATATCTCCCACAATCCCAATCCTCCGCATTTTGTACAATAGCCTACTGTGGGGAACCTTATCGAATGCCTTGCTGAAATCCATATACACCACGTTAACCGGTTTACTCTCCTCTACCTGTTTGGTCACCTTCTCAAAGAACTCAATCAGGTTTGTGAGGCATGATCTACCCTTCACAAAACCGTGCTGACTATCCCTAATCAAATTATTCTTTGCTAGATGGTTATAAATCCTATCTCTTATAACCTTTTCCAACACTATACCAACAACTGAAGTAAGGCTCACTGGTCTATAATTACCAGGGTTGTCTCTACTCCCCTTGAACGGGGAACCACATTTGCTATCCTCCAGTCTTCTGGCACTATTCCTGTTGACCATGATTATTTAAAGATCAATGCCAAAGGCTCACCAATCTCCTTCCTGGCTTCCCAGAGGATCCTAGGATAAATCCCATCTGGCCCAGGGGACTTATCTATTTTCACACTCTGCAGGATTTCTAATATCTTTTCCTTGTGAAACTCAATCACACCTAGTCTCGTAGGCTGTATCTCAGTAATCTCCTCGACAACATCATTGTTTTCCAGAGTGAATACTGTTGAAAAATATTTATTTAGTGTTTCCCCTATCTCCTCTGACTCCACATACAACTTCCCACTACTATCCTTGATTGGCGATAATCTTACTCTCGTCATTCTTTTATTCCTTAAATACCTTTAGAAAGCCTTAGGGTTTACCTTGATCCTATCCGCCAACAACTTCTCATGTCTCCTCCTGGCTCTTCTGAGCTCTCTCTTTAGGTCTTCCCTGGCTACCTTGTAACCCTCAAGTGCCCTAACTGAGCCTTCACATCTCATCCTAACATAAGCCTCCTTCTTCCTCTTGACCAGAGATTCCACTTCCTTTGTAAACCACGGCTCCCACACTCTACAGCTTCCTCCTGCCTGACATACTTATCTAGGACACACAGGAGCTTTTCCTTGAATAAGCTCCACGTTTCTAATGTGCCTATCCCTTGCAGTTTCCTTCCCCATCCTATGCTTCCTAAATCTTGCCTAATTGCATCGTAATTGCCTTTCCCCCAGCTGTACCTCTTGCCCAGTGGTATACACTTATCCCTTTCTATCACTAAAGTAAACATAACAGAATTGTGATCGCTATCACCAAAGTGCTCACCTACTTCCAAGTCTAACATCTGGCCGGGCTCATTACCCAGTACAAAATCTAATGTGGCTTCGCCCCTTGCTGGCCTGTCTACATACTGTATCAGGAAGTCCTCCTGCACACACTGGACAAAAACTGACCCATCTATAGTACTCATACTATAGTGTTCCCAGTCAATATTTGGAAAATTGAAGTCCCCCATGACAACTACCCTGTCTCTCTCACTCCTATCGAGAATCATCTTTGCTATCCTTTCCTTTACATCTCTGGAACTATTCGGAAGTCTATAGAAAACTCCCAACAGGGTGACCTCTCCTTTCCTGTTTCTAATTTCAGCTCATACTACCTCAGTTGATGAGTCCGCAAACATCCTTTCCGCAACTGTAATACTGTCCTTAACCAACAGTGCCACACCTCCCCTTCTTTTACCATCTTCTCTGTTCTTACTGGAACATCTAAATCCTGGAACCTGCAACAACCATTCCTGTCCCTGCTCTATCCATGTCTCCGAAATGGTCACAACATCGAAGTCCCAGGTACCAACCCATGCTGCAAGTTCACCCACCTTATTCTGGATGCTTCTGGCGTTACCCTACAAAATCTGTTTTTATCTGTGTGACCGAACGTTACAGGTTCACTTGAAAAGTTACCAAACCTTTTTTGCTTCGGTACACCACTGTCAGAAAGTTCTGTTCTATTAAATTGGGAAACTATATCATAGTGTTTGCTTTTTAAGAAATACGTCCTTGTTACTAAGCTTCATTCCACTTGGGAGAAGATACTTGAGTTGAACTACTGACATGGACTTATCTCAATGCTGCTCACAACTCTCACTATTCTGATACAGACAGCTGAGCAGAATTATTATCCACATCCTTGAATGTAATCTCATTTTATGATTTTTTTTCGAAAGGAGTTTGTAGGTGTACTAAGTATCAGAATTTGAACATTTTCTAATATGAATGATTTCTGTTTTGACCTTGAAATTGGAGGGAAGGAAAAGAGAGAACTGGGGTCTTTGTTCATTAACAGTCCCTCATCAAACCCAGATTCATGAAATACCTAATTTATGTTTATTAATAAACTATCTTGCTGGTGTGAGGAGGCCTTGCTCGGCTCATTAGCAGCACTATCAAAAATATGTATATGGCTATCTGGGTTCCACTTGTCAGAAATTATCTCTCTCAGTTCAAGTGTTGCAGGGTATTGCTGCCAGTTGAGGTGATATTCAAGTACAGTCCAACCTTTTGTGTTTTTGTTTTGAATTCTTGAATGGCAGTTCTTTTGCAAACAGCTGTCAGAATATAGAAGTAAAAATGGCATAGATTCATAGTTCTTTTGTTCCTGCGGTTTTGTCACATATTCAGGACACTGTAACAAGAGGTCCTCCGAAGCATGCTTATACAAAAAAAGTGCTTAATAGATTATAAATCAAATTAAATAATGACATTAACGAACTGTTGTTTTTCTTTTCTGTTTAAAATATTCAGAATTATGTTATATAAAATAAACATTTAAATGAAGCATTTTTTAGATGAACATTCATTTACGTTTTGAACTATGTAGACTGTTGACATGTTTTTCCCTGGCTCAGCACAGTCTGGTGCATGGGACTTGTTGACTTAATTGGTTCCCAATAAGCATCTGGGTTTTATATTACCTTATTGAATGTAGTAGAAAAGCATTTTTTTTGAGTTAAACGTATAAGGGCTTAACTTGTAGCTATCCGAAACCACCCAATTTTCAAATGGTATCAAACTATCTCAAAAGGATAGGTTTACCTCTGGCAGTTCACTTTTGGTGGAGGGATCATGTGACAATGTATGTCTTCTCTTATTCTAATTTGAATTCCTTGACCAAAAATGAAAACTAAAACAACTTAAACTTTGGAAGAAAATAGTGGAGACAGGATTAACTATTTTTAAGGATGGGTTAGATGGGTTCTTCCTTGACAAGGGAGTCAATAGGTATTGGGGTAGTCACAAATCAATCAGGAATGATCTTATCAAATTGCTTTACAGGACTGAATGGCCTATACCTCCTAATTCTTATTTCAAGATAACAGTGAGAAAACATAGTTTTTTTTGTAGGGCAGACAATTCAACTATATCAGATAGCTCGGACCATTTTTTGCAAGATATAGCAACACTGTTGAAATTACAGTGTTCAGTGTGCCATGTCTGGATTGATGAGATATTGTGAATCAATTTGTTTATATCACCTTTGAGCCAATGGAGGAAATATGTCTGTTAATACAAGGGGCAGATTTGTATTTCTAGTTTTGCAATTATTTTTAATCACAAAATTTTTGTTGCTTGTGTTTCAAAAAATAATTATTTTTTTCCTTTATGTGCTTTAGCAACCATAGAGTGCGTACATAAATTTAATTGCGTGGATTTATTTTGTTCATGAGGATGAATGATTCTCATTAATTGTTACTTGATTTTGGACTAGTATCAATGGATTTTGCCCGTGGCATTGTGTGTAAATTATTAATGCTCATCCAAGTAATGGGAAAATAATTTACCTGTTCATGACAATTTGAACTCCATGGTTTTCTAGCAGATGTGATATTAATATAGATTGGCTTGGTGCAACACCTAGCAACTAAAATGATGTATTGGAACTGTTATGTTTCTGGTAGGCATGACTGTTTCATCTGCCAATGCAATTTTAGAAGCCTAGTACTTGTCAGCTGGATAATTATGTGGAGCTTTAGGTTTCTTCTTCACTGCAGAGTTCAGTTTTGGCGAGTTTTGAAACTATTTTAAGCTCAGGTTGAGGTTCTGGATGCAGGTTTGCTTGCTGAGCTGGAAGGTTCATTTCCAGACATTTCGTCACTATATTAGGTAACATCTTCAGTGAGCTTCCAGACGAAGCACTGCTAGCATTTCCTGCTTTCTATTTATATGTTTGGGTTTCCTTGGGTTGGTGATGTCATTTTCTGTGGTGACATCATTTCCTATGATGATGTCCTTTCCTGCTCATTTTCTCCAGGGGTGGTAAATGGATTCCAAGTCAATGTATTTGTTGATAGAGTTCCGGTTAGAATGTCATGCTTTGAGAAATTTTCATGCATGTCTCTGTTTGGTTTGTCCTAGGATAGATGTGTTGTACCAGTCGAAGTGGTGTCCTTCCTTATATGTATGTAAGGATATTAGTGAGAGAGGGTCATGTCGTTTTGTGGCTAGTTGATGTTCATGTGTCCTGATGACTAGTTTTCTGCCTGTTTGACCATCCAATATAGTGTTTGTTACAGTTCTTGCATGGTATTTATTAAATGACATTAGTTTTGCTTATTGTCTGTATAGGGTCTTCCAAGTTCAATAGCTGCTGTTTTAGTGTGTTGGTGGGTTTGTGTGCTACCATGTTGCCAAGGGGTCTGAGTAGTCTAGTAGTCATTTCTGAAATGTCTTTGATGTAGGGGAGAGTGGCTAGGCTTTCTGGACATGTTTTGTCTGCTTTTTGGGTTTGTTGCTGAGAAATCGGTGGACTGTGTTCATCGGGTACCCATTCGTTTTGAATACACGGTATAGATGATTTTCCTCTGCTCTGCGTAGGTCCTCTGTGCTGCAGTATGTGGTGATCATTGAAATAATGTTCTGATGCAGCTTTATCTGTGGATGATGGGATGATTGTTTCTGTAGTTCAATATTTGGTCCATATATGTTGTTTTCCTGTAGTTCCCCATTGGCTGTTCCTCTACTGTGACATCGAGGAATGGCAGTTTATTGTTGTTTCCCACTAGAACAAACAGCTCTACCAACCAACCAACCCAAACTTTGGGTCCGCTACATGGATGAAATCTTTGTCATCACTAAACAAAACAAATTAGAGGAAATCTTCAAGACCATCAATAATACCTTTACTGGCATGAAATTCACGAAAGAGGAGGAAAACGTCTGAAAATGAACCTTCCAGCTCATGCCTACATCCAGCATTCAGTTTTATTTTCATTTTATGAACATATTTTATGTACATTCCACTGGATTGTTTTCTTTCAAACACTCTTTTGATTTGACAGCACACTGAATTATTGAAGTTGTTCTTTTGAATTTTTGTGACCAATTAAGAAATAGGCATTCAGCACATGAATTAAATTGCGCATTGTTTGCAAAGAGATTTTTTCAAATTGCATAATTACATTTCATCATCACTTGGAATTGGTAAAGAATTAATATTGTAGCCGAAACTAAAAGTTTCTTGAACATTAATGAAAAAGCCAAATGGGAAATAGGGCAAAAACCTGGAAGCACTCAACAGGTCAGAGACATGGGTAGAGAGAGAAACTGAGTTAATGTTTCAGATTGAGATGTCCTTTAATCGGAACTGTCATGAGTTCTCATGCCTCCTGAAAAGTTCTGATGAAAGGACGCCAATCAGAAACATTAAATATATTTCTGTGCAACAAATGTGTCTGTCCTGCTGAATATTTTCAGGATTTTGTTTTGTTTTTACTCTTGAACTTAAGTTTTCACATTACTCTGCACAGGGGTAGCAATAATAATTTTACTTTTCCTTTCACTTCAGCACTACATAATGAAGTGTGTTGATGAAGCCAGAGGACATTTATACAGATTTTATTGTGCAGGAGAGCTTATTTAAACTGCTATTTTTGTTTTGTAACTCTTTTCTTTTCCAAAGCAATGACATTAATTTTGAGTTAATTTCCACAAAGTATCCGTTTGACATCATCTAATTTGGATATTAGTTGCTTGTAACACCTTTGAAGAATGACCAAAAATATTTTCCTGCATAATTTATTGGGGTTTTATAAAATTGAGTGTTGTGCCAAATACCAGGATCGGTCATAAATATTGGGGACAGCCATGGGACCATTAGCAAGAGATCCAGTTCAATATTTGATAATGCTGAACTGGTGCCTTAAGATCTAGCAATATTATGGAGTCGACTCCCGGAATCTGTCAGCACTTAAGGTGAAAAGATTATAGTCTCCTGTGATTACTGCAGAGGAAGAATCTGATACCTTTGGTCCTTGATCTATGGTCACTTGCAGGGATGCTTGAATTGGAAAACATTGTCTGAAAGAGGTGTTGGATTTAGTGGGGATCCAGAAAACACCTGCAATGTTACTGTGATGTTTGTGAACACAGAGGTATCTAAATGGGAGATGGGGAGCAGGCCCCTGGAATGTAGAAGGTATGAGAAGATAGATTTGAAAAAATTAAAAGTTATATTTTAGCCTTTTCTGGGTACGGAGAGGGATTGGAAGCTCTGGTGCTTATTTTTGGCAAGATCATTACAAAGGCATTCAAACAGCTCTTGACTCATTTTGAAGCCATCCTTGCAGTAAAACTTCATTTTCCCTTCTTGTTCTTATCTTACGGCATCTCTTAGCACAGTATCCATTGTGTTAGAATACCTGCAGTGTGGAAGCAGGTCACGAGACCCATTGAGTCCACACCAACCTTCTGAAAATTATCCCGTTCAGATCCAACGACCACCCCACCCCCCATCTTATCCCTGTAACCCTGCACTCCCTATGACTAATCCACCTAGCCTGCACATCCCTGGACACTGTGGGCAATTTGGCATTGCCTGTCCACCTAACCTGCAAACCTTTGGTTGTGAGAAGAAACCAGAGCACCCGGAGGAAATCCACACAGACATGAGCAGAATGTGCAAACTCCACACAGTCACCCGAGGGTGGAATCCCTGGCACTGTGAGGCAGCAGTGCTGACCACTGAGCAACTGTGCCACCCCAGTGTTGGTTAAAATATTTAGGAGGATATTGTCTTTTTAATGAATTAACAAGGATCTGCATAGTGGAGAAAGATGCATGTCACCTGATCCAGATGGATTTCCTCCTAAATTATAGAAAGAAACCAAAGTAGATATAACAGAGTTTGGACACAATCTAACAATTCTTATTGGATATCAGATTGGTGCTGGAGATCTGGTGGGTTTATACTTAAATTCACAAGAGGAGAGTGGGATAAATTGGGAAACTGCAAGCCAGTGAGCCTGACATTGATAATGGAAACCATTACCTGGAGCGAAATAAACTTTTGTTTGAGAAGGCATAGGTAAATCAAGGACAGCCAGAATGGATTCGTTGAAGACAAATTGGTGACTAATTGGATTAAATTTGTTGATCAGATAACACCAAGTTGGTTAAGGTAGTGCAGTAGATTTTGTATTATATGGACTTTAAGAAGATATTTGACAGGAGACTTTATTAAGAACATGCATGGCACAGTCACAAAATAAGCTTGGTGAGAGGAAGGAAAGCATAGATGTGCTTTAAAATGGGAGATGCTTTTTTAAGGATCAGTTTTGAGTGCACTCCTCTTCCATTTTTATAAATGGCCTGAACTTAACCTTTATGCTGTTCCTTGCGTCTAATAAGATAGGAAGCTTGGCAACGTATTAGACATTGATGAAGATAAACTTCTACACTTAATGGTCAGATCCGAGGGAGAGTTGCTGAACAAAGAGACTTTGAAGTGCAGGTTTGTAGCTCCATGAAAGTAGAGTGGCAGGTGGATAAGATAATGAAGGCAGCGTTTGGTATGCTTTCCTTTATTGGTCAGTGTTTTGAGTATAGGCATTGAGAGCTCATGTTGCGGCTGGACTGAACATGGGTTAGGCCACTGTTGGAATACGGTGTGCAATTCTGGTCTCCTTCCTATTGGAAGGATGTTGTGAAACTTGAAAGGATTCAGAAAAGATTTACAGGGAGGTTGCAGGGGTTAGAGGATTTGAGCTATAGGGAGAGGCTGAATAGGCTGGGGCTGTTTTCCCTGGAGCATCAGAGACTGAGGGGTGACCTTATCGAGGTTTATAAAATCATGATGGGCATGGATAGGATAAATAGACAAAGTATTTTCCTTGGGGTGGGGGAGTCCAGAACTAGGGGGCATAGGTTTAGTGTGAGAGGGGAAAGATATGAAAGAGACCTAAGGGGCAACTTGTTCACTCAGAGGGTGGTACATGAATGGACTGAACTGTCAGAGGAAGTGGTGGAGGCTGGTACAATTGCAACATTTAAAATGCAGCTCAATGGGTATATGAATGGGAAGGTTTGGAGGGAGATGGGCCAAGTGCTTGAAAAAGAGACTCGAGTAGGTTAGGATATCTGGTCGGCATGGACGGGTTGGACCAAAGGGTCTGTTTCCATGCTGTACATCTCTATGACTCTATAATTGTGCCCATTAGGTTAATGAAATATCTATTGAACTAATTGAAGTGAGCTGTGAAGTGATGCACTTTGCAAGGGTTAATGCGGAAAAGACAGTTTACTAAAAATGGTATAATTTTGAAACTCCTGGATGAGCAAAAACATTAACGTCCATTTATGCAAATCCTTGAAGAGCAAACTTTGATTTCTAAAGAAAAAAAGAGATTATTTTTGTTTATAAATACTTCAGTTACAAGGATAGGTTGGAAAAGTTAGGATATCTCTTAACCTTCTGTGAAGCAAGAACTTAGCTAATAGAGATGCTGAGGATGATGAGAGGTTTTGTTAGATGGAGATAAATTATTCCCTGCGATGAGCAGCTCAGTGACAAGAAATCATAGAATTGACATCACTGAGAAATGATCTCGAGGAGGGATGAGGAAAACTTTATTTTTCACTGAGAGCTGTTAGTATGTGGGACGTTGCCACTGAATAAATGGTGCAAGCTAATTTCATAAATAATTTGAAAAGGGAGTTGGACAGTTATTTGAGAATGATGAACTTCAGCTTTGCAGTCGAAAAGCAACAAGGTGAGACTAAGCACTGCTCTTTTAAAGAGCTAGCACAGATGTGATGAGTCAAAGCAGTTCATTGAGTGCGATTTCTGCAAGATGGATAATTTTCCTGAAGGGCACTTTCAATCTATATGAGGAGCACAGAAACAAAATGTATCCTCTAGTGCTGTGCTGTTGAATGTGTCCAATACAATTAGAATAAATTTTAACAACTAAACAATACCTCCATAAAAAATTGAAAAGTTCATTTATGTAGTATCTAATTTCATATAAAATAATTGACATCCTTCCGAATTGGTTAAGGGGGGGATTACTTTAATTGAATTTACAGCAACAATGAAAAGTAAGAATGTCAGCAAGATAACATCTGGTCATGCTTACAGAGGAGATGGACAAGGATGTTACCAGCAATGATAGATTTCCCTTCCAAAGTGATAAGGGGTTTTTTCTTCACTGTTTCTGTTTATCTTTGAGATACTTGGAACCGAAAAGCGCGATTATTAATATGTTTGTGGTTTTCTTCATTTGCTTGAAATAAAAGCTTTTGAGACTTGTGGAGAAGTAAATTATCCGAGAGAATAATAATAATCCCACCTTCTACCCTTCAGTTCCTGTTAATGTACAAATGACATTTCAAGGAAATTCTGCAGAGAACACATGAGTCAGAATGCAGAGATGTGATTTCTGGTTGTTAACTTTAAACATCTTTCACCAAACCAATGAATGTTAGATTTGATTTTATTGTTAAATGTACCCAAGTGGTAAAGTACAGGACTACAGTGAAAAGTGTAGAGTTGCCACTCTCTGGCACCATCCTATAATACAATAGTGAGAATTAAAAGCAAGAGCCAAAATTGGCGGCATGGTGGCTCAGTGGATAGCACTGCTGCCTCACAGCGCCAGGGACCTTGGTTCGATTCCCACCTCAGGCAACAGTCTGTGTGGAGTTTGCACATTCTCTCCATGTCTGCATGGGTTTCCTCCAGGTGTTCCGGTTTCCTCCCACAGTCCAAAGATGTGCAGGTTAGTTGAATTGGCCATGCTAAGTTGCCCGTAGTGTTAGGTGGATTAGTCAGGGGTAAATGTAGGGGAATGGGTCTAGGTGGGTTGCTCTTCAGAGGGTTATGGTGGACTTGTTGTGCCGAAGGGGCTGTTTTCACACTAGGGAATCTAATCTAATCTAAGAATCTAATCTAATTAAAGAAACAGAAACAAAAGGAAAAGGGAATGTCCAGATCACAATTGAGCAGGATTCAGCATCCCAACCTGCACTGGACCCGTCAACAATACCACTTTAAGTCATGTGCATCGCTGCTGCCTGCGCCAGACTAACCAATGTCAAAGTTGCCATGTTCTGTGCCATCAGTCGTCACTGCATCCACCTCGCTGATGCCTCTGGCATCTTGGAATCAGTTGAATTATCAGAGTCCACAATCTTCCTGAACAAGCTAAAAAGTGATAAGTTACAATTCTGGGGATATGTTTGAACATAGTATTGTGAAACTCATAACTTTATTTTGTTTTAAATGGTACAGATTTCTTTGGGAAATGTTTTTAGTGTTTTGTGGAAAGTAGATAACGCAACACCATCTGTTGACGGACTTCAGTAAGGCGTTCGACAAGGTTCCCCATGGGAGACTGGTGAGCAAAGTTAGATCTCATGGAATACAGGGAGAACTAGCCATTTGGATACAGAACTGGCTCAAAGATAGAAGACAGAAGGTGATGATGGAGGGTTGTTTCAGACTGGAGGCCTCTGACCAATGGAGTGCCACAAGGATCGGTGCTGGGTCCACTACTTTTTGTCATTTACATAAATGATTTGGTTGTGAGCATGAGAGAAACAGTTAGTAAGTTTGCAGATGACACCAAAATTGGAGGTATAGTGGACAGCGAAGAGGGTTACCTCAGATTACACCAGGATCTTGATCAGATGGGCCAATAGGCTGAGAAGTGGCAGATGGAGTTTAATTCGGATAAATGTGAGGTGCTGCATTTTGGGAAAGCAAATCCTAGCAGGACTTATACACTTAATGGTAAGGTCCTAGAGAGTGTTGCTGAACAAAGACACCTTGGAGTACAGGTTCATAGCTCCTTGAAAGTGAAGTCGCAGGTAGATAGGATAGTGAAGAAGGCATTTGGTATGCTTTCCTTTATTGGTCAGAGGATGGAGTACAGGAGTTGGGAGGTCATGGTGTGGCTGTACAAGACATTGGTTAGGGCACTTTTGGAATATTGTATGCAAATCTGTCTCCTTCCTATCAGAAGGGTGCATTGAAACTTGAAAGAGTTCAGCAAAGATTTCCAAGGTTTTTGCCAGGGTAGGAGGATTTGAGCTATAGGGAGAGGCTGAATAGGCTGTGGCTGTTTTCCCTGGAGCATCGGAGGTTGAGGGGTGACCTTATAGAAATTTATAAAATCATTAGGGACATGGATGGGGTAAATGGATATGGTCTTTTCCCTGGGGTGGGGGAGTCCAGAACTAGAAGGTATAGGTTTAGGGTGAAAGGGGAAAGATTTAAAATGGACTAAGGGGCAACATTTTCACACACAGGGTGGTGCATGTATGGAATGAGCTGCCAGAACAAGTGGTGGAGGCTGGTAGACTTATAACATTTAAAAGACATTTGGATGGATACATGAATAGGAAGGATTGAGAAGGAAATAGGCCACATGCTGGCAAATGGGACTAGATTAATCTAAGATATCTGGTTAGCATGGCCGGGTTAGGCTGAAGGGTCCGTATAAGTGCTGTACATCTCTCTGACACTAAGTCACTGTTTCTTCTTGAGATTGGAACTCCCATTAGAAATACATGCCCTACATAAGTTTCCAGATTTTGTACTAATAATAGGGATAAGACTGTGTCACTGCTCATCTTTATTATAGAGAAGATCAGATAGCAACTTTGGGAGTATGCATGTTTGCAATTCACAGGAAAACTCTGCTATTACTTAAGGAAGACTTGCAGTGTTGAAAAAAGAAATTTTCCTGGAGAGGTAAAGACTGAGTCGAGAGTGTGGTGCTGGAAAAGCACACCAGGTCAGGCAGCAGCCAAGGAGCAGGAGAATCGACGTTTCGGGCATAAGCCCTTCATCAGGAAATGTTGATTGTCCTGCTCCTCGGATGCTGCTTGTCCTGCTTTTCCAGAATCACACTCTCGACTCTGATCTCCAGCATCTGTAATGCTCACTTTCTCATAAAGACAGAATCTGTTTGACATTGAGAAGTAAAAAGAAAAGTGTTCGAGACTCTGGGTGTATCCACTGGACTTCCAAATAGTGAAAGTGAGAGGGATAGGCTAGCAAATCTGCATCGGAGTCTCAGATAGTGATTTGAATAATATGAATATAAAGGGTAAGCAAGGGTTGGACATTCTGAAAATTGTTCAGGAGAAATTTCTTGGAAACCTGAATGTTTTTTGGGTAATGGGGTAAAGCTTGGGTAAAAGTACAGGTAATCATCATGCCATAACATTTAGCAATGTACCACTTCTACACTGGAAGAAGGCTAACTTCAGTGGGATGAGAGAGGATCCAACTAGGATTAAATGAAGTTTAAGAGTGAGGAAAACTAGGATGATGTTCAAAGAGGAGAAAATCCAGCCTTGATGTCATTAACCTGCCAATGGCTATTTGTACCTGCACACGTACTTTCTGGTCTTGATCAATCCTTCTTTCCTTGTGTCTTGTTACACGGCAAACTTTTCTTCTTGATTATTTTACTACTTCACATCACAAAACTAATTTCTGTATTTTCCATTTTTCTTATTTCACACTCAGCTTTTTTATGCCTAAGTTTATTTGTGAAATCTGTTCAGCAGCAGTTTATAATGGCTGTTCAGTTCAGCAATTGTTATTTCTTATTAGTCTATTGAACCACAGTTCTGTTCAGTGAAATAATTTCTATTGTAATTCCATATAAAAATAAACTCTTAGTTTAGTGAGCACGTTTAGTTCAGTAAAGTTAGAATTGGAAAGCCTAACACAGCTTTATATTTTGGTTGCTGCCCACTATTGCAAAAGGCCTTGTCAGTCCTTAGGCTCCTTTTTTGGCATGGCCATCATTGCACAAAATTAATGAACCTGCTATTTTGTATCTATGGAAATGAAATATGAAGCATTTTCCATAAAACAAACATTCCAGTATTAGCCATTCCATTTCTTTATTTTATCCTATGTGTGTGATCATAGAGTCATAGAGACGTACAGCATGGAAACAGACCCTTCGGTCCAACTTGTCCATGCCGACCAGATATCCTAAATTAATCCAGTCTCATTTGCCAGCATTGGCCCACATCCCTCTAAACCCTTGAAGTACCCATCCAGTTGCCTTTTAAATGTTGTAATTGTATCAGCCTCCACCACTTTGTCTGCCAGCTCATTCCAATCACTCACCACCACCCTCTGTGTGAAAATGTTGCCCCTTGATCCATTTTAAATCTTTTCCCTTTCACCCTAAGCCTATACCTTCTAGTTCTGGACTCCCCCCACCCCAGGGAAAATACCTTGCCTATTTACCCTATCCATGCCCCTCATGATTTTATAAACCTCTACAAGTTCACCTCTCAGCCCCCAACACTCCAGGGAAAACAGTCCTAGCCTATTCAGCCTCTCCATGTATAGCTCAAATCCTTCAACCCTGGCAACATTCTTGTAAATCTTTTCTGAACCCTTTGAAGTTTCACAACATCCTTCTGATAGGAAGGAGACCAGCATCAATTCTTCTGTTGCTTCTCTGGATGAGTATTCAGCAATTAAAATGTTTACAGTTTCATTTAATGTCATTTCATGTATGTCATTAAGCCAAGACTCATTTTACAGTAACTTGCTCAAGAACCAGCCTGACTAGTTTGCTCGAACTCTTTGAGGAGATGACAAGCAGGATAGATAAAGGGGAATGTCTGGATTTCCATATATCATATGGATTTCCATATATCATATGGATTTTCAGAAGCATCTGATAAGGCTACTTTAGGCTACTTGCTAAGATAAGATCCAATGATGTTGGCTGTTGCATATAATCCTGGGTAGAGAATTGCCCAACTAACAGAAGACAGATTTGGGATAATAGCAACTCTTTCAGGATAGCAATCTGTAATTAGGGAAGTGCGACAGGGATCAGTGCGGGGCCAAAATTAATTTACAATATATATTAATGACTTAGAAGAGGAAAGTTATTGTATCATAGCCATATTTGCAGAAGACACAAATATAGTTGGGAAGGCCAATGGTGATGGTGACACAGAGTCTATAAAGGGATATAGACAGGTGAGTGGGCAAGAACTTGCCACATGGAATATAAAGTGGGAAAATGAGAGTTTATGCTCTTTGGTTGGAAGCATAGAGAAGTTGAGTATTATTTCAATCGAGACGAACTGCACAAAGTTACTGAACACAGAAATTTGGGCTTCTTTTTCAATGAATAACAAAAGGCCAGTGCCTAAATTTAGTGGGTGACAGGGGAGGCAAATGGAATATTGGTCTTTATTTCATAGGGAATGAAGAATAAAAGTAGGGAGGTTTTGCAAACATTAGAAAAGGCATTAGTCAGATCACAGCTGGAACACTGAACAGTTTTGGTTCTCTCATTTCAGAAAAGGGATTGATTCCCGACAGTATGGAAATAGGCCATTTCGCCCCATAAGTCCACACTGACTCTCTGAAAGGTAACCCACCCAGACCCATTCCCTTACCCTATATTTACCCCTGACTAATGCACCTAACATTTTGGGCTGTTTATCATGGCCCATTCACTTAACTTGCACATCTTTGGATTGTGGGAGGAAACCGGAGCACCCAGAGGAAACCCACACAGACACAGGCAGAATGTGCAACCTCCACGTAGACAGTTGCTCGAGGTGGGAATCAAATCCGGGTGCCTGGGACTGTGAGGCAGCAGTGCTAACCAGTGAGCCACCCTAAAGTTCAAAGAAGGTTCACTGATAGGGCTGACACCAGTTTGGAGGGACTGTCTTATGATGAGAGGTTGTATTCTTTGGTATGTAGAAGAATGAGAGACAACCTTTTGAAATGAACAAGATTCTTAGGAGAATTGACATGGAAAATCTGTTTTCCCTTGTGGGAAAGACTAGGACCAAAGGGCATAATCTCAGAATAAGGGATTGTACATTTACGACAGATGAGGAGGTATCTCTTCTCTGAGGGTGGTGAATCTGTGGAGTTCTTTACCATAGAGGGCTGTTGAGGATACTCAAGACTGGCTTAGTATGTATGATCAAGGCTGAGATAGATATGCAGATATTTGAATAAGTGAATCAAAGACAAATGGGGGAAAGCAGGAAAGTGAAATTGATTATTAGATCAGTTGTAATCTTGTTAAATGGTAGAATAGAATCAATGGACAAATGGTTTACTTCTGCTCCTATATCTTGCGATCTTGCATTGGGTATATTGAATTCGGTGGAGTTGGTCTCGAACTTAGCTTGCCTCTTCATCCAAGACAGCTATTACTGCAGTGCTACATCATTTGCCTCAAGTGTAGCAGCTGAAAGGCTGCAGGTCTGATTTCGAAATCATTCTTCTCCAAGATGAGCTGTTGAGACTGAAGAGCCTCGTTTATTGAATTTGGAGAAGATTTGTGGCTCAGGTTGAAGTTCTGGATGGAAGTTTCCTCGCTGAGCTGGAAGGTTTGTTTTCAGACGTTTCGTCATCATACTAGGTGACAACATCAGTGAGCCTCCAGTGAAGTGTTGGTGTTAAGTTTCTCTTTCTATTCATATATTTAGGTTTCCTTGGGTTGGTGATGTCATTTCCTGTGTTGATGCTGTCATTTCCTGTTCTTTTTCTCAAAGGGTGGCAGATGGGGTCGAAATCAATGTGTTTGTTGATAGAGTTCCGGTTGGAATGCTTCTCGGAACTCTCATGCGTTTCTCTGTTCGACTTGTCCTGGGATGGAATGTGTTGTCCCAGTCAAAGTGGTGTCCTTCCTCATCTGTGTGTAAGGATACTAGCGAGAGTGGGTCATGTCTTTTTGTGCCTAGTTGATGTTCATGTATCTTGGAGGCTAGTTTTCTGCCTGTTTGTCTAATGTGGTGTTTGTTGCAGTTCTTGCAAGGTATTTTGTAAATGGCGTTTGTTTTACTTGTTGTCTGTATCGGGTCTTTTAATTTCATTAGCTGCTATTTTAGTGTGTTGGTGGGTTTATGGGCTACCATGATGCCAAGGGGTCTGAGTAGTGTGGTAATCATTTCTGAGATGTCTTTGTGGTAGGGGAGAGTGGCTTGACTTTCTGGACCCGTTTTGTCTGCTTATTTGGGTTTGTTGCTGAGAAATCGACAGACTATGTTCACTGGGTAATCGTTCTTTTTCAATGCGCTGTATTTTCCTCTGCTCTTCGTAATTCCTCTGCACTGCAGTGTGTGGTGGCTCATTGAAATAATGTTCTGATGCAGTTTTGTTTGTGGGTATTGGGATGATTTGCTTCTGTAGTTCAGTCTTTGGTCCGTATGTGTTGTTTTCCTGTAGACGCTGGTTTGAAATTCCCCATTGGCTGTTCGCTCTACTGTGACATCTCGGAATGGCAATTTGTTGTTGTTTTCCTCCTCTTTGGTGAATTTTATGCCAGTAAGGGTATTATTGATGGTCTTGAAAGTTTCCTCTAATTTGTTTTGTTTAGTGATGACTAAGGTGTCATCCACGTAGCGGACCCAAAGTTTGGATTGGATTGTTGGCAGAGCTGTTTGTTCGAGTCTCTGCATTACTGCCTTTGCTAAGAATCCTGATATTGGAGATCTTGTGGGTGTTCCGTTTCAGTAACACTGACTACACTATTAGAAGGACCAAAGACGCATACACCACCAACCTCATCAGCAAGGACAACATTGTCACGCTCGTGGACTATGCCTTACCATCCACTTCACTTTCAATAACAAAACCTACAGTCAAACCGATGGAGCACCCATGGGATCTCCGATATCAGGGTTTTAGATGTCACAGGAGAACAAACAGTCAATGGGGAACTTCAAAGCAGCATCTACAGGAAAATAACACATATGGACCAAACACTGAACGACAGAAGCAACCATCCTGACTCCCACAAACGAAGCTGCATCAGAACATTATTTCAATTAGCCACCACACACTGCATACAGAGGAACTATGAAGAGCAGAGGAGAATCACCTATACAGCATTTTCAAATATTACGGGTACCCAATGAACACAGTCCGCTGATTTCTCAGCAACAAACCCAAACAAGCAGACAATTTGCGCCCAGAAAGCCTAGCCACGCTCCCCTACATCAAAGACATCTCAGAAATAACTGCCAGACTACTCGGATTCCTTGGCATCATGGTAGCCAACAAACCTACCAACACACTAAAACAGCAGCTAATGAACTTATAAGACCCTATACAGACAACAAGCAAAACCAATGTCATTACAAAACCCCTTGCAAGAACTGCGACAAACAGGCAGAAAACTAGCCTCCAGGAACATGAACATCAACTAGCCACAAAAAGACATGATCCACTGTCACTAGTATCCTTACATTAAGATGATGGAGGATACCACTTTGACTGGGACAACATATCCATCTTAGGACAAGTCAAACAGAGACACGCATGAGAATTCCGAGAAGCATGGCATTCCAACTGGAATTCTATCAACCAGCACATCGATTTAGACCCCATTTACCACCCTTTGAGAAAAAGAACAGGAAATGACATTACCAACACAGGAAATAGTGTCACCAACCCAAGGAAACCAAAACGTATAAATAGAAAGCGGGACATAACACCAACGCTTCACTGGAGGCTCACGGTTGACGTCACCTAGTATGGTGACAAAATATCTGAAAAAGAACTTTCCAGCTCAGCGAGCAAACTTCCATCCAGAGCCTCATTTTTCTTTATCATCATGGACCTATATGTTGGCACTGTTTGTGTTCCTCTGCCCTATAACTGATAATATGTAGTTAATTTCTAACCAATGACAGGACTTATTCAGAGAGTGGATAGCAAAACATAGGGGATTTTGGGGTTCATGAACATGTTTTGAGCACACAATGAAGGTTAAGATATTATTTATTATATACTATAAAGCTCTGATGAAGCCACAATTAAAGTATTGCATCCATTTTGTTCACCACAAAGTAGGAAAGTAGGGTGCTTAGGAGAGTTACCAGAATGGTTCATAGGTCGGGGGATTTTAGATATAAGGTTTGTTTGGAGAAATTAGGTTGTTCTCTGAGTAATGGAGAGTAGAGGAAAGATCACTTAATCTGAACTATCAACATCTTTCCCCTCCTAACACTACACCTCCCCCCCCCAATCTATAGCGAAAATGCTGCTTCCTCCACATTTCACTTCAGCTCTGATGAAGAGTTATCTCAACTCCGTGTTAGCTCGCTCTCTGCCCATTATTGCTGCCTGACCCATTGTGATCTCCAGCAGTTGTTGTTTTTAGTTGGGAAAGATTAAGCTGTGCAAAATTCTGACAGACTAAGGTATAGGAAACGTCGATTCTCTTGCTCCTTGGATGCTGCCTGACCGGCTGCGCTTTTCCAGCAACACATTTTCAGCTCTGATCTCCAGCATCTGCAATCCTCACTTTCTCCTATAGGGAAAAAAATGCACAATTCCCTTTAGCTGATGGGACATAACTTCAAAGTTTTGGACAAGGGGTGGCGGTGTGAGAGAAAGAACTTTCTCATAGCAGCAAGTTTCAATTTATGAACATACACTATGAGGATGGTAGAAGAGAGGATGATAAATGATTTGAAAAATAAATTGGTTGGATGCTTGAAGGACAGAGGTTTATATGCCTGTAGATATGGGATGGGAAATACAAATGATTAGTTTGTTAAACAGAGAAATGGCATGGACCTGATGGGCTGAATAGCCTTTTTTATGCTGTGATGACTGTGATTCTAGTCAGAATGATCAGATTCTAAAGCAGCAATAGACATGAGCAAGAGGTAATTTAACAAGATGATCATTTTATAGTTATTGCTCTCAAACCCAGCACCATACAACAAGTGTTAAAATGTGTTTGTCAAGACAGACCAAGTGGGGCTTTAAGCAGGACTGGAGTTATGAAAAAATGACACAAACTGGACAACTAATGGCTGAAGAAATAGCATATTAGTTATTGCAGACACACTGGGCAAAGTGACCTCTTTACTGGGCTGTAGTAATTCTGAGATTCTGAAGAGGGATTAAGGTCTGCTAAAAAGGTTCAATAGCAACTATGTGGTGGGACTAGGCAGGAATTTGCATAGGATGCCTGTCCCTGCAGTACCAGTTAATGGAGCTTGAAGGAAATGGGCTTGAGGCCAACACTGATGCTTTGTCAATAGAGGCAGGAGAGATGGAAGAAATTGCAACTCAAAGTTAGCTGCAGGGCTTGGTCAGTGGAGGCATTGGAGCTTTGTAGGAGTTGGCAGAAGGCCAGTAGCAAGTCAAATAGAAAATGTTTGTTGTTAGCCAAGTTCGCAGCTTTGGGGATTAGTGAACAGAGGAAGTATGCTTATTAGTTTCCTGGTAGTAATTGTAGAAAACGACTTTGCAAACATATAGATATTTAATTAACAAAATGGTAACGGAGATGTAGAGAAAGCTTAAAGAAATTCAGGCAGCAAGAAGTAAGAGCCTGTGACTCTGTCATGGCATGCTGGGAAATGCTCACATGTTTACATAGCATTTACCTGTCATAAACAAATACATTGAGATATTCCATACTAACTACAATATACTCAATATCAGGGCAAATGAAGTAAAAGTTTAGAAACAAATGTCAGCTGAGTTTGAGTTCAAGGTGGGTGATGTTTGGAACGCGCAACCAGTTTTTCTGTGGTCTCTGTTCTGTCCTTGGCTTTTATTTATTGGTTTAATTTCTCTTTAAAAAAATTTGAAGGAAGTATTGTGGTCTAGATGAAGGCTGATGATTTCCAATCTCATGCAGTAACTCTAATTCCCCCAATGTTCTCCCTCAACTCCCCTTTCCCGAAAGTTCTGCAGATCCCAGCACTAGTGTTGTTGAATCACCCTGAGACTGCTATAACTCTTTATCACAACTAGGAGGGCTCATATCACGAGGATTACTTCAGATTGTCAGGGGGCCCATTGCCATAATGGTTGTAAAAGTCAAAAATCACATGACACAGGGCTATAGTCCAACAGGTTTATTTGAAACGACAAGCTTTTGGAACCCTGCTGCCCGATGAAGGACTGGGGACTCCGAAATCTTGCGGGTTCAGATAAAACCTGTTGGACTGCAACCCGATGTTGTGTAATTTTTGACTTTGTCCACCCCAGTCCTCCACATAGTGGTTGTCAACTGTGAGATTGGTGCTTTGCAAGTCTGAATGTTACCGAGGTGACCCTCTAGCTTCTCACAACCAACATTTATAACAAGTCCGTTTTACAGTAATGTGTGTTTTGTCGACGTGAATTGGCTGTAACGCGATTGACAAATAGGGGACACTATTTCTGAAGCGTGAACTTTACAAATGCATGTTGGCTATAAAGCGTTTAGATCGCCAACACTCCAGGTGCTATTTGTATTACACAACTCTTGTATAGCGCGGAGTTGCACAAGACCGTGACTGTCATGCTATAGAAGAAACGATTGTACTCCAAAATATAAACCACAGAATCTCAAGCACTCTGTTTCAGAACCAACTCCCGCATGCCAGATATAGGAGTATCATTTCAATTTCACAGAAACCCTGGAATCAGCTATTCTCAGGAGTTGACGTTTCTGCAAAGGTACAGAATTCATTGTAATCTGCAACAAGTTGCTCTCTTTTTATATGCAGGACCTAGAGTCCAATGGGACCATTCTTTGGCATTGGTGTTCTGGAGAGTCATTATCAATCAGAAACTTAACGAAACCCAAGAAAAGCAGAGAAGCTGAATACTCTGAAGAGTGGCTCAGCTCCTGATCAATAAAAATTGACACCATTTAAAAAGCTGAAGTGAGGAGTATGATAGAAGGTTCACCTGCATGGGGCAACTATTCCAATAAGCCAAGACTGAGCCATCTGTTCAAACAGTGGTTCTACCACTAACTTGAAACATTCTCCCCACACTGGTACACTTGAACTTACTGCAATGCATCTTGTACATATACTGTAATTTTCCAATCATATTTTGACAATCTCCATGACTGTTTAAAATCAAAAGTAGCCTCCAGATCTGTGTCCAAGTCACACTCCATCCTGATTCCATGGGATGTTCCTTCCTAGTTGCTGCACCACTATTACTGGCCTCTTCAATTTTTCATGTATGCAGTGCAGAGCATAGTTATTTAAATACACGTTAATAAACAAAGAGCAAGGTTGATTACAGAGTTTGATTAAAAAGGAAAGAACAGATTGAGAAACAAAATTAAAGTGCAGTTGATTTTTCAGCAACTGGAAAGAACGATTCGCATATTTGTCTAAACCTTTAATCAGAACTCGAATCTGGGACATAAGTAATTTCGTTTTTTCAAGATGATGAAAGGGAAAAATAACTGCTGCCCATTGGGAGAAGGATAATTTCTGGAGTAATTGTTTAACAGCATGAGGCCAATGGGTCAAGATGTAATGATGATGTATCACCTCATGACTGGGTGGGATGCAGAGAGGCTCTCTGAGCTGGTGTAGATCCATGATTGTGTGTAGCATTAGACTGATAATAAATGCAATTGTTAAAACGTACCTCAACCACAGCAGAGACCAGCAGACTTCCTATCATGCCAAGCAAAAGATGAGACAATCCACTGGTTTTGCCAACCATATTGTAAGGCAGTGAACAACCTGACAGCAAGTTTTCTGAAAATCTGTGAAGAGATTAAAATGCACCTGATGCATCACAGTTGGGCTTTGAAATTCAGCAACTAGGAAAATAACTGGAATTCGAAATGGGTGACAAGAGCACCATTATAGGAGGTATTTGAGCGAAGATGGATGTAATAAATAAAGGAGACAGTTAAGCTCTGAAGTTAGTCAAATTGTTCTTTCAAGAAGGACTACAGGAAGGCCTAATGAAAGATTTGAGAGACTTGCTTAGAACATTATAGAAAGCCAGAAATGAAAATACTGTACCAGATAACAGCTATCACACATTTTTGAAGCATGAAGACTTGAAAGTAAAATTTCAGACTGTCACCTCTTGGCTCTTGTGAGAAAATTATGTACAGCTGGACATGATTGTAGATCAATGGTGTCTTTTCACTTGCTGTTTGGATGGATTTTCAACTTACACTGATGGCTTCTTGTGATAATGTTTATTGGAAAACTGATTATTTGGTAATCTTTTGCCTTCTGTGGATTTTCTCAGATGTATTATGCTACCCTGAGAGAACAAAGCTTCCAGAAGTTTTGCATTAGCTAATTTTATTGGTGGTTCAGCATTTTTGAATAAGTGATCCAAACAGGCTCTGGCAGAAGCTATTAATACAATGCAAGCTTCTCCAAACTGCCAACTAATTCGACCTAAACCATCAAAAAAATTCTATTTTTAAGAACCGTTTAGTTGCTGCTACTACATTAAAAACATTGAATGTCACTAGATACACTGTGCTTGGGTGATGTCCAAATAATGTATACCAATTATTGATTTGTGCTACCTTTCCAAAATCATTTTCATTTTTGTTCTGTAATTTTGTTGTTCCAGAGAGATAGCCCAATTACATGTTCTTTGCCTTTCAGAAGTGCTTAACTCTGCATATGGGTATGAAACCTAAAAGATGTTGGTATATTTTCAACAGTCAAGGTTGTCTAGGTGGTCAGTTGTACTGTTATATATGTATTGTTGCATCCTTGGAGTATCAAGCCCACTGACAAATTCCTTAAAGATTTCTATTACAGAGTCATAGAGTTGTAAATGTTATTTAATTAGATTAGTTATGGATAGCTTAGCAATTGTCACTGTAAATTCAGCTTTTGGAACTACCTGTTTGTGCAAAGAGGTGACTTTGTCTGGAAAAATGTATCTTGGCTTTGCAAAACACGTTTGCAAGTCTGTCAAAGGTTAGTGCTGAGGGATTATATTATTGACTTATGTTATGATCTTGGGGGAAGACCAGAACATTTTTTTAAAATTCAAATTCCCAGCTTAACTGAGATTTTATATTTTAAAATAAAGTGACTCCAGGAGGCAAAGCAGATCACCTTGCAAGAGAAAAGCTTCTGACTTTCCTCTGAGTTCCTCCAATTTTGGTTGTGGCTGGTTCCTGATATTACATAACTGAAATGCTGGTGATGAGCCATGCATATATAATGATTTCAACTGGAAATGACAGAGTTGTTCAAAGGAATTGTATTTTTAGAGCCGCTGTGTTCAAATGTTAACCAGCGTAATGTAAAATGATTCTGTGACTGGCTTTGAGGATGCATCCGCACTCGCTCTGTTGGTCTCCCCACATTCCACCCATAGTGACATCACCACAGTCAACCCCACCTTTATTTCATGTTCATTGGTACTGGAGGCTGCTTCCTCTCCACGATGCTTTATTGCTGCAATATTTTGTGAACCCATTATTACAATTGCACACTTACTAGCAGGTCATTGAGTCAGGGAAGCACCAGCTGGATCGAGTTTTGTGAAACTAGTCTTATTTACAGACTCTATTTGCACTTTCTCAACATCAGAATAACTTTGCTGACTTAGTCACCTCTTTTGCTGTTACTCCTGGCTCTTTTGTACTGAATCAGTCTGGGACATGGATAAGCAGTGCTGACTGATGCCTTGCACAATCTGTTTTGTGCCCTTTTGACCCTTGTATCTCCTATTTGCTGAGGATTTTCTTACTGCATACTCTCCTAGAGCTGATGTTTGAGCCATTTGCTGTCATTATAAAAATTTCTATGACTTCCCAAGGATGTCAGCTTCCTCCTGCACTAAGTTAAAAATCACACAACACCAGGTTACAGTCCAACAGGTTTCAGTCATAGAGATGTACAGCATGGAAACAGATCCTTCAGTCCAACCCGTCCATGCATACCAGATATCCCAACCCAATCTAGTCCCACCTGCCAGCACCCACCCCATATCCCTCCAAACCCTTCCTATTCATATACCCATCCAAATGCCTCTTAAATGTCGCAACTGTACCAGCCTCCACCACTTCCCTTGACAGCTCATTCCACGTACATACCACCCTTTGAGTAAAAAAGTTGGCCCTTAGGTCTCTTTTATAACTTTCCCCTCTCACCCTAAACCTATGCCCTCTAGTTCTGGACTCTCCCACCCCAGGGAAGAGACTTTGTCTGTGTATCCTATCCACGCCCCTCATGATTTTTTAAACCTCTAAGGTCACCCCTCAGTCTCTGACACTCCAGGGAAAACATCCCCAGCCTATTCAATCTCTCCTGATAGGTCAAATCCTCCAACCCTGGCCACATCCGTGTAGATCTTTTCTAAACCCTTTCAAGTTTCACAACAATTGGAGGCACTAGCTTTCGGAGCGCTGCTCCCTCATCAGGTGGTTGTGATCCTTCATCAGGCAGGAGAAAGTGAGGTCTGCAGATGCTGGAGATCAAAGTTGAAACTTTATTGCTGGAACAGCACAGCAGGTCAGGCAGCATCCAGGGAACAGGAGATTCGACGTTTCGGGCACAGGCCCTTCTTCAGGAATGAGCAGAGAGTGTTCAGCAGGAGAAGATAAAAGGTAGGGAGGAGGGACTTGGAGGAGGGGCGTTGGAAATGTGATAGGTGAAAAGAGGTCAAGGTGAGGGTGATAGGTCGGAGTAGGATGGAGGCGGAGAGGTCAAGAAGAAGACTGCAGGTCAGGAAGGCGGTGCCGGGCTGGAGGGATCCGGCTGAGACAAGTTGGGGGGAGGGGGGATGAAGAAACTGGTGAAGTCCAAGTTCATCCCCTGCGGCTGGAGGGTTCCCAGTCAGGCAGTCCTCCTGCACACATGCTCATTGCACCACCCACAGCTGATATTTGAACCATTCACTCTCCTTTTTCAATGCGGACTTTAAATTTATGGTCGTAACAGTGTGCACCCTCTAAAAGGTGCAATGCAGCAATCAACAAAGTTCTTTAGACAGCACTTTCCAAGTCCAAGAACTCTGCCATCTTGAAGGCCAAGGACAGGTACATGAAAACAGCATGATCTGAAAGTTCCCCTCCCAACCATTCACTATCCTGACTTGGAAATATATCGCCATTTCCTCACTGTCACTGGGTCAAAATCCCATTACTCCCTAATTGTACCCACAAATGGAAGGCACCACCTTCTCAAGGGCAACTATGGATGGAAAATAAATTTGGGTCTAGCCACGGCACTCGCATTCTGAGTGAATAAAAGAAAGATCTCTTTTTAAAATGGAAAAGCTTGATGTTCAACCATGGCAATCTTAATCTCCATCCTTTTTGTGATGTTTTGGGTGATGTTATGTTTAACATTTGGGTCTCAAAATTGAGTGAATAACAATGATTGGTGTTAATATTTTGGAAGCGTGAAGATAGACAACCTGGACTGTTCCAAGAGATCCCTTCCATATTGATGGCATATGCGTCCAAGATCCTAGTGTTCAGCTTCATTCTATATAGTTTCATTCTTATGAACATGCAGCGTTAACATCCAGACTTTGACAAGCACATTGCAAGAAGGTGAAAGAGAGGTGATATTGGGCACGCTAACTCTGGACAGGCTATCAATAAATCGAAAGGTATGGGCACTGGAAAAGCACAGCAGGTCAGGCAGCATTCGAGGAGCAGGAGAGTTGGCGTTTCGGTCATAAGTCCTTCATTAGGGGGCTTATGCCTGAAACATTGACTCTCCTGCTCCTTGGATGCTGCCTGACCTGCTGTCCTTTTCCAGCACCACACCTTTTGACTCTGACTCTCCAGCATCTGCAGTCCTCACTTTTTCCCAGGCTATCAATGAATGACTAAGTGCCAAATTTCCTAAAAATATTCTCATGTTGCTCTGCAGTATGCACCTTTTTATCCCTTTGCTGTGATGCCTCTTTTTACCAAAGTCAAGTACCCCACAAAACAAAAATAACCCACTTAACTTTATCCAACAACTCTTCAAGGATGTTTAAAAATGAACTAGTTATCTCTGTGCTTTCCATTTTTCTCTGCTTTCTGGTTGTCTTTGCCTAATCTAGTGCTGATCCAGTGGCTGCAGTATTCCTCATGGAAGATTGCTCAACTTTCACAGGTTGACCCTTGCAGGGTCACCTCAGGAATTGCTAGTCTCCGAGAGCCTGTATTCTGACTACTGCACTGCATTTGAGGTGGGCTGGCTGATTGAGAGGCTTGTAAAGGTGTACTCGTGAAATTGCAGAGGTGGGAGTGATAATCAAGAGAGACAGGGACAGGTGTGTACAGTTTGGCGCCTATGTCACTCAACAATTATTGATTTGTGCTACCTTTCCAAAATCACTTTCATTTTTGTTCTGTAATTTTGTTGTTCCAGAGAGATAGCCCAATTACATGTTCTTTGCCTTTCAGAAGTGCTTAACTCTGCATGTGGGTATGAAACCTAAAAAGATGTTGGTATATTTTCAACATTCAAGGTTGTCTAGGTGGTCAGTTGTACTGTTACATATGTATTGTTGCATTCTTGGAGTATCAAGCCCACTGACAAATTCCTTAAAGATTTCTATTATAGAGTCATAGAGTTGTAAATGTGATTTAATTAGATTAATTGTGGATAGCTTAGTAATTGTCACTGTAAAGTCTGCTTTTGGAACTACCTGTTTGTTCAATTCTACTAATCTATTGATGTGCAAATTATTTTTTTGCTGTGAGACCCTGCATGTCACTTTGAGCACTGTTATTCTCAACCGTGGTGAGAGTGCTCTGATCCTGCATGGCAACAAACTGTGATCATATGACTGGTGTTTGAAATTCCATTGGAACACAGAGGTTGGGTTACTTCCATATGTGTTTCGATGGAAGCTGAGACATATGCTACCAGATGTTCGAAAATAAATTCAGAAAGGTCTAAGTGAAACAGTTAAACTGCTACACGTACAAAAGAAGCTTTGTGTCTGTGGAATGTGCCAACTGAGTCATGCATAAATGGCAGGAAGCAATAACTGGAAAAATTGCTAGTTTGCTATAAATTCCGGTGTCCAGATTTTTTTTTGGAAGGGAAAACACTGCATGAATCCCTCTGCTCAATTTTCAGCTGAAGGAGATATCAGTAATCTCCTGTGCCCATTGAGTTTTATATAAACCCTTGTAATCTATATGCGTAGTTGCACACACATCCATTTTGAAGGGCATTCTTTTGTCTTGGGTCTCCTTACAAATTCTCTCAGATTCAGGCATAATCTATTTCTTTCACATTGCTAACTCTTGAAACAATTTGGTCTAATTGGCAGATATAATTATTGTCCTCCCTGTGTCTGCATAAGACGAGTTAAGAACATGAGGGGCACAACACTGAGCCTTAAGAAATCCTGTTCATGTCCAGTTTTCATTGAAATGTTATGTCTGGCTTGATATTGAAACAACAATGAGGCTGATTAGCATTAGATGTTGTTGAATTATTACTTGATCGGCTGTGTACAATTATCAGAAGTCAAGAAGTTGTCAGAGTTTAATTGTTCCCTTTGAAGCTGTGCGATAATTCTAGCTCCTGAGAGATTTGGCAATAATGGATTTCAAAGTTATTACACTTAAGTACCCACTAAACTTGCCAATGAGAAATTTAGAATGTATCCATTTGATTGCAGGCAAACTTTTAGCGTGGTGTTTCTTAATTTTGCCAATCAACCTCTGTGGCATTGAAAACCAACTTCTATAAAAATGGCATCTCATTCTTTCAGGTCTTAATTACCGTTGGAGATTTTAAAGACATTTTTCTCTTTGACTCTGATTTGTCTCTGTCTTTTACTCCTAATGTGCTTTGTTTTATTTTGCCTTCTTGCTATAATGAGACATTGATTTAAGCATTTAAACTTAGACTGTGTACTCAGACTGGTTCAAACTGTGTACTCAGTAATGGGCCTTCAATCTAATTGGTTGAAAAGCCAATTTGTTTTGTTCACAGATCTTTGAATGCCTATAGAGGGCACCACATCAAATTCATAGCAAGTTCCAGTACAATATCTTCGAGAAAGTCATACTGAATGATTGCGATTTGTTCGCTGTTGTACCCAGTATGTGGCTTTTGAATTCTGTAGTTACAAGAGCAGGCCAGAAGCTAGGCATTGCATGACATGTCTCGTCTCCTGTCTCCCCAAGACCTGCCCACCACCTATAAGGCAATAGTCAGGAATGTGATGGAATATTCCCCAATTCCCAGAATAAATGCTGCTCAACACCATCCAAACAGCTTGTTTGATTGGCACTCTCATTCATCCCCTTCAGCATTCGCTCCTTTGTTGTCTGACTCAAAGAGGCACAGCATGTACCATCTACAAGATGCAGTGCAGCAACTCACCAATGTCCCTCTGATAGCACTAACCCAACTCAGAGCTTTACTACCTGGAAGGGCAGGGTAACAGATGCTTGGGATCACTATCACCTCCAAGCTCCCTTCCAAGCTGCACATCATCCTGACTTGCAGTCATATCACCTTCCTTCATCGTCCATGTGTCAAAATCGTAAGGCTGTCTTCCAGTCAGCACTGTTGGTGTCCCGACACCTCTGCAGCAGTTCAAAAGGCAGCACACCACCATTTTCTACAGGCAATTAGGGATGCACAATAAATGCTGACCTAGCTAGTGACGCCTCTGTCTTGTGAACAAACAGAAAAGTAAATGATTCAGTGACTTTAGTGTCTGTGTGTTCTATTTTTATATTGCATTTTTCTTAGCTTTTCATTTCCATTCTGATTTGTTCTATAATTATGAATCTGAATCAGTCTGCATGATGTGACCTGGATCTTAACTGAAATTGGCTCAGTGTCAGTTTTGTCGAGTTGCAAGGAGGGTTCCTCTCCTTGAGGCTTAGTGTGTTTTCTGGCACTGTCATCCCATAACCACCTCATTAACTACTTACCATGACCTTGTGATGTCCCACTCATCCAGTGTTAGCCTGATTCTGCCATTGCTGTGGGTGGAAATACTTGGCCCTGCTGGCACATCCCACATTCTTAGCATTGGCACCATCTTTAAAAGGCTGTAATACTCCTGGTTAACTGCCGTCATTCTGAGCTGCCCTACTTGGTATCTGACACTTGCCCTGAGGAAATTGGCACCTTGTTTTACTGATTTGGATTTGGATATCCTGATGTGGACAGGATGCTGCAAGTAGGGTTATCAGCTTCTATTTCCACAGAGGTGGAGTTGCCTGGTCCTACTCTGACTTTCATGTTGGGAATTATCAGCATTTAGTTTGTATCCAGCATGTGAGACAATATGAAATAGCATATTAATGAGGTGAGAGTAAATAATAGAGGGTGTCACTGAGTGATAAAACATTTCGGTAGGCTTCTTGCTGCTCACTAGTGAGAATCTCATCTCATTTTTAAAAACTTGGTTGGAAAATGGGGCATTTTAAACTTGACATCAAGACATTTCTCACTGGACCTTGCTCCTGATTCTGTTCCAGTGGTCTGCGCTGTTTGGAGCAGGAAGGTTCTGTCCATGGAAAAGAGTGATACCTGAGGAATGTTACAGCCCCTTACACCTGCTCTGTCACTCAATTAGATCATGGTAGATCCTCCCTTATCTCCATCTTCCATTTCCATCTCCAGGTCCCTTGATACCCTTAGCATTCTGAGAAAACAAAGGGTCATGAATTTTCCATCGTAGCAGAATATTCTAAAACTTCACAACACTCATAGTGAAAATATTTCTAAAGTTCTAAATGACTGACTGACTGAATCCTGATCTTGATGTTGTAAATGCCCACTGAGGGGAATTACCTCTGTGTTTAATAACTGCCAATATTATAGATGGCAAATACTATTAAAAACTGAGGATCTTTTTGTTGCAAATGTTATGCCTCTGATACCTTTCTCTGAACTCTGGTAATACCCTGTTTTGAATGTTAGAAGATTGTTATTGGTTTCCTTCTGAAGAATTTTAGGTAAGAAGCGGTGTGTATTTTTCCTTTCAAATATTTTATCCCACTGATTCCCTTCCAAGCTAGAAATCTTAAATTTGTTCCTCTTGTTGTTTGCATTAGGTTTACATGTTGTGATTAAGTTGCATAATATTGAGCTACAAATAATCAACAAGACAAGTAAGCACAGGAAGATGGCAGTCTGCCAATATAATGAAATCAAATATGTATGACTCTCAATTATCCTGGGGAATTGTGCCATTGCAATAGTACATCTATGGTGTGGCACCCTTAAATGGTGCAAAAGATATTATGGCTAATTGTTTTCTATTATTACTGTAGTTACCATTTTTTATGAGGATGGTTTGAGATGTTCTTGTCCTCATTACACCTTTTAATTATTGTACTGTATCTTTGACCTCCATTAACATCAACAGTAATATGATCTTCCTGGATTATAACAATTATTACATCCAGTCATTTATTTAATTGCGATAAATCTCCCACTCATTTGCCTTAGCTGTATAGTGCTTTTACAACAACGGGCAGTGCTTTCACAACAGTGGGGCATCTCAAAATGCTTTGTAGCCAATTAAGTAATTTTGTTTCTATTATGTAATAAAGGAAACACATCAGACAATCTGTGGAAAGCAAGGCCCCGCAAACTGCAGTAATGATCAGATAATCTGTTTGTGACATTACATATTGGCTTGGAGATTGGAGAGACTCCCCATATTCTGCCTCAAAATCTTGCCAAGGGCATTGATCTCAAGTCTCCTCTGAAAGTGGGCACATACAAAAATGCAGCAGTCTTTCATTAGGAATGTTGGTTTTAGAATGAATGATTGATTTTGTGCTGCAGGCTTTGGAGTTGGATCCAAAACTGTTCCATCGGAAGCAACACTAAGCCAAGTCAAACACCTTCAACATTGCTGATATTTGGGATCTTGTTGCTCTCTTCCTTCTCAATGTTGAAGGCACCTTGCTTTTCACATTTCTTCATTTTGAAGAATTTTTCTCGAACATCCGGTTAAAATTTAATGCCTTTTGCCTATGGTGTTGCACAATGAACACTTGAATATTAGAAGGAGGCCATCTTTTGAAAGCCCAACCCAATTCAGTTACATAACCTCACTTCAGTCCCTCTGACTCCACAAAACATTTTCTTCAATTATGCGCAATTTCCTGTTTGGAAGTTCCTGTCAAACAGCTTTGACCATCCTTTCAGTTAGTGTGATCCGTCCATCAATCCTTTACGTGATGAAGTATATTCTCCTCATTTGCTTTCATTCCTCTTCAAGAAATTAATTTACAATGATTACCTCTGGTTTACCAACCCACTTAGCAGATAAAGCAATTTCTCTCAAACTATTACAAAAATGTCCCTCACAATTTGAAAACATGCATTTCATTTCCTCTTGACTTTCACTGCACAGGAAGAAAAATTCCCAGATTTTCTCCAGCCTCTTTAATCCAGCTGAAATTCTTTATATCTTCCTGATGAAAAAAAAATTCCAATAGCTACTGAGTTTTGTTGCCCAGAATCCTACTTGATACCAGTGGTTACAAACATTTTGCATGATTTTGTTTTCCATGTCCATTGTTTCAAAGACAAATATCACATTTTCTTAATCTGTTATTAATTTGCTCTGCTACTTCCAAAGATTTAGAAATGTGCACCCACCAGTCCCTCTGTTCTTCCTAATGCAAAACATTTTACAGGATTTAGCATTAAATTTCCCTTTACGCTCTGAATCTCCATGAAGTCTTCCACTCTGCTGCTCATCATTTC
Organism: Chiloscyllium plagiosum; assembly: GCF_037043375.1. Classification (NCBI taxonomy): domain Eukaryota; kingdom Metazoa; phylum Chordata; class Chondrichthyes; order Orectolobiformes; family Hemiscylliidae; genus Chiloscyllium; species Chiloscyllium plagiosum. The sequence continues at coordinate 433,773 of NW_028270145.1, forward strand.
CTGTTCAATCTGAATTTATATTCCAAGTCATGGAATTCAATCTGGGCAAATGCCAGGAGATGCATTTTGGAAGATCCAATTCAAGAGTGAACTATATGGTGAATGGAAAACACCTGGGGAAGATTGGTGGACAGGTGTTTAGGTCCATTGTTTTCTGAGGTAACAACACAGGTCAGGAGAGTGTGAAGGCATACAGCATGCTTACCTTCATCTGCAGAAGAGTTGGCAGGTCATGTTACAGTTGTATAAGACTTTGGTTCGGCCACATTTGAAATACTGTGTTCAGTTCTGGTCACCACATTACCAAAAGGATGTGGATGCTTTGGAGAGGGCGCAGAGGAGGTTCACTAGGATGCTGCCTATTATGGAGGACGCTAGCTACAAAGAGAGCAGATTAGGATTATGTTCATTAAAAAGACGGAGGTTGAGGGGAACCTGGTTGAGATCTACAAATCATGAGGCGTATCGACAGGGTGGATAGCGAGAAGCTTTTTTCCAGAGCGGGGGACTCAATTACAAGGGGTCACGAGTTCAAGGTGAGAGGGGAAAAGTTTAAGGGAGACATGCGTGGAACGTTACTTATGCAGAGGGTGGTGGGTGCCTGGAATGTGTTGCCAGTGCAGGTGGTAGAGGCGGACATGATAGCATCACTTAAGATTTATCTAGACAGATACATGAATGGGTTGGGAGCAGAGGGATACAGATCCTTAGAAAATAGGCGACAAGTTTAGATACAGGATCTGGATCGGCACAGGCTTGGAGGGCCGAAGGGCCTGTTCCTGTGCTATAATGTTCTTTGTTCTTTGTTTGTTCATGTGTGTATCTGTAAGAAAAACAAAGGCCTGAGTAAAGATTCCTGTGGCGTGTACTGCACACCTCTCTCTGTTTCTCTGTTTTATTATCATGGAGTTATACAGCATGGAAACAGACCCTTCTGTCCAACTTGTCTATGCCGACCAGGTATCCTAAACTGATCTAGTCCCATTTACCAGCATTTGGCCCATATCCTTCCAAAACTCTTCCTAATCATGTACCTATCCAAATACCTATTAAATGTTGTAATTGTACCAGCCTTTACCACTTCTTCTGGCAGCTTTTCCCATTCACGCACCAACCTCTGCATGAAAATGTTGCCCCTCAGGTAGGTCTCTTTTAAATCTTTCCCCTCTCACCTTTAACCTATGCCCTCTAGTTTTAGATTCCTCCTACACTAGGAAAAAGACCTTGGTTATTCCCCCTTTCCAAGCCCATCATGATTTTCTAAACCTCTGTAAGGTCACCTCTCATCCATCGATGCTCCAAGGAAAAAGAAAAACAGCTTATTTAGCCTCTGCTGATTATCTCAAACACTCCAGTCCCAACCACATCCCTATAAATCTTTTCTGCAGCCTCTCAACTTTTTCCTCGGATGCTGCCTGGCCGGCTGTGCTTTTCCAGCACCACGCCTTTCGACTCTGACTCTCCAGCATCTGCAGTCCTACTTTCTCAAAGTTTTTCAGATGGCAGGGCGACCAGAATTGATCGCAATATTCCAAAAGTTGCCTCACTAATGTCCTGTACGGCTGCAACGTGACCTCCCAACTCCTCTACTCAATGCACTGACCAATGAAGGTAAGCGTGCCAAGTCCCACTTTCACCACCCTGTCTACCTGTGACTCCACTTTCAAAGAACTATGCGTCAGTACCTAGGTTTCTTTGTTTGGCAATACACCCCAGGGCCATACCATTAACTGTATAAGTTCTGACATGACCTGGTTTGTTTTACAAAAATGCAATACCTCACATTTAACTGAACTATCTGCCTCTCCTTGATCCACCTGATTAAGGTCCCATTGTACTCTGAGATAATCTTTTTCACTGTGCAATTCACCACTAATTTTGGTGTCATCTGCAAACTTAATAACAATATTTCCTATGTTCACATCCAAATCCTTTTATATAAATGATGAAAAGCAGTGGACCCATCACCGATCCCTGAGGTACACCACTGACCACAGGCCTCGAGTCTGAAAAGCAACCCTCCACCACCACCCTCTGTCTTCTACCTTCAAGCCAATTTTGTATCCAATTGGATAGCATCCCAGAATCCCATGTGCCAACCAGCCTACCATGTGGAACCTTGTCGAATGCCTTGCTGATGAATACCTTCATCAATCTTCTTTGTCAACTCTTCAAAAAACTCAATCAAATTAGTGAAACATGATTTCCCATGCACAAAACCACATTACTCTCCCTAATTAGTCCTTACCATTTCAAATATACAAAATAGTGTTTCCCAGAATCCCCTCCAGCAACTTAACCACTACTGATGTCAGGCTCACTGGCCTATAGTTCACTGGCTTTTCCTCACCACATTTCTTAAAAACGTGGCACCACATTAGCCATCCTCCAGTGTTCTGGCATCTCACCCATGTCTGTTGATGATATGACTATCTCAGCAAAGGGCCCAGTAATCTCTTCCCTAGCTTCCCATAAATTTCTGGGATACACGCTTAAAACCTCCACCGTCTCCTCTTCTGTGAAAGAAATACTTCTGAGGACATGACTGTTTATTTCCCCAAGTTCCCGAACATCTGTTTCCATCTCTACTGTAAATACTAACATGAAATATTTATTTTGTATCTCACTCATTTCCTGTGGTTCAACACATGGATAACACCATTGATCTTTAAGGATCTGTTTTCTCTTCCTGGTTAGTTTTTCGCCCTTAATGCATTGTACTACCTCTTTTGATTTTCCTTAACCCTATTTGCCAAAGCTATCTCATGTCCTCTTTTTGACCTTATGATTTCCCTCTTAAAGAAACTCCTACTGCCCTCATACTCCCTGAGGATTCACTCAATCGTAGTTGTCGAAAGCTTATACATGTCTCATCATTTTTGCTTGACCAGAGCCTCAATTTTTCAAGTCATTCAGCGTTCCCTGCACCTACCATGCTTGCCCTTCATATTAACAGGTACACACTGTTTCTGAACTCTCATATTCTCGTTTTTGAAGGCTTTTCACTTTCCCACCATCCCTTTATTTGTGAAAAGTCTCCTCCAATCAACTTTTGAAAGTTCTTTCCTGATACTGTCAAAAATGGCCTTACTTCAACTTAGAACTTTAACATTTTCAAGTGTTCTTTTGTTTTAGGAAAGTAAATTTCTTGATATAATTTTAAATTTTTATATTTTGCTTTCAAATATCTTGGGGTCAGAGTAAGTTTCAAGATGGTAATCTAAGCAAATAAAATACACTAACAAGGGAGCACCTCACTGATGGAGGGTGCTGTTTTTCAGATGAAGTATTAGATTGAGCTTCTATTTGCTGCTTCCGGTGATCTTGGGTGATCATACAGCAGAAATCAGAAGTGCAGTGGTGTTTTCTGGATGTCCCGTATAGCACACATTCTTAAAAGTTACCAAAATACAGGAGCTCCATTTAATTACTATTTGAGGGATTGTGTTTGTCTATAATGCAATTTCCAAAATAATTCATTTCCTAAGTGTTTTAATTCTAAGGGTGTGACAATTAAATGCAAATCTAGGAATGGTCACAAAGGAGGTGCTTTATTTGATTTTGTTTTCATTTCTGTGATTTAAGGATTTAAACTTTTTATTTAATGAGTTGACCTTTCTTGACATTGCAATCACAGAATCAAAGTCAACTATAATTTTCAGGTAATAAGGCATGAGGTACAAGTGAATAATTGAGTCAAGCCATCCAGTCCTAGTTCTGTTCTGATTTTGGTCTCTATTTTGGTCATTATTCAAGTTTGGTCTTTATTTTGATATTTCTATTATAAAGGTAATATTTTGATAAATCCTGAGAATCAACCTTTGAAATTGAATTTGCCAATGTAACTTGATACTGCAGTTAAACCATTCTGCCCAAGGCAGCACAGCACCTCTATTATCTATTTGTTATTGCAAATTTACCTTCCAATTTTCAATATAAGTCTGCACATAAGAATTTATCATGAACAAAAGTTGACAGAAGTGTAGGCAGAGTTGAGATATTTAATGTTTTATGTTCTTATAAAAGTAATTTTCCATATTCCTGGTACCTATAACTGACTAATACACTTAAAACAAAGGCGTGTCTTAGAACTGCAACTCAGTTTTTTTGCTTCCAGACTCAAAGGTTTTCTGGCTACCCTGAGCTAGACGTTCGGCTTCCTCATGCTTATAATGCCACTTTGATTGCCTTCTTCCCCCATTTTGTCTACAATCGGCTGTTCTTGCTTGTTGTTTCAATCGCCTTCATTGGCTTCTTGTCCTTTTTAACAATTAGTATTGCATTGATTACTATTTGTGGATCTTTCCAAAATCTAATGTTCTGTACGATCCTTGATTGCAGATCTTTCAGCTTTCTCAGTTTTATTCTCTGGAACTTCATTCTCAACATAGTTTCCGCATCATTACTTCACTCTCTTCTATATCTCTGATATTCTATTATTTTCTGAATTCTTTTCTGTTGGCATTCACCTTGCCTCTGCCCCCATGAAACAATTTCAGAATATTCTTGGTGCTAAGCATTGTTTTATAAATAAATGTTCCTGGCCTGGATTCCTATTTTTAATTCTATGGTGTATTCTGGTTATATGGTAGCTTAGTTTAAATGTGTACATTTATTCTATACTAATTTTTTTTTCTCTGCATGCGGCTCTTTAAACAAGGGACCTTTTGAATCAAATGTCAATAATAAATATATCTTCCATTGTTTTAACAGTTGCTTAAAGCACCATGGCAGAACTAACAGATTTGGTCATTGGTAGATTCAAAATATTGAATCCTAGAATGATTGCAACACTGGAGGTGGCCATTTGATTTACTGGATTCATACCAACTTCCTGTAACAGTGGTGTAGCTAACTCCACTCCCTTCTTCTGTAGCCCTTTTTTTTTTAGTTTTTCCTGCAGGTGCTTGTTTCAACTCATTCCTTCCATGTTCCAATTGAATCCGTCACAATTGCCTTTCCAGGTGATACAGTCCACATTATAACCATTTCTTCTGCCTTTTACAAGAAAGGTTACTCCTTGGGTCATTTGTAGTTTCTTTTAGCCAACTACTTAAAATCTGTCTTCTTTGAATCTCAATAAGAGCAGGCATCAATTCGAGTAAACTTCTCTCCAACTACTCTCTCTTGACCTCTTGTAATTTTGAATTCTTCTATAACTCTCTCAACCATCTGTTCTCTAAGGGGAACAATCCCAACTTCTCCAACCAATGAGGTCTCACATTTTTGGAACAATTCTGGTAAATCTCTGTCCGTTCTCCTTTACATCCTTTCTAAAATGCAGTGTCCAGAACTGGACATTCTGGGTAGAATTTTCTGCCCTTTGACTAGTGTGGGTAATGATGAGAAAATTGGGAAAATATGGTGAAAATTTGACAATTCACATTCTCTATGTCCAGGCAAAAAAATTTCTGACTTTCCACTTGGGGTTTAAATGGCGAGATTTTAATCTTGCGACCGAGTGACAACTAATTTATTTCCGTGCTTTTGCATCTCATGTATTATTTAATGTTGCCTCCTTTTCAAGGCAGCCCCCAATTCTCTTTTTTCCTCAGAAACCCGATGGTGCCAGTTTCCAGCACAGAAGTTGGAGCAGTTCCCCAATGGCTTTGCTGCTTTCTTCACCAGGCCTTCAGCAGCTCTGTCTTCTCAACAATTTTCATTCCTTCTCCGTGGATGCTGTCCTCCTCTTCCATTCTTCATGTCCACAAGCTGGCATCAACAAGGAACCAACCATGTCACATTATCATGGCTGCTTTAGGACCAACTCTCTCACTACCTCAGTCCTTCAGAACCCCACTTTGGAATTCAGGGACATATAACTTTCTTGTTTGTGTCAAAGTTAAAAATCTCACAACACCAGGTTATAGTCCAACAGGTTTAATTGGAAGCACTAACTTTCGGAGCACCGCTCCTTCATCAGGTGGTTGTGGAGGACACAATTGTAAGACAATTGTTTGTGGCAGGCTGCTTTGCATACAGGTACTGATACATCTGCACAGGATGGACCTTATGGATCTTTACTTTCTGAACACTCATTTGCTTTGAATTTACTTGGAGGGTGTCAGCTTCTGTTTCTTACATTTCTTTTAGCATATAGGCTCTTCAGTGCTAACCTACAGGTTGTCAGCCTCTGAGGCTTGCATTTCCCTTTAGCACAGAAGGCAAGTAGGCAGCTAGTCATGGCGTAGAGACCACTGAACAGTAAAGGGGGGGTGGTCATGTTGCTCTACAGTGACATGCAATGTCAATGTCACACCTATAGCATATGCCAGCAGTTTTCATAGTGAACACACTGCATGTACTTTGACTAAGTAGCACATTCTGAAAGACAAATGGGAGCAGTTTCTAAAATAGTTCCCAAAAATGGTTCATTTCTTGTAAGTGTTTTCATTTTAAGGGGTTAAAGCAGACTATACTCAGTTAGGGTGTACTACCACACTCAGTCAAGGGATTGTCTAATCCAGGGGTTTGGCAATACCAGAGTTCAGATGTCTGTGACCTTGCAGTCTGAAGATTGGGCTATGGTGCGGCAGGTCAGTTGCAAACAGTCTACAGATTATAGATACATCGTTCAATGGTGTGGTGACTACCAGTCTGGGCGATGGACCACTTTTCCTGCAGTGAATCAAAGTGAGAGATGGTGTATGGTGGTAGTGAATACAAAGCAGTTGGTGCTAATGCATGAGCAGCAAGCTGTTAAGATGCTGATAAGTGAACAAGCAGGAAGCACAAAGGACAAAAAGGTTAGTCATTTGGGAGGGTCAGAGATGTGAGAGCCATTGAGGGGACATTATACATACAATAGTGAAAGATATAACCCATGAATGTTGGTGAGACGTGTGCAATGATGGAATTAGTGAATGGTTGTCCTCAGGTATCAAAGAAAAGATGATGGTGCAGGAGTGAGGGTTTCGGGTTTTGGGATAATTGGAGCTCTTTCTGGGGTAGGTGGGACCTCTACAAGCAGGATAGTCTTCATCTAAACCAGAGGGGTACCAATATCCTGGGTGGGAAATTCGCTAAAGCTATTAAGGTGGATTTAAACTAATACAGCAGAGGGATGGGAACCAAAATTGTAGGACAGGTACAGAAGAGGATGAGAGTAGGGAGTTCCCAAATCAAGTATCTGACACTGGCAAGCGAAAATGTGAAAACTCAGTTAGGGCGCTTGAGGGTTACAAGGAAGTCGGGAAAGACCTGAAAAGAGAACTCAGAAGAGTCAGAATAAGACATGAGAAGTTGTTGGCGGATAGGATCAGGGTTAATCCTAAGGCTTTCCATAGGTATATCAGGAATAAAAGAATGACAAGAGTTAAATTAGGGCCAATCAAGGATAATAGTGGGAAGTTGTGTGTGGAGTCAGAGGAGATGGGGGAAGCACTAAATAAATATTTTTCGACAGTGTTCACAAAAAAAAAGAAAATGTTGGCGAGGAAGATACAGAGATACTTGCATCTAGACTGGAAGAGATTGAGGTTCACAAGGAAGAGGGATTAGAAATACTGCAGAGTGTGAAAATAGACAAATCCCCTGGGCCAGATGGGATCTATCCTAGATCCTCTGGGAAGCAAGGGAAGAGATTGCCAAGCCTTTGGCATTGAGCTTCAAATCATCATTGTCTACAGGAGTAGTGCCTGAGGACTGGAGGACAGCAAATGTAGTTCCCTTGTTCAAAAAGGGTAATAGAGACAACCCTGGTAATTACAGACCAGTGAGTCTCACTTCAGTTGTTGGTAAAGTGTTGGAAAAGGTTATAAGAGATAGGATTTATAACCATCTAGAAAATAATAATCTGATCAGGGACAGTCAGCACGGTTTTGTGAAGGGTAGGTCGTGCCTAACGAATCTTATTGAATTTTTTGACAAAGTGACCACACAGATAGGCGGCACGGTGGCACAGTGGTTAGCACTGCTGCCTCACAGCGCCTGAGACCCGGTTCAGTTCCCGCCTCAGGCGACTGTCTGTGTGGAGTTTGCACATTCTCCCCGTGTCTGCGTGGGTTTCCTCCGGGTGCTCCGGTTTCGTCCCACTGTCCAAAGATGTGCAGGTCAGGTGAATTGGCCATGCTAAATTCACCTTGTGGGTTGTGCTTCAATGGGTCGGTGTGGACTTGTTGGGCCGAAGGGCCTGTTTCCACACTGTAATGTAAAATGTAATGTAAAAAAAAGTTAATGTAATGTAATGTATATGTAATGTAAAAATGTAATGTAATATAGGTGAGAGTAAACCAGTTGATGTGGTGTATATGGATTTCAGCAAGGCGTTCGATAAGGTTCCCCACAGTAGGCTAGTATACAAAATGCGGAGGAATGGAATTGTGGGAGACATAGCAGTTTGGATCAGTAATTGGCTTGCTGAAAGAAAACAGAGGGTTGTAGTTGATGGAACCTGTTAATCTTGGTGTCCAGTTACTAGCAGTGTACCGCAAGGGTCGGTGTTGGGTCCACTGCTGTTCGTCATTTTTATAAATCACCTGGATGAGGGCTTACTAGGGTAGGTTAGTAAATTTGCGGACAACACTAAGGTCGGTGGAGTTGTGGATAGTGGTGAATGATGTAGTAGTTTGCAGAGAGACATAGATAAGATGCAGAGCTGGGCTGAGAGGTGGCAAATGTAGTTTAATGTGGACAAGTGTGAGGTGATACACTTTGGACGGAGTAATCGGAATGCAAAGTACTGGGCTAATGGTAAGATTCTTGGGGATGCAGATGAGCAGAGAGATCTCTGTGTCCATGTACACAGATCCCTGAAAGTTGCCACCCAGATTGACAGGATTGTTAAGAAGCCATATAGTGTTTTGGCCTTTATTAATAGAGGGATTGAGTTCGGAACCAGGAGGTTATGCTGCAGCTGGACAAAGCTCTTGGAGCTTTGGCCACACTTGGAGTATTGTGTACAGTTCTGGTCACCGCATTATAAGAAGGATGTGGAAGCTTTGGAAAGGGTGCAGAGGAGATTTACTAGGATGTTGCCTGGTATGGAGGGAAGGTCTTACGAGGAAAGGCTGAGGGCCTTAAGGCTGTTCTCGTTAGAGAGAAGAAGGTTGAGAGGTGACTTAATAGAGACATACGAGATAATCAGAGGGTTAGATACAGTGGCCAGGGAGAGCCTTTTTCCAAGTATGGGAATGGCAAACACGAGGGGACACAACTTTAAAGTGAGGGGAGATAGGTATAAGACAGATGTCAGAGGTAGTTTCTTTACTTGGAGAGTAGTAAGGGTATGGAATGCTTTGCCTGCAACGGGTAGTAGATTCGCCAACTTTAAATGCATTATTTTTAATATATTCTTATTAAGAAAAAATAGATTTTTAAATATTACAATAAATACAAAACAATGCAATTCAAAACAGTACAAAAATAGTACAAAACTAAACCCAAATAATAAAAAAGATTCCCCAACCCACCCTCCTATACGAATGTATAAACATATATAGAGAAGTATAAAATTAAAAAAAAAGTAAACTAGCTATTTAACTAACTAAATAAATACCTAACAACAAACAAATAAATAGTAATAACTCAGCCCAGCCAAACAAAACACTCATACATTCACAGTTCCTCCTCCCTGGATATTGGACTCATGAAACACAATTGTTACGGCTATATAAAAGCCCTTGTTAGTGTGGCAGATAAATCTGTGTCCAGGTATTTCAAAAAGGGTTGCCATGTCTTGTAAAAATTCTCAGTTTTGTGGTGTACCATATTTGTGAGAAAATCCAGGGGAATATGCTCCATAACAATCTCCCGCCAACCCGACAGGCCTGGGGGTTTTCTGATATCCAATCTAGCAAGATATTCTTCCTTGCACAGAATATAAGAATATTGAAAAGTTTTGCCTTATGCGAGTCTGCAGGAAATGCAATGGGTAGGCCCAAAAGGAGCGAAATAGGGTCCTTCTCCACTCCTACACCTAAAATCCTCTCCATTTCACCCACCACAGCGCTCCAATATGTTTGAAGCCTGTCACAAGACCAAAGACAATGGGTATGAGTACCCATACAGACCTTGCACTTGGGGAATGCTGAAGATACCTCTGGTTTAAATTTTGGCAAACGGTCTGGGGCTAAGTGGACCCTGTGGAGAATCTTCAACTGTAAAGCATGGGTCCTACTGCAAATTGATATCTTCCTTGCATTCTCCCAAATATCCTCCCATGCCTCTGAAGAAACTTCAACACCCAGCTCTCTTTCCCACATCTTGCAGAGTTGATCAGACTCATCTGAGGTGGAACCCCCCAATTGGTGATATAGAGTACTGACAGAGAGTGTACTCTTAGCCCTTAGTACCCCTCTTTCTATGTCAGATTTGTAGGGATCAGTCAAAAGTGTGGTCTTTTTTTGAATAAAATCCCTAACTTGAGAAAAACGAAAGAGTTCTCTATTAGGTAACTCGTACTTCCGTACTAACTGATCGAAGGACATCATTACATCTCCCTCAAATAAATCAGCCATGCAAGATCTACCCCTAGCTGCCCAACGTTTAAATCCTGAATCTATCATAGCTGGTTGAAAACTCAGCATACCCACTAAAGGTGTAAACAAAGATGTTTTGCCAATATTACCTTCCCTCTGCCGAATTGCCCTCTATGCTTCAATAGTATTGATGACTATTGGGTTATGGCAATATTCCCTAACTGTCCTCACTTTGTCCAAAAACAGCAAACTGTAAGGGGGCACCTTGCCTGGGAGACTTCGATATCTAGCCATATTGAAAGAGGGTCCCCACAAACCCAATCACTCACGTAGGTCAAAAGCGAGCTTAATTGATAATTTTTAATGTCTGGAAGGTCTACTCCCCCCAATCTGTGAGGCAACTGCAGTTTGGCTAATTTAATGAGGGGCCGTTTACGGTGCCAGATAAAGGAGCTGAACCAACTGTTCAGTCTCCTGAGTGTTTGTTTATTGAAAATCAGGGGGAGCATCCGTATAGTGTAGCAAATGAGGGAGAATATTCATCTTAATAAGTGCTATCCGACCCAACCACGAGACTGGAAGTGCCTCCCATCTTTGGAGATCTTGTTTAATTTTTTCAAATAATTGAGTAAACTTGACTTTGAACAGCCAATCCAGAACTGGAGTAATGAATAAGCCCAAATACACAAAACCCCCCTGTGACCACCTAAATGGGAAACTATAGTCACTCAAGAGCCAACTTTTTCGTAAGACCACCCATAGGCATAGCCTCTGATTTAGCAAAATTAATCTTATACCCTGAAAAAGCGCCAAACGCGTGAATGCATTGTATCAGGCAAGGCACTGAGACTGCTGGATTTGTCAAGAAAATTAGAACATCATCTGCATACAACGAGATCTTATGTAATTTTGACCCCACTTCTGGAGCTGATATATTGAGATCCCCACGAATGGCCTCTGCCAACGGTTCAATCACCAACGTAAAAAGTAATGGTGAAAGGGGACAGCCCTGCCGGCTACCCCTAGAAATATTAAAATTGTTTGATCGTACCCCATTGGTAATGACCGCAGTGAGCGGTACACTGTAGAGAAGCTTTATCCATCTTATTAAAACTTCGCCCAGACCAAACCGGTCTAGAATATAGAAAAGGTACGGCCACTCAACTTGGTCAAATGCCTTCTCTGCATCTAAAGAAATCACCAATCCCTGTATTGACTGCTGTTGGCATGCTTGAATTACATTAAGCAGCCTCCTAATGTTATTGGAGGATCTGCGAACCTTTATGAAGCCCGTCTGATCCTCTTTATTAATAGAGGGTAACACAGTCTCCAGCCTGAACGCAAGAGCCTTAGAGAGGATCCTAAAGTCCACATTTAAGAGCGAGATGGGCCTGTATGAAGCACAATCTTCCGGATCCTTCCCTTTTTTAAGGATAAGTGAAATATTGGCCTCTCTCAGAGATGGTGGGAGACAAACATGACTGTATGAATCATTAAACATATTCAGCATTGGGCCTGAGAGTATACTTATAAATACCTTATAGAATTCACTAGGAAGTCCATCAGGACTGGGCGCCTTTCTACTCTGAAGCTGCCTCACACCTTCCTGCACTTGCTCTGATAATGGGCATTGAGAAAGGACTGTTGTTCGGGAGTCACACCCGGGAGCTTCAGATCTCCTAAAAAAGGATTCCATTTTGGCCTGCCCCTCCTCTCAATTCTCAGACTGATATAACTTAGAGTAGAATCTCTGGAACGCCACATTAATCTTTTTAGAATCACATGTTAGGTTCCCAGACCCTTCCCTAATCGCTGTGATAGATTGTGGGGCACTTTTTTCTTTCGGGCAAGGTATGCTAAGTATTTGCCTGGCTTGTCACCATGCTCGTATAACCTTTGCTTTGCAAAAGCCAGCTCCTTCTTTGCCGTCTGCGTGAGCACGGAATTTATTGTAGACCGCAGTGCCGTAATCCTCTGTAGTTTGACCAACGAGGGTCTGTCAAAATAGGCCTTCTCGGCTGCCTTCAACTGTGCTTCAAGGAGACGTTGCTGCTCACCCTTCTACCACTTCCTACTGGTGGAATATGAAATAACTAACCCTCTAGCATAAGCTTTAGCAGTTTCCCAGAGAATAGATGAGCTATCAACCGAGCCTATGTTGATGTCTAGGAATGCCTGAAATTCCCTAGAGAAATACTCCACAAACTTGCTCTCCATGAGAATAAAGGTCCATTCGCCAGTACCTTAAATCCACTGTAACATCCTTAATTTTAACCATGAGGTACACTGGAGCATGATCAAAGATGGCAATATTACCAATCATACAGGATGCCACCAGATCCAGGGTTACCGCAGGGGTCAGAAAAAAATCAATCCTCATGTGACATCTATGCGGATTGGAGAAAAACGTGAAATCCCTACCTGTAGGGTGGAGACACCTCCAGATGTCCACCAACCCTAATTCCCCACACAGACCCAATAACTGTTTAGTTTGTGCAGAGGGTATCGAGGGACCTTTCAGCAGCCTGTCTACTGTGGGATCCATGAGGCAGTTAAAATCTTCCCCTATAATGATGTGCTGAGACTTGAGACTTATCAGTTTAGAAAAAGCATCTGCCAAGAATTTAAGAGGATGAGCTGGGGGTCAATAAACATTTAAAGTGCCATATTCTTCCCCATTTATCAAGGCTTTAAGAATTACAAACCTCCTGTATGTGTTTTTAACACATTCCAACAATTTAAATGAGAGATTTTTCCTTGTGGGTGGCACGGTGGCACAATGGTTAGCACTGCTGCCTCACAGCGCCTGAGACCCGGGTTCAATTCCTGCCTCAGGCGACTGACTGTGCGGAGTTTCCTCCGGGTGCTCCGGTTTCCTCCCACAGTCCAAAGATGTGCAGGTCAGGTGAATTGGCCATGCTAAATTATCCGTAGTGTTAGTTAAGGGGTAAATGTAGGGGTATGGGTGGTTTGTGCTTCGGCGGGTGGGTGTGGACTTGTTGGGCCGAAGGGCCTGTTTCCACACTGTAATCTAATAAAAAAAATCTTACCAATATAGCCACTCCCCTACTTCTGGTATTAAATGATGAAAAATAAACTCGGTCAAAGCCGTTCTGCTGTAATTTCAGATGCTCCTTGTCATCCAAATGTGTCTCCTGTAACAAAGCAATATCCACCTTCTCCTTTCTAAGAGTACCTTCTTCCTCTTAATTGGTGAGTGACTTCCCTTGATATTCCAGGTACACCATTTAATCAAATCATTAGCCATAATCTTCCGCAATTACATTTAAATTCCAGAGAGGAGGAACCTGAGCCACAAATTGCTGAGCCTTAGTGTCGCATTGTCCACTAAATATAAAAACTACATAAACTAAAACCACTGCATTTAACAAACATACGAAATTATTAAAAATAAAAAACAGCAAAAACCAGAAAACAAACCAACATATAAAGCGCCAATAGTGCTGAGTAGGGGAACTCACCCCTTGTCCGGAGGGGGCAACTACACGTCCCGAACTGCCCATAAATAGGCATCTAACCATCTCAACCACCTTCACTTCTCCCAGCTAGAGCCGCATCGCAAGCATAAGCTAAAAAGAATAAACACCCCATAGAATATCAATATGCATAAAAAAAATTCTTTCATTTTAAAAAAAAAAGGGAATAAATACCCCACCCATCCTTTGGTATGTCCTAACTTAGAAATTTAAAATGTACATCTTAACCACTGCCAGACATAGTTTGAACCAAATTATTATCAATAGAGGAAAAAAAAGGGAAAAACAAAGCTCCAACAGAATTTCCTCCATTTCTTTTACAGAATGATAAACACATACCCAAGCAACAATATTTATACATACTACAATTGTTTAAATTAAGTTAGTTTGTCCACAAAGTCTCTTGCCTTCTCTGATGTGTCAAAGAGATGCATGGATCCATCTAAGGTGATCCGAAGCACTGCCGGATATCTCGGAGTACTGAATCCCAAGCTCCTTCAAATCTTCTCTTGACACCATCGTACGATTTTCATTTCTGGGTCACCGCCGCTGAAAAGTCCTGAAAAAACATGACCTTAGACCCTTCATAAATTAGGGCCTTTGGATCCTTCCCCTGGAGTATGGAAGCCTCCATGACTCTCTCCTTATCCCAGTAATGGAACCGCACCAGGAAAGGACGAGGGCGTTGACCCAGACCTGACCTCCGTGCTGCGACCCGGTGAGCCCTCTCTATCTTCAATCCTCTCATGCCAGTCTCCAAGTCAAGGAATTTCGGAAGCCAATCTTCAACAAATTCCGCAGGCTGCTCACCTTCCTTACCCTCGGGCAGACCGATGATCCGAACGTTTTTTTTCCTGCCCCTGTTTTCAAGATCATCCACTTGGTCACACAAATTACGAACCTGCATCTTCAGGGCTTGGATCTTTTCCTTGAATGAACTGGCATCAGCTTCCACCACTGTGACCTTGTGCTCCACCTCATCCATCCTCTTCTCCAGGTCTCCCAGCTGCTGCAAATGCTTCTGCAGCATGAGAGATACTGGAGCCAGCTTCTCTTCAATCTGTTTCCCCAACATTTCGCGAGATTTTGAGAGTTGGTTCACCAGGTCCTGTAGAGTAATCTGCTCCGAGGCTGCTGCAGGCTGAGCTGCAGGCCCGGCCTCAGATGCTGCTCCTCCCTTTTTAGGCATTTCTGGACAGCCGAAAATACAGGTAAGTCAATTTTTAAATGTTTCTTGGGGCTCCACAATCATTCCAATGCCCCAAGAAATCCTGATGACCTGGGTTGGGTGGGTTAAAGGACCATCCTGCTCCTGCTGCGATGCGAAGCCCTGCAGTGTGATCTTCTCAGATCGCCGCCATCTTAGATCCCCACTTTAAGTGCATTTAAGTCGTCATTGGACGTACATGGAATAGAATAGGTGAGATGGGCTTCAGATTAGTATGACAGGGCGGTGCAACATCCAGGGCCGAAGGGCCTGTACTGCGCTTTGATGTTCTATGTTCTATGATGGCCTTCTGGGGTGCGGGAGATTATTCTCATAGCTGTGAATTGCATTCCATTTGAGATACTACGCACTCCCAGGTTGCTATCTGGTTCCAGGTTGCCTGAGTCTTGTAGACTAGCTTCCAGTTAGATTGGAAAAAAAAATGACCTTCCTCTCCTCCATCCTATCTGCTAGACCCTTGAAGTCCCTGTCAGCAAAGTGGACAGCTAACTTGGATTTCTGGGTCATTTCCTTCAGGAAAGCTATTTGGGTTGAGAGGGTGGTGCTGGAAAAGCACAGCAGGTCAGGCAGCATCCGAGGAGCAGGAGAATCAACGTTTTGAGCATAAGCCCTTCTTCAGGAATCTTGGAATTTGATTGCTTTTGTGCACTAAAATTCTCTTTTCAAATCCAAGTTTTCAGACACCTTTTTTTTGTTACTGCTTTCTCGACCAGTCCTGCCACCTTCATTTGATTTGTGCATGTACAATATTGAGGGACTTGAGACAGTATTGCTATTTTCTTTATTTACCTCTCATTGTTTTCCCTATATCACATTGCACTTCTCTGCATGAAATTTTATTGGTCACATGTTCATCCATTCCATCAGTGTCCTATTGAAGTCTTTTGTTATCCCCTTCCTTATTCTAAACTTCTAGGTTTCATGTCACCTGCATATTTTGAAGTTGTGCCCTATATATCCATGTCTAAGTCATGAATATAGATGAAGAAAAGTAATAGTAATAGTACTGATCCCTGGGGATCTCCTACTGTACACAATACTCCTACCCAAAAGTACAACTATTTATCATGGCTCTTTTTTCCCCTGTAACCCAACAAACTCTACACTCCAGCTGTCCATTTTATGTCATTTGCTTGTCAGCAAAGATTAATTCTGTCTTGTGGCACTTTATCAACTGCCTATTGGAAGTTCACATACACTATGTTAATGGTATTATCTTCATCAACTCTGTGTTACTTCATCTTGCAGACTTGACATCTTGGCACCAGTTTCTTCTTTTAGCATTGTGTATTTTTCACCAGCTGCATTTGTACTACAGAGTTATGTGAATGGGAAACAGAAGTATTTGACCCTTTAAACCTTTTCTGCTATTTTGTAAAATCACAGCCGGTCCATTTGTATTTTGAATTCCACATTTCTATCTAATGGAATTAACTCTTGATTCCCTTGTAAAATAAAAATCTAACAACCTCCATCTTGAAAGCATTGAACAAACTGATCTCCACTTCAGACAGAGTTCCAAAATTTCTTCCGTCTTTGAGGAAAAGAATCCTTCTAATCTGGCCTCAAAAGGCTACCTTCCACCCCGACCTCAAATTCACCTGGACCGTCTCAGACTCCTCCCTCCCCTTCATAGACCTTTCCATTTCTATCTCGGGCGACCGAATCAACACGGACATTTACTATAAACCGACTGACTCCCACAGCTACCTAGATTACACCTCCTCCCACCCTGCCCCCTGTAAAAACGCTATCCCATATTCCCAATTCCTTCGTCTCTGCCGCATCTGCTCCCAGGAGGACCAGTTCCAATACTGTACAACCCAGATGGCCTCCTTCTTCAAAGACCGCAATTGCTGCCCAGACGTGATCGACGATGCCCTTCACCGCATCTCTTCCACTTCCTGCTCCTCTGCCCTTGAGCCCAGCCCCTCCAATCGCCACCAGGACAGAACCCCACTGGTCCTCACCTACCACCCCACCAACCTCCAGATACATCGTATCATCCGCCGTCATTTCCGCCACCTCCAAACGGACCCCACCACCAGGGATATATTTCCCTCCCCTCCCCTATCAGCGTTCCAAAAAGACCACTCCCTCCGTGACTCCCTCGTCAGGTCCACACCCCCCACTAACCCAACCTCCACTCCCAGAGCCTTCCCCTGCAACCGCAAGAAATGCAAAACTTGCACCCACACCTCCCCCCTTACTTCCCTCCAAGGCCCCAAGGGATCCTTCCATATCCGCCACAAATTCACCTGCACCTCCACACACATCATTTATTGCATCCACTGCACCTGATGTGGCCTCCTCTATATTGGGGAGACAGGCCGCCTACTTGCGGAACGTTTCAGAGAACACCTCTGGGACACCCGTACCAACCAACCCAACCATCCCGTGGCTCAACACTTCAACTCCCCCTCCCACTCCACCAAGGACATGCAGGTCCTTGGACTCCTCCATCACCAGACCATAGCAACACGACGGTTGGAGGAAGAGCGCCTCATCTTCCGCCTAGGAACCCTCCAATCACAAGGGATGAACTCAGATTTCTCCAGTTTCCTCATTTCCCCTCCCCCCACCTTGTCTCAGTCAAATCCGTCGAACTCAGCACCGCCTTCCTAACCTGCAATCTTCTTCCTGACCTCTCCGTCCCCACCCCCACTCTGGCCTATCACCTTCACCTTGACCTCCTTCCACCTATCGCATTTCCAACGCCCCTCCCCAAGTCCCTCCTCCCTACCTTTTATCTTAGCCTGCTGGGCACACTTTCCTCATTCCTGAAGAAGGGCTCATGCCCGAAATGTCGATTCTCCTGCTCGTTGGATGCTGCCTGACCTGCTGCGCTTTTCCAGCAACACATTTTTAGCTCTAAAAAGGCTAACCCTATTCTTTATAAATACTGCCTCCTAGTTTGGGACTGATCCACAAGAGGAAGTATCCTTTTTACATCCATCTTGCAAAAACCATTCAGCATCTTGTATAGTTCAATCAAATCACCACTCATCTTCTAAATTCTAATGGGAACAAGTCCAGTTTGTTCAGCCTTTGCTGATAAACCAACCAGCTCTTTCCAGGTATCGATCCAGTAAACCTCCTTTGAACCAACTCCAACACATTTACATACATCTTAAAGTAAGGAGATCAAGATTGGATAAAGTATTTAAAATGCGGTCTCACCAATGCCCTGTATAACTGAAGCATAGCATTCTTACTTTTCCATTGAATTTCTTTCATAATGAAGGATAGAAATACTTAGTTTTGTTAACTACTTGCAGAATGAGTATTCTGACTTTTTGGGACTCTGGCACTGAGAACACCCACATTCCTCTGCACCTTAAAATTCTGCAGTCCATCTCCAATATTATGTTCTTTTATTCTTCCAGCCAAGTGAACAATTTTCACATTTTCTTATATTAGACTTATCCACCAGTTTTTGGCCTACTCACTCAACTTATTCAAATATGTCTGCAACCTCAAGCTGACTTCACAACATGTCTTTGTGACCTTTGCAAGTTTAGCTGCCTTGCCATTGCTCGCTCATATCTTTTTAGATCCTGAAGTGTTATCACACACAACCAAATGACTCATTTCCCCAACACCAAATCATCCATGGCACCTTTCATGTATTATCTGCCACCACTTGTCCATCCATGTTTCTAGTCAATCAGATTATCACTCCCTTATCTGAATCATTGAGATAAATCGTAAAAGGCTGAGGCCTCAACACAGACCACAGCTGGACTCCATTTATCACACCTTGTCAATTTGAAAAAGAGCCTCAAATGCAAACTTTGTTTACTGCCAGCCACTCAATCTTCCTTCGTGTTAATATATTTCCCTTTACACCATGAACTTCTACTTTGCAGAGTGATCTTTTATATGGCACATTGTCAAATGTCTTCTGGAAATCCAAGTGCAGTGCATCTACAGGTTCCACTTTATTTGCAGCACATATTGCTCCATCAAAGAAATCTAATAAACATTTTTTAATGTGATTTTCCTTTTAAGAAAGCCATGCTGACTCATTCTGACTACCGTACGTTTTTCAAAGTGCACACTGATCTCTTTAATGATCAATTCTGTATAGCTTATAGTTTCCTTTTTTGTGCCTCCCTACTCACTTGAATAGTTGGGTAATGTTTGTAACTTTTCAGTTTGATAAACCTTTTCTCGAATCTAGCGTATTTTGGAAAATTAGCACCAAGGTGTTAACTTGCACAATGACCCCCTCTTTAAGACCCCAGGACGAAGTCAATCAGCACATGGGGACCTGTCAGCAGACAGCTCCATCACTTTACTTACTACCACATCCCTTGTGACTGTAATTTCTAAATTCCTCTCTCCCTTCCACCTCCTGATATACAGCTCCCACTGGAAGGTTTTTGAATTCTCTGCAGTGAAGACAGGAATGAAATATTTGTTCATTTGATCCACTGTCTCTTTTATTATCTACTGTTTAACACTTCATTTTCACTCTCCAGAGGAACTGGACTTGCTTTCCATTATTCCTTTTTAAATACCCATAGAGGCTCTTGCTATCTATTTCTTATAAATTGAAGCTCTTGCTATCTATTTCATTTACATTTCTAACCAAATTCCTTGCATACTTTATTATTCTCCTATTGTAATTTCTTTCTCATAAATTAATCTTTCGGTCATTCTATACAGTTCTTTTATATTTGCCTAACTTACCATGCATATTTGCTCAATTATATGCCTTTTTTCTGACAACTTATAGAATTTTAGTGGACATTTTAATCTTGAATATGAGGGGGCATAGCTTTAAATTAAGGGGGGGTAGGTATAGGACAGATGTTAGGGGTATGTTCTTTACTCAGCGAGTCGTGAGTTCATGGAATGCCCTGCCAGTAGCAGTGGTGGACTCTCCCTCATTATGGGCATTTAAGCGGGCATTGGATAGGCATATGGAGGATAGTGGGCTAGTGTAGGTTAGGTGGGCTTGGATCGGCACAACATCGAGGGCCGAAGGGCCTGTACTGCGCTGTATTCTTCTATATTCTATGATCCAGGTTTTCTGTGAAATTTTAAGATGGTTTGTTTGTCTGTCTGAGTCTTATTATCTGATGCCATGTCTAACACACAGATTAAAATCATTTGGGTTTTATTAGAATTTCATGAATGTCCTGACAGGATGAACTGCAAATTAATTGATTTTTCCAAAAATATTTCTCATTTTTATCATGTCATGTTTTGTCTCTGCCTTTTTCATAGAGACTTTGTTCAATAGCACAAGGATCTCATTAGAGATTGTTCTAAGTACTCATAACATGGCTATTTCCATTTAATTCAAAGGAAATTACATATTGAATGGCAGAGGAGACTCAAAGGGCTGAATGACATACCCTTTCCTTTTTTCTGTTTCTATGAAATCTATCACATTCTCTTTGATATTTCATCTTTCTCATAAATTTCATCTAAGGCTTCTAATGGAAGTTTGAAACCTTCAACAGAATCAACTGACAGGCATCTATTTCACAAAGTACTACCTATAAGAATTAATAATGACAAAGTATACTTTTTCTCCTTTGGTAAGAGCATAACCTTTGTCTAAATATCATTCCTCCATTGGGCACGTGTTTCACACTCTGAGAACATTGGAAGGTAATTGTGCTCGAGCAATTAACACATTTGATTATCCTTTTTCCACACTGACCATGATTTTGCTAACCATCTCCTGCGACTGTGCTGTATTCCTTCAAGCCTGGTAGTGTGGGACCACTTTTTAGACGTTAGCAAACATCAACAGCGGCAAACTGCCCATGCACATCGAAACCTATGAATCTTATGCAGACTCCATTTGTAACAACAACTAACCTCTATTTATTTAATTAAAGCCACAAAGTATAGGAAGTAGATTTTAAAGAAAACATAGTTAAGTAAAGATTAATGCTCAGTGGGTAAAAACAAAGTACATTGTTTTTGTATAGACAATTAAGTTTATAAAAAGGCAGACCCATGAATGGTTCTATAATTGAAATGCTGCACTATTGCCTGGCTTTCCTTGACTGTTTGCTGATCTCACACTTCCTGTCTGTCTGCACACACTTAAATAGCAAATGACCATCTCTGAACATTTGATATCCATGGAGCTCTTGGCCTTGGGGCTTACGCTGAACTGGTGCCATCTGCTGCTCAATCTTGAAAACCCAGAGTTTGAGCTTCTCCAGCTGTCGGAAATTCCTACACAGGAATCAGGAAATCCTGATCCCACATGGAACACTGTGTACATTCCATTGGTCTCAGGTGCCCTGCCATGCTTCTGTTTATTAGATTGTCAACAAACCAAGCAAATAACAGAAGTAGCACTTTCTTCCCCATCTGCTCCATTTTAGCATTTGCACTAAATTTGATTGTATTTCTCTGTTGATCCTGCCCTCAGTTCTGCCATCATTCTATTACTGAGTCTCAAGAATGTTCCTTTTTATGTGCTTAATATGTAAACCTATAAAACATGTTTAATCTAAGGCAGTGATTTGTATGCTAATGACCCAGTGAAATTATGCATTATTTATTGCATCATTAAGAGAGCACTTGAATTTTCTTGTATTTCAGTGAGGTATGACAAAAACAGTAGTTTGTAGAATTTAACTGAGTGTTGTATTAGTTAACTTCCTTTTGTCAACAATTGCTCAGCCTCATGTTTAGTATTAAACAGATGAGGCTAATAAACGCCTCATACATTTTCTTTCCCATTTCAATACTTAGAAATATTAAGATACTGCATTTAGATGATTGTAGCATATTTTAATCTCTGTGCTGATACATAGGTATGACTTTGTCCCTAAGTTAAACTAAAGACACAAGTGCCATCAAGCTTGGGGAACTGACCATGGCATCACAAAAATAACTCTGTTTATTAGATTGGATTGCTCAATTTTGAGTTTCTCAATGGTTGCAAGTTCAACAACAGATTTGATGCCCATATCTGCATTGATCTGAGTTTGAAAATCAAGTAAATAGAGATTGGTTATTGTTACAAATTGAGTCTGTATAAGGTTCATAGGTTTCCATCATTCGAGGTAAATCCCATTCTGAGAAACACTAACAACCTCAGCAATCTTTGTTTCCAAACTGTTTCCCTTGGAATAAGTTGTTAAAGTTATGTCTTGTTCTACAGTATATGGCAACTTTTCTTTTTTTAATTCTTCAGTAAGCCCTTACTGTTTAGTTCTATTTAATTGTCTGAATTTGAATTCCTCAGTCATGGTGGTGGATTTCAATGATTCTACATTCCACTGTACGTGAATACTGCCTACCTGCCATTGTGCCCTGTCAGTAATAGCATAAAGGTTATGTTATTGGTTTCTCAGAGGCCTGGACCAATAACATACATAAGCAGAAGTTTAAAACCTTCCATGACAGCTATAGAATTTAAATTCAATTAGTCAATTTTTAAAAATCTTCTATGTTTTAAAAATGCTTATATCATTAGTGGTAAGCATGGAACTACTGAATTGTTGCAAGAAACAAACAATTCATTAATATCCTTGAGTGAAGGAAATCTGTAGCTCTTGACTGGTGTTGCTTTGATGTGATTTGAGACCTACAGCCTATGGTTGACTTTGTTTTAAATTTCTTGATTTGCTGGGCCTTTTCAATCAATTGAATTCAAGATAGGGTCTCATGATATTCGCAAGGACAATTGTGTCTTTACTATAGATATCTTTACACAATGACAATTATTTTTATAACAAAAAAAGGGGAAACTTTATTAAACAATGAATAAAAAAGTGTCAGTTGTGCACTCTCAAAGCTTTGGTGGATAGTTCGCTGTGAGTTTTGTTAGTGTATTAATTGTGAATGTTTTCAGTGTGGTCAGTTTTATAAATATGATCTAAGTTGATTGATGTTCGTGGGTTTGAAACTTTCACTTTGTGTAATAATCTATGAATCTAACAACTGCCTGATTGTGAAATCTATGATATGTGTCATCAAAGCGGAGAATAAGTTTTTTTTTAGTATGCATCCAGAAATCCTTCCTGGATCAGCAGCAAGGAGTGTAGCTTCAGTTAATTCTGGGAAATAAAATTGAGAACATAACTGATGAGAGTATGTCAGTTGGGAATGATGATATAATTAGGATCAAGGTAAGAATGGAAAAGGCTAACAAAGACTCCCAGATAAGTATGCTGAAGTGAAGAGAGGTAAGGTTTAGTCAGGAAAATAAGGATCTGTCCCAAGTGAATGGAGCAAGTTGTTAACAGAGAGTTTAATGAGTCAATGGCGGGGGGGGGGGCTTCTAGTTAGAGGTGGCTAGGTAACAGAGCTAAATACATTCCTACCAAGTGAAAATGGACCAAATTAAATAATGTGTGTTGTGCAAAAAAAAAGTGAGAATAAAACTTAAGATGGTCAGATTTAGATGACCGAGTAAGGAAAGTCATTAGCAACACAAGGGCAGCAAGGTATCCATGCTCCTGTGCCTTCCCACCCGCTGACTCCCTTCCCAGCCTCTTCCCCTCCCTTCCATTCCTCTCATCAACCCTGCCTTCTTGCCAACAACTGGATTCATTCCTTCCATTGACCGAAATTTTGACTTCTCCACCTCTTGATGCTGCCTGGCTTGTTGTGTTCTTGCAGTGTCCTGCTTGTCTACCCTGTACTTGAATTGTCTCACTATAAAGGACAATATCTGATTTGCCACCTTCACTGCCTGCTGCACCTAACATGTTTACTTTCAATTACCTGTGCACGAGGGCACTGAGGTCTTGTTGCACCACCCCCTTTTTTCAATTAAGCCAAATGAAATACTTTACATTTTTTGACCCATAGTGGGGAGGTGAGAATGTAGGGAGACCAGAGGATGATGAGGAATCAATTCATTGAAAGGACTGTAGGACAGGGATTGATTGTAAGTGCAGAACTGAAGGTAGATGGGTCAAAATGTCATAAGCCATAGAGTGTTGAAAGAAGTCAGAGGAGCTAGCAAGAGATTCCAGCTATTACGTTTCATTTTTGTTTTGTCTGAATATGTATATTTTCAAAATTTTGCCAGAGGATTGGAGGGGAGCCATAGGAACAATTTGTAGAAGTGAGTGAATATTTCAGGATCAGCTAAGGTGAATGTCAGCTGAAGGTATATTTTTAGAACCTTTAATTTGAGATTAAATTAATAAGGGATTAAAAATGCATGTGTTAGTTATGAACTGCCAGCATGGATTTGTTAAAAACAGATCCTGTTTGACAACTGTAATAAATCTTTTTTTTGTGCAAGTAAGCAATTTGGATAAAGTTCAGACAATTTTTGTAGATTGTCAGAAATCTTTTTGACAATGTTTGTCACACAAGGTTTTTTTTTAGAATAATTGAGATATATGGTACACGTGGAAATATGGTATCATTTATTGTAAGTTCTAAACAGAGTTGAGGAAACAGAATTTGTTTGGATTGAAAAGGGGTCGAAGCAATATCATTATATTGGTTGATGCAGGGGACAGTGTTACTGGACTAGTAATTCAGAGACCAAGCAATCAATATTTGATGTGATTTATTATAATTGTCACATGTACCAAGATGCACTGAAAAATTGTTTCGTATGCTAACTAGACAAATCATACCTTACATCAGGGTAATAGAATAGAATGCAGAACATAGTGTTACAGCTACACAGGGTGTGGAGAAAGATGAACTCAAACATGAGAGGTCTGTTCATAAGTTTGATAATAGCAGGGAAGAAGCTGTTTTTAAATCTTTTGTTACATGTTTTCAAACTTTGGATTTTCTGCCTGCCGGAAGAGGGTGTTCGACAGTATAACTGGGGTAGGCGGGCTCTTTTGATTAGGTCAGCTGCTTGAATGTAAAGCCTGTCTCAGGGAGGTGAGCATTTGCAAAAATAGATGGAAACATTTTCTTTCCTCAGTAGGCTGTATTCTAGTATAACCTCAATTGAAACCTAAAATGGAATTACATTTGATATTAAATTCAATTCAGTATTGAATCCATGGTGAGTTCTGAATCCATTAATGCATCATCTTAGATGGTTACCAGGCTTTCTGTCAGCTACATTAAATTGCTGTGCCACGTGGTTTGGGGCAGCAGGCAATTACTAATTTTAGTTTTGAACAAATGCTGTTGTAAGTAATGATAGGTCCTGGGGCAGATTTATAAAGACAATGGAAGCAGCATGATTTTTAACTGAGGAGTGCTGAAAAACTACGCATGTGTGGCTCATTTAAAATGTAGTATTAATACTCTTGAGTTGTGATAACTCATGTATAATGGTGATTGTCATCCAGTGTAATTTTATAGAGGACTCCGCTACCATGTAACAGCTGTAGAGCGCTGTGTCTTTTCTGAATGTGAGAGCATTGGTGGGACTTCTGTCAGCAACAAATGCAGAACAAGCCGTAGATTTTCTTTTGCTTTGCCAACCACAAGACTTGCTGTATTCCTTCACTGAACTGATGGGCTCTTATCAATCATTATGATGATAGCTGTGAGAATTAAGATTCAAGTTTCATTAAAGATTTCTATGAGCCGCTTTAATGTTGGCTTAGGATTTTGTAGAATAGATTGTAACATTTTTCAGAGTTAGGCTATTTCAAAATACATTGAATGTCATTATACTGACAAATTTTAGAAACCTTTTATGCCAGTTAATCCTTTTTTTTTTGGTCATTTTTTGAGAGAGAAATGTTTATAACAATATTGAAATAACTCCATCAACTCCTTAAGTAGTGTTCGAACCTAATACATGGTCATTTGAATTACAAGTACAGTACAGGTAAAGGGAGCTTCAGTTGAAACGTTATCTCAGAAATGCAGCTCCCCCAGAGGAGCCATTGGGAGGGCTATCATGTAACTGACACACTCCTGTCTAAAACCCTGCAGGTTTTATAGCAAAGATTCAACAACTGAACAAAAAGAACAGTGCCGATTATTGCAACAGTTGCTGGTTTTTGCTTGCTGTTTACTTTTCCTGGTAACAGTCGGGTCAGTTATATAAATTAAGAACTTGGAATTAAATTTCGTATCAAAATCCCATTGATTTTTGTTTTCAGTGTGAGAATCAAGCTGAGAGAGAGAGGTGCACTTCTTAGTTTCTGATTAAAATGTGTCCTGAGGCAATAATTCATTCCTACTTACAGTGGACATAGAAAATGTGAATTAATTTTCCAAGTTCCTTTTATCAAAAGTGTGCATCCACCCTCATTTTCAGGCAGTAACACACGTGTGAAAGTGGTATAAGTCATAAATTTCACAATATTTAGTCAAAACGTTCCTTCCTCGTTATATAGCTTGCTAGAATGCCACTCCCATGCTGTTCAGGTATAGACTGTCCCAATGATACAGACCCCACTTTTCCCAGTGCAAGTGCCTGTGCCTCTCAAAATAGAATTTACTTTTGGGGCACCAGTCATGCAATCGTTTCCCTAATTTTATTTGTCTTATGCCAATTTGATGGTGATTCAGGTAATAATCTGGAAATTATTACTGATTGAGGATCTGCTTCATAATTCAATGCCAATCTTCTCATTCTGGCTATGGACTACATATGTCATTGGTATGTTCATGGTGCACATTGTTTGTATCCTACACCTCCCATTGTAAGATCCTCCCCAGCCTTGGGGTCAAAAAGTGTGGTGCTGGAAAAGCACAGCATCTGAACAGCAGGAGAGTCAACATTTCAGGCATAAGCTCTTCATCAGAAATGTCCAGACAAGCTGAAAGAACCTCATTCGACAATTGTAAAAACAGAGGCACCCCAGAGCCCCCTTACCTGCTTCACATGCAGTGATGTGTTTTTTTCCTTGAACAATGATTGAAGCGCAGGTATTATTCTCTGGGCTGTGACCGTCTCTTGATAGAGTGGGTTTCTCCAATGTGCCCCAGCACCATCACCACTAATGTGATACAGTAGTGTTTGTAGTTTGCCTCCAGCTCATTGAAGCATGAGCCAAAGCTGCCTGAGTTGTAAACGGTTACTGCAGATGTGTTTGCTATGTATCAGACTGGCATCCTAGAGCTCGTTTGTACTGAAGGTACAATATTTTACCAAATCTGCCATCCTTTTTTGTGTATTAATTAGGTAATGTTTCTCTCAGTGCAATTAGATCTAAACCATCTTTCTTTATTTATGCCACCATTTCATCCTGTCGTGATGTGGATGTGCCGTGGATCCAGATAAAGTAATTTAAATTTTATTCTTTTGCCACTATTCCACATGAGAATTTACTGCCTCTTCTATAATTGTTAAACTCAGAATTCCTTTACCCACATCAATGCAATTTCCTTTAACCACGGCTTTTATATTTGGATCTGTAAATCTCAGTTCCCTGAATGCACTTTCCCCTCTGATAGTTTAAAGCCATTTTTCTGTACTCAGATTGTTTGGAGCAATCTTGAGTTTGTATGTTCTGTCTCTTGCTGTCATGCTGTTGTTCCCATTTAATATTATTGCTGCCCTACAAGATTGCTTTACCCTTTTCTGTTTTACTTTCCAACCTGCCCTCATGTGATCTCTCGCCCTAACCTTCCCACCTACCAAACAGTTTAATTGAAAACCCTCTCTAAATCCTGAGTGAATTGACTTACCATTACCCTGGTTCCAGCACAAGTTCAGCTGGCCCATGGTACAGCATCTTCTTTTCTCTACCACTGATTCTGTTTCCTCATGAATTGAAACCCATTTGTTTCACGCCAATGTTTGAGCCATGCTTTCAACTTATTAAAAACGGCAAGACCTGTTGACAGAAAAAGGGGAATTATGGCTTTGAGGTAAAGGATCAACCATGATCATTTTCACTGGTGGAGTAGGCTTGAAGGGCCGAATGACCCACTGCCCTCCCCAAGATTCTATGTTTTCTAATTCTTTGATATTTTTTACCCTATGAATATTTGCTTGTGTGGTTCTACTTTTTTGATTTAGTCCATAGCTGCTTATACTCTCTCAGCAGAGCCTCTTCCATCATCCCACCCATATCATCGATATACACTTGGGCCAAAACAATTGCATCTTTCTTCTCCAACACCGAGTTTCTCTCCAGACCGGACGAGAAGTCCTTAACCTGGATGCCAGGCAAGCAACACAGTTTCTTTTTTTTTAAAGCTGCAGAAAGCTGTATCTAAATTCCACTAACCCCTGTGACA
Organism: Chiloscyllium plagiosum; assembly: GCF_037043375.1. Taxonomy (NCBI): domain Eukaryota; kingdom Metazoa; phylum Chordata; class Chondrichthyes; order Orectolobiformes; family Hemiscylliidae; genus Chiloscyllium; species Chiloscyllium plagiosum. The sequence goes on from NW_028270145.1 coordinate 462,029, forward strand.
ATATTCCTTTTTGCTTACCCCCCCCCCCCCAACTCTGCCTCCAACTTGCTTAGTTCCCTGCATCATCTGCTGTGGTCAATTCACACACCCCTCATGGTCTCTCATCATTCACACAAGCTGCAAAATCTCAAACTTGTAGGCAAATCATAGGAGCTGAGGCTTCTCTATCCTTATTTTCATCCTTATCCTTTATCCTTCTCTACCTCTTTTCATGAAAACAATGTACTAAACAATGAAACAATCTGGCAAACTACATACATATGTTTCTTGAAGCATTTTTATGTTTCTTGTTCATATCAAGCATTGCCAGTGCTTTTTACAATAATAAAATAATACATGTATGATAATATTTACAATCTGTCTGTGGTGCTACACAGAGATACTCAAGACTATGTGGAGGAGTAAGTGAGTGGAACTACATGAGAAGGTAAGGGGGGAGAACTTTATTAGGAATTTTGGGAGGAAGTGTGAACCAAAGAAGGGATTGCTGAGAATGGTGGTGATTGTGGATTTGGAAGTGAGATATGGAAAGTCATTTGTCAGAGTGGAGAAGCACAGCCATTGGGAGACTGGGAGTCAATTTGGCTTCGAGATAGGAGTAATGGGATGATGCTGCAAATCAGGAAGTGAATTGAGAGTGAGCAAGATTGTGGGGATTGTAAATCAGCAGATGAGTCAGAGTGAGAAGTGCAGCAAATGGGAGGCATTGAAATGGTAGAGAGGGATGGGCCTTAAATTCCTCCAGTTAAAATATTTGTGAAAGAGAAGCCATTATCTCTTGTCCCGGCACCAGCTCAATATCATGTCCACTGATTCTGTTCCTTGTCCAGCAATTGTTTCATGAACAAATCTGTTCACAATCTCATCATTCTATTTTCTCTATCATTGAAACAAGATGTTTTAAACCAGTGACATTGCCAGTTTCTATTTTCTATTAGCTCATCTGCAGTTGAAACTATCATCCGTGCCCTCTTTTTTTTAACCTCCTTACTTGACTATTCCAGTACTCTGTTTCCCATCTGCTTCTCTTCCTTTCTAAGGTGATGTTGCCGTAGTCCTATACAATATATGACTGCTCTCTCATTACAGAGAGACAACGGACGGTGGTTTAATGTGAGAGTCACTGCTCCTCAGGTAAAGGGAAAGATTCAGAAGAAGAATGCTTCATGGTAATCTCTGCTGGTGCAGGAATTGAACCCACACTGTCGGCATCACTCTGCATCACAAACCAGCCATCCAGTCAACTGAGCTAACCAAACCCCAATGCTTTGCTGACCATATCTTTTACTGTGTCATGTTTCTTGTATTCATCACTCCTGTCTTCATTATTCAACATTTGGCATGATAATTTCACTAAATATGATTCTTCCCTGGCCTGTATAACCTGAGAAATTTCCATCTATCTCAGACGGAACATTGATTAGAAAAGGTTATGTTACTAATCTCTCTGAAAATGCTGATCAACAGCTGTACATTACTTTGAGCCTGTGTTTTTCTATCTTGGAGCTCTTCTGCATCCCTCATTGATTTCCCCTCACATTCAGCAGCTTTGCTATTTGCCAGCTAGAACTGATGCTGAGGAATTCCTTCCCTAAACCTCTCAGCCTGTCTTGTCACTTAATACCACCATTTAAAATCTACCTCTTTCATCAAGCTTGTGGTCATCCCCTGGGTTTATTTTAATGCTTGCATGATGTGCATTAAAACATGTTAATGCTGCTATATAAATGCAAGGTTGGGTCCTGTTATTACATTCTAACACATTGTATTTTAGTCCAAACAGTGGGTAACTTAAAATTAATATGGCTAATTTTATAGCCTGTACTTACACCCTTAGATTAAAATTACATCCAAATTGTGGTTGTCAACTTGGCTTAACTCTTTGCTGATTATTCCAAATGCATGATAATTTAAATGCTTCATTGTTTAAAAATTTTAGTTTAACAATGGTCATGACTTTCTCTGTAAGAGTGACAATTTACCTGATGGGAGATGAGAACATTGCTCCAGATTTGCAATCCAATGACCATAATGCAATATGGAAGTTAAGTATCAGGCTTATACTGCAGGCATCTGTGAAGTAAAAGCTTCATTATAGCTGGTTCATGGACAATGTGGAAACTTTTCTTCCCTACCTCTGGTAAAGCTCAGCACAGTTCTTGCTTTATCACTGGTTTGACTGACCGATGTTGAGACTGTACCGCAAAAATGTTTGCATTTCAGAGAAGACTGCAATTCCTTGGAGCAGTCATTAACATGTCCCTCACAAGAGATCGTATCTCGATTAGCCTTTCACAGAATCAATGAAGGGATGATGAGAACTTGTGAAAAAAAAATGTTAGAACTCCAGAAGCAAAAATAGCTATATTGGATTTTGTTTCCTCCCTTTATCTAAAAGCACATCAGCAGCTCATTTGTAATCTTTCTGGAGATTGTGTAGATCTCACAAAGGTAATTTGAAGTACAATGTTTAACTAAGATTATCACTTTTTAACAGAAGAAAAAATGTCTGTAGTTTCAGATTTTACTTTTTTTTATTCCTCAAATTTTGTGGTTCAGTTTTAGAGCCAAATTCTAAAGAAAATGGATATTTGGAGCTAGCGTTAAAATCTATAATCAGAATAGCAATCGTTACAGAGCCATAAAGACTTCAGAGGCAATGAGAAAAGAGTATTCATAGTACAGAAGTTCTTGTAATAGGGTGACATGATGGCTGCAGATGCTGGAAACCAGATTCTGGATTAGTGGTGCCGGAAAAGTGCAGCAGTTCAGGCAGCATCCGAGGAATAGGAAAATTGACTTTTTGGGCAAAAAGCACTGCTGCCTCACTGAGCCGGGGACCTGAGTTCGATTCCAGCCCCTGGTGACTCTCTGAGTGGAATTTGCACATTCTCTGGTTTCCCACAGTCCAAAGATGTGCAGATAAGTGGATTGGCTATCGCAAATTGCTCATAGTGTTCAGGGATGTGTAGGTTAGTTGGGCAATGTGTATATTAGCCATGGGAAATGCAGGGTTGGGAGGGGGTATCTGAGTGAAATGCTCTTTGGAGGTTTGGTGCAGGCTCTATGGACCAAGTGGCCTGCTTTCACACTGTAGGGATTCTAAATACAGAGCCCTGGAAGACAAACTTTATCTGCAAGAATACAAAATAAAATGACACATTGAATGTTCTAGACAAATATTACTAGAGATTAGAACTTCTTCAGGGAATGTGAATTCTATATCCAGAACTAACCGCAGTAGAGTTTAAAACAATTAATCAATATAGTGTTGCTGATGTCTGTCAAAATTCAGAGGGCTATTGATTCTCTTAAAGCTGCATTGACTATAAAAATGTGATTAAACAATGGAATATATTAAGATAAATTAGCATTGACAAGCATTTGAATCAATTACGACTAGAACATTAAAATCTATGCTAATTATATTTACATTACAATGAAATTGAGATTTATTGAAAGTAGAGTTTCAGAAAAATCAATAAAACTAGATTAGATTCCCTACAGTGTGGAAACAGGCCCTTCGGCCCAACCAGTCCACACTGGTCCTCCAAAGAGTAACCCACCCAGACCCGTTTCCCTCTGACTAATGCACCTAACTCTATGGGCAATTTAGCATGGCTAATTCACCTGATCTGCACATCTTTGGACTGTGGGAAGAAACCAGAGCATCCGGAGGAAACCCATGCAGATGCAGGGAGAATGTGCAAACTCCACACAGACAGTCACCCGAGGCTGGAATCGAATCCTGGACTCTGGTCCTGTGAGGCAGCAGTGCTAGCCACTGAGCCACCATGCCACCCTAGTGTGACTTTGCTTCAGATCTGACTAAATATAAGACTAGAAAGAAAACCTATTGATAAGTTAGATTCACCATCAGTACTTGAAAACTCATAATGCCAATATGTTTTTAATTCGTATATGCATTTCTTAGCACATTTCGGAACCTGTGACATTATTCTTTGGTACTACAGTCACCTTGCTGGAAAGAAAGAATAACATTTATGCAGTCAGTCTCCTGACCTCCACTAGTACTTCACAGCCAGAAGTAATTTTGAAACATAATGACTGTTGTAATGTAGGAAACATGGCCATAAGACCATAAGACATAGGAGTGGAAGATCCACTCCGCCATTCAATCATGGCTGATGCGCATTTCAGCTCCACTTACCAGCGTTCTCCCCGTAGCCCTTAATTCCTCTAGACAACAAGAATCTATCAATCTCGGCCTTGAAGACATTTAGCGTCCCGGCTTCCACTGCACTCCGTGGCAATGAATTCCACAGGCCCACCACTCTCTGGCTGAAGAAATGTCTCCGCATTTCTGTTCTGAAATGACCCCCTCTAATTCTAAGGCTGTGTCCACGGGTCCTAGTCTCCTCGTCTAACGGAAACAATTTCCTAGCATCCACCTTTTCCAAGCCATGTATTATTTTGTACGTCTCTATTAAGTCTCCCCTTAATTTTCTAAACTCCAACGAATACAATCCCAGTATCCTCAGCCGTTCCTCATATGTTAGACCTGTCATTCCAGGGATCATCCGTGTGAATCTCCGCTGGACACGTTCCAGTGCCAGTATGTCCTTCCTGAGGTGTGGGGACCAAAACTGGACACAGTACTCCAAATGGGGCCTAACCAGAGCTTTATAAAGTCTTAGTAGTACATCTCTGCTTTTATATTCCAACCCTCTTGAGATAAGAGACAACATTGCATTCGCTTTCTTAATCACGGACTCAACCTGCATGTTTACCTTTAGAGAATCCTCGACTAGCACTCCCAGATCCCTTTGTGCTTTGGCTTTATTAATTTTCTCACCATTTAGAAAGTAGTCTATGCTTTTATTCTTTTTGCCAAAGTGCAAGACCTCGCACTTGCTCACGTTAAATTCCATCAGCCATTTCCTGAACCACTCTCCCAACCTGTCTAGATCCTTCTGTAGCCTCCCCACTTCCTCAGTACTACCTGCCTGTCCACCTAACTTCGTATCATCGGCAAACTTCGCTAGAATGCCCCCGGTTCCCTCATCCACATCATTAATATATAATGCGAACAGCTGTGGCCCCAGCACCGAACCCTGCGGGACACCGCTCGTCACCGGCTGCCATTCTGAAAAAGAACCTTTTATCCCAACTCTCTGCCTTCTGTTAGACAGCCAATCCTCAATCCATCCCAGCAGCTCACCTCGAACACCATGGGCCCTCACCTTGCTCAGCAGCCTCCCGTGTGGCACCTTATCAAAGGCCTTTTGAAAGTCTAGATAGACCACATCCACTGGGTTTCCCTGGTCTAACCTACTTGTTACCTCTTCAAAAAATTCCAACAGGTTTGTCAGGCATGACCTCCCTTTACTAAATCCATGTTGACTTGTTCTAATCAGACTCTGCTCTTCCAAGAATTTAGAAACCTCATCCTTAATGATGGATTCTAGAATTTTACCAACAACCGAGGTTAAGCTGATTGGCCTATAATTTTCCATCTTTTGCCTTGATCCTTTCTTGAACAAGGGGGTTACAACAGCCATCTTCCAATCATCTGGGACCTTTCCTGACTCCAGTGACTCTTGAAAGATCTCAACCAATGCCTCTGCTATTTCCTCAGCCACCTCTCTCAGAACTCTAGGGTGTATCCCATCGGGGCCAGGAGATTTATCAATTTTAAGACTTTTTAACTTTTCTAGCACTATCTCTTTCGTAATGGCAACCATACTCAACTTAGCCCCGTGACACCCTTTAATTTTTGGGATATTACTCATGTCTTCCACTGTGAAAACTAACGCAAAGTACTTGTTAAGTTCTCCTGCTATTTCCTTATCTCCCATCACTAGGCTTCCTGCATCAGTTTGAAGTGGCCCAATGTCTACTTTTGCCTGTCGTTTGTTTCTTATGTACTGAAAGAAACTTTTACTATTATTTCTAATATTACTGGCTAGCCTACTTTCATATTTGATCCTCTCATTTCTTATTACACTCTTTGTTATCCTCTGTTTGCTTTTGTATCCTTCCCAATCTTCTGATTTCCCACTGTTCTTAGCCACTTTATAGGATCTCTCTTTTTCTTTAATACATTTCCTGACTTCCTTTGTCAGCCAAGGTTGTCTAATCCCTCCCCGGTTAATCTTTCTTTTCTTGGGAATGAACCTCTGTACAGTGGCAACTAATTTACACACAGCAACACTTCACGAATGGCAATGCAATAAAAAGCCTGTTTAATTCATATTAGTTGGAGAAATAAATTTTGATCAGGACACCAAGGAAAACTGTCATACTTTTCAAAATAGTGTCATGCAATATTTTAATTGACCAGTCTTGCTAATGCATCCATATCCTTGGAATTTTTGTTTTATCATTGCCTGCTGTATTCCCAGATTATTATTATTAGCTCTTGACAGTCTCAGGAGATACTCTTCAATGGCTTCGATTTTGAAGTAGGTTTTTAAACAGAGTGAAGAATGATTCTCTAAATTCTTTCAGCAGTAACTTCACATTACTGCTTTCACATTCTCCGATTGTAATAACACTTCACATCACATTTCATTTCATGCCACAAATAATAACTAAATTTATCCAGTCCAGATGAAAAATAAGATGTGTAGCAACATCTATACTATTTCAGTGGGATCACAGAATCTTTTCTAAGTAATGAGCAGATATTAATTTCTGATAGACACTTTCTTGTATTAGCTTTATTATAACATCTTTTAAATATGCCATCTCCCTGGCCCTACAGTCATCCCTTGTTATCATGGGCACCCATGTCAGACTCCTATTTATTGACATTAGCTCTGTCTTCAACACCATAATTCCAAACAAACTCATCTTCAAACTCTTGAGACTTACTTAGGGCTCTGCTCCTCCCTTTGTAACTGAATCATTGACTTCCTGACCTGCAGCTCACAATCAGTACGAATAGGTATGATTGGTGCCCCACAAGGCTGCGTACTCAGCCTCTTTGTATATTCTTTATACACTCATGACTGTGTGGCCAAATTCAGCTCTAACTCCATTTACAAATTTGCTGATAACACTACTGTGGTGGGTCTCATCTTAAACAATGCAGAGTACAAGCAAAAGAGAGCACGGTGTAAAGAAAACAATCTCTCCTTCGTCAGCAAAATGAAGGAGCTGGCCATCAAGTTCAGGAAGCAGAGTGAAGGACAACTCCCACCCCCCACTTATATCAATGATGCTGAGGTGGGGGTGCTCAAGAGCTTCAAGTTCCCAGGAATAAAGATCACCAACAATCTGCCCTGGCCCATGCATCTCAACACAACAGTCAAGAAAACACACCAGTGCCTCTACTTCCTCAGAAGGCTAAAGAAATTCGGCATGTCCACTATGACTCTTACCAATTTTTATAGATGCACAGAAAGCATCTTATCCAGTTGCATCACCGTTTGCTATAGCAACTACTCTGCGCAAGACCGCAAGGAATTACAGAGATTTGTGAACACAGCCCAGTCCATCACACAAACCAGCTTTCCATCCATTGACTCCGTCTACACTTCCGATTGCCTTGGGAAAGCAACTAACATATTCAAAGACCCCTCCCCTCTGTTATACTGTCTTCAAAACTCTTCCATTGTGCAAAAGATACACAAGATTCACAAACACTGTTATCAGACTTTTGAACAGACCTCTCATATATAAGGAGAAAGTGAGGACTGCAGATGCTGGAGATCAGAGCTTAAAAATGTGTTGCTGGAAAAGCGCAGCAGGTCAGGCAGCATCCAAGGAGCAGGAGAATCGCATTTCGGGCATAAGCCCTTCTTCAGGAAGGGCTTATGCCCGAAACGTCGATTCTCCTCCTTTGATGCTGCCTGACCTGCTGCGCTTTTCCAGCAACACATTTTTAAGCTCTCATATATAAGGGTTGATCTTTCTCTGCACCAGCTTTATAGCTGTCACACTATATTATGCATTCTGTTCTATTACCCTGTTGTATTTGTATAATTTTGCCTGGATAGCATGCAGAATAATACTTTTTACTGTGTTTCAGTAGATATGCCAATAAGTCAAATCAAATTAATATTGGTGATAGTTTAGTGAAAGTAAATTTTAGCATTATATCTTTTTTGATTATATTTTGGTAAATTTACTCTCATTTCATGTCTTTTTTTTTCTGCATGTGTTTGTGTTTTGCAGTACCTTAAGCAATATAAGGGGATGTTGTGTTCTCTTTATGCAATGTAAACACATAGATACAATATAATGTCTTCAGTTCCTCACTCAGTTGAATTTTAGTTGATCTGTACATCAACTCCACTTAACTGCCTTTTTAATTTGTATCCCTTTATATCCTTGCTAACTTAGTCATGTGTCTTCATATTAAATTGTTTGATTAACCTGGTGTCTCAGCTTTATTAAAGAAGATTATTCTAAATTCTCAGTGTCCTGTGTGGGCTTCTTTATTTCTCACCTAAATGATTGAACTCTCCCACATGAACATTTTGCCCACTTCATGATTTCTCCCATGAGGAGACTGTTTGTTTATCTGAGCAATCCTATTAAATCCCTTTCTAATTTTGCATGTATGAACTGGTTTTCATTTGTTGACGTTGTTCTTCCATTATATATTCTTTTCCTCTGGGTCTCTGTACTTTTTCTGTTTTATCTTCTCTCCCATTTCTTTATAAGCGTAAGGTGAAGAAGCAACAAGTAGGATACATTGAATAGAGTGAAAGAAATGAAAAGAGAAATTGAGAAACAAGAGGCTCAAGTTTTGAGAGCTATGGGGGGGGGGGGGGAAAGAATTAATTACTGTAATTTGATTTAGTTAATGAGGTTTCCTTCAAAATGGATAAATGGAAGCAGAAAGTAAGGAAAGTACTTGAGACAAGAAGTTAGAAAGGATTTGACAAACGTAGGGGTGAGAAAAAATGGAAAAAATAATGGGTGAAAAATGCAAAACAACATGAGCAACATTTCAAATTGTTCCTTTTCTTTTGTGGTCCCTTCTATATTCATTCATTTGTGGCATGGTTTCACAGATATCAGTCTGTCTGTCTTTATTAAAGAGACTATTCCTTATTTCAACCCAAACTATGACCGTGCATGCAAGCTTCAAGAGAACTGTCCTTGAGCAGCTTCCATGCAATTCCTTGCAGCATGTTCAGCTGGGCATTGGGGCAAGGCTTGTGAAAAGCTGAATGAGATAAGGAAATAAATGTATGACACTTGCTCACCTGGGCACTAACAGTAGCAGACACCTGGTAACAATGAAAAGGTAATTTACCGGTCCATAAGATTGGCACTGTCGGTCAGTAATTATTAATCATAGGATGTAAACTCTGAAAATAATGATTCATGTTATATCAAACAGCAGTACAGTATTATGTTTTTTTGTGATTTCCCTTGCATCTATTCCACACCTTCGTGCAAATCTCTTTGCTTTTGAGAAGCAGCAAAGCCACTAACAGGCAACTGGTGAGCACTAGATTTCTCTGAGAAGTGTGAAATTGGCCAACTGCAGTAGCATGGAGATAACTGATAACAAATCAGCAGCTTATTTGACAATCTGCCAAAATTACTGTTCCAAGAATAGTCGATCAGCAAGATTGAAATTTACCAATTTTATCCCCAAAATTTCCAATAGAAATGATATCCAGTGCTTGTTCTGAGTATGTAGACAAATGATATATAATTTGCAAAATAAATGCTAAAGCAGTATTTTTGTTTGTGTAGTGCTGCCTTAATACAGTGAAGGAACTGTTGCTTCTGGTTGACGTTTCTCTCTTGACCTTGAGCATGTAATGTTGCAGTTCAGTGCTGTAATGTTCAAGGTGCTGTCCTTCAATGAGACATTAACCTGAGGTTCTATCTGCTCTTGTGGGTGAATGTAAAAGATCTCATACTGTTTTCTGGGAAGAGTGTTAAGTGTGTTGGAAACAGGGTTCCGAGTGGCTTGCCAACACTACTTTGAAATAAAAGATTCATTGGTCATCTGCCTCATTATTGTTTGTGGAGCTTTTTATTGTGTGCAGTTGGACAGCGATACTTTAATGTAACTTAATATCTCACAGTGCTTCACAGGATAGGAATGAAGCAAATTTGACTTGGAAATAATAAGCTGTGCAGCACTTGTCAAACTGAGGTCATGGGATACTTTGTATGAATGCAAGGTTATTCTGTGATGTTTAAAATATTTTCATTGATTACGGAAGGCACTGTGATTGTGTGGGGAAGGCTGGATGGAGCAGAGTCTTGATCAACATTGTTTGGCTGTATTTAATAGTTTCCAAAAATCTAGGTCCTCAGATAAATTATCTTCAAAATTTCTCAAAATATACTTTATAATCTGAAAATAAACAAACAAATTAATTCCCTGAAACGGCAACTAGTGTCTTGTGGACTTTAATTGTTTTAAAAAAATAATTGGGATCAGTCAGTCCTCGAAACAAGTATCATTCCATTGGTTATTTTTAATCAAAGAAACTGATGATTGCTTAACCCAAGGAAGTTTTTGACGGTTGTATTTTGTTAATCTGGCCTTTGGCTTTTGTAAATGATACCATGATGTCCACTGGGAATCAGGAGAAGGGGAAAATCTGCTTCTCAGTGAGGAGCTGTGTATAGTTAATTTTCAGTGTGACAAGGTTTTAAAACTGTAATAGTTTAATGCTGAAGTATACAATTTTATATCAAGAAAGGAAATATTACAAGGGACAGTGATGTCCAGCTTATGCAAGATGAGGGAGCTCCGAGTCATAGACGGTTACTCAAATAGGGACATCTGCAAGAAGTTCCTCTTAATTTTTAGATTTTTGAGTTTGAGATGGAATTGGAAATAACTTGAAATGTCACGCAGCAAGATTTTCAGGATAGTGACCCTGCTAAGACATTGAGAGCCAACAGTTATAGAGAAGTTATGATAGTTCATAAGTAAAAGAAATTGAGGAGGGATCTGTCCGGAGCAGGAAGGCAGAAAGCAGAGTATCTGTGATTCTGACTTTGGTCTGAGCTTAGAAAAGCTGCAGGATATGTTGTTCGACTAGAGCCCTTTCATTCTGATGGCTCTTATTCTGTAGCATCCCTTTCACTTCTTCTCCTACACAGAGGATAGAAAACTATATTTGAGATGAATAACATAGATATCTTTTTGTGGAAAAATCATTAAGTATATAAAACAGCGATAAAAGTATATTCAGATAGGATTAGATGAAGTAGGTGGGTGAATTCAAAGCAGAGTACTATGCATGCTTTGAATCTGAAATGAAAACAAAGTGCTGGACAAACTCTACTGAGCTGGCAGCATCCATGGCGGGAGAGAAACAGATGTAATGTTTTGAGACCCCTATGACCCTTCTCCGTCAACTTTGTTTCTCTCTCTAAAGATGCTGCCAAAGGGTGGATGGAACATACTTTCTGGTGCAAACTAGTTGGACTGAATACCTTGTTTCTGTGCCATAAATCTAGATCATTCTTGTCAACATGTAGGACATTTTCTGTCAATATTCCACAAATTGATTTGTTGACAGTGGCAACTGATGTTTTACAAAAGTTGCAGTTGCACAAATGAGACGAATAGGTTACAGACTGTCTTTGTTGGTTTGTTTGTTTTTAGTGCCTCATAAATGTGAATTTGAGATTTTGTGCACCTTTCACAATTTCGGATGTCTCAAACTGCTTCATAGCTAATTTTTTGAGCTGTTGTAATGTGTAACAACCAACTGGCAAACAGCAAGGCCTCACAATTGAATTGAGATCAGTAACCATCTTCAGTGAGAATATTGTTTAGAATTTGATTTATATTGTAAATGATAATGGTATGTTAATCTTTGTTCTCAAAGATAGGTGTTCTATTTCTGTTTAAGAGTGAATTTACAGAGAATAAAATGTAAAGTTCACTTTTTTTTTAGTAGTTACAAATAGTAATCTCTAGCATTGAAAATGTGTTTTTTTCTGAAAATGTAAACTACAAGTGCCAATTGATAGATTTCTACCTCCAAAATCATTTTTTTTCAGGAAGTGCTGAGAATATTCAATGGATTAGGCAGCATCCATAGAAAGGTGGTACATGATGTGCTGAGTATTTCAGATTTTTAAAAAAAAATCATTTGTGGGCATCACTGGCTTGCCATAATTTATTGCCAATTCCTAGTTGTCCTTGAGAAGGTGGTGGTGAGCTGCCTTCTTGAACCTCTGCAGTGCATCTGCTGTGGGTTGACCCACAATGCCATTAGAGAGGGAATTCCAGTTTGTGCTGCTTTTTATAAAGTTCAGAATTTCAATGCCTATAGTGGTTTTTTTTGTTGAGTTGTACTTACAAAACATTGGAAAAACTATTAAAGTGAGCATGATTAAAAGGAATATCTATTTTGGAGGCTTTATGTAGAAAAGGTTGAGGAGGTGAAAAAACTCTTCAAATTTCTTACTTTCACGGGATTCTGTTGATGATCGTTAACAGACAAGATGAACGTTTGCCTCTGTGATAAGGAATTAACTATCTCAATCTAGTGAACATCGATTTTTCAAATCAAAATAAATGCACTGCAAATAATGTGAAAGGAGAAAACTGGAGAATAGATTTTTACCTATTGCTTGTCTTTTGTTTTCGAAATAGAACATAGAACATAGAACATAGAAGAATACAGCGCAGTACAGGCCCTTGGGCCCTCGATGTTGCGCCGATCCAAGCCCACCTAAACTACACTAACCCACTATCCTCCATATACCTATCCAATGCCCTCTTAAATGCCCATAAAGAGGGAGAGTCCACCACTGTTACTGGCAGGGCATTCCATGAACTAACGACTCGCTGAGTGAAGAACCTACCCCTAACATCTGTCCTATATCTACCCCCCCTTAATTTAAAGCTATGCCCCCTTGTAATACCCGACTCAATACGCGGGAAAAGGTTCATACTGTCGACCCTATCTAACCCCCTAATCATCTTGTACACCTCAATCAAGTCACCCCTAAACCTTCTTTTCTCTAGTGAAAACAGCCCCAAGTGCCTCAGTCTTTCCTCATACGATTTTCCTTTCATACCAGGCAACATCCTGGTAAACCTCCTCTGCACCCGTTCCAATGCCTCCACATCCTTCCTATAGTATGGCGACCAAAACTGCACACAATATTCCAGATGCGGCCGTACCAGAGTCTTATACAACTGCATCATGACCTCAGGACTCCGGAACTCAATTCCTCTACCCATAAAAGCCAGTACGCCATATGCCTTCCTCACCGCACTATTTACCTGGGTGGCAACTTTCAGAGATCTGTGTACATGGACACCAAGATCCCTCTGCTCATCCACACTACCAAGTATCCGACCATTAGCCCAGTACCCCATCTTTTTGTTATTCTTCCCAAAGTGAATCACCTCGCACTTAGCTACATTGAATTCCATCTGCCACCTTTCTGCCCAGCTCTGCAGCTTCTCTATATCCTGCTGTAACCTGCCACATGCTTCCTCACTGTCAACAACTCCTCCGACTTTCGTGTCATCCGCAAACTTGCTCACCCAACCTTCTAACCCCTCTTCCAGGTCATTTATAAAAATGACAAACAGCAATGGTCCCAAAACAGATCCTTGCGGAACACCGCTAGTGACGGCACTCCATGTAGAAACTTTGCCATCAACTACTACCCTCTGTCTTCTTCCATCCAGCCAATTCCTAATCCAAACCTCCAACTCACCCTCAATGCCATATCTCCGTATTTTCTGCAGTAGCCTACCATGGGGAACCTTATCGAACGCCTTACTAAAATCCATATATACCACATCTACCGCTTTCCCCTCATCAACCTCCTTCGTCACCTTTTCAAAGAATTCAATAAGGTTTGTGAGGCACGACTTGCCCTTCACAAAACCATGCTGACTATCCTTGATCACATTATTCCTATCTAGATGTGCATAAATCCTATCCCTTACAATTCTCTCTACCATCCTACCATCCTCCCATTAAATTTATCTTGAATCTGCAAAGAGTTTTGCTTTTAATGTAAATTGCTATAAATGGATGAACATTAATGATGTATGTCCTTTGTTTGCTGCTCAGTATGTTAGGCATTATGCCATTGATATTAATGTTTTAGAAAAGTGTACTTTTTATCATAATTGTCCATTTGAAAGCTTTTCCTGCTTTTGACCAAAATTACAACCTTTAATTTTATTTTTTTGTCTTTTTCTAGTTATAATTTTACCTTCATTTTATTCCAGATAACTCATCTCTTGCTCAAAGGTCAGGAATGGTTTATATTTAGTACTTTACTCAAAACTGGAATAAATTCCTTGGAGTAACTGTAGGTAGTAAATTTTGTTGCTTCAAAATTGCCTAGATTAGTAATTAAAGCTGCATTTTGAGGTGCTTGTTCATTTGTGGGACTAGCATCTGTAGTTTCTTCTTGATGATATGAAGATTGGAGGATTGTGGATAGTGAGGAGGGCTGTTGTCGGCTGCAAAGGGACTTAGATATGATGCAGAGCTGGGCTGAGGAGTGGCAGATGGAGTTCAACCCTGCCAAGTGTGAGGTTGTCCATTTTGGAAAGACAAATAAGAATGCGGAACACAGGGATAACGGTAAGGTTCTTAGTAAGGTGGAGGAGCAGAGGGATCTTGGGGTCTATGTTCGTAGATCTTTGAAAGTTGCCACTCAGGTGGATAGAGCTTGTAAGAAGGCCTATGGTGTATTAGCGTTCATTAGCAGAGGGATTGAATTCAAGAGTCGTGAAGTGATGTTACAGCTGTACAGGACTTTGGTTAGGCCACATTTGGAGTACTGTGTGCAGTTCTGGTCGCCTCACTTTAGGAAAGATGTGGAAGCTTTGGAGAGGGTGCAGAGAAGATTTACCAGGATGTTGCCTGGAATGGAGAATAGGTCGTACGAGGCTAGGTTGAGCGTGCTAGGCCTTTTCTCATTGGAACGGAGAAGGATGAGGGGTGACTTGATAGAGGTGTATAAGATGAACAGGGGAATAGATAGAGTAGACAATCAGAAACTTTTTCCCCGGGTACAACAGAGTGTTACAAGGAGACATAAATTTAAGGTGAAGGGTGGAAGGTATAGGGGGGATGTCAGGGGTGGGTTCTTTACCCAGAGAGTGGTGGGGGCATGGAATGCGCTGCCTGTGTGAGTGGCAGAGTCAGAATCATTGGCGAACTTTAAGCGGCAATTGGATAGGTACATGAATGGGTGCTTAAGCTAGGACAAATGTTCGGCACAACATCGTGGGCCGAAGGGCCTGTTCTGTGCTGTATTGTTCTATGTTCTATGTTCTATGAAGAGTAAAGCCAATTGATTATGAATGGTGAACCAAATTCCAAACAAAGTTGTGTAAATTGAGCTACTTGAGTTTATTTGAAAAGATTTGAACTTGGTCCAAAATTGTTTTTTGAATGAGTTTTGTGTTGAAGTGAATGGCATTACTGAATAGCAAACATCAGGCAATACCTTAACACAAAAATGGTGCTGAAATACAATGTTTTTAAAAAAATTATTTCTTGTTGACTTCTTTTGAAGCTTATTGTTTAAAGCTTGAACTCAAAAGTAAAATTGTTTGGTGATGTGTGTGCAACAATTTTCATAGCTGCTGGTGACTGATCAAGGTGTTTTATGTGGGGTGGAGTAGGCTGGGGAATGAGTGCACTAGAAGTAAATGTGAATCCACCTTCATTTGAGCACAGAGAAAATGGTACTTAGATCGACTGAATGCCTTCTTTTCATTCTCTGATTTCTGGTACAATATGTAGCCATTTGTTGACTGCACATCCAACCAGAGAGGTTGGCTGAATGGCAAGAAAATACTCAGATTAAATCATCTGATAATGTTTCTTTTTTGTGTTTTTGGAACTCCAAAATGCTTTAGAAAAATGAGTTTCTGACTTCAACAATAAATCACCTTTCGATATACTTGTACGTAGTTCTGACTGAGAATATGTCTAATTTGACATGATTCAGTTTATGTATGGATAACATTATTTGTAAGAATGATCCTTGTATGCTAAATTCCAATTGTTAAAATTTATAGCTACTACATAATGTTTGTTCTTGCCAGAAAATATTAAACATTCACATTTTCCCAAGAAAGGTGAGTGTCTTTCTGAAAATCTGCTTGAACTGCCTTGCTCCTAAATTGAAATTAGCTAGTGAGGAAATGGAATGTAGTTAGACCTTGTTTTAGAAAGTATGAGAGATTCATTATTTGCAAACCAAACATAAGAAAATCACCAATTGTATTCAGTGTTCAATAAAGCAATGGTTAATTCAGTAGTCTGTGTAGTATTTACAATATTTTTGATTTAAATATTGCCACTGCTTTTGTTTTAAGTTCACTTGCTTTTTAAATTTTTCTTGTAGGTTAGCAGTGTAATCCCAAGTGATTGGGTCCTCTGCTTTACAAATTTCAATACTAAGTGAGTTGAATAAAATGCACAACAATCTTGCTTGTAAAAAAAATCATCTTGTTACCTTGGTAACTCTTGTACCTGATGCTGTTTCTTTTGTTGTGTTAAATGCTTCAGAATTTGTTTCTGAAATGCATTTGTCTGTGTCAATTTTGTGTTTTAATTTGGATGCGCAGTTTGTTTTTCCCAAAGCTCTCAATGTTCGACTCTCGTGAAATTCTAAAACACAAAAGCAAGTGTTAAAGTTACCTGTAATGGGATATTAAGTATACTTCACATGCAATCATACGTTGGAGAAAGTGAGGACTGCAGATGCTGGAGATCAGAGTCAAGAGTGTGGTGCTGGATAAGCACAGCTGGTCAGGCAGCATTGGAGGAGCAGGAGAATCGATGTTTATGCTTGAAACGTCGACTCTCCTGCTCCTTGGATGCTGCCTGACTGGCTTTGCTTTTCCAGCACCAAACTCTTGACACTGCAATCATATGTTGTTGATGTATGCCAGTTTTGTATAGATACTGTATTTTTTTTTACATTTCTTGTTCTGAGCTTTTAGACTATCTTGATTTAAATTGCATTCAGTTTTTTTAAATTTTGTACAATTCAAATATGCTTCAAGCAAATATGAGAGCAAGTTAGGTGGTAACTTGTGAGCGGGCATGTCTGTATTATGCTGTATGATACTTGTTGTCAGCAGCCGTTGACTAAAGAGTATGATTGTCCACCAAAGGAATTCCCTGTCACTGGTCCTGGTTTCTGGGGGTCCTTGTCTGGCTGATGAGCCTGATCCCAGAGCTACATCTCTGACTAAACATGTAGCAGATGTTTCCAGGAAGTGGAATTGACCTTGGCCTTGGAGCTCATTGGAATTCTTTGCTCTGGTTCCTTTTCACTGCTTGAGTATTCTTGAGAAATTGTCCCTTCATTTAGGAGTTTCCTCCAAGTCAGTTTATTCAGAGCAAGGGCTTCCCAGATGCCAATGTCTACATTGCATTTCTTGAGGTAAGCCTTCAGCGGGTCTTTGAGATACCTCCAGGGTCCACATCTCATTTGAATGCCTTCCTTGAGTCGAGTGAAGAAGATTCCTTTAGCAATGAAGACTAATTTTTCAGCCTACTTCTGCAAAAATATTAAGCAAAGCTCTTCTGAGAGAATGGAGAGGACATTGCCATCCACCTACTGAAGCTACATGAGTGATACTGGTGTTTTCATCTTGGATTGCAACTGGTTGAGGTGGTAAAGTTTTCCTTCCATCCTGCAGACAATATCCACATTACTAGGAAGTTTGTTGTTACCAAGGTGAAGAATGGTGGTGATAAAGATGGAAAAAAAAATGGGGGTGGTAATGATGATGCATCCCTGCTTGACCACGTCTTGATCTCAAAGGATACTGTCAGTGAGCACTGCTGCCCATATCTTGTCATGGAGAAGATGGAGGATGTTAATGACTATCACTGGTGAGCTAGCCTTTGACATAATCTTCCATAGCACTACCTGACTGTGTCAAAAGCCTTAGTCAGATCGAATGTAGAGTAGTTGGTGGTGTTCCTGACATTTCTCTTGGAGTTGCTGAGCAGTGAACATCATGGTCGTAGTTCCGTGGTTTGGTTGAAAACCACACTTTCAGGAAGGGTTCACTGAGAGTGGAAGAAAGTGTCTACTGAGGATTCAGGCAATGATCTGGTGATAGAGAAGCTGAAGAAATCTGAGGTGTTGTGCTTGTCAGCAAGGAGAATGCTGGCCAGCCAGTGATGCCCATGTCCCACAAATCAACTTTTAAAAATATAGTTGCAGCTCCTTGGCTTTCTCAGCCCACCACTGGTTCTTAATTTCCCCCATTCTCCTTTACATTTCTGACTTTTAATGTGACTAATGGCCCGTCCAGTAGTCCTCTGCATTGGTCATCACTTTGGTAATGTGGGTGTCCTTTTTAGCTTCAGGAAGACGACATAGTTGATCATATGCCAGCATTAGATTGTTGATGCTCCCAAGAAGTCTTGAAGATTTTGGAACTTGAGTTGGTGATGACCAGTTGGGAATCTGCACATTTGGTTAGCAGGAGAATCCCACTGGATTTGCAATTCCCAATTCCTCCTTCCTTTCCAGCGGTTCCTTTCCAGAGTTGGGAGTCCTCCCCAACCTTGGCATTGAATCATCAAGGAAGATAATTTTATCTTCCATCGGAATGTTGGTGAGTATGGGGTCCAGGGTGGATGACGCTAGATAGCAGGTAATAAATGTTTTATTTTCTCTGTGAAAATGAGTCACATTTGCCATTCCTTTATTGTTGCTTGCTGGTTTAGTCAATTTTATGGCATCATTTGATAGGGAGTGATTTAGAATCCAGTGTAATTTGTTTTCCGCTGAATATTTTCATTATAAGCTGGAAAGCATGCCAGCCCCAGAAGCTACTTCAGTGTTCAGAATACTAAACTCAGTCACTGCAGTATGTATGTCAGCTGCAGTCAATAGTAAAATGATTGAGATTTGTTGGTAATAAACAACAAATCATCTCCCATCGAGTCCTTGTTGAATTTCAAATGGATAAAATAGCAGCTTATTGACAAGGAGAACTCCATTGTAAGACTGAAATTCACAAATGAACTATACTACTCAATGAAACTGAAGTAGCATGTAACATCTGAAAATCTGTCAACTTTGACTTTTCAGAAGTTGTTCTGTGTGGTCATGAGGGTGAGGTAGGTGTAACAGTGTGTCTGCTTTGCGTTTGGAGAACTAGGAGAACAAGGTTTCCTTGTGTTCTTCCAAGTGTAATAGCAGGACCTAGTCTACATTTTGTTGACACCACATGCAACCCAGTTTGAGATGCTGGCTGGTGGGCCATTCAACACAAGGTTGGGACTATGGAATGGAGTACAGGAAGGGACTAATTGTAGACCTTGGGGAACAAGGAGGGGGATGTGTGGGGGGCGGGAGAGGGTGAAAGAGGGTTGTGGAGTGAAATTTGGAAGCATTGCCGATAGAGAAGATTCAAGCCATAGCATTGAGGGGATTTGTGGCTGGAGAAAATCAGAAAGGCCTCAAAGTGTTGCCGTTTGTGAGACATTGGAATGATTGGGGGATGGGGTTGTTGGAAGGGGTCAGGAAATTGGGGAATAAACTGTAAAGCAGGTGTCTATCTGTGCAAAGTGAGTGAGTTAAGTGAAGTAGTCCCACCAAGCTATTGGAAAAGCACTTAACTCCTGAATCCAGTAACGTGTGCCTTCCTTTAAGCTGATTGGTCTCCCAAGATCAGGCTTAACTTCTGAACAAAGGTTGAAACTGATTCTGAGAATTTTATATTGTTAGGATCCCAACTTGTGGTACCATTGGTATCCCTGAATGAAACCTGGTTGATAGAATATATATTTCTTTTGTTCAGTCAGTTCACATGGTTGTTATTGAAACATTTTCACACACATTATCAGATTTCTAGTACAGAAGTTGATTCCACAAAATGAGTGAGAGATAGCACACCAAACTATTAAAAATAGAAGTCAGAGAGAATGATCTTAAAACATATGAGAAAACAAAGTTTCATCTTGTATCCTTCTACCATCTGTTACACAGACGCGAGTCTAGAAAATGAAACCACTATCTTAACTCTGCAGGATCCTACAAGTGTCATTTCTGACATTCCTTTGCTGTGGTCTGTGGAGACAATTTTGATCTATCCTTTCCAAGTATGGCAACATGAGTGTTTCACAAACAAGAGAACCTAAACTTTCTTAGTTCTAATAACCTGCAGATTTCAAGCCAAACTGTCTTGGTTTGGAAGCTTTACAAACTAAAACTTTCCACTGAGCTCATCCATAAAGAGGATACACGTTGCCCCACCGAATAAGGAAGTACAAGTTTGAAATATAATCTTCTGCAAATCCATGTGCAGCAACACAATAAAGAAGGGGAAGAAAGATGCAATTAGACAACATTTAAGAAACTGAAAATGAGATGGAAATATAATCCTATTATTTTATAATCGACAATATTTAATCTCTGAAGCGATTTGTTAGATTGAAAAGGTCACAACTTAAGCTTGACAGATTTTTTTGTTGGGTAATTGTATTAAGGGATATAGAATGAAGATGGAAAAGTGAAGTTAGATGCAGGTTAGTCATGATCTAATTAAGTAGTGGAACAGATTTGAATGGCGAAAATGCTTGGTTGTGTTTCTGTGTGATGTTAGCATTATAGACCTTTTGTTCTGTATTCCACAGGAGATTCTCATTATCAATTTAAATGTCTTGATTAGACTGCTGTTTAGTCCATGAAGAAGGCCGGAATACCAGCCGAGCACTTATTCATTTATTCTGATGAATCTTCACCATCCCTCCTCTAACTATCACTCCAGGGCTAATATGAAACAGCTCGGAGAAAGTGAGGACTGCAGATGCTGGAGATCAGACCTTTTAGCTTAACCTGCTTGGCACACTCTCCTCATTCCTGAAGAAGGGCTTATGCCCGAAACTTCGATTCTCCTGCTCCTTGGATGCTGCCTGAACCTGCGCTTTTCCAGCAACACATTTTTCAGCTCTAATATGAAACAGCTATCCAGCTATACAGGGCCACTCAGCTCCTGATCTCTTCACAGCCTTGGTTCAAACATCAACAAAAGTGCTGAATTCCCGAGGTAAGGAGAGAGTGATAGCCCTTGACATCAAGGCTACATTCAAGCGTGTGTGGCACCAAAGAGCCCAAGCAACACTGGAATCATTGGGAATCAGGGTGCAACCTCTCTGCTGGTTGGAGTCATACCTGACACATTGGAAGATAGTTGTTGGAATTTCATCTTCTCAGCTTCAGGACTGCAAGATTTCCTCAGGGTACTGTCCAAGGCTCAATCATCTTCAGCTGGTTCATCAATGACCTTCCCTACCCCACCCCGCTCATTATAAGGTCAGAAGTGGGGATGTTTGCCGATGATTACACAATGTTCAACACCATTCATGACTCCTCCAAAACTGAAGCAGTCCATGCCCAAATGCAACAAGATCCGGAGAATATGGAGGTTTGTGCTAACAAGTAACAAGTATCATTCACTTCACAAAAATGCCAAGCAATGGCCTCCGCGAATAAGAGACAATCTTACCACTGCTCCTTGACATTCAATAATGTTACCATCACTATCAATCCCCCACTATCAATATCCTGGGGATGACCAGTGACCAGAAACTCAACTGGACTCCCTACATAAACACAATGGCCACAAGAGCAGGTCAGAGGCAAAGAAATGCTGCAGTAAGTAACTCACCTTTTGACTCCCCGCAACCTGCCCATCATCTACAAGGCATAAGTCAGGAGTGTGATGGAATACTCTGCTGGTCTGTGCAGCTACAACAACACTCAAAAGACTTTACACCACCCAGGACAAAGCAACCTGCTTGATTGGCAACATATCCACAAACATCCACTTCCTTCACCACTTTTGCACGGTTAGCAGCAGTGTGTACCATCTGCAAGGTGCACTGTAGAAATTCACCTAAGATCCTCAGACAGCAACTTCCAAACCCTCAACCACTTCCATCTAGAAGGACAGGGCAGCAGATGTATGGGAACACCACCATCTGCAAGTTCTGCTTCAAGTCACTCACCATCCTGACTTGGAAATATATTGTTATTCCTTCAGTGTCAAAATCCTGGAATTGAAAATGTGTTGCTGGAAAAGCGCAGCAGGTCAGGCAGCATCCAGGAAACAGGAGAATCGACGTTTCAGGAAGGGCTTATGCCCGAAACGTCGATTCTCCTGTTCTCTGGATGCTGCCTGACCTGCTGCGTTTTTCCAGCAACACATTTTCAGCTCTGATCTCCAGTATCTGCAGACCTCACTTTCTCCTCAAAATCCTGGAATTCCCTCCCTAAATGCATTGTGGGTCAAACCTCACCACCATCTTCTCAAGGGCAGCTGGGTATGGGCTATAAATGTTAGCCAGCCAGTGACGTGAATATCCCACAAGTGAATAAAAAGTAAAATCCTCAGCATTTATGTCCATTAACAATGCCCATTATTTTACTTCAAATCTCCAGCTTTTTGAAATATGTGTTTCACAAAGGAAACTGAAGAGTTTCCAATGTTTTAAAATTTTCAAACTCTATAATTTTCATTGAAAGGAATTTGATTTTTCAATTATTCCAAATCATGTACTATTATAGAGTGGATCAAATTTATCATTTGTTTAAATTCCATCACAGTAGTTTCATAGAGTCATAGAGATGTGCAGCATGCAAACCAAACCTTCAGTCCAACTCATCCCTGCCGACCAGATATCCGAAATTAATCTAGTTCTATTTGCCAGCATTTGGCCTATATCTCTCTAAACCTGATCATGGAAAGGATGCAAGATCAACAGGTTTGTTTTAACAGGTGATTTTTAACTTCCATTATCAATTGGCACACCCTTAGTTCCAGGGGCTTAGATCAGACAGAATTTGTTAGGCGTATCCAGGAGAATTTCTTGAAACAATATGTAGATAGTCCAACTAGGTAAGGGGCCACACTAGACCTCATATTGGATAATGAGCCTGCCACATGTTGGCAACATTTCTTATTTGGTCAGATTAGTGATAGATCATTTGTTTCTGTGTGCTCTTTAGTGAATGCTAGCATTTTCTCTTTCAGATTCTTGCAAAGCTACTTTGAGTCAGTATAATGGATTAATAATTAATGCTAATGATAAATCATTAATAACCAGCTTTTTGCTCCCAATAGAGGACCTCTACTAATGGAAAAAAAAGTCATAACGAACATTTTAAACATTTTCAAAAATGAATGGCAATTCTCTCTCTGAATGTTTAATTTGTTCATGTACAGGTGAACTCATTTTCACGGGTTTTACGTTTGGAATAAAATAGCCCTGCGATACTTAGAAGGACAATTTTACATTTTCTTTATAGCCACAGATCAGAAATTGTGAGATTTTATTGCTACTAACACATTTCTCAGTCTGCAGTCTGTGGAATTTGTGAAAGGGGTATTGTATATGTCTAAATTTGTTGGTTTAGATAACTTGAGATATTCTCCATTTTGAGCAGAGTCTACTCGACACATGATTTAACAGTCATATGTTTAACGTTGCTGAGCTTTACAGTACAGAAGGAAGCTCTGATACTCTTAAAATGTAATAAGCTTGGTTCCATTCCCCTCACTGCGCAATCTACAAATTTATTTTTCTGGAATTTATTTAATTTCCTTTTAAAAGTTATTTTTGAACTTGCATCCAATATACTTTCTGGTTGTGCAATCTAATAGTGCACTACTTTTTCTATTTTCTTTCTTTCATAAATATGTTCAAAATTGAGCATAATATTCTAACTGAATGTCAATGTTCGAATCTCTAGCTTCAGTATTGTTTTTCTCTTAGACTTGATGCACCTGTTTATTAAGCTTAATGTGTTAAATTTATTTTCACTTTTATCAACATATTATCCATGTTTAAGATCAAAAATGTTTTATAAATACATAAAAAGCACAAATGAGAAAAAGAGGATAAAATGAGAACCTGTGTGTGAAATGGAAAGGGTATACAATAATTCATCTGACTAATTTAGTTTCACAACTGTTCTATCTTTCCCTCTTCAGCTGCATTGGGCAGCATCTTCCAGAAATGGCAAGTTAATATTTCCAAACTTGACTTACCTCCTCTGTGAATACTTAGTGATCTAGCCTCTAAAACTCTCCAGGTAGAAAGGTCTAGGTATTCTCTACCCTCCTCCGAGAAGAAATTACATTGCATCTGTTTGAAATGAGTGTCCCCTTATTCTGCAACAATATCCCCTCGTGTGAGATTTCCCCCACTAACACCTTGGTCATCTGTTATCTAGTGTCCTCCACTGTGAGGACAGATGCAAAGTATTGATTTAAATTATCTGACATTTACCTTTTCCCTAGTTGCATTCTCCAAGGATCCCACACTTTCTTTAGCTCTTTCTTTTCCTTATGTACCCATAGAAGCTCTTGCTTTTATGTTTAGATTTCTCACCAATTTAGTTTTATAATCCATTTTATTCCTCTTTATTATGTGTCAGCCACACTGATTCCTAAGAAGAGATCCCAATCCTCTGGGATTTTTGCAGGTTTACACACTGTAGTTTGTGATTAGATATTCACCTTTGCTGCCTTTTGTTATCTACAGGTGCTTTACCCTTCTCATTGAATCCTTTTTGATTGGAATAAAGTTTGTCGAGATGTTATGAAGCATCTGTTTAAATAGCTGCCTGTGTTCATCAGTTGACCATCCCCTTTGTCTATTTTCCCAGCCCAAATTAGACAACACTTGCCTCATCTCTACGACTGCTCTTATTTAAATTGAGGACACTGAGACCTGAGCTGCTCACCCTAAAAAAACTGACATTGAATTTCTTCCATGTTGAGATTGCTATCCCCTCAATAATTCTCAATTGCGAGGATTTCTCATTAATCGTGACTCATGACATATAATTGATCTTAAATAGCCTGTTCCCAGGTTGGTTGTAGAATGAGTTGTTATAAGAAACAACTTCTGCAGTCTAAAAATGTATTTCTCTTTTGTGTTAAACACAAGAAAAACAGAAATAGTTGGAGAAACTCAGCAGCTCCAGTAGCATCTGTGGAGAGAAACCAGACTCTTCATTTGCCTCAGGACACAATATTATCTTTGCTTTCTCTCTACAGATGCAGTCAGACTTGCTGAGGTTCTCCAGCAATCTTTATTTTTGTTTGTTTCAGATATTCAGCATCCGCAGTTCTTTGTTTTATTTTTATGTAATTCAAACTACCCTTGCCTACCTGACTTACCAAGTAAATTCAGATTATCATCGGCCACGACAATTGTGGGGCCCATCTTACACACCTCAACTATTTCTCAGTTTGTACTTTGTCTTAGTCTGAGGCAACTTTTCAGGAACTTATAGACAGCTCTCTCCTTTAATATGTTTCCTTTGCTATTCCTTATTTACACCCATGATTGTCTGAATAGCTTCCATTTACAGCAGAGATCCTGCTATTTTTCTATTTAATAATGTATCTAAACACCTGTTTCTCTCTGCTCTTATGTTAAATATTTTACCATTGAAATAATTTATTCTCCCTTTTGCTGCTAAAATGTATTGCCTCATTTTTTTTACATCAAAATATTATCCACAATCTGTCATCCTAATTTGCAAAACTACCTTTCTCTTTCTAACGTTCTGCACTGTCCTGTTGACAGCTGTTTTGTGTTTTCTACAAATATGGATCATGTGTTTCCATGGTCATATCTAGGGAAAAGAATGTTCGCAAGTTGATACTGGTGAAGCAACGTTTATTAACTACTCAACATTTTTCAATTTGCTTATGGAATTGCTGTAAAAACTGTCACTCCTAGATTTGCATTTACGTTGCCATAATTTCATTAACTATATTGGAGCACCCTTTAAATGTTTAAACACATGCCTTCTCTGCATTTGCTTTGTCAACATACTTCATCATTTCCATTTCGTGTAGAATTGGCCTTTTACAAAACTTATCATTTATTAAGTAATGTCTGAAATTATTAATTTACTCCAATGTCATGGCAGAAACATTTCTATTCTTTTATTGCATAACTCATAATTCCTTTTGTTCTTTTTGGCAACTTGCTCTGGCACAAATTTTCTCAAAGAATATTGTAAAGTGTAGGGGCAGATCCTTCAGCATTCTCTCTAATTTGTTACTATTGTGTACAATTTTGACCCCTCACCATTTCCAATTTGAGTTCTAATCCTTTTTTTTTGGTACTATTTCCTTCTCTAGCAATATGATTATTGCTCTGCTTACTCCCAAGACTTCATTCCTGTTAGCACATTCCTTTTTGAAATGGAGATTCTAGTAAGTCCAGCTGAGGTATTATTTTAATAAAATCACTAGTTCCTCCTTAACAAAATTTTTTGAAAAATATTTCATTTGTTCCAATCTATGTTCAATTATCTTTTTTATTTTGTAATTGTACTATCCTTTTGTTACTTACCCGTGCATATCCTACTGTATTTTATATCCTTGGTTGCACTTCTTTAATGTTACATATGTTTTTTTTATCATAGACTACTTTAAGTTTTAATGATTGGTTCTGGTAGTCTGATCCTAGCTGCCTTTTCACCATTGTTGGGTAATTTCTCTATACAGAGGTTGGCATGAAGGATTTCTGCTTCATCCTTAAAAAAAAAAGGCTTGAACAGGCTTGATCCCCTTCTTCGCCTGACTGAACTCATTCTCACTTTGACTAACATTGCCTTGAATTAATTTCACTTTCTCCAGGTCAAAGGTTGTAGCCATGGCTACTGACATGGCTCCCAGATATGGCGGTCTCTTTGTGGGGATATGGAATATTCCTTGCTCCAGTCATTCTCTGACCCCACCCACAACTCTTTCTCCAATATATCAATAACGTGTATGCAAGTTAGCTCGCTGAGCTTGAAGGTTTGTTTTCAGACATTTCGTCACCATACTAGGTAACATCTTCAGTGAAAGTCTCTGGTCAAATGCTGGTGGTATGTCCCACCTCTCTATTTATATGTCTTCATTTCTTAAGGTGAGTGATGTCATTTCCAGTTCTTATTTTCAGGGGAAGGTAGTTATGGTCTAAATCGATGTATTTATTGATGGAGTTTTGGTAAGAATGCCATGCCTCTAAGAATTCTCTTGCGTGTCTTTGTTTTACCTGTCCTAGAACGTGTGTTGTCCTAGTCAAAATGGTGTCCTTCTTTGTTTGTATGTGTAGAAACTAGTGATAGTGGGCTGTGTCTTTTGATAGTCAGTTGCTATTCATGTATCCTGGTGGCAGGTATCCTGCTCGTTTGTCTGATGTAGTGTTTGTTACAGTTCTTGTATGGTATATTGTCAATGATGTTAGTTTTGCTAATGGATCCTTTAGGTTCATTAGTCGCTGTTTTAGTGTGTTGGTAGGTTTGTGGGCTACCATGATGCCAAGGGGTCTGAGTAGTCTGGAAGACATTTCTGATATGTCTATGATGTAAGGTAATGTAGCTATAGTTTTTGGTTGGGTTGTGTCTGTTTGCGTTTGTTTCTGAGGAATTGGCGGATTGTGTTTATTTTTCTTGAAAACATTGTATAGATATTTTTCTTCTGCTTTTTGTAGTTTTTGGGTGCTGCAGTGTGGTGTAACTCATTGAAATAATGTCTTGATGCAGCTCCGTTTGTGGGTGTTAGAATGATTGCTTCTGAAGTTAAGTATTTGGTCTATATTTGTTGTTTTTCTGTAGACGCTGGTTTGAAGCTCTCCATTAACTGTACGTTCAACTGTCACGTTTAGGAAGGAAGTCTGTTGTCGTTCTCCTCCTCTTTTGTGTATTTTATGCCTGTCAGGGTATTGTTAATGGTGTTGTATGGTTCCTCTAATTTGTTCTGTTTTTCGATGACAAAGGTGTCATCTATGTAATAGATATGAATGATCTCTTCAGTCCTACTTCCTTAGCTTGTCTGGAATTGTAAAAAAAAAATCTCTTTTCCTTCTAATTTCTATCCTTTTCTCAATTTTGCCAGGTCTATCTTTGACTGGCTTATCCATTCCTTTCTTGACTTCTCTATTATCATTTTTACAGAGAGGCTCTACAAATACCAAATATAAATGCACCAAGACTTACCGGCAAGGATTCTGTCCAATTCTTCCAGTTTCTCCATCTCTGTCATATCTGTTCTAATGATGTGACCTTCCACTGGGTTGCCTCCGACGTGACATCCTTTTCTCTCCACCTGGGATTCCCCTCCATCCTGGTTGATATACCTTCAACTGTACCTGATCCATCTCACACACTTCTGCCCTCACCCATTCCCCTCCTTCCCTGAACAAAAACAAGGTTCACCTTGTCTTCACCTTCCACTTCGCCAATCTCTGCATTCAAAGGATCATCTTATGCCATGTCCACCAAGGTACCTCCTCCAATCCACTCCTCCTTCAGGAACCTTTGCTGTCCATGTCATCTTGGCCCACTCCTACGTCATGCCACCTTCCAATGCAATCGCAGAAGATGTAAGGAATTAGACATTACCATTAGAAAGAGAAACAGGAGTAGGCTGTTTGTTCCCGCTAACCTGCTCTGCCATTCAATAAGATCATTGCTAATCCAACATTCCTCACGTCCACTTCCCTATATTTTCTCTCAATTCCCCTACTGATCTAGAATCTATCCATCATAGCCTTAAACATACATAAGGACTCTGCCCCCACCCCACCCCCAGCCTCCCATAGCTCTCTTTGGCAAGACTTTCCACAGATTTTCAACTCTTGGAAGAAATTACTCTATGTTTCAGTCTTAAATTGGCGTCTTTAATTCTGAGACTCTGCCCCGTGATCTCAGACTCTGTCATGAGGGTAAATATTCTCTCAGCATTTACTCTGTCAAACTGCTAAAGAATCCTACACATTTCAGTGAGGAGTATCAATCTTCTAGATTCCCAGCCTGTTTAGCCTTCGTTGTTAAGATAGTCTCTTTGAACCAAGGAACATCCTAATGAATCTTCTCTGAACTGCCTCCAATGAAATGCGATCCTTCCTTAAATAAGGGGACCCAAACTGCCCACAGTTCTGCAGACATTGTCTCACCAGCACCTGTACAGCTACAGTAAGACTTCCCCACTCTCTCCTCCAATCCCCTTAGGCCAACATTCCATCAGCCCTCCTGATTACCTGCTATACCAGATGTGCTAAAAGAGCTAAATTAAAAAGAATTAATTTAACAAGGATTTCCTGAGTAAACAAAAGAGTGAACTTATTCATTACTAAATGCAAGACGAAATGACCGCATAACACACATGAGCATTGAGAAGTCAGCCCAAAATCAGATATAAGTTTAACAAAAATTTTAAAAGTGTCTGGGTCATTCATGATAAGTGGATGGTTGAGCAGTCAATTTTGAGATTAATGACTTTGCAGGTTAGCCAAGTTTTATTTCTGTCCTTTTTTCTTTTTGAGCTGGTTTGCTAACTAGCTTCTAACACTTGGACCAAGAGGGTAATTTAGCTGCAACACTGAGTCACGATAAAATGTTATTCTGAATGTAACTTTTATACTGCACGATCACTTGTACCCAGGCAAGTACTCAGGAATACCTGAGCCTACTGACGCACACAGGCCAGGGATGAAACTGAATTTTAACTGGCGTTGCTGTGTGTTCTTGAAAGGGAAAATGAAAGCATGTCTCATGCCCACTCTCCTGCCTTTTTCCCCTGTTATGGTACTCTTTCCCCTATTATTTCCCACTACCTGATATATCATAGTTCAGTTTGTAGTGCATTTCTATCTTTGAAACACTACATGTAACATTCCAGAATTTCTCTCCAGATGGCAGTCATCTTTTAGCTGCATCAGCCCACTTTTAAAAATCATTGGTTGGAATTGAAAGTTCCATATGGCCATGGCTGATTTGGGATTATGATCTGTGGTCGTGACCTCCACTAATTTTGAAATTGGAGTTTTGATTCCAAATGCAAATTAGATTAGATTAGATTACTTACAGTGTGGAAACAGGCCCTTCGGCCCAACAAGTCCACACCGCCCCGCCGAAGCGCAACCCACCCATAACCCTACATTTACCCCTTACCTAACACTATGGGCAATTTAGTACGGCCAATTCACCTGACCTGCACATCTTTGGACTGTGGGAGGAAACCGGAGCACCCGGAGGAAACCCACGCAGACACGGGGAGAACGTGCAAACTCCACACAGTCAGTCGCCTGAGTCGGGAATTGAACCCGGGTCTCTAGTGCTGTGAGGCAGCAGTGCTAACCACTGTGCCACCGTGCCGCCCACAAATCTTTCACGCCTTAGCAGTGGGCCCAGTGCTGACTTGTGTGAAGCACCACCAGCCACCTGAATAACTAACTTTTACTCCCAGTCATTGCTTTCTGTCTTGAAACCAACTAGAAGTCCATTTTGCCCATTGCCCCATGACTCCACGTTCTCTAACCTTATTTATTAATTCATTATGAAGCAATGTATGACATGCCTTTCGAAAATTCAAGTATTACCTATTAAATAATCTGCAGTTATTAGTCTTTTGACCATCAATTGTCTGATTGCATTTGTACTTTATATTAAAAGAAAATCACTTTTTAAAAAAAAACAACACAAGAACGTACGTGTAGCATTTTTATGACTTGGGGTGTTTCAAACAGCTCAGAAGTGATGGCTTAATTTTGATGACTGGATAGTCCGTTTCAGTGGTACTGGCTGAGGAACAAAAGTTGGCGAGGGCATTGTGCGAATGTCCCCACTTGAATATTTCCATGGGATTTTGGCTTCATTTAAGAAGGCAGCTGGAATCTTGGCTTAACACCTTATCTGAGTGTTGTCACTTTTGACAGTTCAGCAATCCCTTAGTACAACAAAGCAATATCAATCAGGATTATGACTTGAGGTCTATGGAATAGAACTTCAACCCACAACCAACTGACCCTCTGCCATCATTGATCCAAGCTTGACAGTTTCGGCTAAAGACAGATGAAATAACATGGAATGCATTGAAGCGTAGTTGTTGAGATTTGACTTGGATTAAGTGAGATCACCACAATATGTGAAGGTTGAAAATTATTGAAGACCCATTGTCAAGTTGAAGACTTTGTGAACTGAATCTTATAGATTCTAGATTGGAGTCTCCAACCCTTCAGTAATCCCTGCCATTATCAACACTTGACGAAGAAAAATACTGAAGCATTTTGGATCAGGTGTTGAAAAGTATTTTGCTGAGAAGCCAAGGGGCCACCTAGCACACTATAAACTGTGCAAAAAAAAGGTTTCTAATTGTGTAACTCTTTAACACATCACAGAAATATTTCAAGGGTTTACATACATTGCTTTATGAATACAGCCACTGTTATTTGGATAAATATCACATCTAATGAACACACACAATTTCACAGCAGTAAGATTATGAATGATTAGTTCATCTGTTTTTGTTGATTTGCCTGAAGGAAGAATATTGATTTAAGACACCAGGAGAGCCCCCTTCTGTTCTTTGAGAACTCCAAGGCATCTTTATTCTTGTATTAACAGTAAAATGTCCAACTTCAATACTACATTGAAATATTAGTTTAAGATTAAATGTTCGAATTAGAATTCCTACAGTGTGGAAACAGGCCCTTCGGCCCAACAAGTCTACACTGAACCTCCGAAGAGTAACCTATCCAGACCCGTTCCCTTACTACTCAGCATTTACCTTTGACTAATGCGCCTAACCTACACATTCCTGAACACTATGGGCAATTTAGCATGGGCAATTCACCTAACTTGCACATCTTTGGATTGTGGGAGGAAACCGGAGCACCTGAAGGAAAACCCATGCAGACATGGGGACAACGTGTAAACTCCACACAGTGTTGCCCAACATGGGAATCGAACCTGGGTCCCTGGCACTGTGTGGTAGCAGTGCTAACCACTGAGCCACTGTGCTGCCCCAAAATTGAGTTAAACTTGCGGTCATGGTGGGATTTAAACCCAGGTCCCAGTAACATTATCTAGGTCTTTGGGTCCAGCGATAATATCACTAGGCCATCACCTCCCCCATTTGTTTATTTGTGTCCTAGATTTATTTTCAAAATAATAAATATTTATTAGTATGATATTGAAATAAGTGGCCATCTTCCTTTAGCATATTTGTACAAGTTCAGAAATGCTCTATTGTCATGGAATACACTGAAAAATTGATGCTGGAAATTAATTTGTTCATAGTAGATTTGAGATTTAGAAGCACATTGGTCCTTTCTCATTTTGCAAACAAGAAATATGCAAAAATGACTAATTTTGCAAGAATGTGCCTGCGAGGAGAAAGTGAGGTCTGCAGATGCTGGAGATCAAAGTTGAAACTTTATTGCTGGAACAGCACAGCAGGTCAGGCAGCATCCAGGGAACAGGAGATCCTGAAGAAGGGCCTGTGCCCGAAACGTCGAATCTCCTGTTCCCTGGATGCTGCCTGACCTGCTGTGCTGTTCCAGCAATAAAGTTTCAACTTCAAGAATGTGCCTGCTCCAAGGACTCTTGAAATGTATTGAGTGCTGTCTCAGCGATGGGTAATTTTCAAATAATATTATTTTACTTAATGCCTAAACATGCCAACAACAGGTCAAAAGTTGATTCATGAATGCTTCAGCTAAGTTGTCAGTGGTGAGTCTTCTACTCATTCTTTCTCTTTCACTGTTCTTTGCAATTTTTCTCTCTCTCTGCATTTTCTTTCTCTTGCTGGGATTAAGGGAGCTTGTGCAAAATGTGTTGAGTATGATTTCAACTTGTTGAAAAAAGTTATGAAAGGCAAAAGCAAATACTTATTCATTCAGCCCTATAAAACATTGAGGATAAAGGAAAATTAATTTTCTACATATCAACTTATATGCTGTTGACATCTTTGGAGATCGTGATTGATGGTATTGCTATGTTTAGGAATCATTTTAATTTGTGTTCCTGTAGCCAGGTAAAGAGAAACAAATTAAATGACAGAAGTATATGATGAGATAAAAGCAAGTTGTCAACTTGTGATGGACAATTTCATTTGTAGTGAGGCAATGCAGAAAACCCCAACGCAAAATAAAAAAACATTATTTCATTTTACTCGAGCAGAAATTTCACTATCACAACCGAGTTTATTGTGGACTACATGCATGCCCAGCAACTGGTGGGTAAAAATGATTCCATAAAATCAGAGAATTCCTACAGCCCATCAAGTCCACACCGACCCTCCAAAGAGCATCCTATCCTGACCCAACCCCTTACCCTATTCTATCCCTAAAACCCTGCATTTCCTATGGCTAATCCACCTAGCCTGCACATCTCTGGACACGATGCGCAATTTAGCATGGTCAATCCATCCAACCTACACATCTTTGGACTGTGGAAGTAACCCAGAGTACCCGGAGGAAATCCATGCAGACATTGGGAGAATGTGTAAACTCCACACATACACTTGCCCGAAGGTGGAATAAACCTGAGTCCCTTGTCGTGAGGCAGCAGTGCTAACCACGCTGCCTTCGTCCATTATAATAATTTCCATTATAATTTGCAGGCCATGCCATTGGTTGCTAATTTTTCTTTTTTAATATTTATTCCAGTTACTGATGTTTGACTAAATGATGGACACTCAGTCATTCCAAAGGAAAGGCTTTGTTGTGGAATGAGAAACTCCTATCGTCAGCTTGAAGAGTGCGTGGCTTAAAAAATTCAAAGATTACTTATAATAAATTCAGGTGAGGTGCTCTAAAATGATGGTGGCAAGATGTAGAAGCATGTGTGTGTTATGCTATGGCCAGGCCTACGCAGTTGTGAGGAAAGTGGCATTGACAAAAGCTTTCTTCACCTTGACTGACTGTCTACCTCAGGTTCATTTTGTGGGCGGCACGGTGGCACAGTGGTTAGCACTGCTGCCTCACAGCGCCTGAGACCCGGGTTCAATTCCCGCCTCAGGCGACTGACTGTGTGGAGTTTGCATGTTCTCCCCGTGTCTGCGTGGGTTTCCTCCGGGTGCTCTGGTTTCCTCCCACAGTCCAAAGATGTGCAGGTCAGGTGAATTGGCCATGCTAAATTGCCCGTAGTGTTAGGTAAGGGGTAAATGTAGGGGCATGGGTGGGTTGCGCTTCGGCGGGTCGGTGTGGACTTGTTGGGCCGAAGGGCCTGTTTCCACGCTGTAATGTAATCTAAAAAAAAATCTAATCTTGATTCCGGAACCACAATTAACTTAGAATCTTTAGTACATCAAATGTAATTTCCCTGATTCCAAAAAAAATTCAATGAGCTACACACTTGCCTTTATATGTAAAGTAAGAACTATTTGGGTTCATTTCACTTCACTAATTTTTGAGATCAATGATAATTTATCACCATAAAATGGGGAAAAAATGTGTTGTCCCAATGCAGGTACTTTCCTCAAGCTGGTGGGATATGTTCTTTCTTGTTTTAGTACTTGGGAAAGAAAAATATAGTTTATGAGCAAACCAGCATTTAATTTCTTACCCTGAAAGTCTGACCAATAAAAAAAATCCGATTGATATATGAGTAAAACTGTTATAGTAGAGTGGTGCAGGAAGAACACCAAAATATTCGCAATATGAAATGAGTGGTAAAGTCAGTCACACCCATATTGAGTTAATATTCTTGTTGGATTGCAGTGGTAAAGTCTTGACATTTCATGTACAAATCTCTTGAAAGTGGCATTGTGATCTGTAAGATTATTCTGTGACTTAACAGTTTTGATTCATTATCTAGCTCTCCCCATTATCAATGGTTTTATTATCTTGCAGTTGAATTCCAATAAAATGGGTGATTTTTATTTTGAGAGCATGTTCCGAAATTTAGGTGCTCCTTCTTGGGGATGATACCAATTAAAGGACTGATCTGAGTAAATTCTATTGATATTTTCTTGAAAATGTAATCTAGCGTTTACATTTGAAAGAAATGCAACCATTAAATTATTAGTTAAGATTGTTATTTTAATAAATTAAAGATTCACATATCCTTTTTGGGTTTCGACCAAACAAGTCATGGTTTTATCTCACTTTAATATTTATTTGTAAAAGGTTGTTACAATTAAGTGTTTTCAAACAAAGTTTTCCTTCAGCTGTAGTTGATGAGATCCTGGTTAGTGACTGCTTTCATCTCCGGTGTTTACATACTGTTAATTCTGCCCTTCTTAGAACTGGGACTATTTTTCTTCCTTGTTAGCTTCTCCATCCTTTCAAACCTCCATTTTCCATCTGGAGTTTGACCCTAAGGTAGTACATTGTTCCATTAGCAGTTGTATGTTTTCTGTTTTCCACACATTTACCTTGATCACTATTCCATCCCCCTCACTTATGGTTTTTGCTTTCTCCTTTTCATGCACTTCAGTATATACATTCAAAGCAGATATGAACCCTTTCTGTCTACAATACTGTGCCCTTATGTAAAAATTTAGGTTCTATGCTTGCTGTTTGTGTTCTATGTTTGCTCAAATTGTAACCACTTGTTTGCTGATGGGTTGACTTTTTTGAGCATTTATGTATGTCTCCCAGGAGTTTGAGGTATAGGGAGAGGCTGAATAGGCTGGGGTCTTTTTCTCAGAGTGTCAGAGGCTGAGGGGTGACCTCCTAGAGGTTTATAAACTTATGAGGGGCATGGATAGGGTAAACAGACAAGGTCTTTTTCCCCATGGTGGGGGGAGTCAAAAACTGGAGGGTATAGGCATAAGGTGAGCAGGGAAGGATTTTTAAAAAGACCTGAAGGGTAACTTTTTCACGCGTGAGGGTGGTGTGTGAATGAAGGAGCTGCCAGTGGAAGTGGTGGAGGCTGGTACAATAACAAAATGTAAAAGGCATCTGGATGGGAATATGAATAGGAAGGGTTTAGAGGGATATGGACCAAATGCTGGCAAATGCGACTAGATCAGATTAGGATAGCTGGCTGGCAGGTTGAGATGAACCAAAAGATCTGTTGCTGTGCTGTACATCTCTGTGACTCTATGATCATGATATTTAGCATCTTGTCATTAGCACTTTAATCTTTCTGGCTTTGGTCTTCCCCACAGCATGTTATCACAGGCTTCATCAATGTGTTCTACCTTTCTTCTAAATACTTCATAAGTTTTGTGCTGAATATTAACTTTGGCCATTATCCAGGCTGTGTAGTTTAGTAGTTGTCATACTAAATTAGTGATCTAGTGAACTGAACTGAGAATCTAGAATTAAATCAGCAATAAAACAAATTGAGAGACAAGTGATTCATGCCAGACAAATGCCAGACAATGACCGTCACCAATAAGAGACACTCTAACCACCACCATCACTTGATATTCAACAGTATTACCATCACTGAATACCATCATAATCAATATCCTGGGGATTATCATTTACCAGAAACACAACTGGACTTACCACATAAACACAGTGGCTCCAAGAGCAGGTCAGAGACTAGGGATACTGCAGTGGGTAACTCACCTCTTGACACCCCAAAGTCTATCCTCGATCTACAAGGCACAAGTCAGCAGTGTGATGGAATACTCCCCACTTGCCTGGGTGGATGCAGCTCCAACAATGCTCAAGAAGCTTGACACCTTCCGGGACAAATTAAACCGCTTGATTGGCAACACATCTACAAACTTTCAATCCCTCCACCACCGGTGTTCAGTAAGAGCAGAATGAACTGCCTATAAGGTGCACTGCAGAAATTCACCAAAGATCCTTCAACAGCACCTTCCAAACCCACAACCACTTCCACCTAGAGAGACAAGGACAGCAGGTATTTGGGAACCAAGCACTAAGTACCATCATCTGCAAGTTCCCCTCCAAGTCACTCACCACCCTGGCTTGGAAATATACTGCCGTTCCTTCACAATCATTGGGTCAAACTCCTGGAATTCCTTCCCTAACAGCAGCGTGGGTCAACCCAGAGCAAGTGGACTGCAGCGATTCAAGAAGGCAGTTCACCACCACCTTCTCAATGGCAAATAGGGATGGACTATCAATGCTGGCCAGCCAGTGGCACCCAAGTCCCACAAATGAATAAAACAAAAGAAGGACGGTGTCTTTAAAAGAAAGATTACCAAGAATACATGCTTATGAAAGACTGGTACTTGTTCCCCTGGAAAGTACAGAGGACTCTGTACAAATGTGCTTACCTGGGCTGTGCAGAATTCTGACCTCTATTCTATAAGCCACCTCTTGCCTACACTTGACTGTGTGCTGGATCCCTTGGCAATCCTCTACCTTTGGTACATTACATGAATGGCAGCAGCCACCACCTCCCCTGTGATGCAGCCAAGCAATGATGAGTTGCTGGCCTCTATTGGGGTTCTCCTGTTACTCTTCTTCCTATTTCTTATACTTTTAGTAATTCATATTTGTGATTGTATTTGTACTTTTCCACTGCCACCACCCCCACTGGGTGTGGTATCACTTTTCCCTTCATTAGAACCCTTAAGCATCTTGACACCCCCTATTAAGTGACCTGTTAATCTTCTCTGCAGTCATGAAAAATGCTGCAATTGCACCTCTCTCTTCATAAATCAATAGACAATAGGTGCAGGAGTAGGCCATTTGGCCCTTCGAGCCAGCACCACCATTCATTATGATCATGGCTGATCATCCACAATCAGTATCCTTTTCCTGCCTTTTCCCCATAACCCTTGATTCTACTATCTCCAAGAGCTCAAAGTATCTAGAGACTTGGCCTCCACTGCCTTCTGGGGCAGAGCATTCCATATATCCACTACTCTCTGGGTGAAGAAGTTTCTTCTCAATTCAGTTTAAAAATAAGGGGTAGGCCATTTAGAACAATGTCCTCTGGTTCTGGACTCACCCATCCGTGGAAACATGCTTCCTGCCTCCAGGGTGTCCAATCCATTAATAATGTTATATGTCCCAATCAGATCCCCTCTCATCCTTCTAAATTCAAGTGTATACCAGCCCAGTTGCTCCAATCTTTGAACATATGATAGTCCCACCATTCCGGGAATTGACCTCGTGAACCTACACTGCACTCCCTCAATAGCCAGAGTGTTCTTCCTCAAATTTGGAGACTAAAACTGCACACAATACTCCAGGTGTGTTCTCACCAGGGCCCTGTACAGCTGCAGAAGGACCTCTTTGCTCCTGTACTCAATTCCTCTTGTTATGAAGGCCAGCATGCTATTAGCTTTCTTCACTGCCTGCTGTGTACCTGCATGCTTGCTTTCATTGACTGATGTACAAGAACACCTAGATCTCGTTGTACTTCTAATCCTTTATTGTCCACTTCCATGTACAGGTTTTCCCATTCCCTTTAAAAGATGGCAATGAGATATATTTTCATCCCTTATCTTGCTTTCAAGATGTGCAAACTTTTTTTTATGATGTGAGTTGGATATCTGTTCTAATTATTCTTTCTGTCTTTGCAATCATTACCATCTTCTGAAATTCCCAACTTAATGTCAGCATATTTTAATATTGTTCCTTTGAGTTTCAGTACAGTTTTACTATTGTGTAACTAAGAGCAACTTCCATCGCAGATCCTGGTGAAATACCGTCGGTTGCACCTTTTACTAATCAGTCCTTCCACTATGTTTTGCTAACCCCAGTCTTTCGAATTTTTTGAACCATTTATTGTTCTCTTCGGTTTCTTTTGTGTTATGTTAATAATTGCTTGGAGAAAATCTTGAAACATTTATTTTAGCTATTTTTTCTTGTTGTTCCAAGATGATTTTTATTTTGTCAATATATAAACAATTTCCTGTGTGGCATTTAATGATGCCAGTGATTGTGCCTGTTTAATTACAGGAGATTGCCTTGACTCTCAATCTGATTACTAAGTTGTACTGTGTGCTTTCTATATTACTAAAATAATCAGTGCAAAAATGTGCCTTTAGTTTATTAAGTGTTCTTTTGTTAAGCATTCTTTTCTTTCATTAGTAAGGTGTCATCAATAGAGCTATCAAGCAGCACCTGATTGGCACTAACCTGCTCAGTGACACCCAATTTGGGTTCCACCAGGGCCACTCAACTCCTGACCTCCTGACCCCCTTGGTTCAAACATGGATAAAAGAGCTGAATTCCAGAGGTGAGAGTGAGTGCCCTTGGCTTCAAGGCTGCATTTGCCTGTGTGTGGCAGACACCCTGGCAAAACGGGCATGACACAGCAAACTGCATGTGTGTAGTCCTATGTACATTTCTGGTCACTGTACTTATGGAAGGATGTTATTATGATGACAGTACAGAGAGGATTTACTAGACAAAACACCTGATATAAGTGAGTCCTCTTGTGAGGAGAGACTGGATAGGCTGGACCTGTATCCTCTGGAGTTTAGAAGAGATAGAGGTGACTTAATTGAAACATTTAAGATCATGAGAGGACTTGGCCAAGTGGGGGAGAGGGTGTGGAATAGGATGTTTTATCCTTTGGAATAATCTAGAACAAATTAACAGTAAGGTGTCACCCATTTAAGATGAAGATAATTTTTTTTAAATTCTGAGGGTTCATTTAGTCTTTGGAAGTTCCTCCTTTAAAAGGCTGTGGATACAGGATTTTATATATTTTTAAGACAGAAGTAGATTCTTGATTACCAAGGGGATGAAAAATTATTGAGGGTGTAGAGGAATGTAGAGTTGCAGTTAATATCAGAACATCCTTGACCTTGCTGAATGGTGGAGCAGCCTTGAAGGGCTGAGTGGCCTACTGTTGTTCACATGTTTGTGTCTCAGCTCCAAGACATCTCTGGGTACTGTCCTAGACCCAACCATCTTCAGCTGCTTCATCAATGACCCTTTCTTTCATCTTGATGTCAGAAGTAGGGATGTTTGCCGATGATTGATTACACAAATGCTAGCACCATTCGCGGCTGCTCTGATACTGAAGCAGTCCATATTCAAATAAAGCAAGACTTGGGTCACTATCCAGGCTTGGGCTGACAAATGGGAGAAAGTGAGGACTGCAGGCGCTGGCGATCGACCTTGGGTTGACAAATGGCAAGAAACATTTGCACTACGTAAATATCAGGCAATGACTATTTCTAACAAGAGACAATAACTACTGTCCATGACATCAAGTGGTATTATCATCACTGAATCTTCACTATCAACATCACAGAGGTTACCATTGACCAGAAACTGAGCTGGACTCACTATGTTATTACTGTTGCTGCAACACCAGATCAGAGGCTAAGAATAGTGCAGCAAGTAACTCAACTCCTGACTTCCCAAAGCCTGTCAGTCATTTAGAAGGAATAAGTCAAGATTGTGATGGAATATTCCCCACTTGCCTAGGTGAGTGCGGCTCCAACAACACTCAAAAGCTTGACACCATCGATGTCCATTAGCCTGCTTATTTGGCAGCACATCCACAAACATTCAGTCACTCCACTACCGATGCTCAATATGATCTACAAGATGCACTGCAGAAATTCGCCCAAGGTTCCTTTCAAAGATAGCACTTTCCAAATTCATGAGCACTTACCTCTAGAAGGACCAGGGGAGCAGATATATGGGAACTCCACCAGCTACAATTACCCCTCCAAGCCACTCACCATCCAGACTTGGAAATATATCAGTGTTGTTGTGT
Source organism: Chiloscyllium plagiosum (assembly GCF_037043375.1). Taxonomy (NCBI): domain Eukaryota; kingdom Metazoa; phylum Chordata; class Chondrichthyes; order Orectolobiformes; family Hemiscylliidae; genus Chiloscyllium; species Chiloscyllium plagiosum. Next base: position 502,367 of record NW_028270145.1, read on the forward strand.
TAAAATCCTGGAATTCCTTCCTGAAGGACATTGTTGGTTTATCACACAGAGACTGCAGTAATTCAAGAGGCAGCTTACTATCATCTTCTCATGGGCAATTATGGGCATACAGTAAATGCTAGCTGTGCATTGAGGGCATGAAATATTAATTCAAATATCATGCATATTGTAAGCAATGGGTTCTGCTTACTTTTCAATGTGTATAAAATGCTTGAATTCATCTGATATAAAATGGGATGTCAGTGCAACTTCTTTATATCAGCATTCTTCTCCAACTTGATTACCCTTTAACATTTCCAGACCAGTATCTGAATCCGAAGTGATGGATAAAAATGTAAGTTTCATGTGTGGAATGTGAAAATGGCATTTAATTTCTTATCCGATAGGTAGGTTTGCGCAAATCATTTGAATAAAAAGCTGCAGCAAGTAATTTGGCCCATAGAGTCCACACTTACCCTCTGAAGAACATCCCACCCATACTTATCCCCCTACCCTTTCCCAGTCACCCTGCATTTCCCATGGCTAATCAACCTAGCCTGCACATCCCTGACACTATGGGTGATTTAGCATGGCCAGTCTACTTTATCTGCACATCCTTGGACTGTGGGAGGAAGCAGAGCACCCGGAGGAAACCTGTGCACATATGGGGAGAATGCGTAAACACAGACATTTGCCTGAGGCTGGAATTGAACCCGGCTCCCTGGCACTGTAAGGCAGCAGTGTTAGCTACCATGCTGCTCTAAAGAGAACTGCAGTAAATTGGAGTAGATTATAGATTGAATAATAAGTTATATATTTAATTAAAGCATGAACTTCCATTCACATCGTCATAAGGCATTAAGTGTTGAACCTCCCCAATCCACTACTTACTGCAGCTGTGGTTTGTAATCCATGTTTGTCAGGAACACCTATTTGCCCAAATCATTATCTGTTTCCCTAGCTAAGGGAAAGATCCATTCTTTTTAAAAAAAATCTTTTTTATCTGAAGTCACCCTGAGAGAATTTTCTGGCTTATCATCTGGAATCAGAAGTTCCAGTTTCTGAAAAAGAAAATCCTACGAGACTTGAAGCATTGACCTGCTGGCCTAATTCATGCCCCTTTGCCTCAGTTGTCAAGTCTTGCTGTCTCTCACTTGTTCTGTTGAACCTCGCCCTGCTCAATAAAAGATTACTGCAGTACCCTTGGTGCACTGCGCCGAGTTCCCCCATTCACCCAACTTTAGTATCCTGCCATCACTACTGTATGAAGTTGGCCACCATTGCTGCTTAGTCAACTTCTGCTTAAGTTTAAATACCAGAGTTTAAATTGCACTATGCTATGTTATGTATTATGCATTTCTTTGGAAATTCGGAGTTGGGGCTTAATCTGTCTCACTCCAACTCTGATTTTTAGCTGAAAAGACAAAGTCAAGTTCAATAAGTTAGCTTTTTGCTTGGTCGTTTTTTATGATTTGGAGATGCCGGTGTTGGACTGGGGTGGACAAAGTTAAACATCAGGTTATCGTCCAACAGTTTATTTGGAAGCAGTAGCTTTTGGAGCGCTGCTCCTTCACCAGGTGGTTGTGGAGTATAAAATCATAAGACACTGAATTTATAGCAAAAGATTACAGTGTCATACAGTGATATATTGAACAAACCTGGATTGTTAAGTCTTTCATCTTTTAGAATGTAGGCTTCGGTTCATTAATATATAAATCCTAGAACAACTTCTAAGTCACCTTCTTGAGATAACTTAACGTAACTTTAAAGATGAAAGACTTAACAATCTAGATTTGTTGAATATATACTATATGAGACTGTAATCTTTTACTATAAATTCTATGTCTTATGATCTTATACTCCACAACCATCTGATGAAGGAGCAGCACTCTGAAAGCTAGTGCTTCCAAATAAACCTTTTGGACTATAACCTGTTATAGTGTAATTTTTTATGCATCAGTCACAGATTTGAGTTATTAATTTACTCTTCTGGAATTGCTTTTATTCCCTGAAATTCCTGTTTACTATTGTGCCAAACCTTATCATTCTATGTGCACAACCACCACCTAATAAGACAAAGTTGATATGTGACCCTCCCTTCCCCACCCTGCTGTCCTGATCATACAACAAAGGTTGGGCAGCCCTATATTGAAGCATTTAGGCATTAACTTTCTCAATTAACATGTGTGGCTCTTCATCAGATGCTTGCTGTTAAGTCCTTGCAAACTGCATCTATCATTTGTCTATAATTTTATGAATCTCAAAACCTCCACTGCTTAAATCAATCACAAGTCTTTTTATGTAATCAGTAAGCATGTGAATTATTACCTTTTGCTAGTTTAAGTTACTTATGCTGAGAGTTTCTATTCGTTTTCCATGCTGCGCAAAGCTAACTAACTGCCTCACTTACCTCATTCCTCATTTCTGAGCAGATATTTAGCAGTCACTACCTTTGTGTGTTGCTCTCCTCGTGAAATTTGAAAAATCGGGGTTAGTTCCAATGTTATATCCCCACTGTCTACCTTCAGGATTCTTGGATGTGAACTGTCTAACTCTTGGCATTCAATTTTTTGGCCTTAACTCCTTATGAATCATTTCCTCATTAATCCTTCTCCATTGAAGATTTCCTTCTCTTTCTTTGTAAACACTGTGTACATCAACTGGTCACTAAGAATATAATTCTGTATCTACCATGGTATTTTTAATCACAACTATTCTAATGCTGACTTTACCAACCCCTTAAAGACTTTTATTTACTGAACCTGTTTCATAGAATCCCTACAGTGTGGAAGCAGGCCATCCAACCCGTCAAGTCCATACCAACCCTCTGAAGAGTATCCTACCCAGACCCAACCCTCCTACTCTATCTCTGTATTTCCTATGGCTAATCCATCTAATCGGCACATCTTTGGACTGTGGGATGGCAACTGGAGCAAACCCATGTGGACACAGGGAGAATGTGTAAACTCCTTGCAGTCACCCAAAGTTGGGATCGAACCTGCGACCCTGGTGCTGTGAGGTAGCAGTGCTAGCCACTGTGCCACCCCAAAAGTCAGAAAAGCTGTTTGTGGTTTCCATTAGTTTGTACAATATCCCTTGATTCCCTTTAAGAACAGTGAGTTTGAGTTGAAAGCATAAGAGGTGTGCAACAAATATTAACCCAGTCACTGCAATTAATTTGAGAAATACTATAATACTGTAATTTGTATAAGGGAAAATGATGAAGTTGGTTGTCTGGATCATAAAGGAAGTATAAAACAATTCCTTTGGTCATCATACCAATATAAAGGTAGTTTTTATTAGCAATAGGTATCCATTTCTATGAGGTGCCTTTTATAAGACATACTTTTATCATTTGTTCCAGTTTCAGTGCAGGTGGGCTACTTTTTTACAACACTTGCCATCAGTTTGGATTTTGGCTTCTTTATGCCAATTTCTAACCAAGAATTGGCTTGCTATCTATCAATGTGGCTAATGCTAGATTGGACTGAAGTGAATCACCATCAGAACAGAAAAGAATGTTGTTAATAATCTTTATTTGTTCACTGAACTCATTTATAATTATACTAGATCCAGAATAATAGTTCGAACCAGTCTTAAATGTTCAGGATGTCTCAAGGATGAAGTTTTTGGATGAGTTAGAGATTTAATAAACACTTTAATGTGATGGAACATAGTCTCTTTAAAAGGAATAGTATTTTCAACTTCACATTTTAGTTTCCTTCCAAATCAGTCTACTCTCAGTCATCAGTAAAATGATGGGAAGTGTTATTAAGCAGTGCCTGCTTAGCAATAATCTGCTCACTTATCCTCAGTTTGGGTTCTGCCAGGCCACTCAGCTCCTGATCTTATTACAGTCTTGGTTCAAACATGGACAAAAGAGATGAATTTCAGAGTTGAGAGTGATAGCCCTTGACATTAAGGATGAATTTGAAGTGTGACATCAATGTGTATCAAGGGGCAATCTGTCTGCTGGTTGGAGTCATTCTTGGCATACAGGTAAATGATTGTGGTTGTTGGAGGTCAGTCATCTCAGCTTCAGGACATCTCTGTGCAGAGTTCCTCAGGAATTATCTTCAGCCCAAACATCTTCATTTGCTTCATCAATGACCTTTCCTCCATCATGAGGTCACAAGAGGGGATGTTGCTGATGATTGTACAATGTTCAGTATCTTTCACAAATGTTCAGTCTGAGGCAGTCCATGTTAAAATGCAACAAGATATAGACAATATCCAAGCTTTGGATGACAAGTGGCAAGTAACATTTGCAGCACACAAATACCAGGCTATGATCATTCCAATAAGAGATAATCTAATCGCCACCCCTTGACATGCAGTGGTGTTACCATGATTGAATTCCCCACTATCAACGTCCTTGTGGATACCATTGACCAGAAACTCAATTGGGACTTGCCACATAAACACAATAGCTACATGAACAGGCCAGAGCCTAGGAATACTGTAACGAGTAACTCACCACCTTATTCCCCAAAGCCTCTCCACCATCTACAAGGCACAAGTCCAGGAGTATGATAGAACACTCCCTAGTTGCCTGGAGGAGTGCAGCCCTAATAACACTCAAGGACCTTGACACCATCTACGACAAAGCAGCTTGATGGCACTGTCATCAATCCACTCCCTCCATCATTATCTACAAGATGCACTGCAGAAATGCACCAAAGATTATTCGATAGAATCTTCCAAATGCATGACCACTTCCATCTAGAAGGACAAGGAACACAACTCACCATCCTGACTTGGAAATGCATTGTTGTTCCCTCACTGTCTGTGTCTCAAGATCCTGGAATTCTCTCCCTAAGAACATTCTCTCCCAAAGGACATACCCACTGTGTATGGACTGTAGCGGTTTAAGAGAGCAGCTCCCCACCACCATCCCAAGCGCAGCTAGGGATGGCCTATAAAGGCTGTTTAGGCAGTGACACCTACATCCCATAAGTGAATAAATTAAAAAGGAAGGTTCCTGTGAAGGCTGAGAAGAATTGCAGAAATCTACTGTGTAAATGTATGCAAATAGCTGGATTGTAAAATTAATGATACTGTATATACTCGAAAACTTGTTGATCTCATGTAAAAGTTGACCTCTAACTTTCAGCCAAAATGTCATTCATTTTTGATAGACTTGAGTGTATATATCAACTGCTAACCTTTGGCTGTAAAATTCATTTACCCCTAGCTCACTGTTGAAGTCAAACTTGCCCTGGTGCAAACCTATATGATATAGTCATAGAATAGCAAAACATGGAAAGCATCTATTCAACTCTTTAATGTCTCTGCACATCAACATGTGAGGTCAAGGCTGCCACTTCATTTGTAGGAATATGGCACAAAACAATCTCATTCGTTAATATTTTTATGCTATGAAGACAGACACTAAATCAGATCAGCCTCCTTGTCCCTGTATTTGCAACACAGTAAAATTGAAACATTCACTGACCCATAAAATTGACCACAATGGTTTCGAACCAGACTTTGTGAATAATCAATACCAGACACTGAATTTATAATTTAAAGAAAATAATTAATAACTTATTAATGTAGAGTTATTGATGCCAGACAGAGTTTATAGCTTTGACAAAGGAATTTATGATTAAAATGGTAGTTTTAACAGAGCCAGGTTAAACAACAAGGTAATCTGATTAATGTCTGTGGCTTAAACCCAATCTTCTTTGATTCTAGCACCAACTCACATAGAGACAGTCAGACAAACGCACACAGTTAAGGGATAAATCAAAAGAAAAATAATAAAGTGTAACTGATGACTTGACTTAGACAGTCTCCACAATCCATAACATCACAGGCACATGGGATTGTGTCTTGGCTGATTTCTGAAGACAATAGTCAATGCAAAGATCTTCAAAGGAATGTTCCTTTAATTCGTATGACTGAGATTCTATCTTCTGAACTTTTAATAAGTAGATAGTGGGATGATAATCAGGGAGCAATCAAACCTCTGTCCTGCAGCTTTGACAACTGCACTCCTTCTGACAAGGGCACAGATTTGAAAACCAGTACAAACTTTGGTTTCTTTTTCTTAGATTTGTTGAAACTGGCTCCCAGTGAGGCCCCAGTTAATCATCCAAACATCTGTCAGCTTTTTCAGCAAAATTTTCTGAAGTCAAAGTATCTACAGAGTTCCTTAAGCAGTAATCTACTTGCAATTAACTTTCAGACCTGGCCTCAAAAACAATTACCAGTTTGATTGATCTCTTTTTTTAAAAAAAAACATGCAGCAGCTCAAAATCCAAAGGTCAGCTTCCACTCTCAGCTCATACTTCAAAACAAAAATGATAAAAATAAAGTTAATCAAGGTCTCATCAAAATGGTAATAAGGTATCATGGAGCAATGGTAGATATACAGTCCAGTTTGAATTTCATGTCATCTTGAAAAGGAGACAAATAAATCTGTTGCAGCTAGAGACTTTGAGATATCAGAGAAGAATGTTAGAGTTTGGCTTTCCACATAGCTTATGTTGATGCCAATGAATAATACCAATGGGCCAATAGAGTGAAGCCTAACATGTGGCTATAGTTGCACAATTATGATGTACAAGCAAAATTGCCAAAATGGACTCTTGTTTTCTTGAGTACCGGACTGAATTTTCCTCCCGAAACTAGCAAAATATCGGCGGATGTGAAAGGCAACCCTGAAAGATTATATCACGTTTATGAAAAGAAATAATATTTTACTCTGACAGAAGACCAAGATTTCAGATTCTGCCACCAGCCTAGTTTACAGTCTTATTGCATTTCAACGGTTTATAATAAAACATTGATAAAAGAATTGAGACAGATTGAGCTGCGTTGGGAATATGAAAGAAATGCCCATGAATTTTGATTTAAATCAATTAAATAGTGAGAAAAGCTGGATGCACTAACAATGATGACAACTAACCAAGAAAAATGTGATTCGCAGTAGTGTTTTCCTGTCTGCCTGATGGGCCAAAGCATATGCCAGGGGTGATATTCGAGAAAGAAAATCCCTCTTGAATGGGTCACTTCCAAAACGAGTAGTTGTCCAAGTTCATAATAAAGGTAAGTTTGAGGAATGTCTGACCACGAGAAACATCATCACACCATCAACTTGTTAAGATCATAGCTTTTCGATGTTGATGTTGCATTTATGTTATGAAACAGTGACACTCTAGTGATTCCTAGTGGTCCAATCAGGCTCATTCAACCAGTGGATGTCTCTTAAAATCAACCAATTGAGGATAGCATCAGAAAAAAGTGGAATGACCGAGTGTTTGGAAGAGAGTAGACTTTCACTAAGGGGAATGGCAAATGGGGTCCGACCACAGCAATTCTATATGACTGAGTTGTAAACATTAGGAATGAAGTCAGAGTGGAAATTGTTATTTAATTATTAAAGAAATTATCGGATGTTACATACACTTGTTTTAACAGATGATAGTTAATTGTGGAATTATGTGGCAGATGATGACATGAATGCTGATGAAATGATGTTGAGAATCAGTCCAATTAAACTATTCAATCAGCTTTCTAAAAAATAATGGTTTCAACAGTGGACCTATCTAGAAAACTATCTTTTGTGCACTTCCATTCAGCACTTTTACCAAAACAAATAATTATTTTCATCTTCAATTTTTTTTTTGTTTTCCAATTCCATTAGCAGGGTGATGTGTTAAGATTTGGTAAAATGCTAACTACTCTTGACAAGTGTCATTTGACATGTAGGGTTTCTAGCATTTTCTGTTTTATTTCTGGTATGCACTATTTGTTTTGTATTATTATGGCAATGAGGAAAGAGTTTTTAAGACCACACATTATAGGTAAATTTATATTTGTACATTTTACAGAACTGTTGTCAGCTGATTAGAATGAATAACCTCTGCACTTGCAACTGTACAAGTTTAAGAGTGAATGCCACAGTTTGAGGAAACACTTTATGGAAAATCTCTTAACGTGCAATAGTAAGCCTTTCCTAAATTGCAAATATAGTATAACTACATTCTCGAAGTACTTTGTTCAATGTGAAGTGCTTTGGACCCCAAACTCTGTCATATATGTATTGCAAGTTCTCTTTCTTACATTGCCTTAACAGACTAACAGAAATATAAATGTCTATTGTCTGACTCTAACATGATATCCCTGAGTGTGCATTCAACACATTTACTTGGCCACAGATTTTCTATGAACTTATTTACAAATTTCCAAATCTTTGAAAGAAAAACTAAAATAAAAGAGAACATAGAATAATGTAGTGGTTATAATGATAATATTGCAACTTCCTGAAAGCCATATTATTAAAATGTATGAAGCCAGAGAAGTAGTATAACAGTGGGTGGGAATTAATTTGTTCTGAATACAATACTGCTGGGGAGGGTATTGATTTAGAACAAATTTGCTTAGTGGGGAAATGTTGTATTGTCAGAGATATTGCATTATAGCTGAGACATTAAACTGAGTAACCATGCATCACTTCAGTGAACATAAAAGATCCCATTGCTGTTTTTAGAAAAGCAGAGAGTCATACCTGGAATCCTTGCTAATATTTATCCCTCAATAAACATCACAAGAAGCAATTTATCTGGTCATTATCATTTGTTATTTGTGGGAGCCTGCTTTGTGTAAATTGGCTGTTGCATTTCCTACATTACAAAAGTGAATGACTATGCTTCATTGTCTGCAAAACACTTCTGGGATGTTTGGTGGTATCGAAAGGAGCTATATAAATCATAACATGGTTTTAGTACAGCGTTGTGATGGCACAGTCACTTAGTGTTTAGCACTGCTACCTTACAGTGCCAGGAACCTGGGTTCGATTCTACTTTTGGGTGACTGTCTGTCTGTGTGGAGTTTTGCACATTCTCTCCGTGTCTGCATGGGTTTCATCTGGGTGCTCTAGTTTCCTCCCACAGTCACAAGATGTGCAGATTAGGTGGATTGCCCATGCTAATTCTCGGAGTGTCCAGGAATGTGTAAATTAGGTAGATTAGCCTTGGGAAATACAGGGTTACAGGGATAGGGTGGAGAATGTGGGTCTGGATGGGATGCTCTTCAGAAGGTCAGTACAGACTTGGTGGACTGAATGGCTTGCTTCTATACTATCAGGATTCTATGATTTCTATTCTTCTATGAGAAGACAACTGTGTGGCCTATTGAGCCTGTGCTACCTCTCCTCAACAGCAATTCAGCTTGTTGCATTCCAAATTACTTTCCCTACGTTCCTGCGAATTATCCTTCGGGTCTTTATCCACTTCCTTTTAGAAATCTACAAGTGAATCCACCTCCATGCCACACACAATGTATTCCAGGTTTAGCTCCCAGTTATGTAAAGAGGTTTTCCTGCTGTCACCTATTTGATTCTTTTGTCAATCATTTTAAATCTGTGTTTTCTGATTCTCAACTCTTCCCGTTATTAAGAGCGATTAGTCTTTATATGCATTGTCTAAATACTTCAAAATTTTGTGTATCTGTACAAAGACTCCTCTCAGTCTTCTCCTCCCCCCCCCCCCCCCCCCCAGGAAGCACAACTTCCAACTTTGCCAGGCTGATCTGTTTTACCCCCCATCGGAACTCCTTTCTCTGCATTGACCTTGTTACCCCATTGAATCCCGTGAATGTATCTCTTACCTTCGTATAGACAGCTGGAAGTTATCCCACCATGTGACAATGGAAACACTCAATTCTTCACCCATCCCATCCACCCTCAGCATCTTCCTTTCTGGCTGGAGGGGGTGAACCTGGGGCAATTTCACATAAACCTCGGTGTCCCTGGTTACTTGCCTTCCTTACACCCTTGCACCTTGTACACTTAGGTTTGTTGCGGTGACATGAAAAAGCAGTTTGTATTAATGGATGAGCTTATAACTGTCACTCATCACAGCTGCCTATCTCACTGTTACAATAGTCTGGCCAGATATTTACTTGGCAAGAATTTCATATTTGGAGGAGATGGAGGAATGGGAGATGTAAGCGCAAACATGCATGTACACATTTATTTTATATCAAGCTGAAATATTGGTAAGCAGTTAAAGCAATAAGAAAGCATTCAGTCTGTTAACACATTAACATACAATTTTGTATCAAATGGAAAATCTGACAAACTAAGTACTCACAAAACTGAAAATATGGAAAAAACGTTTTGTTGTACGATACTTGTTTTCCACTTGATAATTGGAATAATCTGGGCACATTGGATGTAGACTTTATTGGCTATAGTGGTTTTTGTATATTTATATAACTGGGGAGGCAGTTGTAGTTTAATATTATAGCTAACAATCCATCCAGTGTCTTCATTGGATGTGAATATCTTCGGGAATTAATCTCTTGAGGGATAGAGTTCAGTATGTCAGTGACTGATCTGGATAGCCACAGCACAAGTTGAGCTATTCCTCATATGACCAAGTGGCCACATCAGCCCTGACCTGACTTCAAGTGGTCAAGGGTGGTCCAGGATTTCCAGGGAGGTTTAAAACCTGCGACAACACCACTCAGGTTGGTCATTGGACTTTGGCTGGTGATGCTACAGTCACCTGGGAGATGTACGATCAGGAAGTGGGATAGGTGTCAGTTTGTGGAGAGTGGAGTATTTTACATTGGATTTGTGGGACTTCAGATAAGTATGTGCTGTTTTTCTGAGGGCCGGCCTGACTAGGAGTAAATTTTACCTGTCAATCATGGTGTTTTTTGTGCTATCAGATGGTTCAACATGCATTACCATCAGAACCCACTTGAGCTACATTCGTTTCAACTTGCCTGGGAAACCACCTTATGATTGTGTGGAGGTGGATATCTGTCTTATGTGTGTAATAGCACCTAAGTCATGTTGAACAGCAGTACTCTGTTGATGATTACTGGGGACTACTGGGGACTTATGAAACAGTGTGTAGTATTTAGGCTCTGTTACCCCAGAGCTGCTTGTTTCTGTATGAAATTCGCTCTTGTTCTGACCTTGACTCTCATGTTCTGGGATTTTGTAGATTGTCATTCATCCAGGTCTTATTACCACAGAGTGCTGACGATATATATTGGAATGGCCTGTGAATTGATGTTTAATCACCAAAACATGAGGAAAATAGTGTGGATTCTGGATATCGGGAATAAGAACAAAATATTTGAACTCCTGGGAAAGAAACAGCATTAAACGTAGATCTGAGCTGGAAAAAGATAGCAAATTGTATATCAAAGAGGATGACGGCAGAAGGCAAAAAAGGATAGTAATGTGAAAAGAGACAAAAAGCAAGGCCCAGCAGAGGTGTAAGTAGCATTAGTACACACATTATTACCATATGTTAATATAAAATCTAAAACAACTGAAAATCTGAAACAACCACCCCCCCACCCCGGAGTGATTCATTTCTAAAGGAATACAAGCACTTTAGTTGCTGTTTTAGTCAGTACTACTTCAAACTTTTCTGGACCTAAAATATTAATTTTGTTTCTGTCTCCATAGATATTGCCAGACCTGTTAGTTTCTCCAGCAATTGCTTTTTTTTTGTTATTACTATATGTTGTTTGCCAAAATGGGAGCAATGAGAGAAATGGGAGCAGTTGGGTACATAGGGCTCTTGTGGTACAGTTCCTACCTTTGGACTAGGAAGCATAGATTCAAGCCCTCACCTATTCCAGAGGGGTGGAATAGCATCTCTGTGCAGGTTGATTTAAAAAAAATAGGTTGAATGAAAAAAGTGCTAGGTATAGATTATCATAAATGGTGTAATGGTAATATCACTGGATTAGCAATCCTGAGGCCCAGGTGAGTGACTTGGGGTCGTGGGTTCAAATCCCACTGTGGCAGTTCTTGGGATTTCAATTCAACTAGTTAATCTGGGGCAGAAATATATAAAATCCTTCTGGGTCAATTATGCCCTTTTTAAAAAAAACAAGAACTGGGTGTGGGGTTTGCTGTGGTGAAAGATTAAAAAATGTTTGGGTGCTTTGGCATTGAGGGGGTAAAAAAAGAGTTCTTGTGTCAGAATACTTCTGGATACAAGCAGGAAAAATGTTTTAAAATGGTGGGTTCTTAAAGAGTTCTTGTTTGGTTGCAGTGTCCCCACTCTTAGCCAGGAGACCTGGGTTCAAGTCCCAACTACACCACTGGTTAGTTAGAAATATGAAAAAAGCTGAGTCTCTTTTATTTATTTATTTTGTGGGACATGGGCGCTGCTGGCTGACCCAGCCTTTATTGCTTGTCCCTAGTTGCCCCTTGAGAAGGTGGTAGTGAGCTGCCTTCTTGAACCACTGTAGTCCACCTGCTGAGGGTTGACGCACAATGCCTTTAAGGGAGGGAATTCCAGGATTTTGACCCCGTGACAGTGAAGGAATGTCGATATATTTCCAAGTCAGGATGATTAGGGGCTTGGAGGGGAATTCACAGGGGGGGTGGTGTTCCCATGTATCTGCTACCCTTGTCCTTGATGGAAGCGGTCAGGTGTTTGGAAGGTGCTGTCTGAGGATCTTTGGTGAATTTCACACAGGTCCAGGTAGTGGACTATGGAGGAGGTGCTTTTTCCTCTTCTGGGGCTGTGATTGTATCAGGTATCGTTGGAGAGGGAGCATGTGTCCATTAACACCCTTGAACCCTTGAGAGGGATGGGCACTGTAGAGGTTGGAGTACTTCACCGTGTAACTCCATTTCAATGTAGTTCCCTCCCTCTCTTCCTAGCTTCCCCTCTATTTGTTGCTGCAGTGCCCCAGGTGGGTGGTGTTTGTTAATCGATCTCTAAGGACCAGAAGGCTTGAGTTCAAGTCCCATCTGCCCAAGATGCTTATGACACATTTGAACAAGTTGATTTTAATACGAGTGGCTTCTTGGGTGGAATGGGTTCAATGCATTATTGCCCCCACTAACTCCAGTGGATTTCATTTCCTCCCTTGTTTCCCCACTGTTTCTTCTGTTATTTGACACTGTAGTCATTTACTTACTTCGGTGATTTGGCAGTGCATTTTGTTAATAAAACAACAAAGAGCTGGAATGTTGGGGACACTTGTCATGCAACCATAGTATCCCTCCCTCTGAGGGAGAGACCTGGCTAAAGTCCCTGCTCCGTTGGTGTCTCTGAATAGGTTGATTTTTAAAAGACAATAATTATTGTTTGGATGACTAGATTGGGGCATTACGAGAGAGGTATGTTCTCCTGTGGGGGCTGGAGTGCATTATCTCCCCATCCAAGATGATTTTGATTTAATTCCCTCCCTTGTTATTTCCAATTTTTCTGGGTTACTGTTGCACTGCACCATGTAGGGAGAATAGGATGAGGGGGCAGATCCCTCACCGCTGCACCAACAACCTTTGCCATTCTCTTGGCGAGGTAGACATTGCTGGCCCATTCTCCGACCCCTCGCTCTCCACACCCACAGCAAAGCCCACAACCTGCTTGGAAATCGAGCTAGATTCTCAAGTACTGGTGGTGGGTTCCAGTCTGAAGTTTTTGTTGAGACTGGAAGACTGTAAGTGTACTTGTTCCATCAAAAGATGAGGTACTGCTCTTTGAGTTTATACTGAGCTTCATTAGTTTGGTGTTGGAGAGTGAGGACAGAGAGTTTGAAGAATTAAATTTGCAAGTGACAAAATTTAGCATTATGCTGGTGGATTATGTGAATGTGTTCAATAAAATGATCACCCAATCTATGTTTGATCTTCTCTCAGTAATGTGATGAAAGGTATATGTTTATATACATATGTATAGTAACTAAAATGTTTTTGGAGTTTGGATTTCAAACGAGTGGCATATGGATATTGTTTTGTTTTGACACAGTTTAATAATTAACTAGATCAGCCTTTTTGGAGCCATGATTTTAAACAAGTATGTGTCAGAGTACAGATAATTACAGGTCTCCTAGAAGTTTAATGCAAGTTTATTTATATTGTAGGATTTTACAACAGGAGAGAGAGGACATTGAAATATATTAGCTTGTTTTCAAGTTTAGATTAATCAAGATTTGCTTTCAGTTTAGAAAATCCCAAAGCTGGGAAAGCTTTTGGTTCAGGTTGAAAGAACTTGACTGAAGTCACATGTATGGATGTCTTCTCCAAGATAAGTGACTCAGAACAGTTAAGGAATAAATCACCTGGACCTCTGCAGATATTTAAAGGACTGAATAAGTCTAAGGACTAAGTCAGTGCGTGGTTAAGGTAAAAGGCCTCTTAACTCACTGGTCTAGAATTAAAAATAAGCAGTTTAGCCAAGTGTTCAGATTTGATGGGGGATAAATGAATGTGAGGTTTGATTAACTGGAAAGTGATGGTGTTGGCGAGTAGGTGGGATTTTGTTTTAGCGGGTGTTTGAAATCTCTTAAAGTAATTCAATTGTACCCATTTATTATTTGTTTTTAATTTCTCCTGTATAATAAACATATGCTTTGGTTTTAGGGACAATCTGCAGATTGACTCGGTTATGTTTCAGTGAAAGACTTCATTAAGTTAAATATATGATGATCTATCTTGCCAGATTTCATTGTGGGATCTGACCTGTCCAGTAGTATCATGAACTGGGATTACAATAGTAGTAAGACTGTGTCACTAACAATTAATACTATGCACTAACAAGTACTGTAGTTCATGTTTTCACCTTGAAGAAACAAAGAACAGAATAACACAGGAACAGGCCCTGTGGCCCACCATGTCTGTGTTGACCATGGTGCTGTTCTAAATGAATGCCATTTGTCTGCACATGGTCCATATCCCTCTATTCCCTGCCTGTCCCTGTGTCTGTCTAAAATGCCTCTTAAACTTTGCTATCTTTTCTGCTTCTACCATCTGCCCAGGCTGGGCATTCCAGACACCTATCACCCTCTGTTTCAAAATAAAAATTCCACATGCACCTTTTAAACTTTCTCCCTCTCACATTAAACCTTTGCCCGCTGGTATTTAACATTTCCGTCCTCGGTTTCTGTCAGGTTGCCGCTCAGCCTCTGAAGCTTTAGCAAAAACAATCCAAATTTGTCCGACTTCTCCTTTACAAGTAAGACACTCCAACCCAGGCAACATCCTGGTAAACCTCTTTTTTAACCCTCTCCAAAGCCCCCACATCCTTCCTATAGTTCAGCAGCCAGAATTGCACACCATGCTCTGAATCTGGCCTAACTAATGTTTTATACAGTTGCACTATGACTTGCCAATTTTTATACTCAATACCTTGACCAATAAAGGCAAGCATGTCATATGCCTTCTTTACCACCTTATCCACTTGTGTTAGCAACTGCAAGGAGCTATAAGTGTGCAGCCCTTTGTATATCAATGCTTCTAAGGGCCTTGCTATTTACTGTATGCTTTCTTCTTACACTTCTCAAAATGCATCACCTTACACTTGTCCAGATTAAACACTTGCCATTTCTTTGCCCAACTTTCCAACAGATCTGATATTCAGCTGTATCCTTTGATAAACTTTCTCACTATTCACAACTCCACCAATTCGTGTCATCCGAAACTTACTAATCAGACCACTGATGGTTGTGGAACACCACTGCTTACAGACCTCCAGTCAGAGAAACACTCCTCCACAATTACTTCTTTTGTCTTTTGTGGCCAAGCCAATTTTGTATCCAAGCAGTGTTTGGACCTCCAACAGTGAGGAGGGAGGAGGTGAAAAGAAGGTATTGCACATGTGCAGGATAGTATGAGGGAAGACTCCACCACTGTATTCACTGTGTTGCAGATATATTTCATGAACTGATCAAATGTGGCTTCTGCCTTTCTAAGCTCAGACTTTGGCTCATCTTTTATTCACTTGCGGATATTGCTGACTTATTGCCTGTCCCGACTTGCCCTTGAGAAGGTTGTGGTGAGTTGCTTTCTTGAACCGCTGTAGTCCATGTGCAGTAGGCAGACCCTCAATGCTGTTAGATCAGGAATTCATCAGTGATCATCATAGTGTATTCTGTTATATATCGATAATACAGATGAGATGACTGCATTATTGTAACTCTCCAATTATAGCTCTAACTTTCTTGTAGTTTACCACTTTAATCCCTTCTATTTTCACGCTGACTGCTGGTTATAATCTCTGACTATTCTAATGAAGTGCAATGCGTTACCCAAAGAAGGATTTAATGTTTCTGATTGGTACTCTGACCTGAACATTAACTTCAACAAATTCAGACTTTATTACCTTTTTCTTGTGTGAGAGATCTGGAAAAGGGCTGTTGACACCTGGGGAATAAGGTTGAATGACAGCATGGATGTTCAGTTGGTTACAAGCCCAAGATATAGTTTTCTCTCTGTCAGTGAAAGTCATGTCTTGCTGTTGTTTTGTTTGATGCTTGTACTTGCAATGATTTTTTTCTTCCTTCTCTATAGATTTTATATCTATTTCCTGTGGTTTGCTACTCCTCTAACTGCCTCGTGTATATGTCTTTATCTCTCTACCTTTCTGCAGCATTTGGTTTCTTTTTCTATTGTCTAATTATATTGCCATCTATTGAAGAGTTTGACTCTCAGTTAAGCTATCAGTGTTCCCTTTCATTAGAGTAACAAATGACAACTACTCTTATTGACGTTTTCTTTCCCCCTTTTTCTAATATCCTTAAAATTGCAACTGATCTTTTGAGATTTATCTGTGATGTAGGCCACTGTCCCAAAACTGAGGCATCTGTTAGATGTTTGGAGAAAGTGAGGACTGCAGATGCTGGAGATCAGAGCTGAAAAATGTGTTGCTGGAAAAGCACAGCAGGTCAGGTAGCATCAAAGGAACAGGAGAATCGACGTTTTGGGCATAAGCCCTTCTTCAGGCTGATGCCCGAAATGTCGATTCTCCTGCTTCTTTGATGCTGCCTGACCTGCTGCGCTTTTCCAGCAACACATTTTTCAGATCTGTTAGATGTTTTCCAGGACTCTCTGCTTTTAGTTAGCAATTTGAGTGTTTTGCAGGTTAATGAGGAAGAGAACAGTAGCCCACTTGAGCTGAATGTCAAAGACAGACATGTGAAAGTTGGGCCCATACTTTTGCACAGTGTTGACAAGGGCTGGCATATAGATAATAAATCACTTGGGCATGTAAATTAGGTTCAGCTAAAATTCACTGCTCAACAGTTTATCTGTGCCAGAGTACAATACCGTGAAGCAGTCATTTATCAATTCTGTATGGCTTTGGAAAGGCAGCCAAACAAATATCCGAAAGTCTATTTTATACTCCTTCTGATGTACTCTGCCATGATGTTATGAACTTAATTTTAATTGTCCAAGGTCAACAGGTAACTTCCAAATAGGAGATTACAGCTTACAATTTGAATGGTTGAAAGTGTGGCTCAAGAGTGTTGGCAAATGTGCAATGAGAACATCAGAATAGGAGAAAGTCATTTAGGTCGCCCAGTGCCACTCTGATCATGTTCAAAATGTGACTCACATCCATATACCCTCCCTTGTTCCATAACCCATAATACCTTTAGCAATAATCAATCAATATCAGACTTAAAATTAACATTTAAGCCAGCAGAAAATGTCATTTGCAGAAGAGAATTCCACTCTGTACTGCCCTTGTTAAAGGTTGCATCTTCATTTCACTCCTGAGAAGCTTGATTGAAACTTCAATGCCCACAATCCCAGCTGATGATGACACCAGCCAGATCAGATCTCAGAGTGAAACCTGACTGTACAGACCATGGATTTTACTTTTGTAATTTGGTTACTGTGCTGCTCTGTCACTGTACAGATTCACAAAAGGCTGACAGTGTAATGTTTTACAAAGAATATAAGTTTTCTTACAAAAGAGATTGGAAGAGAAACAAAGCTTTTTATGTGATAGAAAATTTGAAACGGTCTTATCATAAACAGCAAAAGAAAATATTTCCTAGCAACATCTTTTTACAGGCCCTCAAGCCCAGTGAATTATGACTCTGTTTTTGTGTGAAAGTTTCTTACTCTAATGACAAGGTTGCTAGCATTTCTTTTCAGTAAATTTCTATGCATTCACCAGATTTCTGCTGCCCATATGCCCTTCTATGAGACATTTGGATATGTATCAACTCACTGACCTTTCCTCACTGAACTGTAAGAAAAATCTCATAGTTTTCCCATTTATTTTAGCTACTTCAGGACTGCTAAACAGCACATCCAACAGCACGGAACCTCTTTTCTGGCCTTGGGTCTCTACATTTGCCTCTCTCTGTTGTAAAAGTTCAATTTAGTGAACATTTTCAGGTATCATCTAGTAAGGTGGCTGAGGAGGATTCTGGGAGAAGTCAGTTCGCTCGCCGCAAATTGGCTGTGGCTTCGAAACAGCAAAGCCTCAGCTGTGTGGTCGAAGTGCTGCTGTTGAAATCAAAATGTGGGCTTTGGTGAGCATCAGGCTTCATGGAGGAGGGCAAGAGGGATCTGTCCAAGGATGGATTGCAGCCAAATTGGAGGGACACCAACATTCTCGTAGGGAGTTTTGTTGTCCCAAATGGCACCAATTTAAAATAGTGTGGCTGGGGAGGTAGGAACCTGAGCATTATGTCAATAAAGGCAGAGCGATGGATGCGATCTACATGGACTTCGGTAAAGCGTTCGACAAGATTCCGCATGGTAGACTGGTTAGCAAGGTTAGATCACACAGAATACAGGGAGAATTAACTATTTGGATATGGAATTGCCTCGAAAGTAGAAGACAGAGGGTGGTGATGGAAGATTGCTTTTGAGACTGGAGACCTGTGACCAGCAATGTGCCACAGGGATTGGTGCTGGGTCCACTGCTTTTTGTCATTTACATAAATGATTTGGATGTACATGAGGTACAGTTAGTAAATTTGCAGATGACACTAAAGTTAGAGGTGCAATGGACAGCGAAGAAGGTTACCTCAGAGTATAATGGGATCTAGATTAGTTGGGCCAATGGGCTGAGGAGTGGCAGATGGAGTTTAATTTAGATAAATGTGAGGTGCTGCATTTTGGAAAGGGAAATCAGAGCAGGACTTATACACTTAATGGTAAGGTCCTGGGGAGTGTTGCTGAACAAAGAGACCTTGAAGTGCAGGTTCATAGCTCCTTGAAAGTGGAATTGCAGGTAGACAGGATAGTGAAGAAGGCATTTGGTATGCTTTCCTTTATTGGTCAGTGCATTAGTTGGGAGGTCATATTGCAGCTGTACAGTAATGGTTCGGCCATTACTGAAATATTGCATGCAATTCTGGTCTCCCTGCCAGGAGAAGGATGTTGAAAGGGTTCAGAAGGATTTACAAGGATGTTGTCAGTGTTGGAGGGTTTGAACTAGAGGAAGAGGTTGAATAGGCTGTAGCTGTTTTCCGTGGACCATCAGAGGCTGAGGGGTGAAAGAGGTTTATAAAATCATGAGGAGCATGGATAGGGTATATAGACAAAGTCTTTTTCCAGGGGTGTGGGAGTTCTAAATTAGAGGTGAAAATGTGTTCCTGGAAAAGCGCAGCAGGTCCGGCAGCATCCAAGGAACAGGAGAATCGACGTTTCGGGCATAAGCCCTTCTTCAGGATTCCTGCTGCGCTTTTCCAGCCACACATTTTCAGCTCTGATCTCCAGCATCTGCAGTCCTCACTTTCCCTTCTAAATTAGAGGGCATAGGTTTGAGGTGAGAGAGGAAAGATTTAAAACAGACTTAAAGGGCAACATTTTCACACACAGGGTGGTACAGATATCGAATGATGGAGGCTAGTACAATTACAACATTTAAAAGGCATTTGGATGGGTATATGAATAGGAAGAGTTTAGAGTGGGGGCATTTTGGGAAAATGTTCATAATTCTGGATGTTTTAAGATATTTATAGATAAGGAAAAGACTGGTTCCTGGGTGGTAGTGCCAACTGCGAGAAGGCTAATTAGAACATAGAACATAGAACATTACAGCGCAGTACAGGCCCTTTGGCCCTCGATGTTGCGCCAATCTGTCATACCAATCTGAAGCCCATCCCACCTACACTATTCCATGTACGTCCATTTGCCTGTCCAATGACGACTTAAATGTACTTAAACTTGGCGAGTCTACTACCGATGCAGGCAAAGCATTCCATACCCTTACTACTCTCTGAGTAAAGAAACTACCTCTGATATCTGTCCTATATCTATCACCCCTCAATTTAAAGCTATGTCCCCTTGTGCTCACATTTGCCACACTTGGAAAAAGGCTTTCCCTGTCCACTCTATCTAACCCTCTGATTATCTTGTATGTCTCTATTAAGTCACCTCTCAACCTTCTTCTCTCTAATGAGAACAGCCTCAGGTCCCTCAGCCTTTCCTCATAAGACCTTCCCTCCATACCAGGCAACATCCTAGTAAATCTCCTCTGCACCCTTGCCAATGCTTCCACATCCTTCTTAGGCAGGATTTTAAATGTACACATCATGCAATGATTATCATGATACTGCTGTGCATCAACAGTCAACCTACATCTTGTTTGTTTTGCATCATTCTCCTTATTATGTAAGCAATTAGATACATTCGTTACAATTGAATACTTAATTCTGGCAGCATTTATATTATTTTTTAAATAGGAATTTAAAATCTTATTTCCGATCTTTGTTAATGCTTAACTTGAAAGTTATTTTGAGATTAAAAGGCTGTTTGTAAGGCAACTTCTTTGGTCTAATGCTTTACATTTTGGGAGCTATCTGTGTGTGCTTTTCCCTCTATCCAGCGGGGACTCCTGGTTGAGATTGCCAGGTGCATGGACTCCAGGCGGCAGCGAGGTGGTGGCTTCAGTGGTGCCAGGGACACCTGCTTGCAGTAGGCCTGGAGCCAGGGTCACCTGGTTGTTGCGGGGCAAGTGTAGATTCAGCACGGTACCTGGTATTGGCGGCCCATTGGTGGGTTGGGCCTAGCAGGGAAGAGATGACGGCTGAAGAGTGGCACAGGTGTCGGTGTCAGGCTGGGGTCAGGGCTCCGGATTCATGGTGGAGATAGAGGAGTGTCGTTTTGTTCTTGAGGTTTTTGAATGGCGCTGGATTGTGGTGACAATTGGGGCTTTTCACTATTTTATTGTGTTGTTCATTGTAGAGTAAGAGTGACAATAAATCAAATCATCAACTGAAATCAATGTTTTTACGAAAGCAAGACTCACCTACTTGCATAACTTAAAAACACATGGTTCATTTTCATCCCATTTTTATTTTTAAAAACTGCAAAACTCACTCTTAAAGAGATAAAGAACACATAAAAATTTGAAGGACACGAATAGATAACCTTCCAGTATGAAATTACTAATGACGTGAAGAAAGTTAATCAAATGTATGGTCAGAAAAATGATAGAACAGTAAGAGAGAAACAGACCTTTTTTTCACCATCTTCCTTTCTCCAGTACACTGAGTGTACATGCCTTATTAAACAAAGTTTTATGAAATTTACATAAAGCCCTAAACTTGCCCATCAAATTTGCAAACTGTTCAAATGTGATTTTTTTTAAATAAGTGTGAGATGTCAGTTCATTCAGATTGCCAGCCAATCAGATGAAGTGTTTAAAGCCAGTAGGTTCCAGGATGGAACTTTGTTTATAATACCTGAACTCCTTGAGGCAAGTAGAACAGGCTAGTCATTGCAGAATTAAGATTTACTATTGTAAGGTGTACTGCTCCCCACCTCACTTCAGCAACTGCCCCACCCTTCATCCTGTCCACTCCCACACACTCACCCCCACGCAGCCATATCTCAGCAGTGAAATTAGAATGTGTTTCCATTGTGAGGTCGAATTTTCCAATTTTTACTTTTTTTTTTGGCTGTGCAAGCATTAACAATCCAATGATGGCCCTCATCAGCATGTTAGCACAGTGGTCACAAAGCCACACTGCTCACAACACATAGCCAACATGGCTGACAGTCATTCACACATACAAGACCATTCTCTCATCTAAATCACTGTTTAATAGTCAGCCCATACAGGTAAGTGTGCTTCGCCATGCCCTATCGAAACATTGTCTCTGAGTCCCCAGTACTCTTTCACCAAGTGCCCACTGGATAACTGCATCTTGTCGGTTAGCCAGTCGGGAAACATCACATGCAAGCAATTGGATAAATCGGAATGAGAGATTTTGTTGACATTCAAAAGAAAATTAATACAGACTGCAGTATGCCCCCACAATAGAAACTAGATGTTGGCATGATAGCCTTGATAGTCCATGGATGGTCTGCTGCACACAGCTGTCTTCCACGGGAACCCGGTATCAATCAGATCCTGTCTGTCTTGTAGTGCCTGATGCAGCTGAGCTCTGCTGTCCACCAGGAAAGTTTCTGAGAGCTCAATATCTCAGAACACTGCACCCATTCCACAGACTCCTTAGCATAACTTCAGCAGCCCCATCGTTTGCAACACTATAGCCACAAGCACAACATATGCACTAACTTGGTGAAGGTGCTGCACTGGCTGAATGACCAACAGAAAGGAGTCCCTGCTGTGCTCTGAGCCACTTTCTTTCTGCCACAAAACATTCCACTTCTCATTGAATTCAATGTCATATAGACATAACCTATAACGCAGGATTGTTGCCCTCATCCTTGCAAGTTCCACATATGATGGGTGTTTTTGGATATTTTTGGATATATTTGCTTCTTGCAAGCTGTTGCTGCATCACTGAGATGACCATATTATGATTACAAAGCAGCTTCTAACACAAAATGACCAGCACCACTGCAGTCTTGTACATCATGACATTTGTGGCAGAGTTATTTGAAACATACTGATGAATTCAATAGCAAAATAGTTTTTACATGGTTGCTGCTAGTAATTTAAAAATATATTTATGCTGGGAACTTGAAATTAATAATTCTTTGGAAAAAGAATGCATGCCACAACATGCAGAAATATTGTATCATTAATAAAGTTTGAAGAGAATTTTTAATGATGACACATTTGTGGAAGGTGCAACGAATATACAATGTATGGGACATGTGATCAAAGTGGCAACAATGATGAGTAACAGTAACAAATGCAATACCTGTGGGGACAAGTAGGGTTTATGTTTCAGTTCCAGATTTGGGAAATGTAACTAATTAACAGTTTATTGAGTGAAACACAGACAGGAGAAAGAAGGCAGAGAGGAAATAAAAGAATGATTTGTAAAGTGGTGGAAGACGGACTGATCGATGGTGACTGAAGTCGTAACAGCATGATTAATGGAGGCTTTTAATGATAAGATATCTGTTTCCTAACACTGCAAATAGTTAGCTTTGAACTGTTTTAGGTTGTGTTGAGGCAAAAAAAAGCACCAAATAAGTACAAGTTCATTTTTTGTTGACAGAGATTGTGTAATGTAGATAAAATATTGAATGTCCCTGCGTGCAAATGGATGTAAAAATCAGACTGCATTACTTCAAGAAGAAAAGGGAGTTCTCTTAGTGTTCAGTCTCCTATATTCAATCCACTGAGTCATGTTGATTTGGGGTACTTCTAGAACACTTTTAGATTTGACTAAATTTGAGGAGCAAGGATTCTGTACCATATATAAAGTATCCTCTTATATTTATATATATGAAAAAGATTGGACTGCGGTTACAGAAGTTACGAATAATGCCGCAGAAGAGGAGGCTATTAAGTTCACTGTTCCCAAGATACCGCCTTGAAAGTGCTATCAAATGAACTCTATTAATCTGTTAATTTCCCATTGCCCTACAAATTTGTTCCTTCAGGGACAGTAAGTCTTCATTTAACATTGCCACATATAATTGTTTCATTCTGATACTATTGAGTTAATAGGTTCAGTAATCTCATTGAGTATAACCCACTTCATTTTATTGTCATTTCCCATGTGATCCAAGGTTTCTTCTCTTCTTTAACTCTCTGACTTGCAGCCTCTCGCTGAAACTAAACTGCACTTAAAGGTATATACTCCCCTTCCAACAGCAGTCCCTATCTCAAGTGGTATATCTTGATCACACAGAGGTTTCAACATATTTGCTGAAGAGATTCAGCAAGAGATGAAGATTAGTCTACAGATTCCCCAAATCATTTTTCTGCTAATTTGCACAAGGATGAGAAAAGTCTTCCATTAGAAGTTTCCAGAGTTCTTGCCTCTGTCTTCGCTAAGCACAACATTAGTGTGGACGCAGATCTATGCTATTAGAGGTTCAGTCAGTCCAGAGAAGATGTGATAAAGCCTTTCACCAAATCAGTTCTGGAACTGAATTAAGCCTCAAAGAAGATCTGTTTGTCCCAGTGGCACATGTTGTATTACACACAGGGTAACTAATGAACCAGAATGTGTCTTGTTTAACCAGCTTGTCTGATAATCAGGACCCAATTGGCACCACAGTGCAAAGGAAGAGGGAGAGAAAGAACACAGGGGAATGGAGAATGAGTGAGTGAATGGAAAAGGAGATGGAGAGAAACAGAGGGTGGAAAAGTCTGTACTAGCAGTTGATCTTCCGTAATTACACCGGCACCACTCCCCACCTCTTCCTCCGCTACATTGATGACTGCATTGGCGCCACCTCGTGCTCCCGCGAGGAGGTTGAGCAATTCATCAACTTCACCAACACATTCCACCCTGACCTTAAATTTACCTGGACCATCTCTGACACCTCCCTCCCCTTCCTGGACCTCTCCATCTCCATCAGTGACGACCGACTTGACACTGACATCTTCTACAAACCCACCGACTCCCACAGCTACCTGGATTACACCTCTTCCCACCCTACCTCCTGCAAAAATGCCATCCCGTATTCCCAATTCCTCCGCCTCCGCCGTATCTGCTCCCAGGAGGAGCGGTTCCACCATAGAACACACCAGATGGCCTCCTTCTTTAGAGACCGCAATTTCCCTTCCCACGTGGTTAAAGATGCCCTCCAACGCATCTCATCCACATCCCGCACCTCCGCCCTCAGACCCAACCCCTCCAACCGCAACAAGGACAGAACGCCCCTGGTGCTCACCTTCCACCCTACCAACCTTCGCATAAACCAAATCATCCGCCGACATTTCCGCCACCTCCAAACAGACCCCACCACCAGGGATATATTTCCCTCCCCACCCCTCTCCGCCTTCCGCAAAGACCGTTCCCTCCGTGACTACCTGGTCAGGTCCACGCCCCCCTACGACCCACCCTCCCATCCTGGCACTTTCCCCTGCCACCGCAGGAACTGTAAAACCTGCGCCCACACCTCCTCCCTCACCTTCATCCAAGGCCCCAAAGGAGCTTTCCACATCCATCAAAGTTTTACCTGCACATCCACTAATATCATCTATTGTATCCGTTGCTCCCGATGCGGTCTCCTCTACATTGGGGAGACTGGACGCCTCCTAGCAGAGCGCTTTAGGGAACATCTCCGAGACACCCGCACCAATCAACCACATCGCCCAGTGGCTCAACATTTCAACTCCCCCTCCCACTCTGCCGAGGATATGGAGGTGCTGGGCCTCCTCCACCGCCGCTCCCTCACCACCAGACGCCTGGAGGAAGAACGCCTCATCTTCCGCCTCGGAACACTTCAACCCCAGGGCATCAATGTGGATATTAACAGTTTCCTCATTTCCCCTTCCCCCACCTCATCCTAGCTTCTAACCTCCAGAAACTCGATCCCCTGACCTGTCCGGACTTGTCCGACCTGCCCAGCTCCTTTTCCACCTATCCACTCCACCCTCTCCTCCCTGACCTATCACCTTCATCTCCTTCCCCACTGACCTATTGTACTCTATGCCACTCTCTCCCCACCCCCACTCTCCTCTAGCTTATCTCTCCACGCTTCAGGCTCTCTGCCTTTATTCCTGATGAAGGGCTTTTGCCCGAAACGTCGATTTTGCCTGTCCTCGGATGCTGCCTGAATTGCTGTGCTCTTCCAGCACCACTGATCCAGTATTTAGAGATCGTAAATCACTTTGAACACAAGCCAGAGAGAATGAGCCACGTTTCTGAAGTGCTGTGGGTGACATAATGAAGCCAGACTTAACAGAGCCTAGTGAATCTTACCTAATTTGAACATAAACAGTATTTACATTATATTCCGTGATTTATTTCACTTTGCATCCTCACTCAGTTAGGAATGCATGATATTGCATTATTACTGCATAGTATTTCCTCCTTTTCAGTTACCTCAGATGACCAGTCAAGATCAATGAATGTATCTTCAAATGCTCTATGCCTCCAATCAAGGCACCAGCTATATACTGCTCAATGTACTATATCCCCATCATCCACCTACACACAATACTTTAGCAATGACAACTTATGCTTCAAATCCATGTGCTGTAACTCAAGCATTTAGCACTGCTGGAACCCTCACCTCAATACCTCCCAGCTTGGACATATTACCAGACATTCAACAACGATGACCTATTCATCAGACTGAGATTCCACCACACACACCACCACGTATCCCTCTCTGTGGGCAGTCAGCATAGAACTGCAAGAATAGCAGTTACTGGAGGAGATTTTCATGCCAATTGTTGTCATAATCTGTGCACATTTCATGTTGTTGGTGCAAACTACCTCCCCAGTACTGATTATCAAAATGGCATCAGGTGTGACCAGACCAGAAGTATGTGGAGGACATGGACAGTGTTTCATATATCAAACTGCACCTATAATCGCAAAACAAAAAATGAGATGCTATGGAGCTTTCAATGATTGCAGACAATATATTAGATAATTGAAATGCAATATTTCAAAAGAAAAAGGGTGAACCCTATCATATTTAATAATGCTGTCAATTTGAAAATGATCAGAAAGTTTGTTTCTGTCGATTTCAGGGAGGTGGCTGACGTTCCTTTCCTGTTTGCTGAAGCTATTTAAGTTTGGATGGAGTTTTAATCAGTGCAAATAAGTACCATACTCAATCTGTAACCTCACAATGTGTACACAACAGTTTCTTGAAGGCACCAAAAGATATAGGAGCAGAATTAGCCCATTCAGCCCATCTGGCCTGCTCCACCATTCGATCATGGCTGATATGTTCCTCAACCTCATTCCTCCTGCCTTCTGTCCGTAACCTTTGATCCTCTTGCCAATCAAGAACTTAACTATCTCTGTCTTAAATGCACTTGGTTTCCTCAGATTCACCACCTTCTGGCTGAAGAAATTCCTTCTCATCTTTGTTCTAAAAGGTTGTCTCTACTACTGGAAACATCTTTTCCACATTCACTTTATCAAGGCCTTTCAGTATTTTGTAAGTTTCAATCAAATTTCCCCCTCATCCTTCTAAACTCCATTGAGTGCAGACCCAGAGTCCTCAACTATGCCTCACATGACAAGCTCTTCATCCCAGCGATCATTCTTGCAAATTATCTCTGTCACCCCACTAAGACTAGAGTGTCTTTCCTTAGATACAGGGCCCAAAACTGATCACAATATTGCAAATGCAGTCTGATTAGAGCCTTACACAGCCTCAGCAGTACATCTCTGCTCTTGTATTTTAGACCTCTTGAAATGAATGCTCACATTGCATTTGCCTTCGGGACTGTCAACTGAGGCTGTATTGTTAACCTTAAGAGAATCCTGAACTAGGACTCCCAAGTCCATTTGTCCTTCAGATTTCTGAATCCTTTCCCCATTTAGAAAATAGTCTATGCATAACCCCCCACAGTCCCAAGTTGTATTCCACCAACCACTTCTTTGTTCACTCTTCTAACTTTTTCACGTTCTCCTACAGTCTCCACTTCCGCAACACTACCTGTCACTCCATCTATCTTTGCATCATCTGCAAACTTAGCAACAATGTTCTCCCTTCCTTTGTCATGATCGTTAATGTATCATATGAATAGTCGTGGTCCCAACACTGACCCCTGCAGAACTGCATTGGTCACTGCCATCCTGAAAAATATCTCTATCTCCATTCTTTACCTTCTGCCAGTCAGCCCATCCTGTGCATCCAAGCTGGTGTCTTACCCCTAACTCCACAGGCTTTTGTCTAGCAGGTTCTTAATTAGCAGCCTCCTCTGTGGGACCTTATTAAAGGCCTTCTGGGAATTCATATTGGTCATGTCCACTTGCTCTCCTTTGTTTAATTTGCTCATTACCTCCTCAAAAACTTCAAACAGATTTGTCAGGCATGATCTCCCATTGATGAAGCCATGCTGACTCAGCCCTATTTTACCATACTCTCCATAAAAGCATCCTTAATGATGGATTCTAAAATTGTGCCAATGACTGAGGTCAGGCTAATAGACCTGTAATTTCCTGTCTTGTGCACCCCTTTGTTCTTAAACAAGGGTAGTTACATTAGCCCTTTTCGAGTACTATGGGACCCTCCTTGACTCCAGTGATTCCAGAAAGATCACTACCAATGCCACCACAATCTCCTCAGCTATCTCCTTTCGAACTCTGAAGTGCAGTCCATCTGGTCTGGGTGGTTTATCTACCTTCAGATCTTTTAGGTTCCCTAGCACTTTCTCCTTCGTGATGGCCATGACACTTACCTCTGCCTCCTGATTCTTTTGAAGTTCTGGTATGCTGCTGGTGACTTCAACTGTGGATACTGATGCAAAGTACCTATTCAGTTCCTCAACCATTTCTTTCATCCTCATTACTACATCTCCAGCCTCATTTTCCATTAGTTCAGTGTCCACTCTTGCCTCTCCCTTACCTGTTGTAAATCTGAAAAACCTCCTTTAAGGCATAACGTATGGAAACAGATCCTTCAGCCCAACTCATCCATGCCAACCAGATTTCCGAAACTGAATTTGTTTGATTTGCTTGTGTTTGACCCATTTTCCTCTGAACCTTTCTTATCCATGTACCTGTCCAAATGTCTTTCAAAAGATGTAATTGTACGCACCTCCATCACTTCCTTTGGCAGCGGGTTAAATATATGCACCATCCTCCTTGCGAAAAGGTTATCCCTCATGTCTTTTTTAAGTTTTGAAGCACTCCTGTTTTTAAGCCCCTACCCTGGGGAAGAAAACCTTGGCTATTCACCGTATCCATGCTCCTCACGATTTTATAAACCTTGATAAGGTCACCCCTTGGTCTCCTGCATTCGAGGGGAAATGGCCCATCCTCCCCTTATAACTGAAGCCTTCCAGTCTCAGTAACATTCTTGTAATTTTTTTTTGCACCCTTTCCAAACTCCTTTCTTATAGCACGATGACCAGAATTGTGCACAGTATTTCAAATGTGGCCTTACCAATGTCTTATACAGCTGTAACATGATGTCCAAACTCCTGTACTCCATGCTCTGACCAATGAAGGCAAGCATGCAAAATGCCTTTTTTCACCACCCTGTCTACACTACTCAAGGAGCTGTGTACTCACAGCTGGGAGTCTCAATTCAGCAACACTTTGGGGGTTGCACGGTGGCTCAGTGGTTAGCACTGCTGCCTCACAGTGCCAGGGACCCATGTTCGATTCCAGCCTTGGCCGACTGTCTGTGTGCAGTTTGCACATTCTCCCAGTGTCTGTGCGGGTTTCCTCCTGGTGTTCTGGTTTCCTCCCACTATCCAAAAGATGTGCAGGTCAGGTGAATTGGCCATGCTAAATTGCCCATAGTATTAGGTGCATTAGTCAGGGGTTAATATAGGGTAGAGGAATGGGTCTGGGTGGGTTACTCTTCGGATAGACCAATGTCATCTAAAAGAATATTTGCTTCATCTGTATACACATGTCTGCCTAATTTTTGAATGCTCATTTACTCATCTCTCTCTCTAGTAATGTTTCTATTGACCAGTCTAAGTGCAGGTTTTGGTTTTAATCTGAAGCAGCTGTAAAAACAATTAAAATATTTCCTTCACTCTTTTTCCTGGATATAATTTTCTGAAAATTTTAAATTTAGTTTGAATGTAATATATGAGTTATATACCAAATAATGCTTTATCTTATTTCTCATTTATGACTTTTGCCTTCATTTTCTCCGCTCAACTGTAATAAGAGCTAATTCAACATTATTTAATACAAAGCCAAGTTTTCTTAAAATTCTAAAACCAACACAGATTTTACATTGTTACATACATTGCTATTGGAGCTGCTGTCATGACTCTAAATGGTCAGAATATTTTCTGCCTTTTTTTTCATATAAAACAGGACCCTGCATACAAATCAGGAGGGTTTATTTTTCTCAGTCCCACTCTCCCTAACTTATTCCATCACAAATGTAAACATTTAAACCTGGTTGTTTAAGACTTGGAGATAGTGAGGACTGGAGATGCTGGAAGTCAGTGTCAATAAAATGTGGAGCTGGAAAGATGCAGCAGCTTAGGCAGCATGGGAGAAGCAGGACAGCCAACATTTCAGGTTGGGACCCTTCAGCAGATTTGGGCCTTCATCAGGAAGGGTGTCAACCTGAAATGTCGGCTGTCCTGCTTCTCTGATGCTGCCTGACCTAGAACATAGAACATAGAAAAATACAGCGCAGTACAGGCCCTTTGGCCCTCGATGTTGCGCCGATCCAAGCCCACCTAACCTACACTAGCCCACTATCCTCCATATGCCTATCCAATGCCCGTTTAAATGCCCATAAAGAGGGAGAGTCCACCACTGCTACTGGCAGGGCATTCCATGAACTCACGACTCGCTGAGTAAAGAATCTACCCCTAACATCTGTCCTATACCTACCACCCCTTAATTTAAAGCTATGCCCCCTCGTAATAGCTGACTCCATACGTGGAAAAAGGTTCTCATGGTCAACCCTATCTAAACCCCTAATCATCTTGTACACCTCTATCAAGTCACCCCTAAACCTTCTTTTTTCCAATGAAAACAGCCCCAAGTGCCTCAGCCTTTCCTCATACGATCTTCCTACCATACCAGGCAACATCCTGGTAAACCTCCTCTGCACCCGTTCCAGTGCCTCCACATCCTTCCTATAGTATGGCGACCAAAACTGCACACAATTCTCCAGATGCGGCCGCACCAGAGTCTTATACAACTGCAACATGACCTCAGGGCTCCGGAACTCAATTCCTCTACCAATAAAAGCCAGTACACCATATGCCTTCTTTACCGCACTATTTACCTGGGTGGCAACTTTCAGAGATCTGTGTATATGGACACCAAGATCCCTCTGCTCATCCACACTACCAAGTATCCGACCATTAGCCCAGTACCCCATCTTAAACCTGCTCTGTTTAAGACTTGTACTGCTTTACCTAACAGAATGATCAGTACAGACCATCAGACCTCCTGAGGAAATGTCTTTCTCATTAATGGACAATGCTATCATTTAGAATTATTCATTTGAGAGAAGCTGCTACCTTGATGTACATTTTACTGTCAATTTGACCCTAATGACATTGTCTAACAGAGAGACTAGTCAACAAGTGCCCAATATGTTAGCTTGTCTTTTGTAAACGTGGCCAAATTTATGCTTTCGAAGTCAATGGTAATTGAAACATGCTGAATGAAGTGAGCAATGGTGATAGTTAATAAACAATAGACAGATAGATGAAATTCAGTGCAGATAAATATGAAGTAATTTAATTTATCCAGACAAATAAAGAGGAACCATATAAAGTAATTCTAAATAGGATGCAGGAACAGAATGATAAATGTATATTGAAGGTGACAGGACAGTTTGAGAAAGTGGTTCATACAAATGTATGGCATTATAGTCTTTAATAGTAGGGGCATGCAAAAGAAACTAAGTCATGTTAAACTTGAA
This sequence comes from Chiloscyllium plagiosum, assembly GCF_037043375.1. Taxonomy (NCBI): domain Eukaryota; kingdom Metazoa; phylum Chordata; class Chondrichthyes; order Orectolobiformes; family Hemiscylliidae; genus Chiloscyllium; species Chiloscyllium plagiosum. Next base: position 533,787 of record NW_028270145.1, read on the forward strand.
TAAAATGCTGGTTCGGCTCCATCTAGGCGCCACATTAAAGGAAGGATGTGATAGCATTAGGATGAATACAGGAAAGATTCAAGAGAATGATTCCAAGTTTGAGGATCTTAACCTTCTCTCTCCAATTTTTTCTATGAATATTTAAAATTGCAAATGAAATGAACAAAGTGTATGTGAAAAAAAAGTGGAAGAGTTGAGAACCAGAGGACACACTTCTAAGGTATTTGACAAATGAAGCAACAGTAACAACAAAATTATTTTCAGGCATTGAGTGTTCAAATGTGGGACACTCTCTCAGTATTTAGAGGAAACAAGATCAGTTGCACTTTCAAAAGGAGATTTGATAATTATCTGAAAAGGGAAAGAAAATACGGAGCTACAGGAAACGGGCAGGTAGTCTGTGACTCTGACTGTATAAATGGACTATGTGAATGTCTTCTTCAGAGGGCTAGAGAGAATGGATAAAATGACATGCTGTGCTATGGCCATTCTCTAGTCTCAGTCCTGAGTCAGAGATTAGGGATTCATGTTCTAATCCAGATGTAAACTCATTATCTATGACTACTCCATTGTGTACTGAGAGAGTATTGAGTTGTCTGAGAGCTTGTCTTTTGAACACTATTCAATTTGTTTCGCATGAAATATCCTACTCTTGTCTTTTGAAGTGCAGCAGGAAATTCACCAGTGGACTGCCTGACATTCACCAGCAGAGCACTTACCGTATCTGTTCAGACTTCTCTGAGATCAATTTGAATTCAGCAGTTGTCTATAAAAGAAAAGGGATGACTTCAAAATTAATTCATTGGTTTAAATTGCTTTGAAGTTTCAAGAGGACATAATAAAGCACTCCAATAATTCAAATTTGTTCCTTTAGAGCTGGATCAGTCAGAATGAAAAAAAGTCCCAGTGTTAAGTGGCTTGTTTATTGCTACTTGATTTGGAAAGACATAGATAACATTGGTAAAGATACTGTCCTAAATTAGACCTTTTGAGATACTTTGTAGTTTATTGTTAGAAAGAAAATGTACATTTCGAGGTTTGAATTTGAAGGAATCATCTCTAATTTACCTAAGACTCAGAAAAAAAAATGATATGATTATTTTTAGATCAATTTCTAATAATTGATCTTAAGAATTAGAAGAGAACATGTTATTTTGAAAAGAAAATGTGATTTTGAATACATGTTAACTGAAACTAAATATAGGAAAAGTGAATGTTGTCCCTACACTTGATTCTGATAAATGTATAAATTCTGATAAATATTCACTTCCTCAGTAACCTGGTTTTCAAATGATGCTGATGTTCATTTAAAAATAACTGAAGCTTGATCAAGTTTTTGAACAGAAATAAAACTAATCAATTCAAAGGGAAAGTGATTGGACAACTTATTTCAATTTTTTTTGAATGCTGGATATATATTAGTTTTGATTCTACAGTGCCTCGACTATTAAAGAAAAGTGTCTTGTGATTTAATGAAATGGAGTCGTTATCCCATAATTAGGAATATTATGAATGTTTGAATAAAATAATGTTATAATAAAATCAGTCATGGTATAGCTAACATTTTAATGATGTATATCTGCAAATTTGCATTGGGAATTTTGTACCCTGTTATGATCGAGATAATGAGAGTAGACAGGAGGTGATTGGATATGTAGATTTTAATGACTCTGGTTTAGAAATTTTGAAATACTGTGTATCAAGTTCATGTTTAAATCGGTGATTTTTGTTATCATGTTTTTAAAAAGCAATGCATTATCCATTAGCCATATGCGACAAGTTGGGAAACCAAACATGCTGAATTACATTTCTGATGAGTAACTTGTGATGAATTAATGATTGTAACTCCTGAAGAGATGCTCCCTGGTAACGTGCATTAGGAGTTTGTGCAGTGATGCTGGCTTATTCTGAACCTGTTTAATGAGACCCAATGTCACCATGATAGTTCAGAGCCTGTCATTTGGCAGATGCTAATGACTTGCTGTGTTTCCCAATCCTTGATCCGCACAATGTTTTCTGGTAGATGTTCTGATGAAGGTGCAACATTTGGCACTGAGGTGGAAGGCAGGTAGGAGGCAGATTGAGCAGGTCATTATGGAGTGGATAAGTGATATGCAACACGGATGGTTTCAACCATCTTGTGTGTGTTGTCATTTGGCAGCTGTGTTGGGGGAGTGATGAACAGGATCTGGGCAGGCATGTTGAGTTATAAACAAAGTGCTAGAGAAGCTCAACTGATATGGCAGCATCTGTGGAGCAAGAAACTGACCTAATGTTTCAAGTTCAGTATGACTCTTGGTTGGAACTGAAAGGAGCTGGAAAATTGTGGTCTTGATGCTGTTGACAGAGATGAGGAGGACCAAGTAGAACAGTTCGTGAGGAAGCACAGGATAAAACAGAGGAGTGCAAAGGAGCCCATAGGAGCAGATTGAGTGACTGCTTTGCAGAACTTTACCTGTGCATTCATCGGGAAGACCTCAACCTTCTCTTGCTTGCCATCACAACAAGACATTTTACTTCCATCTTAGCATTTATGTCCTGGGCCTGCTACAGTTTTCCAGTGATGTTTAATGTAAGTTGGAGGAACAACACCTCATTTACTGCTGAGGGATTTAAATCCTCTAAAAATCAATATTGAGTTCCACAGCTTAAAAGTGTGTTTTGTTTTTATCTTATTGACTTTGCAAAGCAGAACTACCTTTTCCTTTGCACACCTTCACGTGCACCCATTTTACATCTCTCACTTCTTTACCATCATTCTTATTCCTTTTGTCTTTTGATCTGGACTCCATTACAGTTTTTTTTCTGTTTGCCTCTCCTCTCTTTCAACAGCATAAACCCACCATTTTCTAATTTCTTTCAGTTCTGACGAAGTCACTTTGGATCCAAACTGTTAACTCTGTTTCTCTCTCCACAATGTTGCCAGACATTCTGAGTTTCTCTAGCAATTTTTATTTCAGATATCTAGCTTCTGCACTATTTTGCATTACTTAGATGTTGAGTGGAGGGTTACAAATATGATGTAGTTTGTTGCAATCAATTGATTGCCAACAAAGCTTGATTAGTAGGTTGTTTCTGCTTTTGACATTTGCTGCTGTTGTCTTCAGATGTTGTGAGAAGGAGAAGGAGCTAGAGTCACTCCCAGGTGTGGGGTAGGATTGTACTAATATAACAAGTAATAGCACATTCAAAGGGCATGTGATCTTTGTGCACATACTTCACACTATATGAATGTATACTGACTATGTCATCCAAATATTACTACACAAGAAGGACAAACCTGAATGGTCAAGATTTGGAGATGCCGGTCTTGGACTGGGGTGTACAAAGTTAAAAATCACACAACACCAGTTTATAGTCAACAGGTAAACCTATTGGACTATCACCTGGTGTTGTGTGATTTTTAAGATTGGTCAAGTGTTCTTTTCAATATTGAGAGTGCATGGCTTACTTGGTACTGAATGGTGTTGGATTTATATCAAGTGTACACTTAAGTATTTTATCGATGTTTGATTTCATTTCAGATATTTTTGACAAAAATAAATATGCGACTAAAATTGTAACACTCTAGCCACAGCCATCTGTATTTAGCAGTTTCTGTCAGTCAGTGTTGATGGATAAGAATTAGTTTTCTGAAGATCATTAGTTTTCCAGGATGTGCGCTGCATTGAAAGTAATTTTGATCATTAGAGAACTATGTTCCAAGTCATAAGTGAGGAGAACTGCATTTGATCTCTGCTGCATTCAATCCCCAATCTGAACCACTGTAATTTTGGAAGGGATAAGTACACCTAAATGTAGAAACTGGAAATCTGAATAAAACTAGAAAACACTAGAATAAATGTTTGGGCAGTGTTTGGGCAGTGTTTGGGATGGGGATGGGTGGGGGGGGGGGGCGGGCGGGCGAGAAGCAGTTCGTGTCTCAGGTCGATGACCCTTCATTTAAATTGGGGACATTTAAAAACCTAACAGGTCTTAAATATTTTCTCTGAACCTCTGACTTGGGGGATGTGAGCATCGCTGGCTGGGCCAGCACCTTTTGCCCATCTCTAACTTCCTTTGAGATGATGGTGATGAGCCACTTTCTTTAACTGTTGCAGTCAATTCAGTGTAGGCACATCCTCAGTGCTATTCAGAAGAGATTTCCTGGATTTTGACTTAGTGACACGAAGGAACAGTGATATACCTGGGAGTCAGGATTATGTGTGATGTGAAGGAGAAACTGCATGTGCTCATGTTCTGCTGTATCCATTGTCCTTCTCCTTCCAGATGGTAGAGGTCAGGGATTAGAGTTTGCTGTTGAAAGAACTTTGCTGAGTTGCTGCAGTCCATCTTGTAGATGATGCACACTGCTGCCATTGTGTCTTGGTGGTGAAGGGAGTTGGCAGATTGGGTGCCAATCAAGTGGGTAGCTTTGTCTTGGATGGAGTTGAGCTTCAAATGTTGCTCGATCTGCATCCATCTAGGAGACTGGAGAGAATTTTATTGCATTCTTGAACTTGAATATTGTACATGGTGGACAAGCATTGAGAAGTCAGGAGATTATGCCACTAATTCTACACATCTTCTAACTACAGTAATTTATATGGATCATCCAGTTCAATGTCTGGTCAATCATAACTGTCAGAATATTGGTAAGAGGGGATTCTGTGATCATAAAGCCATGGAAAATCAAGGAATGAAGGTTAGATCATCTGTTGTTTGAGAACAGAGATTGGCTGGCACTTGTGAGGCATGGTTGTTATTTGCCACTTAACAATCAGCCTGAATGTTTTCCAGGCCTTGTTGAATATGGACACAATCTGCTTCAACTTGTGAAGAATTGCGAATGTTGCTTGAATGCATTTGGCTGCATTGGAACACTGTAATAAGCCAAGGACAGAAGTGTCAGTGCGTGAAAGGAAGGTGCAGAATTAAAATGACAGGCTGTTGCTTGCTTGGCCTGTGCTTCAGGTCTGAATGGAAGTGTTTGGAAAGCAGTCATCCAATCAGCTTTTGGTCTCCCCAGTGCAAAACAGACAAATATAATGTGAACAATGAATTTGGTATGCTGAACTGAAAGATGGAAATCACTGGCTTATCTGAAAGGAACATTTGTAGCATTGGAGGGCTGAGAAAGAGGAAGCAAAAAGACAGATATTCTATTACCTGTGCAGACATTAGAAGGGCAGAAGAAAATGATAGATTGTAACAAGTATGTTCAAGAGAGAGGGAAAGGGGCAGATAACTTTAGTAAGAAAGATCAGTTTTTGGAAGGGATTCTAGAATTTATTACTTAAACAGTTGAGGACACAGCAGAAGCTGGGGTGAATAAATTGGGAATGTGAAAGAGATTACAATTGGAGGAGCACATTGATGTAGAGGGGAGTTGGGCCATGAAGAATTTGAAAGTGAGGATTTTGTCTCGGATATTTTGTTGAGTTTTTGAGGAAATGATAGTGGCGAACACGATTTTTGATGGTAGGGCAGTGGATGTTGTCTATATTAATTAACACATTTGACAAGGCCCTTCATTATAGTCTGATCCAGAAGATAAAATCACATGGCATCCAGGTTAAGTTGGTGGGTTAGATACAAAATTGGCTTGGTAGTTGTGGCGTTTTTCTGACTGAAGGTCTGTGACTTTTGTGCGTTCTGTAAAGATAAGCACTGGGACTTTTGTTATTTTGTAAATTCCATATATTATTTAGCTGAAAGTATATGTAGAGTTGTGGGTTGTGAGGAAGGTTGTGAAAGGTTAGAACAGGATATAGATCAGTTGGAAAGTTGGACGGAGAAATGTCAGATGGAGTTTAATCCAGACAAATGTGTGGTGATGCATTTTGGGATGTCAAATGTAAGAGAAATTGTACAGTAAATTGCAGGACCTTCAGGAACACTGATGTACAGAGAGATCTTGGATGCTAGACTCCAGCTCCCTGAAATTGGCAACACAAGTTGATAAGGTGGGAACGAATGATAGGACATGTATAGGGTATAGAGTTTAAAATTGGCAAGTCAGGTTGCAGTTGTATGGAACTTTTGTTAGGCCACATTTGCAGTATTGTGTGCTGTTCAGGTCACCACACTATGGCAAGGAATTGGAGGCTTTGGAGAGGGAACAAAAGAAGTTTACTGGGATGATGCCTGGATTGGATTGTGTGAGCAATAAGGAGATGTTGGACAAACTTGTTTTTGCTAGAGCATTGGAGCCTGAGGGTGACCTGATAGAAGTATACAAAATTATGAGGGGCATGGTTAGGATAGATGATCTGTCTTCTCGCAGGGTGAAAATGTTAAATACTAGGGGTGCAGGTTTAAGGTGAGAAGGGAAAGTTTAAATAAAATGTGTGAAGCAAGTTTGTTACGCAGAGGGTGATCAGTGCCTGGGATGTACTGCCAAAGGAGTGTGGTAGAAGCAAATGCGATAGCAATGTTCCAGAGGCACTTAGAGAGACTCATGAAGAGACAGGGAATAGAAGCAAACAGACTATGTACAGGCAGATTGAATTAGTTTAGAATGGCATCATGATTAGCACAGATGTGGTGAACGGAAGGGCCTGTTCCTGTGTTCTGTATTCTTATATTTTTAAAATTGTGACAGGCTGCTGTAAATCACTGAGCATGGATGAAAATTGGATGGGATTTGGTATGAATTAGGAAGTGTACAACATGATTATATATCTATAAATATATATAAGAAATACTTAAATAACAAAGGAAAGAATAAAAGGAAATGCAAAGAACTTTGAGGAGTTTAACCAAACCTCAGGTAAGCAAAGATCAAATCAAATTTCAGGAACTTCAAAGGGATTAGAGTTCTGTAGGTGCATAAATAATGAAAGGAAAATTGCCATGAACGTAGGACGACTAAAGGCTGAACATAATAAACACACAAATAATGGCAAATAAATATTTGAATGAATAATTACTGTGCCTCAGTTTCTAATAATGGTAACAAAATAGGCTCTTCAATATTGATACGTTTAAAGAAAATACAACTTTAGGATAGAAAGGGAGTCTGCACTCACACGATCTGAAGGTAACTAGGGAGGAAATCAAAAATATTTGATGATATAGATGAAAAACACAAGTTTCATAGTGTGTGGATTTTTTTTTCAATGTTCATTCACTGGATGAAGGCATTACTGGCTAGACTCTGATTTATTCCCGATCCCTAATTGCCTATAGGACAGTTAAGATTCAACCACATTGCTGTAGGTCTGTACGCCAGATCAGGTAAGCTTGGTAAGTTTACTTTCCTTAAGGACATTAGTGGACCATCTGCCATGGTGGGATTCAAACCTGGGACCCCAGAACGTTGCCTGGTTCTCTGGATTGATAGTCCAAAGATAATACCACAAGGTCATCACGTTCCCACTAATGCGAGAGGATTGCTGGATACTCAGTATTGGTTTACTAGATTAGATTACTTACAGTGTGGAAACAGGCCCTTTGGCCCAACAAGTCCACACCAACCCGCCGAAGTGCAACCCACCCAGACCCATTCCCCGACATTTACCCCTTCAACTCTCACTACGGGCAATTTAGCATGGCCAATTCACCTAACCTGCACATTTTTGGACTTAATTTTCCTGGTCCTTTTGTATAAGACATTTTTTGTTTAAAAAAAATTGCTGGAATAATTATTTAGCAATTAGCCATACAGATTTTTATTAAATGACTAAATGCACCTGGAGAGCTCCTGAATTCAGATTTCACCCCCTACCATGTAGGTCTTGAGCCCAAATCCCCAGACGTTAGCCTGAGGCTCTGCTTTACATTGCCAGTGACATTACCACTACGCCACTACTACTTCCTTTATTTCAAAGGTGTAGCTAATGCTTAATTGGTGTTTGGTTAAAACTAAACTGTAAATGTGGAATCTTCTGACTACTCAAAGTGATTACATAGTTTATTTAGTATCAGGTATCAGATATTTCACCGATCTATTTGAATGTAAATCTCACTAAATGACAAAGCTGCTTTGTTAACATTTTAAAAGCAATAGTGCAATAATGCTTCCATATGACCAATGGCAATGCCTGTGTGCTTTTGGATATTAATTATTTTTCAAAAGGTAGCGTCAGATTAACTCGTTTTGAGTAATTGAACATTTTTATTGCACAAAGTTTTGAGATTATAAAGAAAAAAAAATTTATGAGCACTGCAACTTTAAATGTTTCACAATTTAAATTCCAAGTTTATTTCTCATGTTTATGTTTCAGAGTACCTTTGACCAAGCATGATTAAGTTACATAAGAACTGAATTCATTATACAACACAGTGCCAATCAAAACAAAATGCTTTCAAAAACTAAGCTATGGAGGCTCACTACATCTTCAGCTCAGAAATTAATCTGGATTAAATTATTATATTTAAATTGCATTTGCTGTGTTTTACTAAGTATTTCTGAGGAATTGGGCAAAATGTTCTTGAAGAATCAATTTTGTATTGATTCTGAGGGTGGACTCTTTATTAAGTAATGTAACTTTTCAAGTGTATGAATTATGCATAACAATGAAATGGCCAATTTCCAAAGAGTTCACACCTAATACAAGATTCCAAATGGAGAGTTTTAGTTCAGATTTGAGTAGGAAATCAGAATTGACTTGCAATATTTGGGTGAAATTCTGAAATTTCCCAACTGTCCTGTCACATCTTGAAAACAGGCTGTGATGTTGAAACTTCTAACTGTATTCATAAAATATTATTGGCAACAAAACTAATAACAGATATTTAAAAGTATATTTAATTTAAACTAATTTTCTGTTTATGTCTTCATCTAATGAATTTTAAGGTATTGAAGTGGTGACATTGAGGACTGTATAGAAGAACTTCTTAATGTGGAAGGTAATTGGGCTGACTTTTATATTAAAACAAATGCCTTAGTGAAAAATATTTCACAGTGAAAAAACAACTTTAATGTAAGGATTATGCAGAGATATACATTGCAATATATTTTGATAGTATTTAGGTAATTATATGCTTCCAAGCAGGATTTACAGAGAACATTTATGAAGGCCATGCTTGTTTGAAGTATACCATTAATATTCCTTTGATGAAAACTATTGTGTTATATATGCATCCACCCTCTCAGTTTCCTCCTACACACCAAAGATGTGCAGGTCAGGTGAATTGGCCATGCCAAATTGCCCATTGTGTTAGGTGCATAGGTTAGGAGTAAATACAGGGTCGGGGAAGGGGTCTGGGTGGGTTACTCTTCAGAGAGTCAGTGTGGACTTGTGGGCCGAAGGGCCTGTTGCCATAAGGGGAGGCACGGTGGCTCAAGGAGCGTCACAGTGGCTCAATGGGTAGCGCTGCTGCCTCACAGCACCAGGATCCCACGTTTGATTCCCACCGTGGGCAACTGTCTGTGTGGAGTTTGCACGTTCTCCCTGTGTCTGCATGGCTTTCCTCCGGGTGCCCCAGTTTCCTCCCACAGTCCAAAGATGTGCAGGTCAGGTGAATTGGCCATGCTAAATTGCCCATAGTGTTAGGTGCATTAGTCAGAAGGAAATGGGTCTGGGTGGGTTATTCTTCGGAAGGTTGATGTGGACTTGTTGGGCCTGTTTCCACTGTGGGGAATCTAATCTAATCTAAACCTGCTCCTAGTTCTTGTGTAAAAGAAAAGTACTGGATACCACCTGGATGGTAGGCATTCATGGTTGAAGCCTGTTTATGAATTATTCTTAATTATGTATGTTAATGGAATCAGACTACAGAACAATATTTCTTTGTTTTATGTCTATTTCAGATTTAACAGTCATTTAAATATAACAAAAAAAAAGTGGTGTAAAGTAGTAGTGTTCATTACTTACCTCAAGGAAATTTCCTAACAAAATCTGGTGAACTCTGTGCAATGTTGATGTTACTTTGATTCCAGTATCAGCACAAGGGAATCTTAGCCATTGAAAAACAAGCAGTTAAGCAAATAATTATGTTGGTGAATACACGTAGACAAAAACAAAACCAAGGGAATAAAAGAACTGATAATCAGACACATTTTAATCATTTGCAAATAGTAAAATAAAGAACATGATTTTGGGATTAAGTTGAAGCTGAAATACCATAAATTTAGAAACAAAATGCTCACTTTAAAACTGTTTTCTTTTTGCTGTGGTGAGAAGACTTGATGTCCTAAGAATGTAAAAATATATTTTTAAGGCAGGAGAAGATGCTCAGCAGTAATCAAGTCCCGAACCTGTCATTAAAAGCCCAATTACACTGAATTCAGAGTGGCACAATTTTTTCAAGTGGTTTTGCAGCAAAATTAAGAATGGAGAAACAAGTTCATGTTAACTTGAGTGATTTCTACAATTTTCCATCCGCTGGAATCTCAGCACGAAAACTATTGAGGAGAAGGAATCATTGATGACAACTTTTGAATGTCAATATTTACATGGGCATGATGGTAGAAGGGAATTTCAGAGTTTTGACCTTGAGCTCTTGAACGAATAATTGTTTCTGGATGATTTTGCGACTTAGATTGGTGGTGCTTCTATGCTATTGCTGGGCATATTCTTTCTTGATGCTATCTATCTACATTATTGGGCAGGGAAGTATTGAAGACTGATTGATGAGATGCTGTAGTGTACTTGTGATACAGCCATAGAATGCTGATGAGGACAAGGGTAAAATGAGTTTAGTGTCAGTTTGCCAACCAAGTAGACTGTTTTGTATTGATGGTGTCAAAATTTGTTTGTGGGCAATGGAATAGTTCAGGACCTGTTTCTTTTTGCTCTTTTATGGTGCAGAAAATGTATATGTTAAGATTTTTTTTCCAGTTTTTGTCAATATTAATTTGCTTTCCTTTATTTGTAAGAATATTGAGTACAGGAGTTGGGAGGGCATGTTGCAGCTGTACAGGACATTGCTTAGGTCACTGTTGGAATATTGCGAGCAATTCTGGTCTCCTTCCTATCGGAAAGATGTTGTGAAACTTGAAAGGGTTCAGAAAAGATTTACAAGGATGTTGCCAGGGTTGGAGGATTTGAGCTACAGGGAGAGATTGAATAGGCTGGGGCTGTTTGACTGGAGCGTCGGAGGCTGAGGGGTGACTTTATAGAGGTTTATAAAATCATGATGGGCATTGATAGGATGAATAGACAAAGTCTTTTCCCTGGGGTCGGGGAGTCCAGAACTAGGGGGCATAGGTTTAGGGCAAAAGGGGAAAGATATAAAAGAGACCTGAGGGGGCCACTTTTTCACGCAGAGGGTGGTACGTGTATGGAATGAGCTGCCAGAGGAAGTGGTGGAGGCTGGTACAATTGCAACATTTAAAAGGCATCTGGATCTGTATATGAATAGGAAGGGTTTGGAGGGATATGGGCTGGGTGCTGGCAGGTGGGATTAGATTGGGTTGGGATATCTAGTCGGCATGGATGAGTTGGACCGAAGGGTCTATTTCCATGCTGTACATCTCTCTGACTCTATGACTGTATTTGGCAAAGTACCTCAGCAGTGCTATTCATGTGACTTTTATTAAAATTCAGCATGCCTGGTTACCTGAGGAAGGCAACCGACTATCTATTTCGGATTCCCAAAAATTATGCTTGCCCCTTTCCTGCTTTTAGTTTTGGTTGACCACCTTCAAATCTGTGAATAATTTTAAAACTTAAATGCGTGGGTGTTGGCCAGAAAGCTGAGGTTTAGTTGGATGTCTGCCACCTCATTGTCATTCTTCTCCTGTCAAAGTAAGAGAAGCAAAATGTTCTTGGTCGCAAAAACTGGTGAATGGAGTCTTTACTTGGGGCTGGTCTGCTTTACTTGAGCCGATTGTTCCATTTTGGCAGACGGTCAGCCTAATCCAAATGGAAGCTGTAAAAATTACACCACACCCCAACAGAAGGGTGAACATTGTTTATGCAACGTTTAGCTCAGTACTTAGAGTTAAACACAATTTGCACTTTAGAAATAACAGTGGGAATATACTGTAATCCATCCAAGTTGTTGATTACTCCATGTTTATAACATGGACTTCTTTCTGTCTGGTTTCTGTATTATATCCTATACAGTGAACATCTGCAACATATGGTTATATGAAATTATGTTGATAAATATAATTATTTAAGAAGTACATAAATCACTGCATGTGCTACACTGATATGCAACTTTGATATTTAACTAAAGGAGGGGCTCAAAGATAGGGACCAAATTAAACAAATTATTCCAGTAACTATACAAAAGATTCATCAACTGAACAACTACGTAAGATTTAATTAAGTTTCACTTAAACACTGTTTTTCCTCAGTTGTTATAGTCATCAATCTAAGTGTTTAGGATGAGCAATAAAGAGAGTCTAGAAAAGTGAATGCTTGAAGGAAATGCATTGCATTATAAAATGATCTAAAGTTGCACATTTCAAATCAAAATTATTAGCTATATTTTCAGTATGCATTGACTTGTGTAATTAACAGTATCATATTGTTCATATATTAAATATGTTCAGTAATTAAAGTATGTCTACATTGTCTTCTATTGCCTGGTGGTCAATGTTTTAGTTCAGAGGTCATGGTTGGCAACATCACAGTAATACTGTACTGAAAAGAACTCTGCAGTTTAACACTGTACTGGAATTGAGCTTTACAATGTCAAGTTGAAATGGTATCAGAATCATTATTTCTCACGAAATGGAAGAAGGGAGTCACTTTTTAATGTTATTTCAGTATTGATTTTGAGTTATTTTGTGACTTTTCAATTAATGTGCAGACATTGGACCATTGCATCAATTTGGAAATAGTTGTACTGTATATCGAACTCCCTTGTTAAAGAGCTCACTTTGTCAGCCATTTCAATATTGTTTTAGCAAAGTATTTCCTCTCTTTTCTCTTAACAAAAATATTATCATCCTTTTTCCTAAAATATGATTTATTTCTTCTTGGAGTTATGTATCACACTTATCCTACACTGCTACAAAGGAAATTAAGTCTGACTCTTTGTGAAGACTTGAATGGTTCATTGTCTGTTGAGCTGAACCCTTCCAATCTGTCGACTGCTCAGTTGGATGACGTACGTTCGGCAGTAGAATGAGATATAAAAATAATGGTGTATCACGTTCCCCATAACCCTACAACTTGTGTCTATTACATGGGTGACAGAGAGCAGGGAATATTCAAAATATAAACAATCCAATTTTAAATGTTGAGTATTTTAACTCCTGGGCCTTGTTGAAGTTTGACTGCCATATTTCCCATCTCAACACACCTGATACAGACAACACTCACTTCCTCAATGTACTTTTCAGTCAGTCTCTTGGACCTTATTTAAATCAGAGATCAGGAATATTGCATTTTGGTACATTGAGATTGTGCATTTCACAGTATTACAAGTCAGCCTGAGTTGCAAATCAGCTCCCAAGATTGTTTGATGCCTCACTGGACGTCCTGGTTGAAGAACTGGCACATTTCGGTGTCTAAGAAGGATTATTGCCAGTGCCTCCACAATTTCCACTCTGACTTCCTGCAGAATTCTTTGACGCACCTCATCTGGTTCTGACACAATATCCAGTCTGTCCTTATACTTACTGCTGCCCTATCAATTTTGAACCTTTCTAGTGACTGAATTTTCTCCTCTGTCATGGAAGCCTATGTAGCATCTATTTCCTTAGTAAAGACAGATACAAAGAATTCATTCCATGCCTCAGCCACGCACCTTCCTCTATGGTTTAATGTTTGTCCCTGCTCACTAATGACTGAACAGATGTGTGCTTTCAAAGCATTACTTACTTGCTGCTGAAAACAGCCAATGCTGGAGATCACAGTCGGTCAAGAAGCATCCATGGAGAGAGAGCAAGCTAACGTTTCGAGTCTAGATGACCCTTTATCAGAGCTGGTGAAGTGTGGAGGGGAAAGCATTTTTGCTGTGGTTTGGTGTGGGGAATCTGGTAGTAGTGGGTGTAGGGTGACCTACTCTACATTGGAGAAACTAAGCACACACTGGGTGACTGCTTTGTGGAACACCTCTGGTCTGTGTGTATGCATGACCCCAACCTTCCTGTAGCCAGTCATTTTAACACAGTACCCTGCTCATTTGCCCACATGTCTGTCCTCAGCATGCTGTAGTGTTCCAGTGAATCACAGTACAACCTGGAGGAACAACATCTCATCTTCAGGCTGGGCATTTTACAACCTGTTGGACTTAATAATAGTTCAGCATCTTTAAATTGTGAATCATTTCTTCAGTTTCTTTTAGCTTGTTAGATCATGTTATCATGTCCTCTCTTCCCTCCACCCTCCCCCATTCCAGTGGGACTGTCTGTCCTTTCCAGTCCTGTAGTTGGACACACCATCGCTCTGCCATTCTCACATTCCGATCACTTAATCTGAAATGTCAATCTTTTCTCCACCAGCACCCATACCCATTACCCATCTGTTAATTTTCAGGACAGATTCCAGCATCTGCAGTAATTTTGATCTGACTTACTTGCTCCCGACTTACTTGTTGGTTCCCCAGCAAATCACTGGGACTGATGGGACACTGCCATTTTCATGAGACTGAAGCTCAATGGGAAATGTTCATGTTTCCTTCTGTCAGGATGTTAGCATATGGACAAGTATGCCAGTATGATGGAATGAGGCTGGGCACTACCAACTTTGAAAATCTTGACCTCCCAAGTCACTCGCATCTTAGATTTCAACACGAGCAACTGCAGCTGTCCTGAAGTCATTAATTAAAGTCTCTCCTGGTGAAAATGAAAAGACCTACTGTGAATACATACTGAGTTGAAAAATCAATTCCAGGCAATTGTTGTTTTTCGCCTGAAAATAATCATTTTAGTTTCACTTTGACTTTTAGCTTTTGCATTGCCAGTAGTTATTCATCGAAAAGTTGGCTCAATGATTTCAATGTTCTTTAATGAGGGTACTAAGGAAGTCTAGTAACAGCTTGGAAAATACTTATGATGTGAAGGGATATAATTTTGAGAGATAAGAAAGGACCACTTTTCTATCAACTGATCTCTGGCATTCTGGCTACCGACTGATGTATTTTCCTTTGCCGTCAGTCATTTACTTACATCAGATGGTGATGTAGACATCCTCCAACTGCAGTCCTTTCTGAATTGTTAAGTTGTGTAACATGCAGCACACGCAATTGATGCAATAGAATTTATGTGGTGGCATATTGTAAGAAGCCTCCAGATCCATTGTTTGCTTCAATAGTTCTGTAATATGCTCAATAATGTTTCTATCAGTGTTGTGGCAATAATTGTATCTGTGCTGTTCAAGCAAAATTAGTTCGCAGAGGTCATATTATCATTAAACCTGCTGATGCCACTTTTATAATACTGTGTACAGTTCTAGTTGCCCTGCGTTTGAAGGATATTATTAAACTAGAGAAGGTTCAGCAAAGACTTGCTGGGACTGGACGGTTTGAATTATGAGGATAGGTTCGGACTGTATTCGCTGGAGCAGAGGAGGCTGAGGGGTGACCTTATAGAAGTTTATAAAATCATAACTGGCATAGATAAGATGAATAGCAAGGATCATTTCCCTAGAGTGAGGGAGTTCAAACTAGGGGGCATATTTTTAAGGTGAGAGGAGAAAGATTTACAAGGGACCTGAAGGGCAACTTTTTTAAGTAGAGGGTAGTTCCTAAGTGGAATGAACTGCTTGCGGAAGTGGTAGACGCAGGTACAGTTACAAGATTTCAAAATCATTTAGACAGGTACATAAATAGAAAAGCTTTGAAGGGATATTGGTGAGCTGCAGGTAAATGGCATTAGTTTGGGAAACTTGGTCAGCATGGATGAGTTGGACTGAGGGTTTGTTTTCATGCTGTATGACTCTGACTCTATGAAAGAGGCAAGCTGCCTCTGTTGCATTGCTCCTCAATCATTTGAGGGAATATGACTCTTGCTGTACCGACCTTGCACAAAGCTTTAGCAGGTTTCTCTCTCGCTGTCTTCCAGCAAATGCAGCTAAAGCTGTGAACTGTGATAGGACGTGAAAGCTTAGCTCACTTGAGTAGGAGAAAACAAAAATATGAAGCAAATATTTCAGGTCAAATTTTCCTTTGTAATCCATTAAGAACAATGTGCAAATAGCGTCTGCAGTAAACCAATTGCTCACTGAAGCTAATCTCACTGTTCTACACAGTGATTTGATTATTTGGTGTGGATTTTAATCTACTCAATTACAATTGCAATGGAATCTTCAATTGTGTGCATTCACGAGACACCCTAAGTGCAGTGAGAATTTAAAAATGGCATCTAGCAGAAACCAGTCCGTGTAAGTCAATATGTTTGATTTTACAGCTTGTTCATTCTATTTTTGAGTGGATGGGTTAAAATTGATCCATCAATATTACATCTTCTGTTCTCTTATATTTTGGGCTCAACAATAGTGACTGAGTAATGAGCTGGTGCTGCGAAAGATAATAGTAAAACATGTTTCTTTCTTCTTTTACAAATATTTCCATTTGTCCAGAATTTTTGTTTTGAGCAACGTTTTATTATTTTGCTGACTCTTAAGGCATATCACAACCTTGTTTATTTCTTGCTAGAAACAGTCAGAATCGTTTGTAGCAAATCCATTATATTGAGGCTTTTAACATTACATTCCTGATGCAGAGTTTCCACAGAGCACACCCATGTTTCTTGTTGGGTGAAGTTTTGTCTGATATAAGGTTCCATCATGACTGGCAATGTCTTCCAATTTTTTTAATCAACTTTTGTAGTGTGTCTCTCAATGTTTTATTCTGACATGCCACTCAACTGACTACAGCTGGTTTTCAAATATTCTTAACAGTTTTGCAATGGGTGTGTACATTTTAAAAATGCAATTTGTACAAAAGCAGTACATTCCCAGCTGTTTCTTTTAACTCTTCTGGTTCAAAAAACCAAACCTACTTTAATTGCATCATTATATCTAATTATATTAAATATACACAGAGTAAGTATCTGTGAAGTATGTAAGGAAGATAAAACCTTTTGATCTAACCACGTGAAATTGCAAACAGACTCTTCAATGTTCAAACCAGATTTCGCTGTTGCATTCAAGAAATTGGTTGAACATTGAACACTGAAAATTGCAATGTTGAATTTTACCAAAAATCAGTCAGATGTCAATTTTGAGGAGTTTTGTAGAGGGTTTCCCTCCATGAGCCCCAGTAAGTTTACCCATGTAATTCTCCATTGCTCTCATTATTATGTATGCACTAGACCTCATTGGTGCCACTTATGTGCCAACATGTGCTCACCATTGGAGGAGTTACTTCCCAGTGTCAGGACCTTCTAAGATTTATGCTGCCTGTATCATATTTAGAGCCAGCTATAAGTAGCCCTTTACAGTACACATTGTTGGAGGGAAATGAAAAAGAAAAGCTGCTGAGGGCACATATGTGGCACAAGTGACCATTTGTTTCAAATAGGAACTCTCATTTGTAAATGTTTTACTCCTTTACATTATTACCTGTCAGATCAACTGTTATTGTAAATACAGCTACAAGCATCAAGCTACACAGGTTACCTGTTCTGAGTGCCATACCATGTAAGAACCCCGTCTCATGGAGTGCTGCTGTTTCCCTTATGCCCAGCATTGCATGATATCTTATTGTTCAATGTGGGAGTATCAAATGTTAAACTTTTCAAAGTTGAAAATGTTAACTTTTATTAAACAGATCGAAAAAGCAAAGATAATGTAATAAACAGAAAAAGCTGCACTTGGTTACAGATTAAAAAGGGACTGTTTTCCTTTCAGGCACAACAGATTTATAATCAGTGGATAATCATTTCATCCAACTCATCTATTGGAACTTAACTGTTGATTAAGTCTTGTCTGGCTTTTTTCGCCTGATGCTTCTGCGCTGTATCACACAGAAAGACATACTCCTCCTGTTCAATGTTTTCAACTTTGTCCTGAGAAGACTGCCTTTGCTGTCCCAACTCTTAAGCATCCTTCACATCCCCTTTCTGCCGTTAGGCAGCATGCAGCGTGCTGGGATTATACACCACACTCTGTTTGGACTATACTGCAAAGCCTTCCAGGCTGATCCAGGGATCAGAACCTCATCTCCTCGTGGTTACTGCTGCTCCACGGTGATGCTGATTAAAAAAAAGGGCTGCATTGGTCAATGCTTGGCCTCTGTCATGGGATTATTTAATGGAGCCATGGTTACAGAATGTATCCCTTGTGTCCCAGTAACCGACCTTGTAAAGTATTGAAACAAATCAGGAATATGTAAGGTCTCGGAAATATGGGCATCATAGCAACTGCTAAAGAATCTTACATTCATTGATAATCACAGATAGCTTGTACGTTGACATAATGGAATGCTTATCTGTTGATGATGTCAGCCATGTTATGATATGGCACTCTCAGTACAACGTGTGACCAACCCATAATGCTTTGCTATGTTGGCAAAACCTACTGCTTGGGCTGCAGCACTGACCTCATCGTGAACAAATGAGATGAAAGGTGTGATCTGACACAAATGGCAATAGCAACTCTCTTCATACATTTGGGGGTTAAAGATTTAAAGATCGCATACGGCTCCCCCGTAGATCCTTAGAAGCAGCACGGGATATAAAGATTTAGTGCAGCCTCCGTGTCAGGATGGCCAACTCCCCCCTTCAGGTGGTCTGTTCTGTACCAGCAGATCACACAGTTCTGTGAAGGTGCCCCAGAACATTCTGAGTTTGCAGCAGCCAAGCCACTTGCTCACCTGCAGGAAATGGCATTCTGGGCAATGGATGCTGGGCCTCCAGGAGCTCCTCCCCCTCCACATCCTCAGGGGACCTTCAGCTGCAACTTCCTCATGATGAGGCTATTTGGCATCCACTGCACATTGCTGATGATCCTGGGCTTACTTGTCTTGCTGTGGCATGATCCATTTGTCACAGTTCCAATGAACCTATCTGAAAAATTTCAGAAACAGACTAGGGTCCTTTGTAATGTGAGCAGTTCAGCATTCACATTGCTCACAAATAGTGGTTTCCCACAGTCCTTATTACAGAGGGAGATGGAGGACTAGGGCAAGGAGAGTCTTGGAATGCCTGTACATTGATTTTGACACAGATGATGTATGCAGTACAAGCCATGTCAGACGCATACAGTAGGAGACTCAGAGTGCAGCCTTCCCCCCCCCCATTGGCTTGCAGGTACACTTATATGGTCATTGTGATTCATTCTGCTTCACCAACATGACTATGAAAAGCCTGTAATCTGAGTGGCATGGTCAAGGTTGCTTCTGGCTAGGATTTGTATTCTGCACAGTCAGTAGCTGCATGTGTTTCTGTACGGAATGAATGCTTGATTAATGGAATTGTCCCTTGAAAAACCTCTCATTTATCACAAATGGAACTTGAGGCTCATACGGCACTGTAATAGTGCCCCTATCTTTGAGCCAGGAGGCCTGGGTTCAAGTCTCACCTACTCCAAAGGTGTAATAATAGCTTCTCTGAGCAGGTTGATTAGAAAATACGTGCAGGTAAAGCCAGATCCTCACTGAGAAAAATAAATAATCTACTCCACCCACTCCAGGTGTGTGCTGATGGTTATTTCTCATTTCCATTTGGGATTTGGATAAGGAGGGAAGGCACAAGGCTAACACCTCACAGTGAGAGTCACAGCCACACCTAAGTCTTCATGCTCCTTTTAATCTTGCACTCCCCGTTGACCTCATCAGTTCTGAATTTCCATACATTTCCACCCAACTCTTATTCCCTAAGTGTCACTTCTCTTGCTCCTTGGATCCTGCCTGACCTGCTCTGTTTTTTCTGTACCGCACTTGTTGACATTTGCTCCATCAAGTCCACACTGACCTTCTGAAGTGCATCCAGACTCATCCCCCTACCCTATTTCTATAACACTGCATTTCCCATGGCTAATCCACCTCGCCTGCACACTCCTGGACGTCATGGGCAACTTAGCACGCTAATCTACCTCACCTGCACATCTTTGAACTGTGGGAGGAAACCGGACCACCCAGAGGAAACCCACGCAGACACTGAGAGAATGTGCAAACTCCACACAGGCAATCACCTGAGGGTGGCATTAAACCCAGCTCCCTAGTACTGTGAGGCCGTAATGCTAACCACTGAGCCACTGTGCCACCATGAGACATGCCATTTAGTTGAAGTACATAGTGTATTTTCTGTGTAAGTTGCTGGCATAGGTGTGACATTGATGAAGAATACTGCAGTACAGCAATGTGTCCACCCTTTGACTGATCACTGCTGACAAGAGAAAAAGTTGCTTGGCTCTGTGCCTATGCTAAAAACAAGGAAATGCAGAAGCATGGTGAGACCGAGGTTTTTGAATGAGGTGGCAAAGCAAAACAAGGCAAGGCAGAAATGCTGTGATCATCCAAGTAGGTGGAAAGTGAGTGAGTCTGAAGAGAGCAAGCAGAGAGCCCTGAGATGCTCCCTGCCCTGATACATGAGATGGGTGCCTTTCCCTACTCGCAAAGCATCCTGGCAGCAGCATTAGAATGAATGGTGTCACTGCATTCTCAAGTGCGGTGTTGAAGTGAATAACTGCATTCCAACTGCAGTGATGATGTGTTGAGGCTAGTATGAGTCGGGTGCCAACCTGTGTGCACGGGGGAGCAGGCAGTCTCTGCCCATGGAGAGTGACTGGAGATGTTGGCAGTTTGCTGGCCAAGATGGAGACCCAGAGTACAGGCAGCAGGATGGAGATACCAGGTATCCTCTCTGACTTTCATGTTGGCAATCATTGCTACCTTGTTCCTTTTCTGTGCTGCTTTCAAGATAACAAAGGGATCAAAATTAGATGAGAACAGATAAGAGATATTAATTCATGCCACTCACTGGCAAGATACCTGGCATGCTGGTAAATCCTTGAGTGAAAAATTGGACTTGATTTTTCTTGATGTTGCAAATCTCCTTGTTCAGAGCTAGAAAATCATATATTTTCTTGTGATTGTTTGAAAGCACAGTTTGATTTTAATAAATAATAGTGCAAATAAATAATAATTCAAGGTTATGTGAATGTTTATTTGAAGAAAGCTGTCAATTATTGCAGCCCATTCATAATTCACTTCTATTTTGACATGTGTTGTCGTTCTCATTCATAAAGAGTTACAAGTTTATCTGTTAAATTTTATCACAGTGTGAAGTCTCACTGTACTTTGCATGAGTGTTATTCACTGAGCTTCAGTGTGGTTACAGACAGCTTTATTAGTATTTTACTTTATTGAAAATTGGGCAAGAGAGCCACAAATAATGCTGTGCGATTTCATTAATACAATCATAATTACTGGTCAAAATCTAAAAGCAGAGACAGCTAGCATGGTTGTAAATGCATTTTTCAAAATTGGAAACATTATGGAAATTGTTTATGTAACACTGCTTCGTTGCAGTGCTGTACAAACCGACATAAATTTTCTGGAAGCAGACAATGCCATGATTTACTTCCTGTCATTGTATCATTGAAGGAATATAGACAAGTTACGCAAATAGAAGCCTGCAGCTCTCTATGTTCCTCCAGGATATTAATGTAGTCTACATAATTTCCATTCTGAAGAAGTGTTTCATGAACAAATTTATTGTGTCATATAACTTCTTTTTGTTTATTCGTTCAAGATATGTTGAAAAATATTAAATATTTATATTATGTTGATTAAAATTGTTGATGTTTTTGAGGCCTAGTATGTTATTGTCCATGTGCAATTTACTATTGAAAATCTATCCCAGCATGTGAATATGTTGTAGCTTCTAGCAGGTGGTGGCACGGTGGCTCAGTGGTTAGCACTGCTGCCTCACAACACCAGGGTCCTAGGTTCAATTCTGGTCTCGGGTGACTGTCTGTGTGGAGTTTGCACATTCTCCCTGTGTCTGCGTGGGTTTCCTCCCACGGTCCAAAGATGTGCAGGCCAGGTGGATTGGCCATGTTAAGTTGCCCATAATGTTAGATGCATTAGTCAGAGGGTTTGGGTGGGTTGCTTTTCAGAGGGGCGGTGTGGACTTGTTGGGCCGAAGGGCCTGTTTCCACACTGTAGGCAATCTAAATCTAATCTAAAGGTGTAAATGAGCTACATTTCAAACCCAACTGATGACTTTTAATTGGTTGTTCCTGTAAATCTTAGCACAGGTGGGATTGGTTAATATGTGCTACCTAATAGCAGAGTCATTACATTCTGAGTTTTGCAAGCATTGGCTGGCTGGGCACAGTCAGTACTCTCGTCTATTTTGAGCAGCTGAAGGGTCACACTGATATAATCTGACAGTCAGTGGAACATACGACCTTAGTACCTGCTATCACACCAGCAATGAATTGTGTATAATACATAACTTATTTGACCTATAGACAGTGTCTTATGGCTTGATCACAGCGTTCTGTTCGTGGAGCATATCACTTGTACTGCTACTGGCATAATAACGAAAAGAAATGGTAAGCTTTGTTTCTCACATTTTTGAGATAAGTTAATTTTCTGGGGTGATTTGAGGTAGACTGCATACGTCTCCTGTCCAGAGGTGGTGGTCTGTGGCCTGTTGATGAATATGTGCACAGCAGGGTGCATTGTGTATCATTATCCTGCAAGATTGCTTTGATGTGCTGAATTTTAGCTGCAAGCTTGCACACTGAGAAAATGGCTGAGCCTCAAAGTATGAAATTGCCGATATACCAAGCATATCAATATTCGGGGTCGGAGGAGTTCCAGTACTTTAATGATCAACTACCAGGCTCCCATTGTCCATAGATTTAAACTCTTCTCAAACCCAATTGCACAAAGCCTAATGTGCATGAAGTCTCATTCACTCATTATTTTTGTGTTGGTTGTCCTACACTAGCTCCATGTTTATCAAAACTTCTGTACAATACTATAACAGGAAATAGTTTGCTTTATAAATAACTTTGTATGCAGCATATTGTTTCCATTTCTGGAATTGTTTTCCATTGGTTGTCCAGTAATTTACTTGTTATCAATTTGGGGGATAAACTAAAGCTATCAACAAGAACTTTAGGTTTAAATCTCTGTATAGTTTGCATTTGATATGTCAAAATACAAATAATTTTTGATGGTTTCAAAAATTGAATTTTTTTTTCAAAATAATGCTTTTCAAATTCTGCCTGACTTGTTATGCACATGTTAATCCTTGTGGAGTTAGCTCAAAGCACTTTGTGTTTTAAACAAAAACAAAGTTTTTTTTAATGAATAAAAGTCCAATTCATTCAACTCATCTTGCTCTTTTTCAAAGATATTTTCTTTGTGATAGTTTTTATGATTAAATCTATATGAATGTCAACTAAAAGTGCAATGTTCCTTATAGTTTAAGAACAAATTTTTGTAAAAAAAAAAGGTTGAACATTCAATATGTGGTTATAAACCCCACAGTACATAGCAACATCTGTCTTGCAGCTGCAAGTCATTAAGTTGAGCTAGAACTTCCTCTTCAAAATTCCAGGCTTTTTCCGAGATCAGTAAGTTGTTTCAGTTGTATTTCAGTATATCTCCAAGTCAAATGTGAGGTGCACAATTGTTTCACTTAAGACACCAGTAGTAAACAATTGGAACAAGATTAGTTTTGGGATTAACAGACAGATTTACATTTCTGCCTGATACAGATTCAAAGCTATTTCGATGCTTGGCTTCATGT
The DNA here is from genome assembly GCF_037043375.1 of Chiloscyllium plagiosum. NCBI lineage: Eukaryota > Metazoa > Chordata > Chondrichthyes > Orectolobiformes > Hemiscylliidae > Chiloscyllium > Chiloscyllium plagiosum. The sequence continues at coordinate 557,326 of NW_028270145.1, forward strand.
TGCTGTAAGTAGACGGCAGTCAGATCTCCTTTGTGTTGTGTATGGAAATGAAAGAATCAAATACTTCTGAGATTTATTGAAAGAATATTAGGATAAATATCAAAGTGATATCCAAACAATTTGCTCACTTAAGCAACAATTTAAGTGATGGACTATTTTACGTTCCTGTTGTCATTGCATTCTGTTGGCGGAATGAGATGCAGCTAATAGACCCATAAGGTTTACATTAGTAGACTGAGGAATGGTGCTTTTGAAACAGAGGTGCTTCCTGATCATTATTGATAACTGTGTATTTTATAACCTTTTTGTAATGAATTTCTAACTCTGGTGACACTGAAATTTAAAAAGAAATGCACTAAAAAGGTCCTCATGTTTTCAGATGTAATACTTTTTGTAAGATAGTACAATTTAAAACAGTTTAGAAATGGTGTAAAGTTCTCAAATTTAGTGCAGTGATGTACAAGAGGCTATAAAACTATAATCTGTGTAGTTAGGGGGTGGAGAGGGCCGAAATTCAGTAGGTCTTCCTTACTTCAGCTAATTATGTATTAACTTGTGGAATCCAACTTACGACTTGCTTTCTGTAAAACAGAAGCAAAGACTTTAACTTACTGGCAATAATTAGTTATCCATTACTATGTAATTGGTTATCAATTATTATGACCAAGGTAACAACTGTTTTAAAAAAAACTCTCAACTAATATGTAGTTTTTTTTGTATTTCCTTCATGAGACAACTGGTTTTATTCTGTAATGTTATATGAAATTATAATATAATTTGAATTTAAATGGAGATCTCTGATTCTCTTGTAATGTGATTTTAAAAAGTAATGTGTCACCAATCGGAAATTTTCCAAGGTCAGTGTGCTACCCAAACAAAATTGAGGCAGGTCTCTGCTGCTCAGTCATAACATTCTTGCATCTGAGTCAAAAAATTGTGGTTTCATATCCAGTCCCACTGACTTCAGGACAAAGAATAGATTGTTGGAGAGGTTTACAAGATGATGAGGGGCACGGATAGGGTAAATAGGCAAGGTCTTTTCCTCGGGGTAGGGGATTCCAGAACTAGAGGGCATAGGTTTATGGTGAGAGGGGAAAGATTTAAAAGGGAGCTAAGTGGCAACATTTTCACATGGAGGGTGGTATGTGTATGGAATGAGCTGCCAGAAGTGGTGGAGGCTGGTACAATTACAACATTTAAAAAGCATCTGGATGGGTATATGAATAGGAAGGATTTAGAGGGATATGGGTCAAGTGCTAGCAAATGGGACAACATTTATATAGGATATCTGGTCAGCGTGGACAAGTTGGACTGAAGGGTCTGTTTTCATGCTATACATCTCTATAACTCTATGATACACCAGTCCCAGTACTAAGAGGACATTGCACTGTCCAGGTTGATGTCAATGGGGTCTTAATGATGAAAATATAGAGAAACTGTTTTCATTGAAAAAATGGCTAGTAACCAGGGGGAACAGAGTTAAGGTAATTGGCAAAAAGGGAGATGAGAGCATTTGTTTTAACAAGTTCCAATATGGAATGCATTGCCTGAATTGGTGATAATAGCAGATTCAATCATAGCTTTCAAAGGGAATTGACAGATATTTGACAGATAAGTTATTAGGAAACAAATGTAATGGATATAGACTGGACCTTTTTGCAAAGCTTAGCTTGTGGTCAGGATAATAGGGGTGGGGCAAGGGTGTACACTATTGTGCCATGGTAGCAGTGCTGTGTCAGCTACCCACCTGTCAGTGGCATAGACACATCAGGTGGCCCACTTGTGTTGCCACATTCAGGGAACTGTGGACCTGAATGCCTCGATCTCTCTATATGTTAATGCTGCGAAGGATTCAACCACTTACTGTATACTTGACTCTTGCATTAGATCATCCAAGATGTGAGGTGTTGGAAAACTGGAGGTTGGCAAATGTGGTGCCACTGTTTAAGAAGGGCGGTAAGGACAAATCAGGGAACTATAGACCGGTGAGCCTGACCTCGGTGGTGGGCAAGTTGTTGGAGGGAATCCTAAGGGACAGGATGTACATGTATTTGGAAAGGCAAGGACTGATTCGGAATAGTCAACATGGCTTAGTGCGTGGGAAATCATGTCTCACAAACTTGATTGAGTTTTTTGAAGAAGTAATAAAGAGGATTGATGAGGGCAGAGCAGTAGATGTGATCTATATGGATTTCAGTAAGGCATTCGACAAGGTTCCCAATGGGAGACTGATTAGCTAGATTAGATCTCACGGAATACAGGGAGAACTAGCCTTTTGGATACAGAACTGGCTCAAAGGTAGAAGACAGAGGGTGATGGTGGAGGGTTGTTTTTCAGACTGGAGGCCTGTGACCAGTGGAGTGCCACAAGGATCGGTGCTAGGTCCTCTACCTTTTGTCATTTACATAAATGATTTTGATGCAAGCATAAGAGGTATAGTTAGTAAGTTTTCAGATGACATCAAAATTGGAGGTGTAGTGGACAGCGAAGAGGGTTACCTCAGATTACAACAGGATCTTGACCAGATGGGCCAATGGGCTGAGAAGTGGCAGATGGAGTTTAATTCAGATAAATGCTGCATTTTGGGAAAGCAAATCTTAGCAGGATTTATACACTTATTGGTAAGGTCCCAGGGAGTGTTGCTGAACAAAGAGACCTTGGAGTGCAGATTCATAGCTCCTTGAAAGTGGAGTCACAGGTAGATAGGACAGTGAAGAAGGTGTTTAGTATGCTTTCCTTTATTGGTCAGAGTATTGAGTACAGGAGTTGGGATGTCATGTTGCGGCTGTACAGGACATTGATTAGGCCATTGTTGGAATATTGTGTGCAATTCTGGTCTCCTTCCTATTGGAAAGATGTTGTGAAACTTGAAAGGGTTGAGAAAAGATTTACAAGGATGTTGCCAGGGTTGGAGGATTTGAGCTATGGGGAGAGGCTGAACAGGAAGGGTTGGAGGGATATGGGCCAGGTGCTGGCAGGTGGGTCTGGATTGGGTTGGCATATCTGGTCGGCATGGACGGGTTGGACAGAAGGGTCTGTTTCCCTGCTGTACATCTCTGACTCTATGACTCTATGTATTACCGCACATTTGTCCAGATTAAATTCCATCTGCCATTTCTCTGCTGAATTCTCCAGCCTCTCTATATCTTGCTGCATCCTCTGGCAATCCTCCTCACTATCTGCAGCTCCCTGAATCTTTGTGTTGTTTGCAAACTTGTGAAGGAGGAGAAAGTGAGGACTGAGGATGCTGGAGCTCAGAGTTGAGAGTGTGGTGCTGGAAAAACACAGAGGTCAGACAGCATCCGAGGAGCAGGAGAATCGACGTTTCAGGCATTAGCCCTTCATCAGGAATGAAGTCATTTGGGATCCGCTGTGAGCTGGTAAGATGGATACAGAACTGGCTTAGTAATAGAAGGCAGACAGTAGCAATGCCATTTTTCTGACTTTGTGCTCAGTGATCAGTGCTGGGATCCTTGTTGTTTGTACTATATATATCAGGAATGATGAAGGACTTATGCCCGAAACATTGATTCTCCTGCTCCTTGGATGCTGCCTGACCTGCTGTGCTTTTCCAGCACCACACTCTCGACTGCAAACTTATGAATTAGACCATCTATATTCTACTCCAAGTTATTTATTTATATATTACGAACAACAAGCACTGATCATTATGGAACACCACTGATAACAGATCTAAAGTCAGAAAAATGACTTTGCTACTGTTTGCCTTCTATTACTCAGCCAGTTCTGTATCCATCTTACCAGCTCCCAGCAGATCCCAAGTGACTTCACTTTTTGTATCAGCCTGCCATGAGGCACCTTGTCAAAGGACTTTGCTAAAGTCTGTGGAGACAATATCCACTGCCTTGCCCCAATCAATCATCTTTGTCACTTCCTCAAAAAACTCCATGATTTGGAGATGTCGGTGTTGGACTGGGGTGGACAAAGTTAAAAATCACACAACGCCAGGTTACAGTCCAACAGGTTTATTTGGAAGCACTAGCTTTTGGAGCACTGCTCCTTCATCAGGTGGTTGTGGAGTATAAGATTTTACGACACAGAATTTATAGCAAAAGTTTATAGTTTGATGTAACTGAAGTTGTATATTAAAAAGGACTTTGATTGTTTGTTAAGTCTCTCATCTTTTAGAATGAACATATTGGTTTCAGTTCTTATATAAATCGCAGAATTGTTTTAAAGTTACATTCTCAAGTGAACTTTAACAATTGGTGTCATGTCGGCCCAAATAATGCATTTAAGGTGTGAGGTGCCCTGTGTGAGACTGTCTGTCTGTGCCCCAATGTTCAGACTGATTCTAATTTTTTAAAAAACAGATTTACAGAATCTTACATGGATTCATGCAGTTTTTGAGCAAAATAAAATGTAATTCTGCAAGTACAAATTCACCCCACAAATTTATGTGTGTGTTATGCATGTGGGTGTGTGTTTGGATGGGGGAGGGGAGGTGGGTGGGAAGAGTGTTATGAGTGTCTGTGAGAGAATGTGTGTAAGTCTGTGAGAGGGTGAGTGTGGGAGTGTATGAGAGAGAGCTTGTGTATGAGAGAGGGTGAGTGTGTGTGCAGTGGGGTCACCTGTAACATGACATGAACCCAAGGTCCCATTTGATGCCATCCCCATGGGTACTGAACTTGTCTATCAGCCTCTGCTCAGCCACTTTGTGTTGTTGCTTGTCCCGAAGTCCACCTTGGGAGGGAACATTCCTGTCTGTTGATTGTTGTACGGTGTCCATTCATCTGTTGTCATAGTCTCTGCGCTTGTCTGCAGCGTATGAGACAGACAAAGTTGGCTGAGTCACATGAGTACCTGTCATGTACACTGTAGGAGGTGTGTCCGTTACATTCGTGAGACATCACCTACCTCACACAAAGCTGTGCTGCCTATCACTGATAAGTCCATATTTGTCTAAATGTAAATAAATCCTGCCCTAAGAATCTTCACAATAATTTCCCTACCACTGACATAAGGCTCACTGGTCTGTAATTTCCCAGATTATCTCTGCTGCCCTCCTTAAACAAAAGAACAACATTCACCAGTCCTCTGCTAACTCTGCTGTGACTAAAGAGGATGCATTAAGACTCCAGCAATTTCCTCACCTGCCTCCCTCAGCATTCTGGGATAAATCCCATCAGATCCTGGGAACGTCTCTACCTTAATGCTTTTAAAACGCCCAACACTACCTCCTTATTTTTAAAAATATCAACACACCTTAGACTATCAGCAAAGCCCTCCCGAGACTCACCATGTCCTTCACCTTTGTGAACACCGATGCAAAGTATTTGTTAAGGTCCTTACTAACATTCTCTTGCTCTATGCATAGATTTCCTCCTTTGTCCTTGAGTGGACCTACCCTTTTCCAAACTACCCTCTTAATCCTAATATATAAAACACCATGGAATTTCCTTTAATCCTATTTTCCAAGGGCATGTAATGGCCCTGCTTAACCATTCTAATTCCTTGCTTTAGTTCTTTCCTGCTTTTGATATACCCATCGAGGCCTCTGTCTTCAGTTTCCTACACCTTACTTATGACTCCTTTCTTGTATTTGACCAAGCTCAAAAGTTCTCTGGTTATTCAAGATTCTCAAATCTTGCCATCCCTATCTACCATTTTCACAGGAACCTCTGGTCCTAAACTTTAACCAACTGGCTATTAAACAATTCCCACATGTCAGATGGGTATTTACTCTTAAACAACTACCCCCATTCTATATTTCCCAGTTCTTGTCTAATATTGTGGTAGCTAGCCTTCTCCCAGTTTTGTACTTTCACCTGAATACTCTCCTTTTCATAATCCATAAGTAACTTACTTGTACAGACTTTGCAGAGAGGAAAGGTTAAACAAACATTAGCTTGATTTTGCTTTGATGAAGCTAAAGGCCTGTCTGACTCATAGAGTACATGGCTGTCCTGGGCCTTATACACACAGTAGCCATAATTGACAACTCCAGAAAATGGGTTGGGAAGTGAGTATCCTGACTAGATTTTAGGGTAGTTGACTGAGTTCAAATGACCTGCCCAACTTCTTATTCCAAAATGAAGTAAGGCATGTTAAGTGGCTTATGCTTTTTTAAAAAAATCTGGTAATGATAGTCCTTTACTTTGAACAGATAAATAACAATTAGGTTGAGCAGCTTGGTGAGAAAATGTGGGTGAGGAGCATATCAGCTAATAACCATTCCTTATCTTCAGAAGCAACATGATGCATTCTGCATTTAATGTAGTGAAATTCAGGTTTGACTATGTTAGTTGTCCCCTTTTACACATGTTTTCCTTGATTTTCACCTTAGCCATTTGCTTGGCTGTTTTGAAACCTTAACAGAGGGCTGAGTTTGTATTGCTTTTGAATTTTGGCTCTTTCATCTGTTTGGCACTTTTGAAGCTTTGGCATAGGGGCCAAGTTTTTGGCTGATATCAATGTATTCATATCTGGAGGTTTTGTTCACACAGTTGTTGAATGGAATGTCATTATGCATGCTTTAAAAATTTCCAGACTCAATTATGGATTCAGCTTAATGGGGCTGTTGACAAAACTGTCAAGAGCACTGTGAGCTTTGTTATTGTCACAGATTTGAGTAACTAATAAGATGATAGATGGAATTTTACAGGGGCCTAAATGATGTAGGCTATGTCTAGCTATTGAGGAGAATGATGTGAGAAGACCATGTGACAGACTCCTCTTGGCATTTTCAAACAGAGGTACCGGTATTGAGATGAGATTCTTTCTGGACAGCAATTAGATACCTATTGATGGGGATTATTGTTTGTTCCCAACCTAATTAATTCCACGTCCTGCCTCATTAATTGCAGCCTCCTAAATTAGAACACAACACAAGGAAACTAAATGCCTTGAATTCTCAGCATGGATGTCTGGTCATGTACTTGGTGACTACAGCTTGCTCCTTGCTCCTCCAGACTGCCAACTTTGAACCCAGTTTCAACATGTCATCACCTCCACTTCCACATCGACAGGCACTGACAGATAACAGGGAGAAAGTGAGGATTGCAGATGCTGGAGATCAGAGTCAAGAGTGTGGTGCTGGAAAAGCACAGCAGGTCAGGTAGCATCTGAGGAGCTGAAGAAGAGCTTATGCCCGAAACATCGATTTTTCCTGCTCCTTGGATGCTGCCTGACCTGTGCTTTTCCAGCACTACACTCTCAATACTGACAGATAACAGCTTCTTTGCCATCATGTCACAACTCTGATGCCCTTGCACAATGCTGCTGCACAACTGGAGTTCACCCTAGCATTGAAAAGCCAATGCAGGGGCATGTTTTATGCAGGGGTAGACATCCAGCTCCTGGATTGGACCTAGGAACATCTCTGGGCTGCTCGTTTGCTTTCTTCGCACTCATTCACTTAGCGCCACCCTGAGTGCTGGCATCATCCGGCCTTTCCTTGCCTCTGTGCACTCTCCCTCAGCTCCAGATTAAACACGCACAGTTCTGCTGTGTTGTTCTGCTGTGTAGTGCTGACCTGGAGCCAGGTAGCTTGTCATGGTTCTGAACGGTCAGCAATCAAGGAGGTGGTTATGTCACTGCGCAACAACAGTGTTACTTCTTCAACATATGCCAGCAGCAGGCATGGCAAACACACATATGTCAGTGACTCAAAGTCTGTGAGGAGTAGCTCTCACCGATGTCTAAAGAGGTACCCTAGGCAGTCGAGGGACCCGGCCCAGTAAATGAAAGGCTGCCTCAAAAATGAGTCTGGGGTCTTCTGCTTCTGACATTAATGGTCAAGTACCTCTTCAGTTCAGAAGTGAGTCACAGTGAGGCCTGTGGGTCTAGAGCAGTCAGTCCAGCAGATAAGGGGTAGTATATTTAAAACAGAGTTGAGGAGAAACTACTTCTCCCAAAGGGTTGTGAATCTGGAATTTGCTACACCAAAGAGCAATGGAGTTAGACAGATTCTTAAATGGTAATGGCTTGAAGATTTATGGGAAGAAGGCAGGAAAATGGGGATGAGGAGCATATCCGTGTTTTCTCCTCCTGTTGTTTGCCTACTGCCACCACCCAGTCACCTTGTGAGGAGGGAGAGTGAGATCAAGGCACCCTGTCTCCAGCCCTGGGTAATGGAATATAGGTCCATTCGCACATCTGACAGCCTGAGAGACTGTTTGACTTGATTTTCCATGGAAGCTACCGGCCTGTCAATGGAGGCGGTGAGATGATCGCATGCCTGAGGCAACTGGTACCCTGCGGCACTAGTGCAATCTTCAGCAGTTGCTTTGTAATGGAGACTTCCCCCATCCACAACCATGCACCCACCCTCACTCACTCTCTCTTTCCCACCCTCTCACACATCTGCTCACACACAAAAAACTGTCCACAGCTCCTGTGTCTGAGTGCATTTGTATGATGTCATGAGTAGCTGACACCGTGGAATCCTCTCCTGCCTGGAGTTGAATAGATGCCTGATTTCCAGCAGTCCTCCCCGTGCCAGAGATCTGGAATCATTCTTCCACGAATAATTGCAGAGAGATGGCAGTGAATTGCTCACCAGCAGGTGCTCCCAACTCTTACGTAGCTATAATAGCTACTGAAGGCCAGTACCTGAACGGCTGTGGAGTGCAGGAGACAGCCTTGCCTTTGCTTCCTCTGAAGAGCCTGTGGCTTCATTCTCGGAGGTGCTGAAGGAGATATGTGAGTGCGACCCAACACTGCTTGACCATGGGTACATCACTGGTGCCTGAAAGACCTAAGGGGCGTGTTGTGGCCAAGGGATGTAAGGCAGGCAAGTAAGAACTAACTTGACATTGTTTGGAGATGCCAGTGTTGGACTGGGGTGTACGAAGTTAAAAATCACACAACACCAGGTTATAGTCCAACAGGTTTAATTGGAAGCACTAGCTTTCGGAGCGCCGCTCCTTGAGCAGGTGGTTGTGGAGGGCTCAATTGCAAGACACAGAATTTATACAGTGTGATGTAACTGAGAGTATACATTGAAAAATACCTCGATCGTTTGTTGAGTTTTTCATCTGTTCGAATACCATGATAGTTTCACTTCTTTCATGTGTAAATCACAAAACGTTTTTATAAAGTTGCATTCTCAGGTTAACTGTAACAATTGGTGTTAGCTAGACAATAGGTTGAAGGTGTTAGCCCTCTGTGTTCTCTGTCTGTGCCATAATGTTTAGACTAATTCTAATCTAAAAAGTGAGATAACAGAGTTTTACATGAATTCATGCAATTTTTGAGCAAAGTACAATGTAACTCTGCAAGTACAAATTCACCCCACAAACGTATATGTATATGTGTGCATATGGGTCTTTTGTGTGTGTGTGTGGGGGGGGGGGGGCGGCGGGGCGGGGCAGGGTAAGTGCAAAGGTTGCACTGCAAGGAACATTGCTTCTCACTCGGTTCGCAGATTCGCAGAACACAGATGTTTTGGCATCTCCTCTCCAGCCAGTGATAGAATTCTGCCAGCATCTTACCCTTTCACCAGTCTGTCTGTATCCTTCAGAAATTATTGATTCTCCTCACTCTTTATTACTTTTCTGAGTTGGCTGTCGTCTGCAAACTTTAAAAATATGTCCTGTACACCCAAGCCCAGACTGCTGACACATTATTTAATGGTTCAGTCATTCTAAGTGGCATCTGCTGATACTTTGTTTTCCTTGAAGTTGTGGACAGGAATTTCACTGAACCACTGCAGAAACATGACCAACCCCACCCCCAAACCAATATCTGCAATTGATGCCTGCATTTTCAGCCAAGAATACATAATGAAACCTGTCAGATAGTCCAGACACCCATTTACCTTTAAACACCTGAGCACCTGCTCATTTGGCCAATCTAGCTGTCTGATGTGTGATATATATTTCAGTGTTTGTTCATGTAAGGTTAAAAAGTTTAAAATGCTTACAGTTTCAATTTTTGAAACTTTAAAGGGTCTGAATGATTGACATTTTACTACCCTTTAAATATTTTTTAATGTCATGGGAAGTTATCAATGAATGACTTATTATGGTTTTTTAATCCATCCACCTAGTCACGGTTGTCACCATACTGATAAAATATTGATTGGTATACTTAATATGTTATAGTTGATTTTAATGGTTTTCATGGAATAAAATGGCTTAAAAATTGAGAAAGAAAATACTGATGTAAAAATCGCTGCTATGATCTCCTGACTACAGAGTCAGCCAAAATTGTGAAACAGTCAATAGGCCTAAGTGAGTCTGAATTAAAATTAATACATCTATCAAAAATGGCTGGAACCAGTCAGGCTTGAAGCAACCGATATGTGTGTCTGATTTATACCTTTATGAGAAGTTCATATACAACAGATTTTAAAAAATTTCCTGCAATTATCCAGCCTTGAGATAAAATGCCCAGACATGGGGATATTAGAATGAGCTGTATTTTCAGCAACTGCTTTGGCAGAACTGAGGAAATGGATTTGTGAATGGAACTGGAGAAACTGCTCTTTCCTCCTCTGCTCTCTCAAGAAAGTCAAAGCAATTGATGGCGTGCTTCACCAATTTATTTTACCAATGACAGGAACTCAAAGATATCTGCAATATTCATAGCTGCTGGTGATCCAGGATATCCATGATCTACTGTGGTCTCAGGTTAAAGTCTAACAACTCAAGAACACCTCAAGGATTTAGACTGCATCTTCTTTTATCCTTATTTTTGTCTTGGAAATTCCCTTTTTAGCTTTGTACCTGTATTTATGTGTATGTGATTGCTGTCCTGCCTTATTATTTTTCTCTTGGTTACAAAGTAATAAAATTGTTCTTCCTTTCACTCAAAATATAGTTTGTAACTGGCTCCATACAGGTTCTGGTGACCCAGTCACCTATATTTTAATTGGAGACCACTGCCCTACAAGTATAGCCTCATGCTGCAAGTAATTAAAATATTGTGTTTCAGCTGACCTAGGGATTAGTAAAGTGTCTGCTGCTTCTGGTTATGACATTGTATGTAACTGTCACTGTTTCCACTTAGTGTATACTATGTGAATGGGAGTCAAATTGCCTTGGCCTGACGGGAGGGGCATAAGATTTCATGATGTAAACCATGGTTCACGACACCATTTGAGGTACAGTGAATTGTGACTCCCTTTAAGAAGTTAGCTGAATTCTTTGCAAATAGTGGAGGGGGGGGGGGGTGGAATATTGCCCATTTGAACCAAACCAGCCTGCCAGCCTGCACCCTTAAAAAGTATTATTCAGAATTGGGATATCCTGGGACTGAGGTTGGAAATTGTAGCCCGCTATTGTTACAGGGCTCCCATAGTATCCTGACTCTGAAAATCCAGAGCAACTTTTTAGATTAAAAATAATTGTTTGTTTTGAACTGAAAAAAATATATAAACAACATAGGACACTAGCTAGGGGAAGTGAAGAGGAAGCAGAGGGGGAGGGAAACAGAAAGCAGAGAAGAGGAAACACTAATATGGGCGGCACAGTGGTTAGCACTGCTGCCTCACAGCGCCAGAGACCCGGGTTCAATTCCCGCCTCAGGCGACTGACTGTGTGGAGTTTGCACATTCTCCCCGTGTCTGCGTGGGTTTCCTCCAGGTGCTCCAGTTTCCTCCCACAGTCACAAAGATGTGCAGGGTCAGGTGAATTGGCCATGCTAAATTGCCCGTAGTGTTAGGTAAGGGGTAAATGTAGGGGTATGGGTGGGTTTCGCTTCGGCGGGTCGGTGTGGACTTGTTGGGCCGAAGGGCCTGTTTCCACACTGTAATGTAATCTAATGTAATCTAATCTAAAAAAAATCTAAATCTAATAGAGATTGCATTAGTTATGATTTTTCAAAATCCCCTGGATTCTGGAAAGGTACCAATGGATTGGAAATATGCTTATTTGACACCCTCATTCAAAATGTTGGAGACTGTAGACCAGTTACTTTGACGTCTGACTCCAGCAACTTCCCCACCACAATGATAAAGGAGGAAGTAACTGAACACATGGAAACAGAAAGTTCAATTCATTTCAACTCCCCCTCCCACTCTGCCGAGGAGATGGAGGTCCTGGGCCTCCTTCACCGCTGCTCCCTCACCACCAGACGCCTGGAGGAAGAATGCCTTATCTTCCGCCTCGGAACACTTCAACCCCAGGGCATCAATGTGGACTTCAACAGCTTCCTCATTTCCCCTTCCCCCACCTCACCCTAGTTCCAAACTTCCAGCTCAGCACTGTCCCCATGACTTGTCCGGACTTGTCCTACCTGCCTATCTCCTTTTCCACCTATCCACTCCACCCTCTCCTCCCTGACCTATCACCTTCATCCCCTCCCCCACTCCCCCATTGTACTCCATGCTACTTTCTCCCCACCCCCACCCTCCTCTAGCTTATCTCTCCACGCTTCAGGCTCACTGCCTTTATTCCTGATGAAGTGCTTTTGCCCGAAACGTCGATTTTGCTGCTCCTTGGATGTGCCTGAACTGCTGTGCTCTTCCAGTACCACTAATCCAGAATCAATTCACCAGTGTCAACACAGTTTCATGAAGGGCAGGTTGTGTTTGATAAACTTGCAGAAAAGCTCTTTTTAGGACATAACCAGCAAAGTAGATAATGGAGATCCAGTGGATGTGGTATATCTTGACTTCCAGAAGACATTGGACAAGGTGCTGCATTAAAAGACTGATCCAGAAGGTCAGATACGAGGGTGTTAAAGGTAGAGTACTGACTTGGAGAGAGGATTGGCTGATTTATAGAAAGCAGAGGATTGGGATAAATGTGTCCTCTGGATAGCAAACTGTAACTAGTGGGGTGATGCAGGATTCAGTTCTCAGACATCAACAATTTATATCAATGATCTGTAAGTAGGGGTAGGGTGTTACATTGCAAAATTCGTGGATGATATTAAAATATGTGGGAAGATGGGCTATGATGAAGAGATAGAGAGTTTACAGATGAATATTGATAGGCTAGGAGAATGGACCAGAACCTAGCAGATGGAATTCAATGTGAATAATTTCGAAGTTGTCCATTTTAGCTAAAAAAATTAAAAGGGCAAGTTATTATTTAATTGGAAGAAGATTCAAAGTGGGTCAGTGCAAAGGGGTCTGAGTGTCTTGCGTGTATAAATCGCAGAAAGAGGGATGCAGGTGCAGCACAAGCCAAGTGGAATCCTGGCATTTATGAATGGAAAGTTACAATTATATAAGTCTTTAGTGAGAGCACACCTGGAGTATTGTGTCCAGTTTTTGTCTCCTTGCTTGAGGAAGGATGTGGTGACACTGGAGGCAGTTCAGAGGAAGTTCACCAGGTTGATTCCAGGGATGAAAGGGCTGTCATACGAGGAGCGGATACACATTTGTAAAAGGACCTGAAGCAGTGTGACACTTCAGCAATTAACTAACAAAATCTAGTTGATGAGAATTTGTGGATTTGTATCTTTTGCAATTTGTATTCATTTTGAATTACACGTAGTGAGAAATTACGTTTTACTGGATCTTTTACTTGAAGTGTTTCTTTATTGTAACATTCAGAACCTTGGTTTTCTTGTTCACTTTGTACTACAGTAAGTGCTGAGAACATATAATTTCTATTTATTTATTTCATCCTGTCAAGTGAATTAATCCTTCAACTAGGAGTTGGTGGCTGGAGTGTTTCCCATCCATGCTGAGTCGCTGGCATCAGTTACAAAAGATTATCCTCGTTCAATGTTTTTTATTGTGGGACCTGTACTATTATTCTTTCTTGAATGCATTTGATTAGACTCCTGAATGTTGCTTTGCATACATATACACAGGAGAGGTTTTAAATCACCAAACTGACCGAGTAGGATTTATTATTGACCAAGGTTTTGCAAATCACTGAGAACAGGATCCAAACACTCATAGGTTCGCCTTCAGTAGATGACTCAAACATTCTGTAACAAGTGAGGTTGCCTGGAAACAGATTTTATAGCACTCTTTCAGAACAAAAGATTCAGCTGTCAGAGCCAAACTAGCTGAGTATTTTTTTTCAAAGCTTGGGCACTGCTGTACACAGCAAAATTTGTTTGTTTGACTTACATTATGAACATATCGAGATGAATAGTGTATTATCTGTGTTTTATAGAAAGCAAAGCTTAGAAGATAGGTATTAGAATGAAACTGATCCATGTCAAGAACACAATACGTAGACAACAAACTTCTTAGTGCAAATAGAATTAAGGACATAAAGTTGCACGGGGTTCTGCAAGTTTTCATTCTGTAGACTCATTGCAGATCCCGATGAACCTTAAAATGTAACACAATAATATAATTGACCCTGATTGAGAGAGACCAGAATGGTTTTTACCTTGTGAACCACGCACGGAATTAGAAAAATGTTATTGACTAATGTTTAGTTGCATTCCGTGTACAATTTGAAAAGAGGTTGACATTATATCAAATTGATGATGTTCCACTAAAGCTACGGAAAATTACTTCCACAAAATTGAGCTGCTGTCCTTGGTAGGAAATTAGCATCAGTACTTGTAGGAAGAAAAAGAATGACAACATTAGTCTGCTAATAGTTTAGATCATTAATTCAACTTCTTAATGGGTCATTATTAATATTATTGTAAATGTAGCAATTAAGAACAAATTGGTTCATTGTTTCCATTTGTTAAGAGATTTTTGGGATTCGTATTTTATTTTTGTTAAAATAAATGATTCATCTCACAACTGTAAGCAAATTCTTTGTAACTTCGGGGTGACATTTTAAAAAATATATCTGTGTGCTCACTATTATCAAGAATGCATATTTCCATGCTTGAACCCTGGGTTTGTGCATTTGCTACTAAAACCGTATCCTTGCTGCATTTACCAGCAGATTCGCCTAACTTGTACTAGCTGATCATCTTTTGTCGACTTACTCAAACTCTGCTGCCTTTACCCTAAGTTGCAATAAGTCCTGTTTGCCTATTGCCTCTGTGCTAGCTAACCTTATTTTGGCTCCTGGCTGAGCTAAGCCTCAAGTTTTAAGTTCCCATCCATGTATTTAAATACCTCCTCGGGTTTACTCCATTCTATCGCTGTCATCTTCTCCAGTCCTGCTTTTGCTCTTAGTCTCACGGTCAGTATACCTTTAAGGGTTGGAGGTGTGACGACATCACTGTTATGACCTGAGAATGTAAAGATCTCAAAATCTATCTTATCTCAGGCCACTTAAAGCATGACATGTTGTTGAACGCCTATTGTGCTTTGTAACCGAAAAGCCTAATACTAACTCAGACGCCTCTGTGTTTATGAATATAATAAATGCATGTAAATGTGTGCTGTAATACATGTGCTGTTGGTTCTTCAATGCTACGGGTTATCAGTCATAAGATAAGAATGGAAGTCTAAGTGAAGATCAACCCATCAATAACCAATCAATCAGGTAAAGCATTCGGATAAGCATCAGCTTCTGAGAGTAAAACTCTGTAGATATGACATTGACTAACCAAAAGGCAGAGCTGACTTCACTCAGATTAAAATCTAAGTAATTTTGTGTTTGAAGATCTGTTTTAAAAAAAGAAAAACCTGAGTGCCTGAAGTTCACAGTTTCTCACCAGGTGGTACAAAGCTTTCCTAAACGTTAACACGGCAGCAAGAATAGCTTAAATAAGGTTTTCCACACAAAGAAAGCTCACCTGTATCCAGAGGTCAGTTGGTTTCATATTCTGCCTCTCCAAACCAACACTGAAATAACCCAGAAGCCTGTGTGATGCCATCACTGCTTATTTGCCATGACCACCATCTAATGGCTAAAGCCTGCAACTGCAAGCATGACATTTCGAACTGATAGACTGTTTCTTAAATCAACTCTCTTAAATATTCACCTGTTTTGTGTCTTAAAGGTTTTAAGCGATACTAACTGTGAGACAAAATACAACACTACAACAATCCACTTTCCTCTAATTCTAGCCTTGTGTACATGTCTGATTATCTGCATCCCACCATTGATGATGCACTTTCAGCTATCTGGATCATAAGACCTAGAAGTGCCTACCTAAACCTCCCTTCCCCAGTATTACTCTCCTCCTTTTAGGATCTAACTTGGAAGTAAATTCCTTGAGCAAACTTCTTTTCAGCTGCCTAAATATCCCACATGGCTCAATATCGAATTGTTTCTAATACCTCTCCAGTGAAGAGCCTCAGATATTTTGCTACATTAATGACCCTTGTAGATGCAAAGTTTTGTTATTGTTGAATGTGTACCTCAGTTGTGAATTGACGAGAACTTTTTTTGCATCAGTCAGTTTTTCAAACTATGTAGGACTTCTACTATTCATTGTCAAAAAGTGTGGCACTGGAAAAGTACAGCGGGTCAGGCAGCATCCGAGGAGCAGGAGAATCGACATTCCTGATGAAAGACTTATCCCCGAAACGTCGATTCTCTAGCTCCTCGGCTGTTGCCTGACCTGCTGTGCTTTTTCAGCACCATACTCACGACTCTGATCTCAAGTATCTGCAGTCCTCACTCTCTCTCTTCTATTAGTCCTTCCCAAGAAATGGATATCACTCACTAGACCAGTGTTTGCTGCCCTTGAGAAGCTGGTGCTGAGCCACCTTATTGAACTGCTGCAGTTCATGGGGGGTAGAAACACCCATATTCTTGTGAGGAAGTTCCAAGATTTTCTTTCAATGATGTGAAGGAAAGGTGATTGTAGTTCAAGTCCGAATGGTATGTAGCTTGGAGGAGAACTTGCAGGCATCTTCCACCTGCTACCCCAACCTGTTAAACTGTAGAGGCTGTGGGTTTGGAAGATGCCGACAAAAGAGCCAGGAGTTGCTGCAGTGTGTCTTCTAAATAGTACACACTGCTGCTGCAATGTATCAGTGGTGCATTGAGTGGGTGTTGAAAATGGGTGGGATGCAAATCAAGTGCAGGTCTTACAGCATCTGTGGAGAGAAATCAGAGTTAACGTTTTGGGGCCCAGTGATTTGTTTTTCATGGGACCCCAAATGTTAACTCTGATTTCTCTCCACGGATGCTGTCAGACCTGCTGAGATTTTCCAGCAATTTCTGTTTTTGTTTCAGATTTCCAGCATGCACAGTTCTTTAGATTTTTTGTTTTGCAAATCAAATGGACTGCTTTGTCCTGGATCAGTGTTGAACTGCTGGAGTGCTTTTTTTTAGCTTCACCCATTTGGGCAAATAGGGAACAGTGTCATTTTAGTTCTGATTGTGTTTTGTAAAAGTGCTTTGGAGAGTAAGGAAATGGATTGGTAGCAGCACAGTTTCCAATCTCTGTTCTCATGGAATCATCATAGAATAATCCCAACAGTATGGAAACAAGCCATTCGGCCCAACAAGTCTGCACTGACCCTCTGAAGAGTAACCCAGCCAGAACTATTCCCCTACCCTATTACTCTACATTTACATTGACTAATGCACCTAACCTACACATCCCTGAATGCTATGGGCAATTTAGCATGGCCAATTCACGTAATCTGCACATCTTTGTGACTGTGAGAGGAAACCGGAGCATCCAGAGGAAACCCACGCAGACATGGGGATAATGTGCAAACTCCACACAGCATTTGGAGGCTAAATTTGAACCCGGGTCCCTGGTGCTGTGAGGCAGCAGTGCTAACCACTGAGCCATCATGCTGCCCCATGTTCTATCTACAGTATTATGTGGCTGGTTCCACTTCACCTTCTGATCAATGGTAAATCCCAGGATGCTGATAGTGGGGATTTCAAGAATGATAATGTCATTGAATGTCAAGGAATGATGATTAGATTCTGAGATGTTGAGACTGTCATTACATAGCATTTGTGTGGTATGAATGTTATTTGTCACGTATGAGCTCAGGTTTGAGTAATGTCCAAGTTTTGCTGCATATCAACACAGAGTGCTTCAGTCTCTGTTCTATCGCAAGTGGTACTAAAGAATGCACAATCAGCAGTGAACATCTCCACTTCAGACTGGTGATGGAGTGAAGGTCACTGATGAAGCACCTAAAGATGGTCACGTTTTGGACACTGCTACAGTGATATCCTGGATGACATACTTCTAATAACCACAACCATCTTTCTTTGTGCTCTCTATGGCTTCAACCAGTACAGAGTTTTAATTCTGATTGCTCTATTTCAGTTTGGTTAGAGCTCTTTGATGCTGGACTTGGTCAGATGTGACCTTGATGTCCAGGACAGTCACTTTCACCTCACTTCTGGAGTTTACCCTTTTGGACCAATGCTGTCATGAGATCAGGAGCTGATTGGTCCTGAAAGCACCCAAATGAGTTTCAGTGGGAACTTGCTGAGTTATTGCTGTCGATGACCCCTCTTTTTGATGATTCAGAATAGACAATGGGGTAGCATTTTGCAGAGTTAGATTTGCCCTTTTTGTGAGGATAGGACATAGCTGGACAACTTTCCTCATTGCCAAATAAATGCCAGTTTTATAATTGTACCGGAACAACTTGGCTGGTGTGCAGCTAATTCTGGGGCACACACTTTCAGTCATATTGTCTGAATATGGTGAGGGCCCATAGCCCTTGCATTACCCAGTGCCTTTTTTAGCTGTTTCTTGATCCCACCTCGAGTGAATCGAATTGGCTAAAGACTGGCATCTGTGAAGGTGAGGACCACAGCAGTTTCCACTCGATATTTCTGGCTGAAGGGAGATGCAAATTCCTCAACCTTGTAATGATGTGCTGGGCTCCTTCATTGACTATGGCAATACTTGTGGAACTTTGTCCCCTGTTTAATTGTCCACCACCATCCGTGATTCAATGTGACTTCAATCTGATCCATTGGTTGTGGGATCACTTAGCTCTGTCTATCACTTGCTGCTTCCACTGCTTGGCATGAAGGTAATTTTTGTGTTACTGCTCCGTCAATGGACATCTGATTTTGAGTTATGCCTGTTGCTGCTACTGGCTTGCCGTCCTCATTGAACTAGGATTAATCTTTTGATTTGATGTTAACGTTAGAGTGGGAGATATACTGGCCCATGAGATTTCTGAAAACTCTTAGGTCAGAAGTATACCGGAGCAAAATCTTCACGATGCTTACACATTATTTTCCTTCCCATGGGGTTAATGAGGAGGTGTAAGTTATCATAAATTACTTAGATGTCATAGAACTGACATAGCATTACATTGCTCATGGTGAATCAGAAATTTTATAACAATGGAGTGTTATGGAAAATAATTGGCAGCACTGACTTCTCAATACTGAAAGTAGTATTACAATCTTCAAACAAATGCAAGTGAGAATTTGGTTTCTGGCTATGCTTTGATATAGTTTCAGTATCAAATTACTTTGAAAGAAATGCTTGGGTCTACAATTCCTGGGATAGGCAGTTAGGTCTAGAAAGGGTGCAAATAAGAGCTCATGAAACATCATGACACATATTGAACTTAGAGACAGAAAGGTCTTGAGTACTGTGAGGCATATGTTGGTTTGGAAGGTTCCTGATTATTCGGGAGAATTAGGTGTGATCCTGTGGTCAGACAGTATAGGCTTAGAGTCTGTGATTAACACAGATGCTGCCAGTATTTGGAGAGAGATCCCTAAAATGTAACATTAGAGAACATCCTGGAAAGTAAATCCATGAGGCAAGGGGGTGGGGGTGGTGGGTAAGAAAAGAATTTCTGAAGCGCTGGGGAATGTCGTTGGAAGCAGAATCTAGAACTGTTGGGTGAGAGAATTTTCTCTGTCAGTCAGACACCAGCCATCCACTAAGTTATCATTGTCAGCTGCTCCCTTTCCTTTATGTTTTAGCCTTACTTAAAATCAAGGTCAATGGCAAGTGACATTAGCGTTTTGCATGTGAACTGCTTTGGTAGCAGCAGGTTAAACAAAAAGAGTCCCAGGAGAAGGGTCACAGCAGGCAATGTAACCAGTGTGGATTGGAGTGCAGTTTACTTGGGCTTCCTTTCAAAACTTTATTGAAAATTTAAAATAAATTTTAAAAAAACAGTTACATGCAAATGTAGTTGGAGTATTGAGCAGGTCAGACAAAACGCCTGCTCTGCATATCATGAACTAATTTTATAATATACACACAGCCCAACTTTGAATCTCCAAGGCTAGAAAATGGAACTTATTAAATAATTTGTCCAGCAGTTTAGGGACAGGCCATTCTACTACTAAATTTGGTAGTGCAGTGCATGTTTTCACTTCAAAAATGTTTCCTAATCGAACAAATGATTCATCATCAAGCTTCAATTTTTAATGGTGAGTTAAATTTAAGGCTCATACATGTTTTGATTCTCTAAAGGTAAACATGCAGGTTGAGTTCATGATTAAGAAAGCGAATGCAATGTCACAAGAAATTAAGGGCTATGGGGAGAATGCGGGTAAGTGGAGTTGAAATGCCCATCAGCCATGATTGAATGGCGGAGTGGACTCGATGGGCTGAATGGCCTTACTTCCACTCCTATGTCTTATGGTCTTATGTTTACTGATATTTTCTGTGAATAGAGAAATAGAGAGTGGAGTGATTACTCTGCCATCAGTAGTGGCTAATCCTGAGATATCTCATGATGCTCATTCCTGGTAGGTTTAAATCATTTGATGAAATGCACTGAAATACTTGTCAACTTGCCCAGTAAATAAACCATCACTGCTTTACAGTGCAAACATGATAGGAAATCTAAATTATAACAAGTTATGAATATTAGCCAAATCTTGAATTACCAATTAGCAAGTTCATCATAGAATAAAATAGTTGTCAATGATTTAAAGTTAAAACTGCTTTGAACTCTGTGTGGAAGAAATTTGTAAGTTTACGCAGGGCCATGTAGCCCTGTTAGATCTGTAGGGGCAAGCTGTGAGGAATGCCATTTAAATAGTACCCCTTGACACTGCCTGTGCTCTGGGAAATGAAACAAGTTTGTGCAGTGCCACCAATTATGGTACAAAATGAACAGATTTCTTCCCCAGAGAATTTAGCCTCCTTTTGGTTCAACCTCCTTTTTCTTCGGCAAAATCAAATAAACACAAATCCTCCCAGGATTCTCTTTATAGTTTGGGGGATGCTGGAAACTCCTGAAAAAGCACATGCTCATATTGTACAATATCTTCAGTAATTTGCTTCAACTTCTGTGGAAAAATAATGCATCCAGCCATAGCCCAGGAGACAGACTGAGGCTGAAAAGTAAAATGTATAATAAATGCATTAAACGAGACAAACACTACCCCCAGAGTTCCCTTATGAACCTGGAATTGATTTTTTTCATTGTTTGTTTTTCTTATTTCAAACTCTAGGAGACTTAAAAATTGATTTACTTTTATTGACACATTCTTCTCATCATTATTTAGTATGGATTCTATTCATCTATATTTATTAATTTCTTATTGTTAGTTTTCAGGCTGTTATTCCTGAGTTTGTGGCAGTAAGCTAATGAAGAACTGACCATTAAGGGAAGCAAACATTATATAATAGACTATGGATCCAGATGTAAAACCTTTAGCATAAAATTAATGTTGGGGTTTAATGTAAAATTAGTTTTAAGATTTTAATGTAAATTTTTTTTTAGAATTAGAATTACATTACAGTGTGGAAACAGGCCCTTCGGCCCAACAAGTCTACACCGACCCGCCGAAGCGCAACCCACCCATACCCTTACATTTACCCCTTACCTAACACTACGGGCAATTTAGCATGGCCAATTCACCTGACCTTCACATCTTTGGACTGTGGGAGGAAACCGGAGCACCCGGAGGAAACCCACGCAGACACTGGGAGAACGTGCAAACTCCACACAGTCAGTCGCCTGAGGCGGGAATTGAACCCGGGTCTCTGGCGCTGTTAAGCTCTGGCGTTAGTTAAGCTTCAGAGGCTGAGGGGTGACCTTTATAGAGGTTTATAAAATCATGAGGATCATAGATAGGGTGAATAACCAAGTTTTTTTCCCTGGGGTGGAGGAGTCAAAAACTAGAGGGCATAGATTTAAGGTGACAGGAAAGATTGAAACAGAACCTGAGGGATAACTTTTTCACACAGAGGGTGGTGTGTGTGTGGAATGAGCTGCCAGAGGAAGTGGTGGAGGCTGGTACAGTTACAACATTTAAAGGGGACCTGGATGGGCATATGAATAGGAAGGGTTTCAAGGGATATGGGCCAAGTGCTGGCAAATGGGACTAGGTCAGATTTGGATGTCTGGTTGGTGTGGATGAATTGGACTGAAGGGTCTGTTTCCATGTTGTATGACTCTAAATATCTCGCTAAAGGACTTAATGTATACCATGTTGTTATCGTTTATTTAGTTTGCTTCAAAAAAATGTGTTTACAGTTCATCCAGAACGAGCAAGTAATCAACCTGTTAATATAATAATAAATATTTTTTAAACCCTGGTGGCTATTTTAAGATCCACTTCAACTTACCATGGCCCTTCTCTTCTGATTTCTTTTGCAGCTTTTAACCCTTTTACGTAAAACCTTCTACCAATATTCATAGCCATTGACTGTGAAGTGCTATCATCTTTACACCCATGGCTTGAATTACTAACATGACCATTTTTGACTGCTGACTTGTATCTCCCACTCTTTTCAAATGCATTCGCCCCGCTTCTGTGTCCTCCACAGGAATAAAGAAATTCTATCTGTTTAATTGAAATCAGTCTGTTTCATCTTGAGCTCTAATAACAACAAGTGGTCCATGGCCATCTTTGTAAGTCAGAATGAGACTCTGTTCAGCTGTCTGTGAAGTTTTCCATGCCCCCACACCCATCACTTCTCCTTGCTAATGAAGCTAAATCTTGCCTCAGGTTCACTCCTGATCAAGCCCTGAACCCATCTCTCCACCTACTTTCATTAAGCATATCCTGACCATGAAACCTAGCTCGTGTTCTCTTGTCCAAATTCCTGTTAAAGAATTGACATCTGATGCCTCTTCCTGGCTCAGATGCTATTGTAATGTCATTGAATGTGTTGTCTTCCAAATCTATGTCCATCTTTCCTAGGCTTGAATCTTTCGAATGAACTTTCCACCCCAGCCATAGCATTCATTTGGCACTAATCAAACCTAGAGTTTACATCCTTTTTGATAGCAGACTGGACAAGCAAAGGAATAGGGCTGCTATGATTAGTGTCTCTCGTGTCTTTTCTGTTTTTAGAATCATGTCTGTTGGTGTGCAAAATGTTGTTAATGGAAGCAGGCTGACAGTGCTCCCCGCACCCAGATTTTGGGGATGTTAGAACAATGCAGATCTCTTGTCATGGGCACCATGTCAATCCAGGTGCCCAATGGCAGCAAGTCTGTGCCCAATTGTTTCTGGGGAGCTGCCAGAATTTTGCAATGTAAGTGTTCTTTTAATCACTCAGAGCTGCAAAAACATTTGTTCTGTTTGTTACATTGTAGTTTAGTGTGCCAGCAAACTTTACAAATTAGTGCTGATTCCTCTTGAACAACAACAAAAAGAGATTTGAAATTCTATCTAATGTCAAAACATTTAAGCTTTTGTTTTCTTGATTTTATTTGGAAAACATCGACTTAATCATTTGTCTTTTCTTAAACTGATGTAATAAATCATACTCCATATTTTCAACATGTTCTTGAACGATGTTGCTTTCTCTTGCTGATTAGTCATTTTCCTGACACAGAGAAGACTTAATAGAAAATGCTACAGGAGATGTTCCACTGGATTGAAAATGTTATCAAGGAAGCCTACAGAATAGGCTTTGCAGGCTACAGGCTTATTTGTCATACATTGATAGTGGGTAATGTTTCGATAGTGATAAATGTGGTGAGCAAATTTTAACATGCAACATTTGATTATACTTGAGACCTTTCACAGACTAAATATTACTTTTAAGGAGAACAAATACTAACTTAAAATGGCTGCTTTGATCACTGACCATGGACTGAGATAAAGTGAGGACTGCAGAAGCTGGAGATCAGACTCGAGAGTGTGGCACTGGAAAAGCACAGCCGGTCAGACACCATTCGAGGAGCAGGAGAATCGACGTTTCGGGCATAAGCCCAATTCCTGATTTTCTCTCTCTCTCTCTGTGTCACTGTTTTCCCTCACCTCAAGACAATATCTGGTGACAAAGTAATCGACTAAAGAACCATTCACTAAGAACTCAAGAGTATCTCCAAATTTCACCACTGCTGATGATATCAGGCAACAATTTGATAGCTGTGGTCTGAGTTCATTACGCCTCTCAAGCTGTAAGGACTCTTTAAACTGCTTAACCTTTATTCTTCCACTTTTGACCCAATGTTCTCCTTTCTGAACTTACAACCTGAGCTTGTGAATGAGTTTGATTTAACACTTTTAGTTTCATACTGGGAGTTAGTAGGTAATGACATCCTTTTTGCTTTCATTAAAGAAAATTGGTAATTAGCTCTTCCACCATCCAGTGAATAAGGTTTTAACTGAAGTGCATTTTTTTACTAAAACGTTCATTTATGGAGTGTGGACATCACTAGCCAAGCCCAGCGTTTATGGTCTGTTCCAATTGCCCTGGAGAAGGTGGTGGTGAGCTGCCTGCTTTAACTACTGCAGTCTATAGAGTCTGGGGACACCCACTGTGTTATTAGGAAGAGAGTTTGAGCATTTTAATGCAGTGACATTGAAGGAATAATGTTATAGTTCCAGGTCAGGATGTTGTGTGGCCTGAAGAATAACTTGTAGGTGGTAGTGTTCCCATACATTTGCTTCCTTTGGCCATCGAGGTGCTGGAGGTCACATGTCTGAAAAGTGATTTCAGAAGATCCTTGGTGAGTTACTGCAGTATACCTTATAGGCGGGACATGTTTCTGCCCTGTGTGTCACTGGTGAAGAGAGTGAATGATGACGATCATGGATGAGGTATCAATCAAATTGGCTGCATTACTCAGGATGGTGTCAAGCTTGAGTGTTGTTGGAGTTTCACTGATCTATTCCATCACACTCCCAACATGTACCTTGTAGATAGTTGACAGGCATTGACAAGACAGGAGGTGGTTGCTATGTGTATATGGCCAGTCCAGTATGGTTTCTGGTCAATGGCAACCCTTAGGATGTTGATCGTGGATGATTTGATGATTGTAATGCCATTGAATGCCAAGGGGAGATGGTTAGACACTTGTTATCTTTTGCATTTTCTCTCTCATATAGTACTTGCTATTTATCAGCCTTGAGACAAAAAAAACCTGCAGATGCTGAAACCTAGGAAGCTGGAAGAACGCAGCAAACCAGGCAGCGTCAGGAAGTGGAGAAGTCGGCATTTTGGGTGTAGCCCTTCTTCAGGACTTGGGGGGGGGCGTGTAGGGGGAGCTGCAGATAAAGAGGGAGGGAGTGGCAGGGTGGTGAGGTGGGGATAAGCTAAGACAGGGCAAAAGTGATGACTGCAGATGCTGGAAACCAGAGTTTAGATCAGAGTGGTGCTGGAAAAGCACAGCAGGTCAGACAGCATCCGAGGAGCAGGAAAATCGATGTTTCAGGCAAAAACCCTTCATCAGGAATAGAGGCAGGAAGCCTCCAGAGTGGAGAGATGGCGGGGGGAGCTGGAGAGAAGGTAGCAAAGAGTACAATCGGTGAATGGGGGTGGGGATGGAGGTGATAGGTTAGAGAGGAGGATGGAGCGGATAGGTGGGAAGGAAGATTGGCAGGTAGGGCAGGTCATGGGGACAGTGCGAGCTGGAAGGTTGGAACTGAGGTAAGGTGGGGGGAGGGGAAATGAGGAAACTGGTGAAGTCCACATTGATGCCCTGGGGTTGAAGTGTTCCGAGATGGAAGATGAGGCATTCTTCCTCCAGGCGTCGGGTAGTAAGGGAGTGGTGGTGGAGGAGGCCCAGGACCTGCATGTCCTTGGCAGAGTGGGAGGGGGAGTTGAAATGTTGGGCCACGGGGCGGTGGAGTTGATTGGTGTGGGTGTCCTGGAGATGTTCCCTGAAGCGCTCTGCGATGAGGCGTCCAGTCTCCCCGATGTGGAGGAGACTGCATCGGGAGCACCGGATACGATAAATGACATTAGTGGATGTGCAGGTGAAACACAGCAGGTCAGGCAACATCTGAGGAACAGGAGAACCAAATTAGAGGGCCAAACCAACCACACAGGCTCCTGCTGCCTGTGGCAAGGCCTAAACGACATTATGGGATACAAAATAAAGCAGAGAAAGATAGTGGATAAAAGCACATGCTTCCCTGATGCGCTCAATGCTTTCTCTGCTCAGTTTGAGCGGAATGCCAGCAGCACAGTGAAGAAGCTTGTTTCCTGCTTACCTGGCCTCCTCTTTTCTCAGACAGCCTCCATTGGCTTCACCTCGCTGGGTCCCATTGCCAAAGTGGCTACTGAGGCGCACGATGATAATGGTGGTGGTGCTGGTATTGCAGGCAGCCGTTCCGCCTCCTCATTGCTCTCCTGATGTCTCAGCTCATCCTCTTATACCTCCGCCATCTTCTTCCGTCCACCCCTAACCCCCGCCATCATGTGACCCACGACCTCCCCTGCACCAATCAGAATACGCCAAGGCTGCACATGGGCCGCCATTCCCCCAGCTTGTTATCAATCACGTGACACCCCCTACTCTGTCCCCCCTGTTGAATTTTGTAGGTGGAGAGGGTCCACAGTCCATTCAGCCCATCCACTCCTTACCTAACCCATCAGACCAAAGTTGTTGTGCACTTTACCCCACACAATGGGGTCGAAATGATCAAATTAAGAATTGGAAGAAGGTTGTGAAATGATTCAAGGAGTATGAGGAATAAGATAGATGAGGTGGAGCACAGATAGATATGTGAGAGCATGATTTCATGGCTATGATCAAGAATTGGATCAAAGATGGGTGAGCAGGGGTCTGATGCTCACTGGCTGAAAGGTTGGCAGATGCAGAAACCCTTAATGCATATTGAATTGCACTTGAATTGCTGTAACCTACAGCCGTGGTTAAGAACTGTAAACGATAACAAGGTAGGAATTTTTCTTGGTGAGCCCAGTCATGTCAGGCTGATAGGGCCTATTTGTGTAGCATAAACATCTAATTTCAAAGCAACATACTTTAAATCAATGCAGGTGCAAATTTCTAAAAGCAGTTAATCTCCCATCTCTACCCCCCCCCCCCTCCCCCCACCGTGATAAGCCTCATAGCCAACCCGCTCCAAAAAAAACCTAGGATCAAACCTCACTATATTTTTTAGAAGTGCAAATTGAGGCCACCGTAATAATCACATTCAAAACTTATGTTGAGATCATAAGTGAGAAAACTCAGCTCAAGACAGGAAAAAACTTGTCAAACTCCCAATATGCCAGCTGGTTGTGAAGATATCCTCCATGCCATTAAACATAATTAAGGCTTTATTTGTAACCAATGCAACAGAGGTGACCCACCACACTTATGTGCACACAGATCCCATTATTCTTAAACTCACATCCACAAAGCACTTTGTACTACAAATGGATGTCAATAACGTTCATTGGAGCATTTGGGACAAATTGTCCCTGGGATAAAATCCAATGTAAGGGGTTTCTGACCCATTCTGCTGCCAAAGAGATTTATGTCAAAATTCTCCCACCAGGCAATACAACCCAACTATACAGGACATTTTTAAATGTGGAGAATTATACTGCAAACTCAAAGTCACAATTTATCTTAATTTCAGTGAAACACACAAAGACTTTAGTTCCACTGGATACAGGAAAATCATTGCATATTGAATTCCAATGACCCTGCTATTACTACATGTTACTACTTTTGATGATTTCATGTACAAAGTAAGTACATTATGCTTATAGAATGATTTGTTGGATGCAACTGCAAATGAATCATGGTGACCACATTTAAAGAGTGTCCCATCTCATTCACTGATCACACATTTCGTACATTTAAATTGTAGTTTATACACAGGTGCTGTTGTAACAATAAATTTTAATGATAGAGAGGGGAGGAGTCTTAAAATAAAAGCTTCTTACCCACTCGCCCCATGTCCCCTTCCCCTCCCCGCCCCCACTCCAAACCCCTCCTTCCCCCCAGACACTGACCCCCCCCCTCTGGTGATTGGATTGGAGAGGACAATGCAGATGGTGTTCGCATGTATCTGCCACTTTTGATAATGTTTGAGGGTTTGGGAGTTGCTATCTAAGGAGCTTTGGTGAATTTCATGTAGCTCATGCACACTGCTGCTACTGAGCAACAGCGATTGAGGGAGCGGATGTGGTGCCACTGAAGTCAGATGTTTTGCCCTGGGTGGTGTCACGTATCTAGAATATCGATGGAGTTGAGTCATCCAGGCACATGGGGAGTATTCCATCAAATGACTGACTTTGCCATATAGATGGTGGACAAGCTTTGAGGAGTCAAGAGGTGAGTTACTCGCAGCAGGACTCCGAGCCTCTGACTTGCTCTTTTAGCCACTATTTATATAGCCAGTCCAGTTGAGTTTCTGGTCAATGGTAACCCTGGAATGTTGATAGTGGGGGATTCAGTGATGGTGTTGCCACCAAATATCAAGGGGCATTGCTTAGATTGTCGTTAGTTAGAGGTGGTTATTGTCTGGCACTCATGTGGCACGCATGCTACTTGCCATTTGTCAGCCTGGATATCATCAAGGTCCTGCTGTATTTGAATATGCACTGTTTCAGAAACTGAGGAGTTGTTAATGCTGCTGAACATTCTGCAATCATCAATTAACATTTGAATTTCTGATCTTATGATGGACAGAGGTAATTGCTGAAACCCATGAAGATGGTTGAGCCTAAGACACTTTCCTGAGATACTTGGGCATATAGGGCTTGATTCTGAGGGCAATCATCCTCATCTCACTCTGGAATTCAACTCTTTTTGTCC
Organism: Chiloscyllium plagiosum; assembly: GCF_037043375.1. Classification (NCBI taxonomy): domain Eukaryota; kingdom Metazoa; phylum Chordata; class Chondrichthyes; order Orectolobiformes; family Hemiscylliidae; genus Chiloscyllium; species Chiloscyllium plagiosum. Next base: position 585,989 of record NW_028270145.1, read on the forward strand.
ATGCTTGGAACAAAGCTCTCTGAACCCTGGAGCAGAGTGACCCTAACAGAACTTATACTGAGCATCAATGATCACTACATTGCTGAGTAGATGGCACTTGATGCTGTTAACAACACGTCCTTCTGTCACTTTACTTATGATTGAGAGTAAACTGATGTGGTAATAATTGGCCAGATTGGATTTATCCAGCTAGAAAACAATGGCACATCAATGGCACAGCTCGTTGCAGAGCATATATCTTCAGGGCTATCAATGGAATACTATCAAGGTCCAATGTCCAAGAACTCAAAAGTAGTATTCTGTTGACTACTCCCTGTTCTATGCAGTAGTGAGTATGGGATTAGATGGATACAATAGATAATTTGCGCTGTTGAGGTAGTACACAGTGGAGGATTAAGATTCTTGAAGCACTAGGACTGTTTTGTGTTGGAGATGAGACACGAACAAGATCGATGGGTTATATCTGAACAGGAACAGGGCTGACATCTCTCATGGGGAGGTTTGCTAATGTTGGAATAGATTGAAACTAGGTTAGCAAGAGAATGGGACTCTGATTAAAAAGTTGAGATGGTGGAGAATTTGAAATGGATTAGAAGTTAAACACAAATAAATGAATGCAGATGCAACAGAGGCTAGATGAGAAAGAAGTGAGTTTAGCAAGGTGAAGTGGAGTATATTTTAATTCAAGGAGTATGAGGAATAAGATAGACTAGGTGGGGCACAGATAGATATGTGAGAGCATGATCTCATGGCTATGATCAAGAATTGGATCAAAGATGGGTGGCAGTGACGGCTCAGAATTCATGGTTATAAAGTATTAGATGAGATAGAGATGGACTAGAAGAGGATGGAGGTTCACAATATCAAACAAGGAACCAATGACGGCAGTAAGAAGTGGTGATGTCTTGGAGAAATCATCAAATGTGAGCAGATGGATAGAAATAAAAAACATAGAAGAGGCAAACATGTTGTTAGATGTGTATTGTAGGCCCCCAAACAGTCAGGGAAAGTCAGAGAATCAAATATGTAATCACATTTCAGCAAAATATAAAAATAACAGAGAACTTTAACCATTTAAAAATTAATTGGGCTTATTTTTGCGTGCAAGATAGGGAGGGAGTAACTCTGTTGGATTTGAGATAGTCGTAGAGAACAACAAGGATGTACCAGGAATAGAAGTTGTAAACTGCAAAAAGGCTAATTTAACTAAAATAAGGGATGCTTTGGGCCAAATGAACTAGGAGCAGCTACTTGGAGATAAAACTGTGTAAGAGGAGGGAGGCAATCAAAGAGAGAGAGTTTGGGCAGATATGTTCGCATAAAGACAAAGGGTGGGATCAAGACTGGAGAAACCACCTCAAGGGCGTTGGAGGTTCAGATTGAGAAAAGAAGTGAAGTTTATGTCACTACCAAGGGCTCAATATGCCAGAGTCCCTGGAGAACTATAATAAGTGCAGTGGTGGGGAGTGGACTTAAGAAGGAATTTAGGAATCTTAAGAGAGTGAATGGAAAAGCATTGGCAGATGGAATAAAAGAAAACCTTTTTTTCTTCAAACATATCAATAATAAGTAATGAATAACAGGTCAGATTAGGGATTGTGTAGATGCTGTATATAGGAACCTCAATGAATGCTTTCCGTTGGTCTTCAGAAAGGAAAAAATATGATGCAGGTATAGAGATCAGAGCGGAGGACGGCGAAATAGTAGAAGAAATTAACATAGAGAGGAGATACTAGCAGATTTAGTCTTAAAATTGGATTAATCCACAGGCCAGTATGAAATGTACTCTAGGTTGTTGAGGAAGACAATGGGAGGAGATCTTAAGGACCCTGGCAGTAACTTTTGAATCATCTCTAGCCACAGGTGAGGTGCCAGAGGACTGCTAACTGCTTAGAACCAAAGGTATACTACTTTGAAATGTAGTCGTGTAGGAAATGCTGCCACTAATTTGCACGCAACAATCTCCTACAAGCAGTAATGTGAGCATGACAGGTCAAACTGATTTATGTGGTGTTGATTTCCCTCCAACTGGTTTCCTCTGGCACTCTGTTGACTCTCTTCTTGCCTCGTCTCCTTTCAAAGCTAATACTGTCCCAGAAAGTATAAAAAAAAGATTATCTGCCTGTCAGTACCTGCGCTTATGCCTTACACATTTAGCAATCAGAGCATTATCTGCATTCAATCAGCTTTGCTTTTCCTTACTCTGAGTCACCAGAGATTAATCTATTGTCTTAAATTCAACTGGTGATATTTTATAATTAAAACCATTAACCTTAAAGAAATATTATTTCCCTCTCTCATTTAAAGCTGAATGGATATTCTAACATTTACACAATAGTTTGAATAATCTTTCCTAACCCTTTATAGATTCATACAACTCCTACAGTGTCAAAAGAGGCCATTCTGCCCATTGAGTTTGAACTGATCCTTCGAACATCATCTTACCCAGTCCCACCTCCTAGCTTATCCCTGTAACCTTGCATTTACCATGGCCAATCCACCTAAGCTGCACATCCCTGGACACTACACTCAATTTAGCATGGCCCATACACCTAACCTCTACATCGTTGGACTGTGGGAGGAAATTGGAGCACCCAGAGGAAACCCACGCTGATGCAGGGAGAATGGGCAGACTTTACACAGACAGTCATCTATGGTTGGAATCAAACCTGGTCCCTGGCACTGTGAGGCAACATGCTAGCCACTGAACCACTATGCTGCCTGTATCTACCTCCGACATATTTCCACTGCACAACTTGTTTTTGGGACATTGTCATAATAGTGGGAGGCTGAAAGTGCTGTCGGATTTTTGATACCTTGCTGTCACTTTCACTCCTCATTGCACTCAGGATAGTTAACATCACATACAAGAGGATGTTAGTGAATACTTACAGGTCAAGGTGGGAGGAAATCAGTCTGTGTCCTTGTGAAGCATATGACATTTTAGATTGTTTCTGTGAATTGTGGCCTGCAGGTAACACTTTTAAGGCCATTTGTGATTACATTTACTTCATAAAGATGAGAATTTTCAATTTACAATGACCGATGGCGTGATCAAGACTACTTATGATCAGGATTTGTACTCCACTAAGTTAGAGACTGCATGCATTTCAAATGCAGAATAGCATGATTATAAATGGCTTCAATCTGTACAGTGGAAGAGCCTGATTAATTTAATTAACCTTGAAGGGTCTTACATCACTCACAAGTTGAGCCTATGTGCTCAGTTTGAAGATAAAAATATTTTTTCTGCCGTCTCCAGGTGTATTGTCAGCCATTTTCTATTTCCAGCTCACATTTACGAGTCTCATGTGTGTAAAAGACAATCTAAGTCACCCTTCGCACAGTGCCCCTTCCCCTTCTCTAAAACCTCCGGGATTCTTGTCTTGGCACTCCATATTGAGCTTATCAATATCATGCCTTCGTCTTCCTACATACCTGTTAGAATTATGACTTCATGTCTTTAACATTACCTCAGCCCACTAACTTCATCATGCCACCAATCGTGCTGCACTGACTTCCGTTGCAGCCAGGGTAGTGTGGACTATCATTGACCACTCTTCCCATGATTTCTAATGCATTATCATCTCCGTCAGTATCACCTCCATCTGCCAAGTATGTTGATTTCCAACCCCGCCTTTCCCAATCGTTGTTCCTTCTCCATCTTAGCATGCTATCACCAAACACCAGAATTTAGTTCTGCAGCATCCATTTGAAAGCAGTAGCCCCTGATAACTATCCCGCTTCCCCCTCGCCTGGTTTTCAGTAACTTGGACTGATGGCTCAACTGATGAGTGACCAGATCCCTGCAGCTCCTTGACAGAATTACCGTGACTCCCTGGACTGGTTGCACGGGACCCACAGGACTGACTATGTCCCACTCCTAGAATGACGAAGTATGGATACCTGAACAATGATTTGGAGATGCCGGTGTTGGACTGGGGTGTACACTAGTGTGCTTCCAATTAAACCTGTTGGACTATAACCTGGTGTTGTGTGATTTTTTAACTTTGTACCCTAACAATGGTTACCTTCCTGATGATTGACTAACCCCAGGACTCTAGACTGATTTCAGAGGCTGCCCTTGACATACTGTGGTGGGACCCCCTCACTGAAAGCTCTCTCCCTTGACTTGACTGAAGAATGCAGCTCTGACTTTCAGGCTGGGAATTTGTCATCTTCCATTTTTGAGCTGGTAAATGGGAGAATGGCAAACTGCATGTAAATGAGGTGAGACTAACTAATAATAAAATGCTAATGCATGCAAATACATGTAAAAAGGCTGCTAGCCATTCACTTGCATGATTGTTGTTTTGCTGTTCGACACTTAATGGGAGAATTGGTCATTTTGCTCTCAACTTTGTGCATCTCCTAGTTGGCGATCTTATTCTATTTTCTTGAGTTTCTCACCAATGCTTACGTTATTTAAGTGGCTGAGAAGATTCCATCAATAGTCACTCTTACTGAAGTTAGTGTTACATTTTAGATTTATTAATTGAATTCAAGTTCCACAAGTTGGCATAATTGGATTTGGACTTGTGTTCCAGTGCATTAGCCTGGGTCTCGATTAACAAGCTGGTGATATCAGCTGTAAGCTATCTCTCTCAGCAGTACTGTCAGGCAGGGGAGCATAGAGGCAAGGTGGATAGTTAAGCAAAATATTGCCAACTTGGAAAGCATGACATACAAGCTGCAAGCTCCTATTCCTCATTGACCTCCTATTATGTGTTTCTCTTCAAATGAGTTCAGAATTGTTGCCTTTCTGTTGTTGATCACCTTTCCTAGATTGATACAAAACACATTGGCCATGCTGCCATTGCTGACCTCATTCGTAAGGTCATTCACAGCTTATGTGGGTAAAGTAAGTGAGTCAGTGGGAAAAGTGCAGCTGACAAAGTGATTTGACCGTCTTTTATGGAAGGAAAATGCATGAATATGCTGATGCAAGATGTGGAGAACAAGTCAGAACAAAGAATTTAGGAATTAAGAAGATGAAGCAAGAGTTGTCAGAAAGATTTAAAAGCAATTACGCACAATGGAAACAACAAGGCAAATTAAGAACAACAGAGCCATTCAAAGGTGATATAGTCACTATAGAAGTTGAATTAATAATCTCACTGAACAGATACAAAGTAATGGAGGGAATAGGGTGAGGTGCCAGTCAGAAATGGTATTGTAGTAATGAATTCAGGGTGAAATGGGGAGGAGACTGCATGGACTAAGTGAGCCTGATAATAGATAGGTAGTTAGAGAATGGTAAAAAGTGAATTATCAGCAATAAAGAATGTCACAAATGAAAATGTGATTGTTGTAATGAGAGCTAGAGCACATAAAAGCAAAACAGTTCCTGACAGGTTATATAAATAACTGAAACCTCATTCAATATTTAACCATCTAGAAGGAGCATTATAATGTCAATCATCCCTCACTACACCAATCCTTGCCTAAAACCTCCCAGTTCAGCATCTTGCAATTCCCCATAAGTAGTTTCCTGCAAGTAGATAAGATTAAGTGACATTATTTTTGCTTTTGAAACCTGAACCTTTTCCGTTGCAAGAGGCTTCATTGAACATTGTCAATGTGCAAATTATAGAGAAATTGGAAACAGCAAAACCATGGAGGTTTCAATGCATCATTTTCTTGACATACCCATTCATATTCATTCCCTCTTCTTCTTCATTGGAACAGTCTCTGTCTTTATTCTATTAGCATTGTTCGATAGGAATTCTTACAGCCAACATTATAATGTTACATTTCCTTTTTTTTAATAGACATTGAATGGCAGCCAGTAGAGTGAGTGCCCAGAACAACTAGTACTTCATAACACTGTGCTTCAATCCTGCCAACTGTTGCAGGTAGCAACACAACTACATTCACCCGAAGAATTTCAACAACAAGTTTGAAGAAACAGACTAGGGCAGTCACTGCACACATAAGTCATGCTATGTTTTTGTAATGATCTATGGGAACTCACTGCAGCAGTTGTTATGTTATTTACTCCTTGGAGAGGCAGTATTCCTCAATACTTGTAAGATAACTATGCCTGTTGAGCTGATTATTTGTTCCATCTGAGGTTCCTTCACTCTTGCCAACTTTTCTGTAAAATCTTGTGATAGCAAGGAATAGGCATGAATCCTGAGTTGTTGACCAAACTTCTGTCAATGAAATCACTTGCATCAGCAAGAATCTTTACCTGTGTTATCATTTTGGTTTCATTTAACTTACAGATCTGTCTAGATGTCTAAGGTATGTTTGCTCACGTGTATCATTCAGAGACACATGGAGATTCTGACACCTGTGGTCAAGACAATAAAATAACCTGTCATTCTTAACAGATAAAGCGATTCATTAATGATAGCAAACTGAAGAGGAAAGTTGAAACAGAGGGCTAGAAAAATACAGGAGAAAGTGAGGACTGCAGATGCTGGAGATCAGAGATGAAGAGTATGGTGCTGGGAAAGCACAGCCGGTCAGGCAGCATCCGAGGAGCAGGACAGGCGATGTTTCAAGCATAAGCTCTTCATCAGGAATGAGGTTTGTGGGCCAAGGGGGCTGAGAGGTATATGGGGGAGGTGGGGAAGACCGGTGGCGGGTGGGGTCTGGAGGGAAGGTAGCTGGGAATGTGATAGATCGTTGAAAGTAGGAGGGATGGTGATAAGTCAGAGAGGAGGGAGAGGGAGGAGCGGATAGATAGGAAAGAAGATGGACAGGTAGGACAGTTCAAGAGGGGAGTGCCAAGTTGGAAGGTTCGATCTGGAGCAAGGTGGAGTGAGGGGAAATGTAGAAACTGGTGAAATCCACATTGATGCCAGGTGGTTGACAAAGTTGACAGATTTCCAGCATTCACAGGTTTGTGTTTATTTGAATGGAATAGTTGTTCTTCTATGGGACTGAGAGGATTGTACTTTCAAAGGTTCATTGTACTCTTCTTCAATACTGCTTATAGATTATTTAGAAGTGCTCCAAAATTCTCCTCTCTCGCTCATGTAGTCAGTCTGCTTTCTGAGCAACTCTGTGCATGATCAGCAAGGAGCATTTGTTCAGTGATGAAAATGACCCATTTGTGTTTCTTTCTGCAAAAACAGAACCCAATCATTTTATATCAGCTTTCCATGGTCATCACAATGTTTTATTGCACATTGTTACAGTTATGAGATTGTTATGATTTAGGATTGTGCCTTTAATATAAGGTGAAATGAGGTGAGTCATGTGACCAGTTCTGAAGTCTGCTTAAAAGCAACCAAAAGTGGCTTGACTATTAGAGATTTGAAGGAGACCCAGCTTGTTTTCCTGGGAGGAAAGTGTAAACTATTGATCTTGCAAGCAGTGGCAGCAGCCTGTGTACTTGGTAGATAGTATGCGAGTCTCCAAAGTCCCAGAAGTAAACCATTGTCCATGGTCTGTCCATTTACTTGAAGACAAAGAGCACTGGGGTCTCCAGGATCACTGATCAGCATTTCTGACTGGATGCAGGGTCAATTTGATTTGTGTTCTGGTGGAAGTCTGATTTGGGAGGAGAAGGGTCTGAGGTGTCCCTGAAAACTCTCAGATAAGATTTGTTTGCCAAGGTCTGGAAGAAGGACTGCCAGTGAGATGCCATGATTCACACACAGGATTGCAGCTGGAACCTTGCCCTCAGATTGAAAAGACCAAACTCATGAGCAGTAAAACTAGGATAGAGATTTCAGTTTGGTTGAGCAAGAAGACAAATCTCCAGGAGAAATCTCACTGTGAATGGTAGTTCTGACATCACAAGTTTCCAGTCTGGGTAAAGGAAAGTTTAGGAATAGATCCTGAGGAACAAAAACACCATATTGGACTGCTTCAGGGAGAATAGAAACCCTTTGGAAAAATGTATTGATGAAAAGTGTTTTTGGTTGAGCTAAAAGAAACAGAGGTATGCTTTGTTTTGGGTTTTAAAGTATCAGTTCCTACAAAGGTAGTTGAGTCAATTGTGCTTTATTGTTTGCTCAAGTAAAAATTTTAAAGCATGGAATTTTATTGTGCTGTCCTTTCAGCCATTCCCTGGAGGTTTGGGTTTCTCTTAGTTATTGATCTCTAACAATATTTATGTTCTAGATTGAGGAATGTCTTACCTACACTACTGAGATTTGCGGTTCAGCTACCTCAACACACTTAGTGGCACGGTTGCTCAGTGGTTAGCACTGCTGCCCCACATCGTCAGGAACTCAGGTTTGATTCCACCCTTTAGCAACTGTCTGTGTGGAGTTTGCAGATTCTTCCCATGTCTGCGTGAGTTTCCTCTAGGTGCTCTGGTTTCCTCCCACAACCCAAAGATGTGCAAGTTAGGTGAATTGGCCGTGCTAAAATTGCCCATTGTGTTCAGGGATGTATAGGTTAAGTGCATTAATCAGGGGTAAAAGTAGAGTATTAGGGGACTAGGTCTGGGTGGGTTACTCCTTGGAGGGTCACTGTGGACTTACTGGGCTGATGGGCTTGTTTCCACACTGTAGAGATTCTAAGATTCTATGATTGTAAGCTCAACCTGAGACCTTTCTGGAAGGCCTATGTATATTTACATTGGTATTTTCAATGAATTTGCTAGGGGGACTTTTAGCTATTTTTGATATTGGTCTTGCTCCACACAAGATCATTAAAGTTGCAAGAGAAAAGTGAGCTGAGCCAAAATTCTCAACTTGCATTTGGGAGGTCTAACAACTGGTGAGCAAAAATGAAAATACAGCTGCAGCAAAGTTCTAGATGGCAGCAGTTATCTCTTTGGTATAGTTTGTTTTTGGCTGTCTTAATTGTAAATTTACTGAGGCTATCAACTGAAATGTTCCAAGACTAAGATGTTGGGTGTGATGACAAGCATTTTTATGGAGACACCAAATGGCAGGCTGATTGGATCTGAAACTGCTACTTGGTTCAAAGAAGAGAAGGAGAGTGAGATGTGAAACCTTCCTTGGTTGCTACAATAGCAACAGTTGCACAAACAGAACATTATAAGTAAAACAGGAGATTCAAGAAATCAACAAAGGTCTTCTCAATGCCATCCCAGATGGTAGGCTGAAATAGATTTAGCTTCAGACTACCAGAGCACATATTGGCTGCTGCCTTGTAATTAGAATTGAATTGAATTGAATTGAATTTATTGTCATGTGTACCGAGACACAGTGAAAAGCCTTGTCTTGTGAGCAATACAGGCAGATCACAGAGTTAAGTAGCATAGATAAATAAATAATAGGTAAGCAGCAACAAAAACAAAAACACAGTTACAGGCGAATGTTAAGAGTTTGTGAGACAATTCGGTATTCTAACAACAGTAGGGTAGAAACTGTTACGAAACCAGATAGTGCGTATGTTCAGTCTTCTGTACTTTCTCCCCGTTGATAGGGGGTGTAGAAAAATATTGCCAGGATGGGATGGATCTGTGAGAATGTTGGCAGCCTTTCCTTGACAGGGGCCTGGTAGATGGATTCTATAGGTGGAAGGTTGGCCTTTGTGATTGTCCAGGCTGAGTTCGCCACTCTCTCTAACCATCTCTGATCTTGAATGGTACAGTTACCATACCAGGTAGTTATATATCCAGACAGAATGCTCTCGATGGCGCACCCACAAAAGTTGGCAAGGGTATTCGCTGTCATGCCAAATTTCCTCAGCTGCCTGAGGAATAGGAGATGTTGGGCCTTTGTAATCAGTGCACCCACATGAAGAGTCCACAAAAAGCCAGTTGTGGATGACCACTCCCAGGAGCTTAACACTCTCCACTTGTTCCACCCCTGTGCTATTAATGTGTAGGGGGCAGGAGTAGCATCCTGCCGAAAGTCAGTAATGAGCTCCTTGGTTTTGCCGACATTGAGTGCACCATTTTTCCAGGTCCTCCACCCCTCCTGTCTGTAGTCTGTTTCATCGCCATCTGAGATTCGACTGACTATGGTGGTTTCATCAGCGAACTTGTAAATGGCATTAGTCTGCTATTTGGCAGTGCAGTCATGGGTATACAGTGAGGGATGAGTATGCACCCCTGGGGGGCTCTAGTGTTGAGTGTTAGTGAGGATGAAATATTGTCCCCAGTCTTCACTGATTGTGGCCTGCGGGTCAGTAAACTGGGGATTCAGTTGCAGAGAGTAGGGCTTAGTCTGAGATCACTAAGTTTAGCAATCAGTGTAGAGGGGATAATAGTGTTGAAGGCTGAACTGTAGTCAATAAGTAGGATTCTTCCGTAGCTTTTCTTGGTGTCAAGATGTTCTAGGGAGGAGTGAAGGGCAAGTGATATAGCATCTGACATGGATCTGTTGATCCGATAGACATATTGGAGTCAAGAGTAATGGGGAGGCTGGAGTTGATTAATGCCATGGCCAGCCTTTCAAAGCACTTCATGACCACCGAAGTTAGGGCCACTGGGTCGGTAGTCATTGAGACATGCTGCATGCGCCTTCTTAGGTACAGGGATGATTTTGGCCCTCTTGAAATAGGCAGGGACAGTGGCCTGCTACAGGGAGATGTTGAAGATATCGAGAAGACCTCCGCCAGTTGATCTGTGTAGGCTCTGTGTGCACGGCCTGGTATTCCATCTACTCCCATCACTTTCCTTGGATTCACACAAAGGAAAACTGATCTGACCTCTGATGCAGTGACTGTTGGGATAGGTTCATCAGGACTTGTCAGAATAGGTGTTACCTCTCCGCTGAAACTCTGCCGAAAGCAAGCAGAGAAGGTGTTGAGACAATGTCGGAGGGATATGTCATTGTCTACTCTCTTGCACTGTCTCTTTTTAGAACCTGTGATGTCTTTTAGTCCTTGCCATAATTGCCAGGTGTCTGTCTGGGTCTCTAGTTTGGTTTGGTATTGATCCTTGGCTGCCTTAATGGCTCTGCGAAAGTCATACTTGGATTCCTTATATTTGAGTGGGTCTCCTAATCTGAAGGCCTCACGCTTGGTTTTTAGCAGGTTCTGTATGTCCTGATTCATCCAGGATTTCCTGTTGGGGAACACCCGGATTGACTTCCTCAGTATGCAGTCCTCCACACACTTGCTGATAAAGTCTGTGATGGTGGTGGTGTACTCGTCCAAGGTACCTGCAGACTGTTTGAACATGGCCCAATCAGCTGATTCCAGACAGCACCAGTGTTGATCCTCTGCCTCTTCCGACCAGTACTGGACCTGTATCTGCGAGAGGGTCTCCTGCTTGAGCTTTTGCCTATAAGCTGGGAGAAGAAACATGGCATTGTAGTCAGAGTTCCCAAAATGAGGGAAGGGATGGAGCAGTAGGCATCCTTCAGAGTCGTACAGCAGTGGTCTAAAATGTCCACCCCTGGTGGGGCAGGTAATGTTCTGGTAGTACTTGGGCAACACTTTCCTTCGATTAGCTTCATTGAAGTTGCCAGTTACAATAAACAGAGCCTCGGGGTGATCCACCCAGAGTGTTAGTGGTGGAGTTCAGCACATCCAGAGCCACCTCAACCTTTACTTGTGGTGGTTTGTACACAGCAGTTAGTATAGCAGCGGTAAATTCCTGTGGTAGATAGAAGGGGCGGCACTGTTGACTTCCTGCACCACAGACCACAATCAATAAGGATAGGCAACAATGCCATCTCCATGGTAATCCTCAATACTGGCTGCCTCACAAGGATTTGTACCCAGCCCCCTATCATATTCCATATACACTCACAACTGTGTGGCCAAATTCTGACCCAACTCCATTTACAAGTTTGTTGATGACACCCTTGTTGTCAGTTGGATCTCAAATAAGGACAAGACAGAGTTCAAGAAAGACATTGAGTGCTTCGCGGCATGGTGAAAAGTCAATAACCTCTCCCTCAACATCAGCAAAATGAAGGAGCTGGTCATCGATTGCAGGAAGTGGAGTTGAGGGCTCTGACCAATTTTTACAGACATACTGTAGGAAGCATCCTATTTGGATGCATCACAGCTTGATACACCAACTGGTCTGCCAAAGACCTCAAAGAATTACAGAGAGTTGTGAGCACAGCCCAGTCTATCACAAAAACCAGCCTTCCATCTATTGACTACGACAACACTTGCCACTACCTCAGGAAAAACATCCAACATAATTAAAGAGCCCTGCCACCCTGGTTATACTCTCTTCCACCCTTTTCCGTTGGGATGAAAATATAAAGGTTTGAATACATGTACCAACAGATTCAAGAACAGCTGCTTCCTCGCTGATACCCGATGTTTGAACGGAACTCTCAAATGTTTGTGTTGATCTCTCTCTGCATCTTCTCTGTGGCTGTAACACTGTATTCTTCACTCTGGTCTGCTACCTAATGCACTTTGCATGGTATGAGCTGCCTGCAGAAAATGGAAAAGATCACTTTTCACTGTATCTCGGTACATGTGATAACAGTAAATTAAATTTGGGGAATTCAGGAACATGCACTTAGTCTGAATATGCATTCCTTGCAAGTGAAGCTCCACACAAGAAGTAGAAATGATCAAAGTTATGCTGAATAAAAAAAAGAACAGTTCACAGAGTAAATTGTGATCTTTGTTTTTACACTGAACAGATAAGAAACACGAAATTGATGCATGATTCACAATTTTGTTAGAACAAGACATCATCTGGCATGCCCATTAGTTAAACCTGTTTGCGGACATCTGTTTTTTCCCTTGTAAGAAGTTGCTGGAAGTGCAGCTAACTCTGGAACAGCAAGGGCACCAGGCTTTTGAGAGCTCAATGATAAATGGGACAAGTGGTAGCTGTTTAATGAGGAGATTTAAGGTTTCAGACTAAAGAAACAAAGGACAGGGGAATGGTTGAATTTTACAAAAGCAAGAACGTTAAATGTGGAAAAACTTAGCTGATCAGGCAGCACCTTCAACAAAACAATTAAACATTCAGGTTGGTTACGTATGTTAACATATCAATGCTAACAAATATTTCAAAAGTTCTTTGAAGCTCACTGAACATGTAAGTATGTCCATACTTTTCAATCATTATCCCTAAAATACAAACACACCTTTATATTAAATTTACTGACCAGGTTTTCTGTATGCCACACTCTGTTGGTTCACAGTGTACACAGCGTGGAATAAATATCCAAAAGAGCTGAGAAATGAGAATGGGGGGCAGTCAGCCCACAGCAAGTGAGAGTAAGTTTTTGCGCACAGCTGTAACAGAGCAGAAATGTGATCCTTTCGTGGCATTTTTCCACCAAATGCTTATTTGCTTTATTGCTTTGAAATTCATATTTTCAATTGATTTATTCATCTTGCTGACTTCAAGCATGAATAGATAGATGTTTCATGCCGACACTTGTTAATAGTCCTGCTATCAGTCTCTGCTTAGTTCCTTGTATATGCAAACAAAGAATCTTGAGCCAAAACATTCTTTCAGTCTATGGACTGACTTTTATAGTGGCCTGAACGATATGGAGGGAAGTATAGGAGAACCATGTGAGAAGTCAAATGAGGCTTTTCTCCACATCAGGACCAATTTGTTACATTTTCAAATCTGGTATTAAGACTAAATTCTTGTTAAGTACCAATGAGTTGCCTATTCATAGGGATCATTATCATTGCTTATTGTCAGCCTCAGTAACTGCATATCGTGCCTCATTAATACACTGTTTACTATTCTACTACCTGTCATCAGGTAACAAACGTCAACAATTTCAAAATGAAAGTCAGACCGGGTACCTGACTGTAGTCTTTCTGCTTCTTTTATTGAGCTGCCATCTTGGAAACCCTGGTGTCTGACACCTGCTGGCCTTTTGGGAGCCTCTCGATTGTTCCAAAATGCACTTGAAAGGTCCATTACAGGATCCACTTACACTGCATTCCGGGATGTGTCTTCAGTTAGAATAGATATGCTCCAACAAGAAGACTTTATGCACAGGAACAGATTGGACCAGGTTGCATCTCGGCTGTTTACTTGCCCTCTCAGCTCTCTCTCACCGTGAATGTATCTGGACGCTCACAACATCTCTGCCTTTGCTCGCCCATAACCATAGCAACCTGGCTCTCCTTATGTCTATCTGGCACTGATACAAAGCCAGGATGCTTTTCCTGGGTTGTCAGCAATC